>NC_042616.1:415601009-416201009 GCF_901001135.1 Rhinatrema bivittatum | reverse complement strand
CCAGGCTGCTCAGTTTATTTATGATTCCTTCTATGTCTTTGCAATCAATCCTATCAGCTAGCTCTATTTCTTTGATCAAAAATGGAAATAAAGCTGAACAAACAAGCTGTACATAATTTCTTTTTCTTAAATTAATTTAATGAATTTGTGACTACTTATGTGCTTTGTTCCTGTCATCAGTTCAATGCAAAATGAGCTGTGGAAGATGTTGTCTGAATATATAAATAAATTAGAGGTTGCATTACAGTGATGGTGAAGTGATGATTGTTTTCTAAATTGTAGAATTTAAAGCTAAAAGATTGGGGGAGGGAGGCAAAGGAAAGTGATCTGTTTACAGAGAGGTGAGACAAACAGAATTTACAGTTACAAGAGGACTCTGTAAGTGGGTGAAGAAGCCAATGTCCCTATTAAGCACCTTTAAGTTTGTTTCAAAGTGTACGATTATGATTATTTTAATTTTGAAAGCCTTGGATAGTTTTGAAATTCCGTATTGGGAATTGCACACTAAAGAGACATCTAAGGCCCCATGATAGTGGTAGAGGAGCGTGTGCAGAGCAGGAAGTGGAGTGGCTGAGATGACAGGAGTAAGAGCAAAGGCCAGACAAACAGTTTCCACAGGGTGAACGCCAAGAAGACTGTTGGACCCGCAAAGGTATGTCTTTCGGAGCTTCTGAAACCCCGGCCTTAACTTGCTGGCCCAATTGTCTATCTCTCTCAGGAACCTTATATAATTATTCTCAAACTTCCTTGTGGGTCAACAGCATCCATGGCTCCATTGTAGGCTTCTAGCCCAAACTTCCCCAGAGTCATGGATTTGAGCCCCAACACTTCTGATATTCCTGTTTAGTATCCTGATCAATGGTCTGGCCTGGAAAAATGTTCCTCCAGGAGTGTCACTTTGCTCTTTTGTATGATGTGCTAACTTGTATTTATGATCATTTATGCCTGTCTTTATCTTCTAACCTGTTTCACTGTTGTAGCATTTTTCTTCATATTTTCTACACTGGATAATTTAAATTACATTATTAGAGACACATGATTGTGATTCTGTCATACAAAATGCCATTCCAATGTAGGTATCTGTCACGGCAATGCTAAAAGTCACCAGGATCTTAGCAGGGGACTTTAGGGATACGCTGAGAAAAGAATGTTGCTTTGTTTTTCATTTCGTTATTGGGGTGATTTTTTCCACAAATTTTGTTTCATTTAATGTTTATTTCATGTTCTTAAGTTTACAAATAAACAAAATAAACATAAAAAACCCACCCCAAAAATGGATTCGAAAAAAGAAACGGGGACTCCCAAGGCCTCCCTACCACCCACCTGGAACAATTCCGGGGCCAGGATCCTCCCCAGCTCAAACTTACCAGGTCCAGGAAGGATCCAAAGAAGAGGGCTAAACTGAGATCAAAGTCTCGGCCTTGCATAGGCTTAGACCACAGGAGGTCGCTGTCACCTTGCCTAGGTCCTATACAAATGTCCGGCTTGGAGTCCTGGTCCTGACACCGAGGATCAGGCCTGATGCCAGGGCTTAGGCAGGATACCAGGGCCTCATCCGAGGTCCTGGCCTGAAGGCTTGGTCCCCAAACCTGAGCTTCAGCTCAGGATCAATGCTGGGGCCCAATCCAGAGCTGGGTACCGGTGCTTGGGCCTCAGCCTAGGCTCAGGCTCAACTCCGGGGCCCAATCCAAGGATCGGTCTCGATGCCAGGACCTTAGCTTAAGCCAAGGCCCAGGCCCGATGCTGGGGTCTGGTCTGGAGGCCAGGTCCTAAGCCAGGGCCTTCGCCTAGACACAAGCCAGACACTGGGGCCCACTCCCAAATCATATCCAGACCAGGAAGTTGGAGACCAGGCTGCAGAGATCCACTTCTTGTCTTCTTAAAATGACATCATCTGCTAGGGATGTGCTGGATTAACTTAATTCCGGTTCTTCCTCCTCAGGGATGGGTGCCAATTTGATGTACGGCAATTTATTTAAACATCCATACATCAAAATGGCACGTACCGCTGAGGAGGAAGGCACCAGAGTTAAGTTACTTCAGCACGTCCACAGCAGACGACATCATTTTAAGAAGATCCCCATGGCCTGGTCTCTAGCCTTCAAGCCTTGACTGAGGCCCTGGAGTTCAGAATGGATCTCTGGGCTGGGTCCCTGCTTTGGGACCTGGCCTCCAGACCAGGCCCTGGCTTCAGGCCTGTGCTTCAGCTTTGTTCTAGGCAGAGGCCCAGAAATCAGAACTCCAGGCCAGGCTCCAGCACCTGGCCTGGGCCTTGGTCTAGACCTGGGCCCCAGTGCCAGATTTTTTGTTGAACTTGCATTTCTCTAGCTACGCAAATAACGTATGTCTTCTTAGTTGATTTATTTATTTATTTAAAAATGTTTCTAGACCGTCGTTTAGTGGTATACCATCACAACGGTTTACAGATAGGCACATAAATAAGTTTGATTTGGTTTATAAATTAACTAGTAGGTGCCAATAAATTTTCAGTTACATGAATCAAATAATATACGTTATATGGATCGTGGATTGGAAATTCCGGTTATATGATTAATAGAATATCCATACATGAGACATACTGTTCTCTCTTAAATTAATACTTAGGTATGAGAAAAAATAATAAAGCAAGGATATCTGCTATTTGGTGGCTTTTAACTGTGTGTAGGAGTTCTTTTTCTTGTCTCTTAGTATTCCTTACTCCCCACTCTCACTTTGAAAAGCTTTTTTGAAGAGCCATATTTTAAAACTTTTTTTGAAGAGTTTTAAATCTCTCATTAATCTTATTTCAAGTGGCATTGTGTTCCATAATATTGGACAGCTAGGGATAGTGCTTGCTCTCTCACTTGCGTCAGTTTAGCTGGCTTTACAGAGGGTATGGTTAGTAGAGCTTTATTAGCTGATCTGAGATTTCTCTGGCGGACATGTAGTCGTAGTGCAGTGTTGAGTCAATCAGTATTTTCCTCATAGATTAGTTTGTGGATTGTGCATAGTGTTTTAAATTGCACTCTTTGTTCAATTGGCAGCCAGTGTAATTCGGCGAGTGTTTGAGTGATGTGGTCCCTTCTGCTTTTTCCAGTAAGTATTCTGGCTGCAGAGTTCTGTAAGATTTGTAGTGGTCTTAATGTTGTATATGGTAATCCCAGGAAAAGTGTGTTACAATAGTCTGTGCTAGCGAATACAAGTGCTTGCAGAACAGTTCGAAAGTGCGCTTGGGTTAATAGGGGTTGTAGCCTTCTAAGGACCATTAGTTTGGCGTAGCCTTCTCTAACTTTCAATGATATGTGTTGCTTAAGGTTGCGTTCATTGTCAATTATTACACCTAGGTTTCGGACTTTTTCAGTTAGTTCCACTATCTGATCCTTTTTAAGTTTGATAGGATTTTGTATTAATTCAGTGGTTTTTCGTTCAAGGTGTATGAATTCTGTTTTACCAATATTAATTACCAGTTCCATTTGGACTAGTAGTTGTTTAATTATATCTAGGTACAACATTGCTAAGTTTAGTGTTTTTTCAATTGTTTCTTCTACTGGTAGAATTAGCTGAATGTCGTCAGGGTATATGTAATATATGATACCTAGTCCTGCCAAGAGGTGGCATAGAGGCAGCAGGAAAGATAATGCTGAGCTACCTTGGTTAGATTTGACTAGGCTGCAGACTTGTGTGCCCAATATGCCAATGTATCTGTGTCCATGTCCTCAGTGGACTTTGTGAGATATCGGGTCACAGAAATTTTTTCTAGGGTCTCCTTTGCTGTGGTGAGGCAAGTGTCTCTCTTGCCAACTGCTTTAGCTATGGCCTGTGTCAAGAGAAATGGTTCTGTGGGGCATTGCGGCTTTGGCATTTTGAGGTGAGGGAGGAAGTGCTAGCCGACAGGGTGCTGCTTGTGCCTGCACTACTCTCTAGGGTGGCCATTCTTTCCTGTGCTACATCCCATTATGCCGCTACTTCTGGCGCTCTTGTTGTTCACACATTCTAGCTGCCAGTTTCTTCTTCATGTATGTGAGATACTGTGACTGGAGGGCAGGACTTCCGTTCACACATGAATCACAAAGTGTGGCAAGCATTCTTTTCTGTCAGAGATTTTAGTTTCACTTTCATCTGCTGTTGCAAGGAGTCTACAAAGTTCAGCATCTCTGTTTCCATTTCCTCTTGCTCTCAGAAACTCTGTACTTTTTCCTCCACAATATTTTCTATAGGGATGACCCTGCCCAGAGTGGCACCTTTGGAACTAAGATCCTGTGTGGCACCCTTGAAGGACTTCAGAATTTGTATCAGCTGTCTCATCACTACCCAATCATGATGCTCCAGATGACAATTCATACCTATCTCTGTTTCCAGAGACAGATCATGGATGGGGTCTGCTGCTCCACTAACCTCTGCAGCATCATATAAGTGGAATTCCAGCAGATGACAACATCTTGAATCAGTTCATAAGGCATCCCGAACTCTTCCTGCTTCTCATGGAGAAGCTGCCTACCACCTTCATGCTTTAATGGAAATGCCCCGCTATTATCCTGTACCTCTCTATCAGGTTCTTCAGGAGTATATTCCTGTGGTTTTTGGGTCCCAGCATCATTGCATCCCTCACTGCCAGGTACAGCAAGTGTGCAAAGTAATGGGTCCCCTGAAAGCCCTAATCTTTGCCCTTACATTTTTTCCATTGTCTCTCACAAATAAACCTGTCTGAGACTCCTGCCTCTCTTGTCTAGCTGCCAACCCTCCAGCATCTTTTTTATGGCTGCTAGAATATTGAACAAGGTATGAAGGCTATCCATCACGTATGTATGCAGCCAAGTCCACTTGTACCCTGATGCTCAATCCCTGCTAGAGCTGATAGGTCCCACCAGGGTGCCATCACGGAGAGGTAAGCGTGTGTAGCATTTGCGCTGATCCAGATATCACTGATTAAATGCACGCTACTCCTTTCTGCCTTAGTCAGCTGTACCTGTATGCAGCTATGGCATGGGTTGTATGAGGAAGAGATAACCTGCCTAAAAAGGTAGTCATAGAGAGCACTTTGTAATTGGGGGCTAACACATGCAGCAGATACTTAATCCCATTTCTCTACTACCTGCAGGGAATGATCATTCAGGGCAATCACTTCCCCAATGTACCTCATTACTATTTTCAATGCTACCTGCCTCTTGCTCTGGGAACACCATCCTATTTCCTCTATGGTGGGTTGCTGCAGTTACATGGAAGGGGACAAAATCTTCTCCTTTTCAACCCCCTTCCTCTCAGTTTTGTGTTGAGTGGCAGAGGGAGTCCTCAGGCTAATATTGCCACCCTCCCCTGTTGCCAAGTCTAGCAGGTGCTGTTTCTGTAGGTGATGCTCCAATCCAGCATTTGTCAAATGCCTCAGTATTTTCCATTGACTAATGGCCTGCCTGCAGTGAATACACTGAGAAAAATGCGGGTTCTCCATCACTTTAAAGTCATTCCATATCATAGTTGTCTTGTGTAATCTCTTCTCTATATCCTTGGAGCCTGATGCTGGCATTGGAGTTGAGGCTGAGGGTGGACCCTGAGGATAAAGGCCAGAGATTGCTCACACTTTCTACCCGTACAGCTTGCTCTTCCTGGGAATTGTTTTCAATACTGTCAGTATCATCTATCTCCCCTATCACCTCACTGAGGGCTAAAATACTACTGACTAAACCATTAAAATTTTCTTCAACTACTAGTTTTTAAATTTCTGATTCAGGGAATCCCAGACAAGATTCTTCCTCACAATCAGTTGTTGAAAATACTGACTATAATGCCTGAGAAGCAGTAATCATAGAGGAGTGTACTGCTGGTTTTGGCTGTTGCACTTTTGCTGCCTCTGTCCAAGCCCCTGCCCTGCCAATGTCATCCTTGGATGGCTTTCCTGCTTTTTGTCCCTGCTCCAAAACAAGAGGGAAAGGAACTGGAGGCAGTAGCACCGGTGGCATAGCCATGGGTGGGCCTGGGTGGGCAGTTGCCCACCTAATTTGGACCCAGGCCCACCCAACTGGAACCGGAAATGGAGCACCTGAACTGCAAGGCCATCACGGGATCCCATCCCCGTGACGGCGAAGAGGAGGACCCAGGCCCAGCACGACTGGGTGTGCCATTCCGTGCATTTGGACAGCCACAGAGCGGCACACATGGGGAAGCGGTGGGCAGGCGGCAGGTTAGGCCTCTCCTGCAGCCGTATGGCCCACCGACCTTCCTGTTTGGGGGGGGAGGGAGCAGAAGCGCCGCGCACAGCTTCCGCTTCCTCCCGCCCCCAAGCAGAAAGCTTGGTGGGCCGTACGGCCCAAAGATAGCAGGAGGCCGGTGGCAGCAGGAGAGGCCTACTGATCTTTCTGCTTTGGGAGGGGGGGAGCGGAACCTGTGCGCAGGCTTGAATATGTATGTGTGGGTGAGAATGGGAGCCTGTGTGTGTTTGTGGGGTGCAAATGGGAGCTTGAATGTGTGTATGTGTGGGTGAGAATGGGAGCTAGAATGTGTGTATGTGTGGGTGAGAATGGGAGCATTGGTTTGTGGGTGAGAATGGGGGCCTGGGTGTGAGACTGTGGGTGCATAAGAATGTGAGCCTGGGGAGGGGTGAAAAAGTGAGAGCTTGTGTGGGTGTCTGCAGAGAATGTGAGCTTGTGTGTGGGGGGGGGAGAGCAAATGAGAGTGAGAGCATGAGTGTGTGAGGGGGTCTTTGAGAGAAAGCATGTGTGTGTGTGTGTGTGTGTGTGTGTGTGTGTGTATGTAAGGGAAGAAGACAGTAGTAGAAGAAAGACACTGAAAAGAAATTAGGAAATGAATGACAAGGGAAAAAATAGGAAAAAGAGACCAGGACCAACTGATTGGAAAAATACAAAGATCAGACAATAAAGGTAAAAAAATATATATATTTTGAGATATTAGCAATTTAAATATGCCATCTTTGGGAATGAGCGTTTCTTATATTTGAGACTTTAGTTTCTCAGGCTTTCTATTTTGGTTTTATCTGCATATTTCTGTTTCTAATTTGTAGTCTCTTATTTCTATATTAGATAAAGATTGGTCTCTGTTTTGCCTGTGTGTGTGAAATGCAGTATTTCTGCTAGAGTGTAGTTTCTCTGTAGTAATAGCCCAACTTGTTCTGTTATTCCAGTAGGTGATGTATTAATGTTGTAGGGCCCGGTGTAGTAATTGCTTTATCATAAGGTTGCTGTTATTTGAATCCTGAGAGTCAGTGCTGTGACTGTATGGTATGGCAAGGTTCTAGATGTCTCTTTCTTTGCAGGAGTTTCCGTTACTTTCCAAAATAACAGTGGAGGGTTATTTTTTGCTGAGGTGACACCAGAATTTGAATTTTTTTTTTCATTTTAGTTGTAATGTGAATTGTCCTAGTTCTGCGCTGCACCTGTTCTGATGATTAATTATATTTTATTGTATTTATGAAGATTTCTGGCTTTCTACAAAAATGGTTCATAAAAGGATACATTAATTTTTGTTTTATTACATGATTAGATCTGATTTTCTTTGCTTTTACATGAAATACTTGTGCATTTATAAACTGCAATAAATATAAAATAAATTCTGATTAATAAGGAATTTTTAATGCTGGTAAGTGCTTGGAATAATTGAGGTAAATTATTTTAAAGTTTCATACATGATGTACAATGGCTGTTGCAAATTACTTTAGAAAGCCATTGCAGGGTGCAGTATATGGCATTATTTATCAATAAGAAAACAACTAGTAGGTCTCAGACCTGCATGCCTAGAGCCCACCTATGTTAACCTTGTGCCCACCCAAAAAATCAATTCTGGCTATGCCACTGAGTGGCACAAGCTCTCCAAATTTCAGTTTCTTCTTGCTTGAGCTAGCTTCCACTTCTGGTAGTCTCTAAAAATGTCTCTTCATTTTAGGAGCAGGACTGCCTTTTTTCTTGCTGCTACTGCTAGGCTGAGCTGGCTCTACAACAAATCCTCTGCCCTTTCTTTGTAGTGGCATGATGGAATTTGAAGAGCCTGCAGGGGTTTTAATATCACAAAAGAATGTATTGATACTGTACCACCAGTCACAGTAGCACTCTAATGTGTGCAAAAATGTCTCTAACACACAGACACATACACATACGCAGAGTATGTGTATGCACTGTTGACTGACTTCTTTTCCACGCACCAAAAAAACTGTTAAAAACAGAGCCAGAAATGCTGGCATTTGGGCAAATCTCTTCTTTACTTCAATCTGTCAGTGTCTGCTAACCTCAAGGCATAGCACCATGCTATGTCAGAGACAAATCACTAGCACTGCTTCAGTCTTCACTGCACCCTTATCCTACCTCTGGTGAACACAGAAAGCAGTGCCACTACTTCTGTTTCTGACACAGTGAGAAACCACTGCAGCAAAGATCAGAAAAGCCCTACATTTTAAAGCTTTTTTCCCCAATTCTGAGAGAGCTTCTACAAAACGATACTTCTCTGCCAACTGCCACAACAAACAGAGGGCTGGATTCATCATTCCTTGCGGATGCGTGTTATAAAATCTGGGTGGGGCGCACGGGGGGGGGAGATTTGACCAGTTTATCTGCAGTGATGAAATCGGGCCTCTCCTCCCCTCCCAGTCTCCTTTCTTCCCTGACCCCTTTGAAGGCCTTACCTTTGGTTATTTTCTTTATTTTGGAACTTACGCCAGCTCCTGCCGGCGTGCAATCCCCCAGCATAGCGGCAAATGGCCGCTTTACTGGCAGCTTCCAGCTCCTCCTCGTGCCACCCCTCCCCCACCCCGGGACCGCCCCTTGATAGAGGCCTGGCTCTTGTGTGTGTAAGGGGGTTACAAGTGTGGCTGGGCCTCTTCTAAAATGCACGCAGCGCGCACAAGGCCCAGCTGTGCACGTAACCCCTGTTTTCCCTGCGCGCAGGGGTTTTAAAATTTAGCCTTAAATGTGCATGTTGTTGTGCCCATCGGTCGCAGATGACTGTGACCTCTGTTGCTCACCTCCTTTTTGCCTGCACCAGTAATTCTCAGACAATTGGCAACCTCTGCCTCTCCATGCTGCTCTCCTCAGGGTTCCTGGGATGGCGTGGGCAATCCCGTCCGCCATCGTGAATCGGGTACCTAAGGCACACGCACTCACGTGCGCGCCAGGCCCCATCTTATACACGTCATGGCGGGAACCTCGGGGGCGTCCCCTCCGCATGACGTCATCTGCCTGCGTGTATTTGAGCCAGCCGGACTGAGCTACCTACGAGTAAGCAAGGACTTCCTTCCTGCTGAATTCCACCTCCTCGGAGATGTTTGCTTCGCTACTCTGAACTCATTCCTGACAAGAGACTTGAACGCTTTAGGTACCCGCTCCTCGGGGGCCTTGTCGCGTTCTGGATATTTGCTCCTTGGAGGGCTTCTCACCTTTAATCTCTCTACTCTTATTCCAGGCTTGTCTGGTTCAGCCTTGTGA
Organism: Rhinatrema bivittatum; assembly: GCF_901001135.1. Lineage (NCBI taxonomy): Eukaryota > Metazoa > Chordata > Amphibia > Gymnophiona > Rhinatrematidae > Rhinatrema > Rhinatrema bivittatum. The sequence goes on along the minus strand of NC_042616.1, from coordinate 416,191,608 downwards.
CTTCGCTACCTTCTGCTGACGGAACCTCCGGTGTACCCCGTGCCACTACTGTGATCGCCTCAGCAACTTTCCTTACACATTTCAGAGTGAGTACCATCTGCTCTACAGCTCCGCTGACCTCCTGCTCTACTCTCAACATCTCTCCTGTGATCCTCGGTGTACCCCGCACTGCAGGCCACTACCAGATCCTTCAGGAGATTCCAGCAAAGGAGGGATTCCCCAGTGTACCCTGCTCCACGGACCACTACTGGGGATATCATCTACGAACCATCCATATCTCTGGACTGTGTCTATCTATCCCACTTGGAGGGATCCTCTATATTTCCAGTTTAATAAAGTCTATTACTGTTGTGACAGTCTCAGCTAAGGCCACGCCTATCGTGCTGAGTCCCCACAGGGCTCCTCCTTGTGGGTGGAGTCAGCTCTCACCCCGATCCAGGGTCTACCAATATACCAGAACATAACACATGTGCTGTCCAGCTGCTCAGGAAAACAAAGAAAACCTGTGACTGGTGCCTGCCTCAGAGAGCTTAAATCATAAATTTACCTCTGGGATCTAAGATGGAGTAAACTCTCATTTCTGGTGGCAAATGTTGTTAATTGTAATGCCCAGTGTTGTACTCTACCTCAGACCCAGAAGGATTTACATTTCAAATGTAAGGTCTCTTGGGTGGACACCTACAGCTGATCAGCACTTCAAAGTCAGAAAGCTTTTATTTTGTTCAGCTGTTGGTGCAAGCCCTAGAGAGCTTACGCCTTCCTTGGTATCAGGTGAAGTGAACTCACATTTTGGGTGGCCAAAGTTATTCTATTGTTATGCCCAGTCTGGTAGAAAGACACTACTTATGGGCACAGCAATAGAATGTGAGTTAACTTTTACTCCATCTCAGGCTAAGGCGTTAACCTTAAAATCCACTTAAGTGCATTAAACTAGGAGTACGGAGGTAAGAACTTAAAAGTTGTAAGGAGTGTGACCAAAATGGACTTGCATGCAAGATTGTGCCCAAGTCTGAATTCCCAGGGCCAATCTTACATGTAAGGGTATTTTGCCAAGTGATATCAAAGGGTAAGCTGCTCTCTGGAACAATCAACTACAGCCATTTGAGATACACAGCACCAGAGTGCATACTCTTCAGCTGTAGGTGACTTCCCCAGAGAGCTTACCTTTTCATTTCACTTGGCCTTAATTGCCCAAATGGTTTTGCATGTGAGATTGTGCCCAAGTTGGGATGCCTAGCACCAGTCTTGCAAACAAGGTCATTTTGGTCACACTCCTGCCAGCTTCAAGCAAGTAACTCCTGTTTTAAAGCACTTTTCTGCATTATTGCGGATTTTTCAGTTTAACTCCAATTTTAGCATGCATTTTTCGTTTAGGGTGCTCTTTAGCTCCTATTTGATTTGATTGCCGTTAGCTTACTGCATCCCATGGGGTCCCCTGTTTTTAACATGTGCGTCAAGTGACTCCAACTTTAGTGTGGATTTTATTACATCAGCCCCAAAGTTAGCTGCTTAGTACTGATTTTCAGCACTAGACACCTAACTTGAGCTTAAATCTAGACAAATGAATCGCTGGCCTTAAATTTAAGAACTTAAGTTTTAGGCCCCTAAATGTATGTGAATTTTTAGTTGAAAATTTAGAGCCCTAAATTTGACAGAAAATAGGTCCTGACTTAGGGGTGTAAATTTAAGGGGGGTTTTTTTTTGGTTTTTTTTAGTATCAGACTCAGTGATTTCATCCATGAAGGACATGATCTTGCACTTAATGGCTGACAGAGTAAGTTGAGGTGAAGAACCCATTTCTCTGATTGCAGACTGTTTGGCTTTGACCTTCCTGAGCAAGTCCCTTCTTTGTTTTCTGAGGTCTTCATGCCACGATGGTTGTGGGATATGGCATTCCATTTGTTGGCCATAGTCTGCTACAGTTTTTGTACCTGATATGCATGGGCTTTAGCTGATGCAAGTCCAAATATTTTATTCTCAAGCATTGCCACGTCCTCTGGTGAGAAATTTGGCTTGCACAGCTGGGCAGCCTTCTTGGCAGCCAGTGTGCATGGGGATGGTAACTTTAAAACAAGTACGAGTGAGCCATATACGTATGTATGCAGGCGCGAGCACACGTACCCTGGAATTTTAAATCGTCCACGCATCTGCACACATATTTTATAAAATACACCATGTATGCTCCTAATTTTAAGCAGTTACACAAGAAAACATTATTTGTACGTTTCTTTAGGATTTGTTGGCTTTTACATGCACAAGTGAGCACATTTTAAAACATGCATGCATTAAGGAAATTACCAGTTTGACCAAATTGTCTACCAGTTTGCCCAGTCTATCTCTAGGTCATCAAAACCTCTCTAGTTCTTCAGCCTGCATTCCCCCCAGTTTACCCAGACCCCTCAATCGGTCAGTTTTTGGCTACAATGAGTTTTATTCAGACTTACACCTGATAAAGAGCAGAAGTACCGTATTTGCCGGCATATAGGACGCACTTTTTTCCCCTCAAAATAGGGGGGGAAATATGGAGTGTGTCCTATGCGCCGGTAATCAAAATTAACAGTGTCCGGTGGGGGGGGGGGGGGGGGAGGGGGTGAAGTGATGCAGTGAGGAACAATCTGGTTGCTTATTTTTCTAAGTGGCTTTCTAAGCGGCCTATTAAAATTGATCATGCTCATAGAGCCCTAGCACCAGCGCAGGGTAATCGCCCATGCGACGTGATTATTCAGCTGCACAATTTTACTGATTATACTAACAGCGTCCGGTGGGGGTGGGGGGGGGAGCGGAAGTGACGCGGTGGTGTCGGGAAGCGAGGGCGCGCCGCTCGATTGGCCAGTGCTGGGCAAAAGGGGCTTGCACCGGCCAAGTTAGAAAATAAATTTTTCCTTAAAAATGTGTAGGCAAAAGGGGGTGCGTCTTATATGCCACCATGTCCTATATGCCGGCAAATATGGTAAATATGTGAAGCTAACAGTCCTATGAGTGCTGCATTCACCAGTTTTAGAAACAGGATTTATGTGAGTAAATGTGAAACCTGCCCCAGAGCGCCCCTTTTTCTTGTGCACTCTGTTGCTCGTGCCTGCACATATACCTGCATAATTTGCTGCTTTTCTGTAACCCCACCCTATGCCTGTCCTGCAAGGGTGGGGTCAAAAAAGAATTTGTAAACTCTTCTGGGCTGGAATCTCTCCTGGCTAGCGCTAGCATGGCTCTTTCTCTTCCCCAACGCTAGGATCCTTTGTTGGTGGTGGAGTGGGGGGGGGGGGGGGGGGAGGAGTTTACTTCCAGGGCCCAGAATGCCATTTTACCTTGGGTCTTTGTCCCTGGGAGAGGGGCACTGTTTCCTCAATGCGTGTGCTGTATGTGCCAATAACCACACGAGAGTCACTTTGTTAGTGTCCAAAATTAAACGTCTTTACTGTTGCAAAATGTCAGATGAAAATGGCACATTGAAACGTAATTCTCAGCACCACAGGGTTTCCTTGTCTGTTACAGTCTCTTTTATCTGTGCAGGATTCTCTTACACCAGGACTAGGGAACTTCTACCCTCCAGGGCTAGAAAAATATGAAGTCCCCAGGTGGGCAGGGTATCCCTTAGATGGGCAGGAAACCTTTTCCAAACTGTAAAAAATAGAAAGCCACTGTCTCTGCACGGAGAGCCCAAACCTCTGTATCCCCAGGGTGAAGACTCCTGTTGGGTGTCCTCAGGGTTCTTAATTATTTCTTCACTCACAGCTGGGCTTCAGTATTCTTTTGGTTCAGATGACTCTCTGATGGGAGGGATCCTGGTTAGAGCAGCAGCTCGGGTTGTTCCTTCTGATGGGAAGGGAGAAGGGCAGCCAAAACTTCCTCCCAGATTTTCTTACAAAGAAATCTTCTTTCCTAAACTGATATTAGCGCCGGAAGATCCCGGCATCAGGTCACCACCTCCTCCGTCCTCTCTGAGAGTGTAGAGGGGCAGATCTTCCCTTCCTGGGCAGCCCCAGACACAGGGTTTCCCCACCAGGTTTCCTACATACGAAAGTCTCTTCAAAAGCCCAAAATAGTCCTGGGATGCAGACCTTCCCCACCAGGGACCAGGGAGTGGAAAGGAAAGGCAGATTCCTAACCCAACTCACAGACTCCCAGCAGGGTTTGGTGGAGCTCTAAGAGCAGGCCCAAAATTCAAAAAGGAAAACTCCAAGCACCTCCACTAACTTCAGAATCAACTCGTGCTGCTCCCCAGAGCCTATGTGGAGAGCGGCTATAAAACCTCTCCAAGGGACTGGCCATTCCAGTTCCCTCAAAGGGAGGGGCTTCCTCCCCTCCTTCACTAACCTGTAGTGCACTAACACTATAGGGAGGACCCAGGGCTTATTGGTAAGAATTGTGCGTGCTCGGCCATTATACTCACATAGATGGGCCTTTTTATGTGACCAATTCTTTTAAAATTAACCTCATTACGTAGTGGGAACAATCATAGATTTAAAATGCCTTTTCATAAATGTATGCATACATATTTCTCACTATTGCATGTATAATCCTTGGTGCTTTCCAATGTGCCATACATTTTTAGTGATTGTTTTATAAAGATGCAATAGCTATTACATATATAAATATAAATATAATCTATATAATTTATTTCTATTTATCTCAAGCCTTTTACATTGTTAGCTGAGGACAATTCTAGTCAGGTACCGTGCGTATTTCCCCACTATGTGCTGACCCTACTTGTCTTAATATGAAATGTTTAAAGTATGTTATACCTGGAAGGATTTTAAGACTGTGCTCCAGAGGCATTTTTTTAAATGGTAATTAATTGGACCATTCTTAAACCCTCACCTTGATGTGGAAGCTAAATGCAAGAGATATTTGGACTCCTTACTGCTGATTTAAATAATGCTGCAGATGTGGCTGTTTGTAATAATTAAATATATGCCTCCTAATGTGTGCCTGCTCATAGTTGGCTGAATATATCTGGGCTGTTGTCATTTATCTTGGAGCAATGAGGTGACACACATCCAGATGGACCTCTGCATTTTTGAGAAAAGTTTGCAAAATCCTAATGTTCTAGTCAGCACCAGACCTTTTTTACCTTAAAATCAGATGGCACTAAATGGTGCACATGATGCAAGATGTGAAGCAGCTGCAAGAAGAGATGGCAGTTAGGTATCAATGACCGTCAACCTTAACTGCTGCCTTTACTTAATCTGTAATGCTAATGATCAATGTGATATAATGTATAAGGAGAACACATTGACTAAGAGTACAGATAACTTTAAGGTGAGCTCATTAGAGCACTCACTTGGACTGACTCACTGTGGGAGGATGGGCTGACTCACTGTCAGGCCGATGCAATAAACTATGCAGGAGAGCCGGGGCTCCGAGGCGAGCGCCCACTCTCACGATGCGCGCCCAGGCACCTCTCCTGGGCGCCCGATTTTGTATTTAAATTAGGGCCCGCGCTAATAAGGAGGCTGTCAGTGGGTCCGACAACCGACGCTTAATTTTACCAGCATCGGTTTTCAAACCCACCGACAGCCATGGGTTCGGAAAACAGACGCTGGCAAAATTGAATATCTATGTTTTTTTAATTTTTTAATTTTTGGTGCCTCTGACTTAATATCACTATGATATTAAGTCGGAGGGTGTACAGAAAAGCAGTTTTTTCTGCTTTTCTGTACACTTTCCTGGTTTTTTCTATGGTTAACGCCTGCCCTTGGGCAGGCGTTAATTTCTGAGAATAAAATGTGTGGCTTGGCTGCACATTTTACTTTCAGTATTCTGGGGTAATAACTAATAGGCTCATCAACATGCATTTGCATGTGATGAGCGCTATTAGTTTCGAGGTGGTTGACCGTGCGTTTTCCACGTGCTATTATTACCCCTTACAGTATAAGGGGTAGTAATAGTGCATCTAAAACACGCGGCCAAATGAGGGCTAAACGGTGCACTTGGCCGAGTGCACCGTTCTGTATTGGCCTGTGTGGGAGGATGATTTAGGCTCTTCCTTTCTTGCTAAGAAGATTATGGGAGAGGAAGGTGTGTGCATTTGAGTACGAAGCAGGCCCATGTACAATTTGCAATGCTGGAAGGGAAAACAGTCTTTAACTTGTAGGACAATAAGCCACAATTGGTCTGAGTTCCCCTAACAGGAATATGCTAAAAGAGAGAGGAAATCCATGCTTGTTTGATATTTACTTCAGATCCCTGCATCATGCTGAACAAATAAGTGTAGATTTACTATCCCAGGCTGCAGCTGGGTTTTGTGTGAGGAGCAGATAGTCTTGTGCATAAACAATTATCCAATAGTAATCGCCTCCAATTCTCTGAAGATTCTGGGACTTTAGAGCTCCATATGAACAATCTGATGCATGCAAATATCCTTAATAAAGCTGATAACATGTCACCTTCCTAATGACTTCAGCAGACTCCATTTACTGTGAGTGGGATTCAGTGAGAAGGCATATATAGGAAGACTGTTGTCTACTTCACTGCCTATTGCTTTGCTTACTTGAATAACACCATTTGATGCATGGGAAATCACATGGTCACAGAAAGGACTGGCTAGGCCATACTGCCTTACACTCAATGCATGAGCATGGCTTCTTTTGATTACTGTAATGTATAGCTAAGGACAGCCTTGGAAAGGAGAAGCCACCAAACTGTTCCCTTTCCTGGCACTTCCTGTTTGAGGGTTGCCCCCTGGCTTCTCTGTGAACTTCCTTCGTGTTTGTCGGAGTAGCCCCTAATACTTGGTTGGGTGACATGGCCCCATGTCTCTGAGGAAAAGACAACATACCAGATGTGAAGCAAAATAGAAAACATGTTTTATTTAAGTGTGATGAACCCTTTCGGATCATCACGATAAGGCCCTACTCTTGAACCCCGTGATCTAGGATAGGAAAGTTAGTGGAGGGGCGGGTGCTCCATTTCTGAACAGCTCTGCAGTATTATGTATCATGTTGTGGCTCTGCATCCTGGATCTCTTCCTCCTCCTCCTCCTCCAAATGAAGGTTTCCACCAGAATTGTTTGTCCTTAGGTCCCAAGGGAAAAAGGGAGGCTGGCCTTATACCAGGGGCTGGAGGTGGGGCAGAGGTAGCTGGTTTAGGGGCTGGCACCTTTTCCTCCTCAGAGGAGTAACTGCTGGTCTCTGAACAGATAAAGAACTGGTGCTTAGGTGACCAGCAAAGTATGTAAGGCAATGTGCGCAGTGGTTAGGTGAAACAAGTTAGGTTTTGGCCAAAGTGCAGAGCGTGGCAAGGAGCAGTGAAGGAAACAGTAGAATACTTGCACTGAGCAAGTATCCCAAGCCTGTACATGTGCAGGAGGCTTGTATAAAGCAGGGATTAGCTCCATGGTGGCAGCATAGGGAAGAACCAATGTTGGGTGGGCTTCTGGAGGGGACCCTTTCCGAAGCTGACTCTGAATCCTTCATGGCTGTGGCAATTATTGGAGAACTTGGGGCCAGCACTTCCATTATGTAAAGTAGATGCTTGCTTAGAGTGCCAACCCTTTTTTGGGGGGGGGGGGGGGGGGGGGGGAGAGGGGCAAAATTAACTGTGCAAGCCTTTGGCTATCCCCAAGAAAAGAGAAAGCGAGGCCCAGTAGTAGCTAAAGAAAAGAAAAAGCAAGGCAAGTGGCTCCCATCCTGCTGGTAGCCAGATTTAAGAAGAGGCAAGGCCCAGCGTGTGTGCTGAGCATGTGTAAGAATAAGAGAGAGAGGGAGTGTTAGTGACAGAGAGCATGTGTGTGTAAATTAGAATGGGAGAGTATGTGTGTGTGTGTGTGTGTGTGTGTGTGTGTGAGAGCATGTGTTTGTGTGGGTGTGTGAGAGAGAAAGGGCATGTTTGAGTTAGAGTATAGGAGCGAGAAAGAGAAGAGAGTTTGTGTGCTCCCACTAATCTATGACACTCTCATGGTGACTGGAAATCAAGAGGTCCATTTCAGAGCCATTTATCCAGCTAAGTTCAAACTTAGCTGGATAAATGGTGCCTTTCAAATATCTCACTGCACTTACTGCCTCAGACCTAGCCAGTTACCGTTTATCCAACTAAAAAGTTAGCCAGATAAATAAGGGACTGGGTGGGGCATTCCAGGGTGGAGTCAGCTATCCAGCTAATTTAGCCATATAAATGCCAATATTCGGTGTTATCTGCTAAGTTAGCTAGATAACTTTAGGACTGCATGAAAGTAGTCTGATAAACTTATCCAGCTCACTTTGATTTAGCCTGGTATATTCAGTGGTGGGTAAACTGTTGCGGTCCTGCCCGCGAGGAGCGCGGGCAGGCTCCTTACCTCCACGTGGCCGGTCGGGCCACTGGCGTCTTTCTCTTCGCGGTGGGTCTGCCGCCGTTGCCGGGCTCCCCGCCGGCTGTCTCCAGCCCTGCGCGGCAGGGTCAGGCCACCGGGAGCTCTCCCATGCGGCTGGGACAGCTGCTGCTGCTCCTGCTCTTCCCCGACGCAATTCACTTGATGCCGAGGTTCTCGCCCAGCAGGGAGGCCGTCCCTGCCGGTGCCTGCTGCAGTCTGGGTCCTCGCCCGGCAGGGAGGCCATCCCTACCAGTGCCCGCATCTTCTACAGCTGCCTGCTCATCCTGCAGCCTTCCTGCTCTGTCTTTTTCGTGGCTGGATGCCGCTCCAGCAGCCTGCCCTTCATCCAGCTTCGGGGCAGGGCTGCCCCGCTCCTGCCTGGCTTCCTCGGGCCTTCCACGTGGCTGAGGACACCACTAGCTTCCAGCTTTCTCTTCCTCTCCAGCTTCCTAAGGTGCGGGCGCGCGCCTCTCGCCTCCTCTTCAAGGGCCAGCCAGGTGTGGCCCCCTGCTGACCCCTCCCTGGGCGTTGTCCTCTTCAGCCCTACTAAAGGGCTCAGCGTTCATTCCAGCTTTGTCTTCGCAAGGAGTTGGTCACTCCTGGGATCCTGCTGTCCTTCGCTCCAGGAGTCGTCCTTGTTCCAGCACTTCTTCAAGGTCCTGTGTTTCCTGTTCTTCGTTGGAGCTCCTCGTCTTGTCTTCTTGTCTACGTTCCAGTCCTGATGTTCACCTGCTGTTCCAGATGTCCATGTGCCAGCCCTAAGGTCTGTCTCCTGATCCAGTATCTGTGTTCCAGTCCAGATGTTTGTACCTGATATCCGTGATCCAGCCTGATGTTGCTTCTCCAGATCCTGAAGTCCGTGAATCTGTCTTGCTCTTCTGAAACCCTGGTTCCTTGTTCCTGAGTCTTCTGTACGCTTGGTATCTCGCGGCAAGCAATGTCGTGGTCCGCGACCAGCCCCACGGGCGGGCTGAGTAGGGCGCTTCATGATGCAAACCTTGTACCTTGTTCCTGAGTCTTCTGAAAGCCAAGTACCTTGTTCGTGAATCTTCTGAAAGCCAAGTACCTCGTTCTTGAGTCTTCTGTACGCTTGGTATCTCGCGGCAAGCAATGTCGTGGTCCGTGACCAGCCCCACGGGCGGGCTGAGTAGGGCACTTCATGATGCAAGCCTTGTACCTTGTTCCTGAATCTTCTGAAAGCCAAGTACCTTGTTCCTGAGTCTTCTGTACACTTGGTACCTCGCGGCAAGCCATGTCGTGGTCCGCGACCAGCCCCATGGGTGGGCTGAGTAGGGCGCTTCATGATGCAAGTCTTGTACCTTGTTCTTGAGTCTTCTGAAAAGCCTAGTACCTCGTTCCTGAGTCTTCGTCTGTGCTTGAGTCTACGTCTGTGCATCCAAGTACCTCGTCTCTGCATCTCGTCTGAATCTCCATGTTCCAGTCTCCGCTGCCCTGGCCTCCATCTGGCCTGCCGCTTCTTGCCGTACCCTGTGGCAGGTCCGAAAGGGCTTGGAACGGTCGGAGGACTGTTCATAAGACCATCATTGCATTGTTGGTCTTCCGAAGCGTGCAGGTCCGGAGGAGGGTCAGTGTCTCCAGTCTTCAGTTCAGCCTCGCTCCTGTCCAGCCCATGCTCGGGCATGCCTCGCCTACCGCAGCACCTCTTCGGAGTTCCTCTGGGGTCGAGCCGTGGCCCAAGAACACACACCTCTTGGTAAGTGGGACCGCTCTCCTAGCGCTCCACAACATAAACGCCACTGAATATCCAGTATAAGTTAGTTGGATAAATTTATCCAGCTAACTTAGCTGGATGCCCCATGACTAAATATTGGCCTCCAAAAGTTCTCAGATATGAAAAGCAGGGGATTTTTAAAAATCCTTACTTGTTTTAATTATAGGGTTTTTTTTTATGTGTCTGCTGTTTTGAAAAATTGTATTGGCATTTAGAAAATGTGAAATAATTGTTCCATGATTCTTTAATAACTGGATGTTCTATTAGCTGTTTTGAAATGTTTGTTCTTTTTATTAGTATGGTTTTAATATTATGATAGATGTTTTATATTTCTTGATTTTATTGTTTGATGTTTTATGAGGCATGGCGATGTTTATTTATTTATTTAAGCTTTTATATACCATCATTCTGGATTCAATCATGGCGGTTTACAAATAAATAGAAAATAAAATTGATAAGTTAAAATAATAAAAAATACTATAAAAGTAATATAAAACAATAAACTTTTTCCATTATTGCACTATATACAGAATCTGACTGTTGTTGTCTGGACATTTCTATTAATACTTTGTGATCTCTTTATTCTGTGTTTGGTGCAGTTCTGTCTGTGTTCTGCATGTGTGTCTAAAGTGAGGTATTCTGCTACTGTGTGGCCTCTGTGTAGGAAATCAATAACAACTGGGTATCATCTGTTTTCCTAATAGAAGGTATATTGATGTTTAAAGGCCTAATGTACTTTTTTCAGTGATGCCTTTTTATAGGCAAGATTATTGCTGTTTGAGTGCTGGCATAGTGCTGTTTTGGTATGGGATGTTTACTATATTGTAATTGTATTTCAGTTTACTCATGGCTTTTTAAGAGCCAAGTCCACACCCAAAATGCGTTACAATAGGCCTAATACCATACAGATTCAAACTGCCATTTTGTTTTGGGAATTTTTGCAGGGTTTTCTGGTTAGAACCACAGCATGTTGTGAGTGATATTTTTCTCTCAGAAGATTCAACTTGAAATATCTTTGGCATGTAAAGTTTCTTATTATAAATGCATAATTTTAAGTGTGTGTGGAGTGTTAGGAAGCGTGGCCTGTGGGAAGGTCCTGAAAGTCGCCTCCTGGCACCACCCAATGCCACCCAAAGCAGGGACGCCACGCCATCATGCCAGGGCTATGCCATGTGGCTCACACATTAGTGTGGCGTCCAGGCCCTGCCATCTTACTGCTCTTCCTAGGCCTTTCTCTAGGCATAAACGTGCACAGCGTGCACCTATACTTAAAGGGCCTGATATGGGACATCTGGACCCAGTGCCTTCAGATGACGTCACCCTGCTCCACTATATATAGTGGCCCTGAACTTCCAGCGGATACCTCAGTGGTCTCCTACTGCTAAGTAGTATATGTTGCTCCTGCATTCTCGATTGTCTTGCATTCCTGTGCCTTCTCTTGTCCAACCTGTCTCTTTCAGCCTTGCCCCCTTCTCCTTGTCTTGTCCAGTACATTCTTGTGTCTTCATCTACTCTGGCCTGATCTTCTGGTATTGACTTCTTGCTTGAACTTGATCATGTTTTGCCTTCTGCCTGGACCTGATCTCTTGCTTTGGACCTGACCCCATTTGCCTGCTGTCTGGACCTGACCCCTTGCTTGGACCTGATCATGTTATCTCGCTGCCTGCTGCGACCCTTGGTCTGCCTCCATATCTCCAGTTTGCTGCTTGTCCTAACCCCGGTGTGCCTTGAACGCTTGCTCTTTCCTCTACATTAGGGTTCTGCCTAAGTCCTGCTGGCCGCCAGAACCCAAGGGCTCAACTTGTGGGAGAGGCGGCTGGTATAGGTGAAGCTCCAGACTGACTTGCTACAGGGGGTATTCGCCAGCTGCTGGTGTAGTTCTTGTAGGTTCACCTACAAGGCTGTGTCAACTATGCTGCAGCCAAAGGGTTCACTTCCACACCAATCATTATATGGAGAAGGCCATGGGGAGGAAGGAGGGATGTATAAGACTGTAAGGTTTGCCTAAGATGCTTAATATCTTTGCATTGGCCCTGCCTGGAAGATATTATCTTTTTTAGGACGGCCTTTGTCTCCAAAATTATTTTGTAATGCACCTTCTAGGACAAATGAGCATAAAAGTTGACCCCTTAGTTCCTAACAGCACCCAAGTTTCCTATGCCTATACTCAGTAGCTTCTAAGTTCAACTCCTTGAAGATTACCTCCCATGTGTAGGAGGCTCTGTGATTAAAGTGGTGGAGAAGGGCCCATCATGCACCTACCTTCCTCCCTTGCTTGCTTCTGATGCCTGGGATGAAGAAGAGCCGGCCTTCATCCATCACTATCCACTAAGGCATCTTCACGTTGTTGGGGCTGAAGTTTGGCTTGTAGGCTCATGGATGCAATTTGTCAATGTCCCCACACTGCTGGAAGTAAAAATGGTACACATGGAAAGTACGTGCATAAATTTTCCATGCTTACTTTCAGAACATATCCACATAGGTTTGGGGGGCAGAATTACGAATATTTTACAAACTACGTGTCTGATGCCACATTTATGATGCACACATATATCTTTGTGCACACTCACTTATGCATTATTTTTATTTTTATTTATTTAAAAACTTTTCTATACCGTCGCTAAGTTATATACCATCGCAACGGTTTACAAATAGGCACATAGACTAAGGTAAGTAAATGTAGGATATCGTACATTCTAACAGGTGCCAATAAAGTTCGGTTACAATTTCATAAATAAAATCATTATTTGAGTAATGTGCTGACTTAGGTACATAATTGAAAATTACCCTCCCTGTGGAAACTGAAGACGAAAACTTGCTTCCAAATTTTATACCTCAGACTGCAAGGCCCAGAATTTCTTCCTATACCTATGTAGATCTAGAGACACCTGAAAAATACTGATCTTTAAAGATGATAAAAGATTTTTCTTTCTGTTTGAGAAAGGTTCTTAGAACCAGAACTCTGTCTAAGGAGAGAACAAATTCTACAGGTTTGACAATAAAGTTGTTACAAAAATACTCTCAACTAATTTGTCCTTTTGACATGTTTTATTATCTCCTATAACCTGAGCTATACATTTTCTACCATCATGAACATAAAACAATCTAAACCAATGGTTCTCAACTCTGTCCTGAAGGAATCCCAGCCAGTCAAGTTTTCAGGATATCCACAATGAATATGCATGAGATAGATCTGCATGCACTGCCTCCAAGGTTAGTGCATGCAAATCTATCTCATGCATATTCATTATGGATATCCTGAAAACCTGACTGGTTGGGGATCCTCCAGGACAGGGTTGGGAACCTATGATCTAAACAGTGAGGTTAAAGAACTCTTAAGAAACGGCAGATCCTAGCATCTCCAGCGTAGCGAGCAGGCGGCGGCAGCTGAGTCACGGGTGAGGCTGCATCCTCGGGTCTCGAACCCACAGCAGGCGAAGAATGAGTATCATGGGCATCCATTCGGGCAGCTAGTTGTCCAACGGATCCGGCCAGGACATCCAGGTATTGTTGTTGCTGTTGTAGCTGCAGAGCCAACCCAGGAAGATCCTGGGGTCCTGGTACCTCGGCCGAGTCCATGGCCTTGCAATCTGTTGTGAGTGAGCTGTTTAGTGGACCCTTGGGCCGACCTGTGAGAGACTGGGGAGAGGTGGACTATAGTCTCTAGTGAGTGAGAGGTCGGGAGGCGGATACCAGGCTCACCCTGGAAGCAGGTACTCCCCCGGGAAGAGCCCGTAGGAGCCCGGCCGCTGGGACTTAGGCGATCACGGAAGCTGGAGCTGGAGCAGGCAGGCAGGGATCAGGAGTCAGGCAGGAACTGAAGCAAGCTGGGACTGAAGCAGGACTGGCTACTGGAACCAAGCAGGAACTGAAGCAGGACTGGCTACTGGAACCAGACAGGAGCTGAAGCAGGACTGGCTACTGGAACCAGACAGGAACTGAAGCAGGACTGGCTACTGGAACCAGACAGGAACTGAAGCAGGACTGGCTACTGGAACCAAGCAGGAACTGAAGCAGGACTGGCTACTGGAACCAGACAGGAGCTGAAGCAGGACTGGTTACTGGAACCAAGCAGAAACTGAAGCAGAACAGGTTACTGCAAGCAAGCCAGACAGAAGCAAGACTTGGGCACGAAGTGAAACAAGTCTCAGGCAGGAACGGAGTTGCTAACGCAATAGGCACAGCGCAACAGAGAACCGCAAGGAACCCCGTTGCAAGGCAAAGTCCTGGGCTCCGCGGTGGCCTAACATAGGCCGCGGCGTCTGACGTCACGGATAGGGCGGAGCCTTCAGTGGCGGGAAACGGCCTTCATTAGTGCGGCTTGCGCACACGCGCGCGCGCCTAGGGAGAAGGCATCCAGGCAGGGCTTCTTGGTGGAGTCCCCCCCGCGGGGATGCCGCAAAAAACAGGCCGCAGACCCTCAGAGACGGGCCGGGACCAAGGAGGTAAGGGCCTAGTCGCGGCTGCCGCAACTGGGACCGCAACAACGTCAATATTGTATCGGCATTGGGTGTTAAATTGATTTTAACACCCAATGCAGTAAGCTAATGTTATGTTAATGCATCAGGAGTTTAAATAGTGCCCTGACTGGAAAATGCACAAACCAGAGTTAAAATGTGTACTCAGCACAGGCTGAGTGCACATTTTAAATTAGGGAGAGTGGGAAAGTCTCTCAGCCATGATTTGTGCACATACAATGAAATTTATGCACATAAAAATGCTTTCAGTGCAGAAGGCATTTTTTGTATATATAAAGCATACTTATACATAGGAAACATGCTTTGTATGTGTAAAGCATGTTTTCTCCACATAAATCCTGAGTACAAATCCTAGTATCAGAATTTCAGCTTCTGCCCATAGAATGATACAAGCGCTGGAAACTTTACGCCACTTCTGATCAGGAGTAAAATTCCCAGTGCTAAGGAGCCTGCATTAAGCCAGCACACCTCTCTGAATTGGGGGTGTGGGGTCAGTAATAGTTAATGCGTTCATTTGCTTATGATTTCCATGCAAGGGTGTTAAGGAGGACACAGTTTTATAAGCACATATTTTTGTGCACAAAACTCCTTGCTGCATCGGGAGTGACATTTGTGCTTAAAAAATATGCTACAACTATGCTCTGCTAAATGCACCTTATTGCATCGGCTCCCTTATCTGCAAATGAGGGGCTAGTGTTGATTATGGGGCTTGGAAAACCAAAAAGACATGAAAAATATATTTGTTCTATGTCACTCATTATCTTGGATTGTGACACCAGTGATTTGTATGTGAAAGTGAAACTCTCTTACAGGAAATGTGTCTCATGTACAAGAGCAGAAAGGCAGTTGATGATCACTAATGACTTCATCACAGTTTATATTACGAGAGGCATGTATGGAGTAAACTGCCACAGGCTGCCTTGGGAATTTCTGTCTCTATTGCATCACCTTAAGTCTTGTCAGTTATTAGATAGCTATTGATACCAAGTGACAGCTGATCAGGGTTTGTGAATTGTCTTGCTGCCTCATACTAGAAAGGTTTTCCCTAGTCCCATTTCACATTTGGTTGAAAAAAAGTGTTTTTGAGATTTATAAGCAAAATATTTCCCTTTTTAATTTCTTTTCATCTATTACTGTCAGCTACATCCACAGGAGATCAAATAAAAACCACCAGATCAAATGATCCATGCCTTGGCTTAACACCTTACTATTCCACGCGAATGAGCCGCTGGCAGGATAAAGGACTGCTTTCATGCTCTAAACGAGAGCTCATGTATCTCTCTGGTACAGTTTTTTTTTTCCTTTTAAGTGCAAGAACGTGGGCATTCTAGAGGCAGTGCTATCTGTCCAATTTCTGACTTAATAATGTTTTAAAACACCTGACAATTTTTCAGCAGTGAATTACTTGGACCACTGGGAGCTATAAGTAAGCAACAAGATATGACAAGGTGTAGGTACAACAACCACAAGTAGCATAATAATAACAACTGTTGGGCCTCATGCCTTCAGATTCCTTGGAAGTGTGATTTTTATAGCAAAGGTTCAATTGAGTACCATCCACAGGCTAAAGGATTTTATTCTGTGTAACTATATTAAAATGTATGTTTAAGATGTCATTCAGGCTAGGGAACTAAGGTACTATTTAACTAATGAACCAATATAAGAACTTATTACTTTTCTGGAAAATTAGTATGAGTAAATTCCAAATAATCATTTGTCACTTTGAGTCTTTGTTTAATGTGAAGGTGAAAATATACAAAGAATCAACATTTCATCTCAACAGAGATACTTTATGAGCTTTCATCTTAAAGCAACAAGTGTTTAGAATTTGTTCTTAGTCATCTGGGTTTTATGATAAAAGAATGAGAATGTTTTCTATGTAATACAGCATAGTCTATATGTCAATAAATATCTTATAAGTTATTGAGTGTGATCATTGTTGTGCGTCCCGGCCGCGTGGGTGCCGCGACCGGGCCTGCTCACCTCGCACTCCCCTCGACTAGCTCCGGTCTCGCCGCTGCTACCAGTTCCTGCCATCCACATCGCTAACCACAGCCCTCTCTGGCTTCCTCCACGCCGCAAGCCTTGCAGAGGAGCTCCCGTTGGGGCTCCGCGTCTTCGGCCGCCTCGCCCTACCCCTCGGCGCGCGCACGGCAGATGTGCTCCGACTTAAAGGGTCAAGCGCGGGAACACCGATGGGGGTGCAGATTGATGACATCACCTGAAGGCCCTATATATAGTGAGGCCCTGTCCCCAGAACCTTGCCTTGGCAATCGGGTTGACGTCGTGGTGTAGTAAGCTTGCCTATCCTGTGTTCCAAGTGTCTCCTTGTTCCAGTGTCTCCTTTTTCCAGCGTCTCCTCGATCCAGCGTTCCCTTGTTCCTGAGTCTCCGTGTGTTCCTGTAACCGTACTCAGGTAGTACCTCTTCGGACTGATCTCTGGTTCTAACCTCTGCCTGCCTGACCATTCTCTTCGTCTGCTGCCTGGAACCAACCCTCGCTTGCACAAAAAAATATGTCAACTGAGGGTAAAACTGTGTGCTCTGCTAAATGCACCTTATTGCATAGGGCCCCTTCTCTGTAAATGAGGGACCAAGGAAGCTCTAGTAACAATAACCTAGTGTTGATTAAGGGAACTGGAAAACCAAAAAGACATGCCAGCATGTAATTTCTTTGTAGGGATTTATAGCAGCCTGGCTTGTTCTGTTTACCTAAAAGGTTCCATATTAGGATTTACCACCCAGGAAAATGATCAAGGTGTCATAGTGGATAATACATTGAAATTGTCAGCTCAGTGTGCTGTGGTGGTCAAAAAAGCAAACAGAATGTTAGGAATTATTAGGAAGGAAATAGTGAATAAACAAGAGAATATCATAATGCCTCTGTATCGCTCCATGGTGAGACCGCACCTTGACTATTGTGTGCAATTCTGGTCGCCCCATCTCAATAAAAATATAGTTGCACTAGAGAAGGTACAGAGAAGGGCAACCAAAATGATAAAGGGAATGGAACAGCTCCCCTATGAGGAAAGGCTGAAGAGGTCAGGGCTGTTCAGCTTGGAGAAGAGACGGCTGAGGGAGATTGTGATAGAGATCTATAAAATCATGAAAGGCCTTGAATGGGTAAATATGAATTGATTATTTACTCTTTCAGATAATACAAGGACTAGGGGGCACTACATGAAGTTAACAAATAGCACATTTAAAACAAATTGGAGAAAATTATTTTTCACTCAACACACAATTCAGCTCTGGAATTCATTGCCAGAGGATGTGGTTAAGGTAGTTAGTGTAGCTGGGTTTAAAAAAGGCTTGGATAAGTTCCTGGAGAAGTCCATAAATTGATATTAATCATATTGACATAGGGAATAGCTACTGCTTATTACCGGCATCAGTAGCATAGGATCTATTTAATGTTTGGGTACTTGTCAGGTATTTGTAACCTGGATAAGCCACTGTTGAAAACAGGATGCTTGGCTTAATGGACCCTTGGTCTGATCCAGCAAGACAACTTCTAAAATTCTTAACAGGAGGTAAATTGGTGTTTTAAGCCCTGTGTAATATTTGCAGCATATCTTTTTCATAGATATGGTTGTTACTGTTTGATTGATGGCAGTTAGTGCTTTTTTGGTATGGAAGTTTTATTATATTGTAATTTAATATATTCGTAGCATTCTGAGGGCCAAGCCTACACCCAACACGTCTCAATCTTTATGGCATAATTTATTTAGTTACTCAGCACAAGCAACTTCCTTGGTTTTATTGGAAGATAGATTGTTTGTTTCAATCTGAAACTGTAGAACAACTCACTCTGGACTGGACTGATATTACTAAGCTCAAAATGCATTTAATTAGGGCTGAATTACATTCTACCACCTGCAATGAATATTGTTGGATGAAACTTATTCCAAGTGGACTTAGAATTTTACAAGGAACTATATCTATATCTACAGAATGAAGTGTTCTTTGCTTACTAAAATGGTTTCCTAAACAAATGCTCCTATCATCTATTATTAATTATAGAAACCACTAATCAAGTTGCAGCATCTATGAAATTGGAAGTTCAAAACCACATTGCCAAATTTAAGATCCAGCTATTGTAACATTATTTTTAGGCTTAACCTACGGATTTTAATATTGAAATGGACCAATTTAGAATTGATTTTAAAAAAGTTACCGTAAGTTGAATAAATATTGGGATGAAGCAAATTACACAAAGGAATATGTTTACCCCTGGGTGAATAAGAACAGATCTTCCTTTAATCAGAAAACTATGTTGTTTGTTTCATTCTCTGGGGAATCTTCTGATGAGAATTAGTAGGAACATCTGTTTGCACATGTGAAACTATTACTTTCGATTGCTCTTCAGGGGATTCATTGGATGATAGAGTTGGTGGACATGTGCCTTTTTAAAGATCTTGTTGCAGAAAAGGACCTTTTCTGATGACATCTCAAATATATTGCAGTCCATCACAGAATTTGCAAATGATATGACTTTGGCCTTGGGAATAACATTGGTTCTTAATTTGTCATCTCGTCATTTGATTAAGGATGAGGCATAAATACTTCAAAAAGGTTTATCGTTTGTTCCTACCATTAAAGCTTGTGCACATCTGTTCAAGTTCTTTTGTTGCTTAAACTTAGCATTGTTCTTTTTCAATCAATCTATGATATGGACACAAATTCAACTGGAAAGAATGTCAAAATGGATGCCTATCGATTTTGTAGATTCCTTTTTGTCTGCCTTTGAGGCATTAGTTCTAAGGGATTTGCAGAGAATGGAACTAGTCATGCATGACTGTTATAATCTAATGATCTAGAAGATAAGTGACTGTACAAATTTAAGCCAAGATTAAAACCTACCAATAAAGGAAGAGGGATTGAGATAATGGATATGGGTGCCTATGTTGATGAAGCAGATCGCCAGTTGTTTGATACTGCTTTTTATTGGCTACTGCTGATCGATCCTACTTCAGCTGTACAGGGCATGTGGCAGCAAATCCCTTAAGATGGAATATCAGGGCATAGCACATAGGCAGAGTGGTAGCAGCAAGACCCCTAAGGTGGTATAACAGGAGCATAGCAGGTAGGCACAGCAGTGGGAATAAGACCCATAAAGTGGTACATCTGGGGAAGGTAAGGTAGGCAGAGCAGCAGCAAGGCTTTTAAGATGCTTTTAGTCATCTTGCAACTCACATGGAAATTCTGGAAACCCATGCAAAGATAGATAGATTTTTAATAAAAGACCAGCTTTTCCATCAAATCTGGTGGCAGTCTTGAGTGATGAGGGCTCAAATGTTCCCTATTATTGAGAAGACATGTTCATTGGGCACGCTGGTTGGTGGATAAAAAAGATAGTGCTAAGCCACCTTGGCTAGGTCTGGCCAGACTGGGGATTTGTGTGCCCAAAATGCCAGCAGATCAGGATCTATTCCCTCAATCGGCTAAGGTTCTCTCTCGCCAGTTGCTTTAGCTATGGCCTGTGTCAGGAGAGATGATTTTTTGAGGAAAATGTGACTTTTGTGCATTGAGGTACGGGAAGAAGTGCTAGCTGACAGGGTGCTGCTCATGCTTACACTACTCTCTGATGTGGCCACTTTTTCCTGTGCTACATCCTCACTGTGCCTCTGCCTCTGGTGCTCTTCTTCATATACCTTATCTACTAGCATCTCCTTCATGTGTGTGAAATGCTGAGACTGGAAGGAAAGACTCCCTTTCACCCATATATCACAAAGAATAGCAAGCATATATGTATAATTTTCTGTGAGAGGATTCAGTCTCTCTTGCACCTGATGCTGCATGGAGTACACAAACTGCAACACTTCGGCTAACATTCCTTCTTAGTCTCAGAAGCGCTCTAATTTTTCCTGAGAATATATACTATACAGATGACTCTACCCAGGATGTTGCTTCTGGAACTCAGATCCTCCATGGCCTACTTGAAGGGCTTCAGAATTTGTACCAGCTGCCTTATCACTACTCAATCATGATGCCCCAGAGGATGGTGACACTTTCTCTGTTTCCAGAGACTGATCATGATCAGGTGCCTACTATTACACATAAGAACATACGAACATGCCATATTGGGTCAGACCAATCATCCATCAAGACCAGCATCCTGTTTCCAACAGTGGCCAATCCAGGCTATAAGAACCTGGCAAGTTCCCAAAAACTAAGTCTATCCCTTACTACTATTGCTAGTAATAGCAGTGGCTATTTTCTAAGTCAACTTAATTAATAGCAGGTAATAGACATCTCCAAGAACTTACCCAATCCTTTTTTAAACCTAGCTACACTAACTGCACTAACCACATCTCCTGGCAACAAATTCCAGTGTTGTATTGTGCGTTGAGTGAAAAAAAAACTTTCTCTGATTAGTTTTAAATGTGCCACATGCTAACTTCATGGAGTGCCTCCTAGTCCTATTATCCGAAGGAGTAAATAACCAATTCACATTTACCCCTTCTAGACCTCTCATGATTTTTAACACCTCTATTAGGGATGTGAATCGTTTTAGGACGATTAAAATTATCGTCCGATAATTTTAATATCGTCTTAAACCGTTATGGAACACAATACAATACAGATTCTAACGATTTATCGTTATAAATCGTTAGAATCGTGAGCCGGCACATTAAAACCCCCTAAAACCCACCCCCGACCCTTTAAATTAAATCCCCCACCCTCCCGAACCCCCCCCAAATAACTTAAATAACCTGCGGGTCCAGCGGCGGTCCGGAACGGCAGCGGTCCGGAACGGGCTCCTGCTCCTGCATCTTGTCGTCTTCAGCCGGCGCCATTTTCCAAAATGGCGCCGAAAAATGGCGGCGGCCATAGACGAAAAAGATTGGACGGCAGGAGGTCCTTCCGGACCCCCGCTGGACTTTTGGCAAGTCTCGTGGGGGTCAGGAGGCCCCCCACAAGCTGGCCAAAAGTTCCTGGAGGTCCAGCGGGGGTCAGGGAGCGATTTCCCGCCGCGAATCGTTTTCGTACGGAAAATGGCGCCGGCAGGAGATCGACTGCAGGAGGTCGTTCAGCGAGGCGCCGGAACCCTCGCTGAACGACCTCCTGCAGTCGATCTCCTGCCGGCGCCATTTTCCGTACGAAAACGATTCGCGACGGGAAATCGCTCCCTGACCCCCGCTGGACCTCCAGGAACTTTTGGCCAGCTTGTGGGGGGCCTCCTGACCCCCACGAGACTTGCCAAAAGTCCAGCGGGGGTCCGGAAGGACCTCCTGCCGTCCAATCTTTTTCGTCTATGGCCGCCGCCATTTTCGGCGCCATTTTGGAAAATGGCGCCGGCTGAAGACGACAAGATGCAGGAGCAGGAGCCCGTTCCGGACCGCTGCCGTTCCGGACCGCCGCTGGACCCGCAGGTTATTTAAGTTATTTGGGGGGGGGTTCGGGAGGGTGGGGGATTTAATTTAAAGGGTCGGGGGTGGGTTTTAGGGGGTTTTAGTGTGCCGGTTTTTCGATTTTTCGATTTTTCGATTTTTAACGATTTTTAACGATTTTTAACGATTTTTCACGATATTTTACCCCCCCAAACGGCAACAATACGATTCCCTCCCCCTCCCAGCCGAAATCGATCGTTAAGACGATCGAGGACACGATTCACATCCCTAACCTCTATCATATCCCCCCTCAGCCGTCTCTTCTCCAAGCTGAAAAGTCCTAACCTCTTTTGTCTTTCCTCATAGAGGAGCTGTTCCATCCCCTTTATCATTGTGGTCGCCTTTCTCTGTACTTTCTCCAACGCAACTATATTTTTTTTGAGATGTGGTGACCAGAATTATATACAGTATTCAAGGTGCGGTCTCACCATGGAGCGATAAAGAGGCATTTTGACATTTTCCGTTTTATTCACTATTCCCTTTCCAATAATTCCCAACATTTTGTTTGCTTTTTTGACTGCCAAAGCACACTGAACCGACAATTTCAATGTGTTATCCACTATGACGCCTAGATTTCTTTCTTGGGTGGTAGCTCCTAATATGGAACCTAACTGTGTAACTATAGCATGGGTTATCTTTCCCTATATGCATCACCTTGCACTTATCCACATTAAATTTCATCTGCCATTTCGATGCCCAATTTCAAGTCTCACAAGGTCTTCCTGCAATTTATCACAATCTGCTTGTGATTTAACTTCTCTGAATAATTTTGTATCATCTGCAAATTTGATTACCTCACTTGTCATATTTCTTTCCAGATCATTTATAAATATATTGAAAAGTACGGGTCCCAATACAGATCCCGGAGGCACTCCACTGCCCACTCCCTTGCACTGAGAAAATTGTCCATTTAATCCTATTGTCTGTTTCCTGTCTTTTAGCCAGTTTGTAATCCACAAAAGGACATCACCTATCCCATGACTTTTTACTTTTCCTAGAAGCCTCTCATGAGGAACTTTGTCAAACGCCTTCTGAAAATCCAAATACACTACATCTACCGGTTCACCTTTATCTATATGTTTATTAACTCCTTCAAAAAAGTGAAAATTTGTGAGGCAAGACTTGCCTTGCGTAAAGCCATGCTGTCTTTGTTCCATTAAACCATGTCTTTCTATATGTTCTGTGATTTTGATATTTAGAACACTTTCTACTATTTTTTCTGGTGCTGAAGTCAGGCTAACCGGTCTGTAGTTTCCTGGATCGCCCCTGGAGCCCTTTTTAAATATTTGGGTTACATTAGCCACCCTCCAGTCTTCAGGTACAATGGATAATAGGTTACAAATTTTCACTAATAGATCTGAAATTTAATTTTTGAGTTCCTTCAGAACCCTGGGGTGTATACCATCCAGTCCAGGTGATTTACTGTTCTTCAGTAGCATCATATAGATGGAATTCTAGCAGATGACAATATCTTGAATCAGATGTTTGTGAGGCATCCCAAATTCTTCCTGCTTTCACACCTCGACGGAAATGCCCTGTTATTGTTCTGCACCTCTATCTCAGGTTTTTCAAAAATCCATTCCCATCATCCTTGAGCCCGAGCTCCAGGGCATCCCTCACTGCGAGGTGCAGCAAGTGTGAAAAGCAACAGATACACTAAAAGCCCTTATCATCTATTGCCTTTACCATATTTCTTCCACAACCTGTCACAAAGAAACCTGTCTGAAGACTCTTGCCTCTCCAATCCAGCTGCCAACTCTCTATCATCTTTCTTATGACTGATAGAATATTGCATGAGGTCTGGGAGCTTAAGCTATGCATCAATTAGTTATGCAGCAAAACCACCTGCACCCTGATGCTTTATCCCCACTAGAGAAGCTGCCAGCCAGATTCCACCAGTGTACCGTAAGGGAGAGGCAAGTGTGAATAGCATTCGTGCTCATTCAGATATCACTGGTCAAATGCATGCTACTCTCCTCTGTCTTAGCCAGCTGTGCCTGCCTGTGACTATGGCACTGATTGTACAGGGTATGGATGATAAATGTAGTCTTAGAGGACCCTTGGTAATTGGAGGCTAACACATGCAGCAGATGCTTAAAGCCTATGTTCTCCACTACTTGCAGGGACTGGCCATCAAGGGAAATCCTTACTATTTTAGTTGCTGCCTTCCTCTTATTCAAGGACATGCTACAAAACACCATCCCATTTCCTCTATGCCACTTTGGATTTATTTATTTAAAATCTTTTCTATACCGTCGTTAAGTAGTATACCATCACAACGGTTTACAGTGAGGCACATATATACACATCTCTAGAAAATGTAGAAGTTAATACTATCTATAGGAAGTGCCATTAAAGTCCGGTAACATAGTTTCGTAATAAAGATTATTTGAAAAAAGTTAAAAATCTTGTCCTTTTTCTACGTTTCTCAGTTTTAATTGCATATCTAACTTTATGGGAGTGTATGTTTTGTTTTAATAACTACACTTATTGGCTGGGGACAGCAGGCCTGTTATGTTCGTGGACCCTTGGGCCGGCTGAGACTGTGGATGTTATCCTGTGGGAACTCACAGGGAGCGTCACAGCCGGGAGGCGGCGCTGAAGAGACTCCGGAGAAGACTTCACCACTGGAAGTCTGAGGTCCCCCCAGGAGGAGCCCCTAGGAACCCGGACCTCTTGGACTTAGGCGGGACCCTATGTGACCAAGGATCCGGGCAGCGGCCGAAGAGATGGACGAAGAGGACAGCTGGGGCCCAGGAGGCTGGAAGAATCTTCACCCTCGGAAGCCCGCGGCTCCCCCGGGAGGAGCCCGCGAGAGCCTGAGCTGCTGGGACTTAGGAGAATCCTCTGGGCCAGCAAGTACCAGATACCTGAGGTGGTGGAAGAGGCTGAAGTCGGAGTCCAAGAACGAAGCCGGGTCAGAAGCCAGAAGTCAGAGGTCCGAAGCCAGAGCCAGGGGCAGAAGCTGGAATCAGAGTTGTGGGACAGAGCCGGGTTGGAAGCCAGAAGTCAGAAGTCAAAACCAAAACCAGGGGCAGAAGCTGAAGACAAAGTCAGGAGATGAAGCCGGGTCAGAAGCCAGAAGATGAAGAGATGATCCAAGATCCAAACGCAGCAACTAGTAACTCAGGGGACTGAGTGAACCTAGTGCAAGGCACTGAAGATGTCCAGAAGCAGGGTTTAAATACCCTGATAGCAGCTGACATCATCTGAGGCAGGGCTTGAGTTTCCCGTGCTGGCCCCTTTAAGAGGGACTCCTCCCCGCGCGCGCGTCTAGGGGGTGGGACCAGCCACGGCGGATCGTCGGCGTCTCTCCCGGGGAGGGAGAGATGTGCTGGAGGCTGTGCAGGCCCGAGGAGGCCTCGAAATGGCCCGGGCCATCCCCGAGGTATGTGGCAGGCCTTGTTACGGCCCGGGACCGTAACAAGGCCTGCCACCTGACAGCTGGAAGAGGTTCAATTTGGGGAAATTTTCCCCCCATTTCAACTCCTTTCCTCTGGCTTTTACTCAGAGTGGCAAAAGGAATATTTAGGCTAGTACTGCCATCCTCCTCTGATGCCAATGCTATCAGGTGCCACTTTTGAAGTTGATGCTGCATACCAGTATTTGTGAGATTTCCTATTTGCTTCCCCTCAACTAATATCCTTCCTTCATTTTACACTGAACAAAACCTAGACATTCCTCAATTTAAAGTGCCTCCAGATCTATGATTTCTTTTGGAATCCCTTCTCAACATTCTTGGGAGATGATACTGGCACTCATGTTGAGGTAGATGGTGGACCCTGTTGCGTTTGGTGATGCGTGGGTCAGCACCATGAACCACCACACTTACCTCCAGCCCCGAGCTCCCAGCTGGAACCCCTGACATTGGGGAAGGCCTCCCGGATGGATGCATGGTAGACCACCGTGTCTGAGCAGGCCAACATAACATAGGAGAGGATGCCACCGGCCCTGAACATGGCCGCCCCTCGGTGTGCACATGAATGATCTGCCCTGATTTAAAGAGCCATGACAGGAAATCCTCCTTGATGCCCGCAGATGATGTCAGAAGCTTCGGCCTATATAAGGTTCCTTTCTCTTGCAGTCCTCACCTTGACAACAGGTCTCCTACCCTGGGTAGTGTGAGTTGCCTCAGCATGTCTCCTGTGATCCTGATCTTCATTGTCTTCAGTTCTTGGCCTTTGTTGTCTTCAGTTACTGCTCTCCTTCCTCTTTTGTCTCCAGTCTTTCAGTGTGCCTGGCCTCTTGTGTTGCTCTTTGTCTTCTTGGCCTGCTTTCTGTCCTGCTTTCCCTTGGATGGATCTTTGGCTTTGACATCAGCTTGCGTTCTGGATTTCTCCTGATTGCCACCTGCCACTGACCACTGCCCGACTACCAGAACTTCCCTTGATTGCCACCTGACATTGACCACTGCTTGACTATCAGACCTGCCTTGAAAGCCACCTCCCTGACCTGGTCTACCTTTGACTTCACCTGCTCATCCCTGCCTCACCTACGGATCTTCTGGTCTTCAGCAGAGGCCCCCACCTAAGACCTGCTAGCCCCAGCACCTGTGGACTCAAACTAAGGAGAATATGGGCTGAATAGGTGTAGCTTCAGCTGGCCCTCTGCCTCATCCAACTCTACCAGCTAACAGTGGGGACCTGCAGAGCTTCACCCTGCAGGTTGCACCAGTTCCGCCTCAGTACAAGGGTCCATGCCTTCAACATACACTGAGGAAAAATACTAGGGGCATTGCTCATACTCTCTACCTGTGCAACCTGTTCTTACTGGGGGTTGCTCTCATCACCATATGAATCATCATCATCTCTCTCACCTATCACTGAACTGGAGGCTAAGACAGTACTGACTAAACCTCCCAAATTTTCTTCAGCTACTAGCTCTTCAAGTTCTGATTCAGGTAAGCCCAGATGAGATTTCTCTTCAGAATCAATTGTTGAAAATACTGCTTCCATTGTCTTAACAATAGCAATCAATGTAGAGGAGCATGCAGCTCGTTTTGGCTGTTGTACTTTTCCTGCCTCTGTCTGTGCATCTGCCCTGCTACAGTCTATGTTAGATGCCTCTCCCACATTTTCCCTCTGCTCCAAAATAAGAGGGAGAGAAACAGGTGGTGGTGGTGGCACATGCTCTCCAAATCTATTTCTTCTGGGTTGAGGTGCCTTTCTCTCCTTTCATTCTGGACCTAAAAATTGTCTCTACAATTTAGGTGCAGGACTGCCTTTATTTTATTACTGCCCCTGCCAAAGCTGTCAATCTTGCCAACATACCTTCCTCTCCCTTTCCTGACATGGTATAAAAAAAGCCCTAAATAAATAAATAAATAAATAAATAAATAAAATAAATGATAGAATTTGTCAAAGTGCACTGCCTACTGGGGTTTGGATAAAACAAATTAATTTATTGATACTGTAACTTTACCCCACTCACAGTGCCACTCACTGAATGGAAGTTTGATATACACACAGACTCATATACCATGTATGTGTGCTGTGCACTTGTCCTGACTGACTCCACACACAAAAAAACTGTTCAACACTAACAGACAAAAAATATTGGCAACCTGGTAAGACTGTTCTTTTCAGTCTCACAGCTCACCTCACTAGTGCCTAGACAGACAGAGATAAAAAAAAAACAAATCGCTAGCAGTACTGCAATCTCCACAATATTTGCTACCCTGACCCTCCCCCAATGAGGAAAATAATCAAATTCAGCAGCAGTGCACTGCATTTCTTTCTGGTACAGTGAGTGTGTGAGACCACTGCAGCACAAAGAAGAGCAGAAGTAGCCCTTTGCCAGTGCCAAGTCCAAATGTTTGTAAACTTTTGTAAACTCTGTGAGAGCTTCTAGTAGCATGTTCTTCTCTGCAAAAAGCTAGAGAGAAGATATAGAGCTTCTTGGACATGCTCAAATTTTA
Organism: Rhinatrema bivittatum; assembly: GCF_901001135.1. Taxonomy (NCBI): domain Eukaryota; kingdom Metazoa; phylum Chordata; class Amphibia; order Gymnophiona; family Rhinatrematidae; genus Rhinatrema; species Rhinatrema bivittatum. The sequence goes on along the minus strand of NC_042616.1, from coordinate 416,163,798 downwards.
CAGAGGGAGGACATCAGCATTATTTGATCCAGATAGCAGCTATAGGCTACTTTATAAATTTGATTCACTGTGATTTGTCTAATGGGTGGTTTCCTTGCCATCTTTCCTGCCCTGGCTCTGACAATGCGGTGAGGTCACACAGGAAAGACTGGTTGCTATAGTTACCACTTTCGTTTTCTCAGGGTCAATGAATATTTGTTTCATTTGTGCGACCCTCCATTCATCTTGAGGGGGGACACAAATAAAATTAATATGGGCACATTCGATATGTTTTGCCCATTTGTTTCAAAGGAATGCACATCCCTAATGTTATTCTTCAGCAGTTCCTACCAGCTGTCAATCCCAGTGAAAGCAGCAGTTGTACTCCCACCAGCCACATCAAGCAGGAGCTTTGTACCTCCACTTAATAGAAACAGAACTGCCCATTTTCCCTAGTTACTGCCGTACTGTAGATCCTACTTATTCTCCATCTTTTCTTGCACGCCACCACTACTAAAGATCCTCTGGGCTGCAAAACTGTGGCAAACATCCTGGTTCCAGGTCATACTGCCTCGCTGCCTCTCTCATGTTGGTGGTGATGCAATGGCAGTTGCTTTTCTCCCTCTCATCTACATAGATATGAGTTACCATTGCCTCCTCCTTCCCACCAGCAAATGCCATGCCAATGTGAACCATAGTCTCCTTTTCTCGGGTGCTAGAGGGAGTTATATTACTTTCTCTCTATCTTCTGAAGAAGGAAATGCAGTATGTCCCTCTTGCCAACTGTACTGCATGGATCTCAGAAAACAAGATCCATGTGTGGCCAAGAAGGAGGCAGCAATAGCAGACTGGTGCAGTAGCAGAGGAGGTAAAAAATGGTGGATAGAGAATAGAACACTCCAGATTCTTTTCTGTAGTACTACTGCTTAATCAGACCATTATCATTTTACATTTGTATCTTTGACTCCTTCTTATGTGTAGCACTTTGTACTTGTCCTTATATTTCATTCTATTTTCTTCTGATGAGTTCTTCAAGATCATTTTGAATTCCAATCCTGTCCCGAAAGGTGCTTGCACTGCCTCCCAAATCAGTTTTGTTTAAAAGTTTTATAAATGTACTGTCAATTCTATCTACCCCATTAATAAAAGCATTGAATAGTATTGGACCCAGGACTGACTCATGTAAAAGATAACTTGATATGTCCTCCCAGGCAGACATTGTTGCCACTGATAATTATTCTTTGAGTCAGTTTTTTCAACCAGTGATGCAGCTGCCTAACAGTAGGTCAATTTAAATCATATTTTCCTAGCTGATGTATAAGCAAGTCTTGGGAATCAGTCAAAAGCCTTATTGAAATCGATATATAAATACATTTACTGCTTCCCTTTTACCTTCAACTCCTGTCACTCTGTCACATACTCTGTCACATAAGAAAATTAGGATGGTTTGGCACACTCCATTCTTCACAAATCCATGTTTGTTTCTTAGCACCTTATTATCATCTAGGTACTTGTAAACTGATTGATGGATTATGCTATATTTTTCCTAGGTAATAAAATAAAACGAATGGGCCAGGTGGTGGCTCAGTGGCACTACTGTGAGGACCATCTCTGATTCAGTCCTTGAGCCTGATCTTCTATGCCTCAGGTTGTCTGTTGCTGGGATGCTACACTGACAGCATTTGCAGATTCTAGCTGAGGTGAGGGTGGGGGTAAAGGGAGGCATGGTCATTTCTAAAAGTGACACCTAGCAGCCAGATTTAGGGCCTATGATTGTATGATTCTGAAGGGATTCCTGGTGCATGGCCCCTGGCCAAAGGACTGTTACTTCTATGATCAGACCTGGTACATTGGTGGTGGTGAGGGGGGATGTGGGGGGAGGTTATAAAAATAGGAAAAATAGGGAAATAATTCCCAGGTGGTTGTGAATGAAGGTTCATGGCAGCAGGATCTCAGCCATGGTTCAGACTGAGCCAGGGGCCCAAATGAGCAGAATGAAACTACTAAGTCAAAAAAAAAAAATTAAGAAGTCTATATTCAAAGCCATTTAGATGGATAACTCACAAGTTATCCATCTAAATGACAAGTTTTGAATATTACCCTTTCTTATTTGGATACGATTTAGACAAATAAGAAAGGAGCATGTTCTGGGTGTTCTGAGATGGAATTGAGTTAGCGAAATAACTTATCTGGCTAACTCTGATACTTGGATTTGGCAGATAGGTTATTCAGCTAACTCTAGACATGTCTGAGAGCACATCTAAAGATATGTGTGAATGTGTTCCCACATAATTTTAGCTTTAAACAGCTGGATTCAAAAGAAGTTGCAGAGTTAAAAAAAAACAAGATTGTGGGCCTAGTGCACTATTATAGGCCCCCTTTCCCCTCCCCCTGAGCTCTACATGATTGGCCCTACAGGACTGAATCTGCAACCTCTCCCCACAAACTTCCTCCATCTCCAATAAATAAAAAAAATTGTTCCTGCCACCCCTGCCGTCCTGCTCCTGAATCAAGCAATTTCTTAAAATCTTGCCTTCAGAGCCACCTGCCTCAGCCACCCAAGCCTAACCCTCCTACCCTCCCGGGATATTCTGACTAAAAGATTATCAACCTGGGTCACATTAGTAGCCTATTATGTCCTGGGCCCAGCGCTTCTGCAGTTGCTAGGGGGATATACACTTTAGTTGGATAAGTTGTCCTTTTTCTGTTACTTTGAATATTGGCCTCTAAGTTAATAGGATCTTTGCTTTCATTTTTTTTTTTTTTTTGCTAGACAGTTTACTCCTCCTCCTTTGGGCTCCCCAGCTCAATTGGAATCGGCTTCTATTGGGCTAGGGTATCATAAGCCTTCATTCGCAATTTCTTTTTTCTATCCCCCACCCAATTCAGGCCAACCATTATAGTGACAATCCTTGACCAGCAGTCACGAACTGTGGCTCCCTCCAGTGAGCTCTGAGTCTGGCCACTAGGTTTTACCATTAATCATGGGCCATGTTCCATGTATGTAAATCGTTTGATATGTTCCATGTAAACCGCCACACGGCGGTAGTTATTTCAGTTACCTGTGAACCGGAGTGATATGTATTTTATACAGGAACTTCCGGTATATAAAAACCAAAAATAAATAAATAAATAATCAATGGCTGAGTCTACCTCCCTACTCCAGCTAGTATTTCCAGCCGGCCAAGGGAGAAAATCCTGGCCTGAGACTCTAGCTCAAGTCCTGTAAAGGTATACCTATAAGGCAGCCTTCACAAGATAGATATTTTTTTATTTATATTAGTTTTTTTCCCTGTCTACGCTTAAAGACTGAATCCATTTCATAGAGACAGGCAATTAACTTCTGCTCTTACAGATGTATCCTGTGAGACAGGGATATACACAAAAGCATTTCCTAGTTCAGAAGTTAGGAAACAGGGAGGGGTAGAATGTGTCAGTAAGTTGAATCCGAGTTTAACTGCTCCAGATATCACACAAAAAACATATTATAAGGAGAAATTATGTCTTGCCTGTTAATTTCATTTCCTTTACTTCTGCTACCCCAGTCCAGTACCTATAGGTTATGTCCTCTTCAGCAGTGGAGGCAACATTCTATTTTTAATGACATCACTGGTATGTATGTCATACCTAGAATACTGGATACCTAGCAAATAGTGAACAGCTCACTAATCACAAAAAAACAAAAAGAGGTGGAAGGCAAAAATCTAATGTTAAATATTATAGAGGAATGGTGTCAGAAAACAAATGTGCTGAACTGATGTAATCTACTGCCTCTCACCCGCAATGGGCCTCAAGCAGTGGTCAGACACCAGCACTGCGATGTCACGTCAACTACCATGCCTCCTAATTTATTTTGAGGATATTTTAATGTCCCTATACATATAACTCAAAAATGAATACATTTTCAAAAATTGTACTTATCTTAGAACTGGTGCCCACAACATGATGATCGATTCTTATACCCTTATCTGTATTGCCCAAGGCAGCCAGTGTTTCAACAGCATCCAGATGTCTTCATCAGAGGTCAAAACATGTTCACTGAAACTAAACATACAAAAGTTAAAACACACATCTCTTCTATAAAAATTTTAACAACTTGAACAAGCAACTGCAACTCACGCTAACATGATTAACACAGAGCACACGAAGCTCTAAAAAATGGCGGCACTCATACTGAACGCCAAAACGGCTTCTTACATATGTAAGACCAGGACTTATAAAACACACCAATAGAGTAAGCAACTTCTGAAATCCAGACAAACGGTCCAATGAAAACCAAGCCTTTGCTTGACCAATCGGGAGGCTTAATTTCAACATGTCAAACTATCTCGAACACTGGAGAAAATTCAAAACACCTTTCATTCAATTTCCTTGTTGGCACCACAAGGATATACAGTTTGAAGTTTATATATTCAGTGTTGTTCATGTCTGTGCAATAGTAAGTCTAAAAATAAATAAATAAAATAAACTAGGTTTCTTCAGAACCATAGAATCCTCAAAACCGTGCTGTTTTTCTAAACGATGATCAACTAAAGGAGTGTCTTGATTCTGACGCGATATTGCACTTCTATGCTCAATCATACAGGTTTTCACATTTCGTTTAGTCTTATCAATATATAGTAGAGCACAGTTGTACCACATAACATAGACCACTCCAGAACTTTCACAGGTAATCCTGTAGCGAAAATGGAAACAATTCAAAATCGATACTGGAAAAGGATTGCCACTAAATAACTTATTTCACATGCTGCATTTTCCACATGGGTAATGTCCCACTTGATTATTAGAGATTTGTGATATATTACAAAATTCACGATATTTGGAATGAACTATGAAGTCTCGAATATTATGACCCTGATGTAATGCAGCGAATCTAGCTCAAGTCCTGTATAGGCAAATCCTGTATTGGGAAGTCCTGTATAGGCAAATCTTGAAAAACTGGATATAAAGATAATACGGACCAGTGCAGCCAGATACTACATTGTACACAACAAACTTGAGTTTGTCAAATGCCTCTCATGAGTGCGTATGACAAAGTCCCTCATGAGAGACGTCTAAGAAAACTAAAAAGTCATGGGATAGGAGGTAATGGCCTTTTGTGGATTACAAACTGGTTAAAAGACAGGAAACAAAGAGAAGGATTAAATGGTAAATTTTCTCAGTGGAAAAGGGCAAACAGTGGAGTGCCTCAGGGATCTGTACTTGGACCAGTGCTTTTCAATATATTTATAAATGATCTGGAAAGGAATATGATGAGTGAGGTAATCAGATTTGCAGATAATACAAAATTATTCAGAGTAGTTAAATCACAAGCAGATTGTGATAAATTGCAGGAAGACACTGTGAGACTGGAAAATTGGGCATCCAAATGGCAGATGAAATTTAATGTGGACAAGTGCAAGCTGTCGCATATAGGGAAAAATAACCCATGCCGTAGTTACACGATGTTAAGTTTCATATTAGGAGTTACCACCCAGGAAAAAGACCTAGGCATCATAGTAGATAATACATTGAAATTGTCAGCTCAGTGTGCTGCGGCAGTCAAAAAAGAAAACAGAATGTTAGGAATTATTAGGAAGGGAATGGTAAATAAAACAGAAAATGTCATAATGCCTCTGATTTGCTCCATGGTAAGACCGCACCTTGAGTACTGTGTACAATTCTGGTTGCCGCATCTAAAAAAAGATATAGTTGCGATTGAGAAGGTACAGAGAAGGGAGACCAAAATGAAGGGAATGGAACAACTCCCCTATGAGGAAAGGCTAAAGAGGTTAGGGCTGTTCAGCTTGGAGAAGAGATGGTTGAGGGGGGATTTGATTGAGGTCTTTAAAATCATGAGAGGTCTAGAACGGGTAAATGTGAATCGGTTATTTACTCTTTCGGATAAAAAAAGAATTGGGGGCACTCCATGAAGTTAGCAAGTAGCACATTTAAAACTAATCTGAAAAAATTCTTGTTTACTCAATGCACAATTAAGCTCTGGAATTTGTTGCCAGAGGATGTGGTTAGTGCAGTTAGTGTAGCCGGGTTTAAAAAAGGTTTGACTACGTTCTTGGAGAAGTCCATTAACTGCTATTAATCAAGTTGACTTAGGGAATAGCCACTGCTATTACTGGCACCAGTAGCATGGGATCTACTTAGTGTTTTGGTACTAGCCAGGTACTTGTAGCCTGGATTGGTAACTGTTGGAAACAGGATGCTGGGCTTGATGGACCCTTGATCTGACCCAGTATGGCAATTTCTTATGTTCTTATGTTCTTAAGGTAGAATACTATACATACTGGACGAGGCTGAGATTCAACACTGTGAGGCTGCAAATAATAATGCCATGTAGCCTAAAGGTTGGAGATAAGCCCACACAGTTGGAGCCTGCTCCTATAGAAAAAGCTTCACCTGTATAAAAATTTTTGTAACGCTCTTTGGTGGTAAATAGGCCATACCTTCTGCAGTACTGAAAAATGCCCCTAGAATTTCTATAGACTGGAACACTACAAATTGCTCTTTTTGAAGTTTATTATCCAACCTAAATGCTGGAGTAATGACACTACTGATTCTGTTGCCACGATTCCCGCTGCATAAGTCTTGGACCTTATTAACCAATTGTCCAAGTATGGGTAAACCCCATAGTCCCTGCCTTTGCAAGTAAGCCACAACGACTACCATTACCTTTGTAAAGGTGCAGGGAGCTATTGCCAGACCAAAAGGCAGGGCCCTGAACTGATAGTGCTGACTGACTGTGCAAAAATGAAGATACTTTTGGAAACTTTCTTTCATTGGAATATGGAAGTACGCTTCCATTAGATTTAGTGAAGCCTTTCCCTACCAAAGATATCACTAAAGGAAGAGTCTCCGTGTGAAACTGAGGGATATGCAAGCCTCTGTTTACCCATTTTAAATCCTGGATTGACCACCAAGAGCCATCCTTCTTTGGGATAACAAAGTAAACTGATGAAGAACCTTTTCACTGTTCTCTGATGGGCACAGGACAAATTACCTGTACTTTTAACAATTTGTTTAAAGTTGAGTGAATGGCTGCTACTTTCCATGGGAATGGGCAAGTGAAATTGCAAAGAATTCCCTTATCAGCAATCACAATTCTGGGGGAATAACTATTTTTTATGATATCCAATACTTATTGATTTGAAGTGATGTGGATCCAGTCCCTGAAAAATGCTCCTAGCCTGCCCCTTATAGGTTTTAACATAAAATGAATCTGCAAGTATTCGTAGAGAACCTGGGCAATACTTGTGAGCCTGCATGAATCGGGACAAGGTCTTCTAGCTCCTTGAAAGGCCTGCATTCTTCCTTTTCTTTTTGACCCTTGTGGGTTATCCTCCTAACAGGTCTATACCTCCTGGCTTCAGAATACTGGTTACGGCCCTTAAATGGTCTAACATTGGATCTGGACCCATCTTCAGGCAGACAGTGCACTGAAGATTCACCTAGATTCCTTACTAAACACTCAAGCTCTTCCCCAAAAAGAAATTTACCCTTGAAAGGTAAATGTGAAAGGTGAGACTTGGACCAAATATCTGCAACCCATTTTTGAAGCCACAGCACTCTTCTTGCCCCCACAGCAAGAGACAGGGCTCTAGCAGAGACTCTTGGTGTCAGATAAATATGCAGTAGTGGACTCGAGCCTTGCCGCCCCCCTCTTCTTCCTGGAGCTGCTGAATGCAGCAGAGTAAAGCTCTCGTGACATAGCTTGCACAGACTGCAGCTTGTATAAAAGAAGAATTGGTGGGGGGAAAAACATTCTTCAGAATAATTTCTAAATCCCTATCATGCGCATCTTTTAAAGTGGTACCACCTTCTACAGGAATTGTGGACCTCCTGACCTCTGAAAATATTAGGCCCCTCCTGATATGTACTTTGCAAATTTTCTTCCTCCGGAAACAATTTTGGAGATCCCTGTGTGGACATAGCACCTCCCCTTACTGATGACGGCATGGATTGCACCTGCTTCAAAAGGGCTGCCTCATTCCTTTTCAGCCACTGAAGACCTGGCTCTTTGGACAGGCCTATCCCGATACTTCTGCGTCCCTGTCAACGCCCCTCTGAGCCCATTCAACAACACTGCTCCTTTTTAATTAAGTTATCCTTTGTATTTAACCTATCCCCCTATTCTTTACCCAAGTTATTTGCCTTCACTTGTTTCTACGTTGGTTGTTTCCACTTTTCTTCTGGCCTGTTCTGATCACCCCGTTATCCCCCCCCCCCCCCCCTTTTGTTATTTGTATTTCCTTCTTTTAAGTTACAATGTAAACCGGTATGATGTTGTATACTAATGTCGGTATAAAAAAGTCCTAAATAAATAAATTAGAATCACTGGTTCTATCACCTCACTGACCATCAGAGAGGTTTTTGGAGGAAACTTTGTTATAGTCCCAGCCTCACCCGAATGCTTCTTCAAAGATGAAGTCAATCAGGTTGTCTCACTCAGTACACAGCATGCCTTTTCCTGCAGAAGAACATTTAGATCCACAGAAGCCACAGCTGCAATTCTTTTCAATTACTGAAGCCTATATAAACAGCTGACCAACTAGCTCCACTCTCTCAAAAGAACAACGCGCTCTGTAAGAAGTTTAAAAACCTTTCCTCACTGCGCAAGGGCTCAACCAGAACCTGTGATGGTAGGCTGGGAGCTGAAAAAAGGAATATTCAAAGCAGAAAGTCATGTTTTACATTATTGAATAACATTACAGAACCTTTTTCTCTATCTCTTGTCTCCTGGGATTCTTATTCCCTGTATGGTATCGGTACCTGCTAATATGGAACTCTCATCAGATAAGTATACGTATATATATATCTTTATCTCTGAGTAGTAAAGTTTGTTCCAATTGAAATAATGTGAATATAAAGCAGATGTTTGTTTAAGAGTGTATGATTCTTTTCTTAAGCTCCACTTCACAGGTGTTCCAGTGTATTTCTTTGCAGTGGATAAAGCATGTCTTTTGTATATGTTCCTTTCTTTCTTGTCATTTCTTAAGTTTGTCTGAGTCCTTTAACACTGTTGCTTTGACCTCCTCTCTCCTTTCCTTTCCCTGTGTATATCTCTGTATCTCTTGCTTTCTTGTTCAGTCTAGCTAGACACTTAGAGGTAGATTTTAAAAAGCCTTCTATGCGTAAAAACGGACACATACGCGTGTAAGTGGGCAGCGAGGGAGCTACATGAATTTTAAATAGCCAGGAAGGGTGCCTATATTAATACATATGCCCAGAAAAAGGGGCAGGACATGTGTAACCCTTAATTCTCCTCAGCCAGCACATGTAGTATTACACATGTAACTTTGCTACAGCTCTTCAGTAGGTGTGGGAGGGAGAGAGAGAGAGAGAGTGATGAAAAGAAGTTGATTTCTACAATGCAGCTAGCAGAGACTGCAGGGTACAAATCAATTCCTCTTGTTAAAATTGTCATCGCTTATAAGGTCTAAAATTTTTTAATGATGTAAATTTTACAATGGATACCTCTGAATGTGTTTGTAACACCACCCCTCTAACCCCAACCCACCTTCCAAAAACTCTCCCCGAATCAAAGTGCCCCCTTTCAATGAGTGTCAGGCTGAACCTTATAAAGAGTCTCTCTCTCTCTCACACTATCTCTCTCTCTCTCACTCTTGTGTAAAGCTGCAGACATGCACAAAGAATATTTTATTACCTACACATATACTTTATAAAATCTTTGCCTTTGGATCTTTGAGTGCACTCCCAGCTGTCTCCTTGTCCACGGCCGGTTTAGTGACTATTTTTAAATAACATAAAACATATATTCTTTAATTAGTCTATCGTGTCTCTCTCTTCTAAGATGTACTACATGTAGTGTTTTTGACATCTAACTGAACTTGTTCTTGTTATGACCGTCGGTCGCAGACGGCTGTGACCGCTCTTACTCACTTCATGTGCTGCCGCCCTCTCTTCCTTGGGTGAACTCTCGGCTGTGGCTAGCTGCTTCCGACGCACATTGCCCTGCTCCAGGACCCCCCCCCCAGGGTGGCAGGGATGCTGCCAACCGCCATGTCTCCTCCGGGCCTTTCTAGGCATGCGCTAAATGGCCCTCCTTTAAGGACGCCAGAGCGGGAACTTCAGGGGCCTGGCTCTAATCGACTTGGCAACAAGTTCCTTCATTGCTGAATCCTGCTGATCTCTCTTCAGACGCTGGTTCCTGTATCCTGCACCTCCTGGCGTGAGACACTCTCAGGTACCTGCTCCTCGGGTGCTCATTCCTGTCTCTGGCTATCCACTCCTCGGAGAGCCCTGCACCTTGGACGCTGCCTGCCAGCTTCTCCGCTCCTCGGGGTCACTTCCAGAACTACTCTACTCGTGGAGACTCAGCGTAGGTGTACCCCGCTCTGCGAGCCATTGCCTTCATGTCTGTGACTGTGCCACGCTCCCCACTCCTCGGGGTAGGACCTTGTGTACTTCAACTGACTACGCCCACTCCCTGCTCCTTGGGGTAGTGCCCAAGTGCATTGCCAGAGACCCCTGGGCTTCCCCGCTCCTCGGGTAAGCCTACGTCATTCCTTCCATGCTGACTCACCCCGTGGCTTTGCCCCCTGGAGGACGATCCCTCAGCACTCCTCCATACCCTGCCTTGCATTCCCCACTCCTCGGGGCCTGCTCTGCACTTCACCACTAGGAGGACCTACTCTGGTATTTGTACCCACACCCCATTCTTCAGCTTTCTCTGTACTCCCTGGGCTGTGTCACCTGCTGCTACAGACCTCGCCTCCCAACGGTGAGGCGCAGTGGGGCTCCTCCCCGTGGGCGGTACCACCTCTCACCTCGGGCCAAGGGCCCACTAACTCACGGATCCTAACAAATTGCCAAGTCCATGACCAGCCAGAAGCCTCGGCTCTCCAGGTCATCTCTGGCCTGGCACAACGAATTTCTGAACAACAAAAATTCTTGGAATCTCTGGCAACAGCCATAGATAACATGAGTACTTGGTTGGACTCTGCCTCGACGCCTATCAAACCTAATCCTGCTACATATACGCCGGTTCACTGGCCTACCGTGCCCTTGCCAGCACCCCCACGTTTCTCGGGAGACCCTCTTACGTGCAGGGGTTTCTTGAATCAGTGTAATATGCACTTTTGCCTACAACCAGTGTACTTCCCAGATGTGATCAACAAGATGACTTACATCCTGTCACTTCTGGATGTCAAGGCCCTGGCCTGGGCATCACCACTCTGGGAGTGAGCTGACCCAGTTCTTCGAGATCTGCCTGGCTTCCTCGCCTTATTTTGCTCCGTCTTCGACGACCCAGGCCGAAGAACCATATCTGGGCCTTCCCTTCTACATTTCCAACCTGGCTCCAGGTCTCTGACTGACTACGTCATTGAGTACAGGACCCTTTCGTCTGAACCTCACTGGAATTTGGATTGCCTATATACTACCTTCCTCGAAGGCCTCAGCCCCCGATCAAAGACAAGCTGGTGGCCCGGGAACTTCCGGAATCCCTGGATTCCTTGATAGACCTTGCTGGTCGCATCGATCGCTGCCTTCGAGAACGTTCACAAGAGGCTAGGGTGTCCAGGAGGATTGCACTGAACTCTCCCCAAATTCGGCGTACACACTCTCCTAAGCCCAACACCACTCTGAATAAAGAAGTGGAAGAGCCAATGCAGATGGATCGAAGTAGGCTTTCCCCGAAAGAAAACCACCGTCGCCAGCAATCAGGTCTCTGCTTGTATTGTGGCCAACCCAGACACGCCATAGCTTCATGCCCAGTCTGTCCAGTAAACTCCCAGGCCTAGGTTCTGCCGGAGGACTACTCCTAGGCCTGACTTCACCCTCTCCTCTTTTAACCATGCCAGTCTCCATCGAACTAGACAATCAGGAGTTTCACTCATTGGCTTTGGTGGACTCTGGGGCCGGCAGGAATTTTATTCTGAAACAACTTGTGGAACATCTCTGAATTCCCACCATCCACTCCCCAGTGCCCTTACTTCTCTCCTCCATTCACGGAGAACCTCTACCAGGCAATGTTACTCTTCCCCACGGCTCCTATCCAGCTCCGTACCTGGTCTCTACATGTAGAGACCATTTCATTCCTCGTTCTGGATAAAGCAATACACCATGTGGTCCTGGGACTGCTGTGGTTACAGATGCACACCCCACAGTTTGACTGGGTCACATCACAACTTTCTCGATGGGGTAGCTCCTGCCACGACAAATGATTGGAGGCTGTCTCACCTGTGCCTTGCCTAACCACTTCTCCTTCTCTTCCGGGCCTCCCTCCGCAGTATTCCTCATACGTGGATGTCTTCTCCAAAAAGACTGTGGACATCCTACCCCCACATCGCTCCTTTGACTGTGCAATAATTTGCTGCCCAACACAGAACCTCCTCGGGGTAGGATTTACCCATTGTCCTTGACCAAAACACAAGCCATGTCAGAATATATTTGTGAGAACTTGGCCAAGGGCTTCATCCAGCCCTCCAAATCTCCCGCTGGAGCAGGTTTTTTCTTCGAGGGAAAGAAAGACGGCTCACTTTGGCCTTGCATTGACTACCGTGTTTTAAACGAGATCACTCTGAAGGATCACTATCCTTTACCCTTGATTTCAGAACTCTTCGACAGACTTCAGAGTGCTAAAATCTTCACCAAATGGACCTCAGAGGGGTCTACAACTTGGTCTGGATCCGCCAGGGTGACAAATAGAAATCCACGTTTAACACGCGTGATGGCCACTTTGAATAACCTGTGATGCCGTTCGGCCTCTGTAACACTCCAGCAGTTTTTCAGAATATGATGAACGAAGTCTTCAGAGACATCATCTACTGATGTGTCATAGTGTACCTGGACGACATCTTGGTTTTCTCTCAAGACCTTCATAGCCATCATCAGGACGTCTGCAGTATTCTTCAGTGCTTGAGGGACAACCAGTTGTATGCCAAACTGGAGAAATGTTCTTTTGAACAAGAGTCCATTTTTGTTATTATTTGTAAGGGTTTGGGTGGATCCCTGGACCTGTGGCAGATGACCACGCCCATGGGGGGAAGTCTCGTGAGGGGCCACAGGTCAGGCTCAGAATTGGAGACACACACACACTAGTTCTTTTATTATACAGGAATGAAGAACCACCAGGGGTGGCAGTAGTGAGCTGGAAAGTAGCCCGGTTGGGCTTGTAGTCCCTCAGGCTCTGGAACAGCGATCCCACAAAGGCTGTGCTGTAATAGAGAGAGAACTGAGATCGTGAGTAGTAGGAGGTTATGCAGAGTTCAGGAATAGAGTGGTCTCTCAGTGTGGAGCACAGGAGCTGGAGTAAAGGCAGGCCCTCGAGGAGTGAGTACCTGGTTCCAGGGAATAGCTCTGAGAGATAGAGATGGTAATTCACAGATGTTATAGGCAGCGGTGTCTTCCTGGCAGAAGTGGAGTCCAAGTAGCGAGTCCAGGAACATGGGCCCTCAAGAATCGAGTACCAGTTCCAGACTGTGACCTGAAAGATAAGAAAGAGAGAGAGGCCCCCGAGGAGCAGGTACCCCAAATAGAGTAGGTCCAAAGGAGGCAGAGTTGCAAGGTACGGAGAGCGAATCCCATCCAATAGAAAACCTTTGCTAACTCGATTAGCTAGCAATCGCATAGGCCTTTTATATCCTGGATGCATGACATCATCACAGGGGGATGCCCCTGAGGTTCGCGCCACTGAAGGTACATGAAGCAGGGCTGCACGGCGTGCGTGCCCTAAGGCAGCTGAACAGCATGGCGGGAGGCAGCGCCCAAGCCAGTCCGGGGACGCCGGAGAAGACGGCAGGCAGAAGCCGCGGCAGCCAAACGTCCGTCAACCGCATGAGGAGTCGCTAGAGAGGTAAGGAGGTTGGGGTGGAGACGGTGGGCAGTAACAGTCATAACAGTACCACCCTTCAAAGGGCGGTCTCCTCTTCAGGTACCAATCTTTGATTTAGAAGGATGTGCAAGGTGAAATTGACAGAGCATCTCTTTGTCAAGGATGTTGGCCTGAGGCTCCCAAGAGTTTTCTTCTGGGCCAAAACCTTCCCATGATAGAAGGTATTCAAGTGCATTGCCTTGTCTTCGAACATCAAGTATCTCTTCAACCTTGTATTCTAGGTCGTCTTCTGTGTTGATAACAGGTGGTACCTGAGTCTTGGAAGTAAATTCACTGAGAATGAGCGGTTTTAAGAGTGAAACGTGGAAAGCGTTATGGATGTTGAGTCCAGGTGGTAGCTTCAGACTATAGGTGATGTTGCCAAGACATCGGAGGATTGGAAATGGTCCAACGTAGCGAGGAGCAAACCGAGTAGAGGGTAGCTTCAGTCTGAGGTGTTTGATAGATAACCAGACATTATCTCCAGGTTTGAAGACTGGTGCTTGCGAATGGTGAGCATCATAGTACTTCTTAGCACGGTCACTCGCTTTATTCAGCATGTCCTTTGTCTGAACCCACAAGTTATGGATTTCATCAGCAGTAGCTTGAGCTGCTGGGAATGTCACTGAGAGCTTCAGTGGAAGTGGCAGTGTTGGAGAACATCCATATACCACTTCAAAAGGTGTTGATCCAGTTGATGTTGCTGGATGAGAGTTGATGGCAAAATATGTGCGATATGAAGAGCTTCATAAGCTCCAAGGCTGAGGATAAGCCAGGAAGCGCTACGAAGTGGGCCATCTTGCTGAAGTGATCAACTGTTACCCAGATGGTATTCATTCCTCCGGAAGGGGGTAAATCAACTACAAAACCAGTAGCGATGTGTGACCAGGGCTGTTCCAGAACTGGCAGAGGTTGCAGCTGACCCCCATGGTTGACCAGAAGCGGGTTTGTTCTTGGCACAATTTGTACAGGATTCCACAAAGGAATAGGTATCCTTCTTGATCGTAGGCCACCAATACAACTTCTGTATTTTGAGCAGGGTATGGCATTGACCAGGATGGCCAGCCAGCTTGGAATCGTGCACCCAAAAAAGCACCTTCTTCCTGAGGTGTTTGGAACGATGGCCTTACCAGCGGGCACAAAATGGGTAGTCGCCAAGATGACTTTCTTCAGATCAATTATGTGCTGAGATTCTTCGGGCACATCCTCCGAGAGAAAGGAGCGTGACAAGGCATCTGCTCTGGTATTTCTATCTCTGGGGCGATACTTAAGCTCAAAGTCGAAACGATTAAAAAATAAGGACCATCTAGCTTGTCTGTGGTTAAGACGTTGTGCGTTGCGGAGATACTCTCAATTTTTGTGTTCCGTGACTACGGTTATTTGATGTTGAGCGCCTTCGAGCCAAGGCCTCCATTCCTCGAATGCAAGCTTTATTGCCAAGAGCTCTTTATCGCCGATCCCATAGTTCTTCTTGGCCGGAGAGAATCTTCGTGAGAAGAAGGAAAAGGGACGTAAGGCTTTCAAGTCTCCTGTCTGGCTCAATACGGCCCCCCATGCCGACATCTGAAGCATCAACTTCAACGATAAAGGGCTTGTTGGGGTCAGGATGCCGCAAGCATGGTTCCATTCAGAAGGCAGTCTTCAGATTCTCGAATGCGGAAATGGCCTCCGCAAACCATTTTGAAGTGTTGGCACCCTTGCGGGTTATAGCGGTCAAGGGTACTGTTAAAGAAGAGTAGTTCTTTATGAAACTTCTATAATAGTTGGTGAACCCCAGGAATCTTCTCAGGGCCTTCAGGCTGGTAGGTTGGGACCAACTTTTTGTACTCTCAAGTTTGTGAGGATCCATCTGGAAGCCATTTTTAGACACAATATAGCCGGGAAAGGCACTGAGTCTTTGTGGAATTCGCACTTAGCAAGTTTGGCGTAAAGCCGGTGTTCACGGAGTCGGCGGAGTACTTGTTTGACATCTTCAATGTGAGTGGGCAGGTCCTGGGAGAAGATTAGAATATCATCCAGGTAGACCACAACACTCTTGTACAGCAGATCTCGCAAGATGTCGTTCATCATGTTCTGAAATATGGCGGGTGCGTTGCACAGGCCAAAGGGCATCACTAAGTACTCAAAGTGGCCGTCTCAAGTGTTGAAGGCTGTTTTCCATTCGTCGCCACTACGAATGAGAACTAAGTTGTAGGCCCCCTTCAGGTCGTGTTTTGAAAACATTTTGGCCCCTTGAAGCCGGTCAAACAGCTCTGAGATTAAAAGCAAGGGATAATGGTCTTTAATCGTGATCTCGTTCAGACCTCAGTAATCGATACATGGACGTAGGGTACCGTCCTTCTTCCCCACAAAGAAAAAGCCTTCGCTGGCTGGAGACTTTGATGGTCTGATAAACCCCTTCTGAAGGTTCTCTTCAATGTATTCGAACATTGCCTTGTTCTCAATTGCTGAGAGAGGATAGACACATTTAGGAGGTTCAGTATTGGGTTTCAGTCTTATGGCACAGTCATAGGACCTATGTGGAGGAAGAATGTCAGCCGCCTCTTTGGAGAACACATCCCCATAGGATGCGTATTGGGGCGGCAGTCCTGGCATTGCTGGAGTCATAAGCATGCAGATGACAGGAGCAATCTCCTTAAGGCACCTCCCATGACAGTCTGGGCCCCAGCGGGAGAGTTCCAAGGATGCCCAGTCAAATTGGGGTTGGTGCGCTTGCAACCAGGGTAACCCCAGGACGATAGGGTGCATGGCCTTTTCCAACACAAAGAAGGGAAGCGATTCCGTATGGAGAGCTCCGGTGCGGAGAATCACTGGTATGGTTTGGAAAGTCACGTCGCCCGGTAAGGGCTCTCCAGGGATGGAGGATAGAAGTAGTGGAACTTTCAAACTGATGAGGGAAATCCTCAGGCGTTCCACTAAACGTCGGAGAATAAAGTTGCCTCCTGCCCCTGAATCCACCAGGGCAAGAGTTTGAACCATGGATGGTCTGCAGGTCAAGGAGACTGGGAGAGAGAGTGGAGGAGAGGGCGTAGTGAGGCCTAAGAACAGTCCTCCTGCAGGACTTAGGCCCGTCTGTTTCCTGGACAAACAGGGCATGTAGGAACATCGTGGCAGGACTGACCACAGTACATGCAAAGACCGCACCTCTTCCGGTCTTCTCTCTTTGGAAGTCAAATGCCCGTGACCAAGTTGCATCGGTTCATCTTCACTGGCAGCAGGAATTACTGGAACCATCCGAGGTGCAGGTTTAGCACTAGCCTGTTTCAACCCAAGTATTCTATTAGGCCGGAGTTCCTTCACCTTGTCACAAAGCCGGTGATCGATCCGAGTGGCCAAAGCCACTAGTTTGTCCAGCGAGTCAGGTGTTTTGCGAGCGGCCAGCTCATCCTTTAAACGGGTATCCAGGCCTCTGAAGGGTCTTCAGGCATTTAGGGTCCCAGCAGAGTTCTGTAGCAAGAGTTTTAAACTCTATCGCTAAATCAGCCAGTAGTCTGTTGCCTTGCTTCAAGTCCTCCAAAGCAGAGCCAGCAATGGTAACTCGAGCAGGAGCATCGAAAACGGATTTAAATAAGTCCAGAAATCCATCTATGTCCTGCAATATAGGATCCTTGCGTTCCCACAGGGTAGACGCCCAAGACAAAGCCCTTCCATCCAGATAAGAAAGGATGTAGGTAGTCTTGGAAAAAGCTGTAGAGAACTGAGAAGGCTATAGAGCAAAATGCATGCTGCACTGGTTTAAAAAGCCCCTGGTCTTCTGAATCTCTCCCGAGAAAGGAACTGGAGCCATCAGCGGTACAGCAGTCTTTAAAGTTACCTCCCGTAACTGACTTTCATTGCTGGAAGCAGAGCCTTGGGTCTTCTGTGTGTGCAGCTGATGAAACACTGAAGTTTCTCCAAAGCAGCTTGCTGCTCCGAAATGCGCAGGGCCAGGCCCGGTATGGCCTGCAGGGCATTGAGCTGTGCCAGATCTATGGAATTAGCAATCTGTTATTATTTGTAAGGGTTTGGGGTGGATCCCTGGACCTTGGCAGATGACCACGCCCACGGGGGGAAGTCCCGTGAGGGGCCACAGGTCAGGCTCAGCGTTGGAGACACACACACACACTAGTTCTTTTATTATACAGGAATGAAGAACCACCAGGTGTGGCAGTAGTGAGCTGGAAAGTAGCCCGGTTGGGCTTGTAGACCCTCAGGCTCTGGAACAGCGATCCCACAAAGGCTGTGCTGTAATAGAGAGAACTGAGATCATGAGTAGTAGCAGGATATGCAGAGTTCAGGAATAGACCCTCGTTGGTAATGTACTCACGCAGCGGTCTCTCAGTGTGGAGCATGGGAGCTGGAGTAAAGGCAGGCCGTCGAGGAGCGAGTACCTGGTTCCAGGGAATAGCTCTGAGAGATAAAGATGGCAACTCACAGATGTTATAAACAGCAGTGTCTTCCTGGCAGAAGTGGAGTCCAAGTAGCAAGTCCAGGAACATGGGCCCTTGAGGAGCGAGTACCGGTTCCAGACTGCGACCTGAAAGATAAGAAAGAGAGAGAGGCCCCCGAGGAGCGGGTACCCCAAATAGAGTAGGTCCGAAGGAGGCAGAGTTGCAAGGTACGGAGAGCGAATCCCATCCAATAGGAAACCTTTGCTAACTTGATTAGCTAGCAGTCGCGTAGGCCTTTTATATCCTGGATGCAAGACGTCATCACAGGGGGACGCCCCTGAGGTTCACGCCACTGAAGGTATATGAAGCAGGGCCGCACAGCGCGCGCACCCTAAGGCAGCTGAACAGCATGGCGGGAGGCAGTGCCCAAGCTGGTCCGGGGACGCGGGAGAGGGCAGCAGGCAGATGCCGCGGCAGTCAAAAGTCCGTCAACCGCATGAGGAGTCGCTAGAGAGGTAAGGAGGTCGGGGTGGAGACGTTGGGCAACGACAGTCATAACAGTTCCTTTCCTTGGCTACGTGGTTTCCAGCCAAGGCTTTCAGATAGATCCCCAAAAATCCAAAAGTATCCGCGACTGGCCTCAACCCACAGGGCGGGAACCTCGGGGGTGTCCCCCTCGAATGACATCACGCCATCCGGGTATTTAGTCTATGCTTTTTTGCTAGCTCATTGAGTTAGCAAGGATTGGACTTGTCCAGTCTAAGTTACTCTGCCGCTTCCGTGCTGCTGCTGGAAGCTCTCTCTGCCCTTCGGGGTATTCTCTCTACCTGGGTACCCGCTCCTCGGGGGCCCTCTGCTTTCTTTCAGGTGCCTTACTGGGATCAGGTTCTCGCTCCTCGAGGGCCTGCTCTCCTGCCTCGGTGCCTGTAACCATCTACTTCTGCCTGGTGGAATCGTCAACCTTACAGCTATCATCTAGTGAGTAATCTAATTCTCAGTCTGTCTCATCTACAGCTCTGCCGTGCTGGGAAACCTACACCTGGATCTCCCTATACCATCTTGGTGAGAAGGGTTCCCTCTGCTGAGGGTCCCTGGACTGCTACCTCTGGATCACCTCACTACTGCCTCCTCTGGTGGTATACATCAGCTGTACAATAAAAGACAAAACTCTGTGTTTGTGTGTTCTGAGTTTAGCCCAGTACTGTTGCTCCCCATGGGGCTCCTCCCCATGGGCATGGTCATCTGCCACAGTACCCAAGAATCCACCCAAATACCTCAAAACTATAACAGCAGAACACACAGGCCTATGTTGAGTCCTGCCCCACATGTGCTCGTCATAAGCCCCCGGTGGTTCGTCCTTGGGGTCTCCTGCAACCATTTCCTGTGCCCAGTGAACCATGGATGCACATAGCTACAGATTTCATTGTGGGCCTTCCTCCTTTAAGTGCAATAATACTATTTGGGTCACTGTGGATTGATTTTCGAAAATGGCTCACTTTGTGGCACTACCTGGCCTTCCTTCGGCACCAGAGCTAGCTAATTTGTTCATCCGCCACGTATTCCGCCTCCACGGCCTCCCTAGACATATCCTCTCAGATCAGGGAGTACAATTCACCGCCTGATTTTGGAAATCCCTCTGCAGAAAGTTCGACATCTCATTGGATCTCACTTCGGCTTACCATTCCCAAGCCAATGGCCAGACGGAGAGAACAAACAGGACTTTAAAACAGTTCCTTCGAGCCTATGTAAACTCTCGGCAGAACGAACGGTCCGACCTTCTGCCATGGGCGGAATTTGCCTTGAATTCCCACCAGTCCACATCCACCAGGTCATCACCCTTCCAAGTGGTATACAGACATCAGCCGCTGCCTCCTCTCCCACTCTCGCTTTCAGTACCATCTCCAGCGGCGCAGGCTACCACACAGGAGTTGCATAAGCTTTGGGTCAACACTAAACAACTTCTTCAGCAAGCTGCCCAAAGATCAAAAAAATTCTACGATGCTCATTATCAAGAAGCTCATCAATTTAACCCGGGAGACAAAGTGTGGCTCAGTACCCGGTTTATTCGTCTTGAACTGCCTTTGGCCCGCTTCGCCTCCAGATACATTGGGCCTTTTCCCGTGCTTCGCCGGCTGGGCCCAGTTACCTACAGCCTTCGACTGCCCTCGTCTCTTAAAATCCATAGTGCCCTCCTTATATCACTACTAAAACCTCTGGTACTGTCCGACTCTCCAAAAAACCACCTGAGCCACAACGTCTGTCGTCAGAGGCAGCCGTCACCTTTCAAGTGCAAGATGTCTTGGACATCAGGAAGCGTGGAAAGAAATAGGAATATCTCCTCTCGTGGGAGGGCTTTGGGCCTGAAGAAAACAGTTGGGAGCCTGTGGCCAACATCCCTGACAAGGATCTAATCAGGAAGTTCCATGCCACACACCCTAGAAAACCCAAACCCCCAGGAGGGGGGCCTTAAGAGAGGGGATAATGTTATGACCGTCGGTCACAGACAGCTGCGACCGCTCTTACTCACTTCATGTGCTTCCGCCCTCTCTTCCTTGGGTGAACTTGCGGCTGTGGCTAGCCACTTCTGATGCACATGGCCCTGTTCCAGGTCCCCCCCATGGCGGCAGGGCCGCCGCTGACCGCCATGTCTCCTCCGGGCCTTCCGGTGCGCGTGCGCGCTACATGGCCCTCCTTTAATGACACTAAGGTGGGAACCTCAGGGGCGTCTCCTCCTGATGACATCTCTAGCCCTGGACTCTTAAGCACCACCGGGGCCTGGTTCTAATCGACTTGGCAACGAGTTCCTTCATTGCTGAATCCTGCTGATCTCTCTTCGGATGCTGGTTCCTGTATCCTGCACCTCCTGGCATGAGACACTCTTGGGTACCCACTCCTCGGGGGCTCATTCCTGTCTCTGGCTATCTGCTCCTCGGAGGGCCCTGTGCCTCGGACGCTGCCTGCCAACTTCCCTGCTCCTCGGGGTTGCTTCCGGAACTACTCTACTAGTGGAGACTCAGCGTAGGTGTACCCCTCTCTGTGGGCCATTGCCTTACTACTCTGCTCCATGGAGACTCAGCGTTGGTGAACCTCGCTCTGCGGGCCATTGCCTTCACGTCTGTGACTGTGCTGCACTCCCTGCTCCTCAGGGTAGCGACTTGCTTCTACTTCAGAGACTGTGCCCGCACTGCCCCGCTCCTTGGGGCAGTGCCCACATGCATTGCCAGATACCCCTGGGCTTTCCCAGTCCTCGGGTAAGCCTACATCATTCCTTCCGTGCTGACTCGCCCCGTGGCTCCGCCCCCTGGGGGCCGATCCCTCAGCACTCCTCCATACCCTGCCTTGCATTCCCCGCTCCTCGGGGCCTGCTCTGCACTTCACCACTAGGAGGACCTGCTCTGGCATTTGTACCCACACCCCAGTCTTCAGCTCTCTCTGTACTCCCTGGGCTGTGTCACCTGCTGCTACAGAACTCACCTCCCAACGGTGAGGCGCAGTGGGGCTCCTCCCCGTGGGCGGTACCTCCTCTCACCTCGGGCCAAGGGCCCACTAACTTACAGTTCCTAGCAGTTCTAGTTTAGTGGAGGAACAAAAAATAAGCAAGGGACCCTGCTCTGACTAACAGAGGGAATGAGCAATGTCTTATTCATGCTTGTATTTTCTTGCATACACTATTATACTCTTCTCCTTTCACACTCTTTCTGTACTTAATTTCAGTTGTTCAAAACAGAAGTGAGCTCCAGGATAGATATATTTTATTCAGAGATAGAGGATGAAATATCCCATTGTCCTTGCCTTTCTTTTCTCTCTCACATCTTTCTCTTGTTGTTTCTGTTATTTAGATGTTCAAGGCTGACTCATAGTTTTAATTATTCTTATTAGTAATTATCCTGGCTAGGAATAAGGAGATAGTAGTTAAAGTCTCTCTCCAAGGTAAATGTCCTTGATGTCACTTTCTCAAACTGTCCTATGAACTTCACTGACATTTCCTCAGGTATTTTCACAAACTACACAGTAGGGATGTGAATCGTTTATCTGACGATTGAAAATATTGTCAGATATCGGGGGGTCCCCAATAGGGATAGGAAACCCCACGATTAATTTAGTGGGTTTTCTTATCGTTATGGGGGGGGGGGCGGGAAGAAAGGACACAACCTAAAAACACAACCTGACCCTTTAAAATGAGTTTGTTAGTATCCCCCCAACCTCCGGAACCCCCCCCCCCCCCAAATGTTTAAATACCTGGTGGTCCAGCGGGGATCCCGGGAGCATTTTCCCGCGCTTGGGCTGTCGGCTGCCACTAATCAAAATGGCGCCGATGGCCCTTTGTTCTTACCATGTGACAGGGGCTCTCGGTGCCATTGGTAAATAACCCTGTCACATGGTAGGTGCACTGGATGGCCCGTGCCATTTTTAAGATGGCGCCGGCCGTCCATTGCTCCTACCATGAGACAGGGACCGGCCAATGGCACGAATACCCTGTCACATGCTAAGGACAAAGTGCCATCGGCGCCATTTTGTTTACTGGTAGCCGACGGCCCGAGCACTGGAGAATACCACCAGGTATTTACAAATTTTGGGGGGGGGGGGGGGAACGGAGGGTGGGGGATACTAACAAACTCATTTTAAAGAGTCGGCTGTACTTTTGGTTATCGGCTCGGGCGCAGCCGATAAAAAAAAACCCGATCGGACTGCAAGATAAAAATTTCACGATGTGAATCGGAACCGGAATCCAAACCGATACCGGTTCCGATTCACATCTCTACTACGCAGAGTTTCCTTGAAGATATTCACAGGATCCCCTCTAACACTATTCTTCTGTTCAGGGATTTTCTTTCATTTAAAGTAACCACTCTAACAAAATGAACTTTTCCACCAGCCACCTGGCTGCAATTTCTCTTTCTCTCTCAGTTTACTTATCTATCTGAACTCAGGGTTAGGCAGACACTTAAAACAACCACAGGAGTGAGCCCAGAAAGTTAATGGTAAATAACTCATAAAGGATACACAATAAAATCAAAGTATGATTTTAAAATTATTTTTCTTTCACACAAAATCTTCTTTCAGCAGTTCTATCTCAATTAAGCTGGGAAAAAACATGCAGCCTAGTTAGTATTTATTTATTTTTAATTTTTATATACCGAAATTCCTGTATTAGATACAAATCAATCCGGTTTACATGAAACGATAAGTTGCCCTGGTCTGGGAGATCCGACTGGGGCTTTTTACATGGTTTTTTACATAGTATCTGTCTGTCCTGCACCTTAGCTGGTGTTCCTATGATTAAATACTCTCAAAACAACTTCACTCACTTTTAAACATTCAGACATTAACAAGTTTGCCTCAATTCTCTCTGTATTTCATGCTATTAGACAATTGAGAAACAGGCTGTATGAAGGAGCTCTACAGCAGCCGTTTGCTTTCCTCTCTGTGGCCCAGTTCCTCTCCACATGCTAAAGGTCTCACCAGATCATGGGGGGCTGGTAACTTGCATGCCCCTCAGCATGGAATTCCCATCCGTCCTAGCTTTAACAGGACTGCCTTAGCAAAATGACAGTCAAAATCTGCAGCCCTGCTCCTCCTTCTCAGCTCACTCTATTTCAGTCCTGCTCACCCATTGTAACTGAACAGGGAGAGAAAGACAAAAAAAATATCTCACAGCTGCTTCCTCATCTCCATGGACCCCAGAGTTTTTCTTTTCCTGCCAGCACTGATAACACAATGCTGTTTGGGTTTGTTTTTGTTTTTTTAAAATCTATGCAGCCTGTCACTGCTTGCACTTAAAGAAACTTGTCAAACAGCTCCAGAGTCTCATCCAATTTAAGCTACAACAGCCTTTTTTTCCCGCCCAGGTAGCCACATACGCAGTGAGAAGTAGGGAAAATAGGCCACATCCAAGCAATATTTTCTTACAGCCCAAGGACTCAGGTCAGTAAAAAAAGAATTATTTATTTACCATCTTGTTTTATATTTTTACACCTGGTTACACTACCAGTTGAGAATAGAGACTTTTTTTAAACATTTTATTTTTCAGTTATAACATAATTACAAAGCCAGACAAAATCTTGTACAGAAACATAGTAAGATACATTCAGTAAAAGTTTCCAATCACGGATTATATCCTCATTATATCATTTCACAAAATTAGACTGCATACCTAGGTGGGAAACACACCTCAAGGGGAGCAATAAAAAGAAAAGAAAGAAAAAAGTAATGGGATTAGCATGAGAAAAACCTGCTACAATTTTATTAGTGGCTGCCCTAAAGACTAACTATGGGACGACAATGGTGGCAGAGAATAAAGCCTTTGATGAAGAACTGGAGTCACAAGTTTATCATATCTTCTTGCTATCTTCTTGTTTATTTACTTGAACTACAAAGAGAACTTGTGGTAACTCGAGCAGTGCATGGCTTGGTAACAGCTAGAGAAACAGCAAGTAGACTCTGGCTGTGGCTTTAAGTGTACTTTTATTTACAGTGGAAAAACAAAACGGCAGCAACTTTCACTTCAGGTATTACAAACAGAAAGTGCAAACAGAAAACAAACCAGAGCTGTAGCGTGCCTATGGCCAAAATGGCCATGGCCATAGGTGCCAGCACTAAAAGGCGCCATAGCACCACCACATTTATTTATTTATAACTTTTTCTATACCGAAGTTCAGGTAACAGAGTTACTTATCACTCCGGTTTACATTGCAACAGATATAAATATTAAACAATGACAACAAGTGTCTTACAGAGAACAGGGAGAGACAACTTGGATAACATAACTGGGAACAAGAACATTACAAACTATTAATGCGGAACAAGTCCATGGAGAGGGAGATTAGCTATTGGTGTCGACAGTCTGTGGGAGTTGAGGAGTACTTAGTAAGTTATGGGAATGCTTGACCGAATATGAGGGGCCTCAGTAAAATGGAAAAGCAGCAAGGCCCACTGGCCACTCTGATGATGCTGGTGGAGCCGTGCTGCTTTTCGGCTCATAGGCGCAAGAATGGGGGTGTAGCCAAAAACAGAAGATGCCTCATTGGTGGCAGTGGGATGATGCATGATTTCCTGAATGCTGCTCACCCCCATAGGGTGCTATTGTGATCTCCTCATTCACCCTCCCTGCTCCTGAAGAATGGAAGGATCGTGGCCTTGCAGCGTCGGCTGCTTCCTCCACCTGATGATGTCATTCAGACACCGGCAGCCGGGAGGGAGGAAGCAGCCCATTCTACAAGGCTGCGATCCTTCCATTCTTCAGGAGCAGGGAGGGTAAATGAGGAGATCACAGTAGCACACTGTGAAGATGAGCAGCATTAAGGAAATCATGTACATGCCACCTGCAGTGAGTGGGGTGGACTGTGGGTGAGGAGTGGGTGGGGAACAAGAATGCTAGGGACTGGGGAACAAGATTTCTGGGGAGTAGGGGGGCTGGGAGGGGAAAGGAGGCTGGGGAGTATGACTACTGGAAAGTGGAGGTCTAGGAGGGGAGGGCCTGTTGAGCAAGACTGCTGGGGAATGGGGGATCTGGGATGGGAGAAGTATGTGGAAAGCAAGACTGCTGGGGAGTAGGGTGTGTGGGTGGGGAGAGGGAGCTGGGAATTAAGATTCCTGGGGAGTGGGGTGTCAGAGAGGAGAGAGAACCAAGAGCTCGAGGGAGTGGGTGGAAGGGGAGCAATACTGTGTGGGAGCATGTGTGTGGGAGAGTGAGAGAGCATGTGTGTGGAAGACAGAAAGAGCAGGTGTGTATTCTGTGGGAGAGAGAGAGAGAGAGAGAGAGTGAGCACGTGTATGGGAGACTGTCCCCACTTCCTCTCTGCCTGCGAATCCATGACTACTTTAGGGTTTCTGGAAATCAAAAGTTCCCAGATATGGATAACAGGTGATTTTTAAAAATACTTATTAGTTCTAATTATTGGGTACTATTTAATGTATTGTTTGAAATATTGTATTGATGTTTGGAAAACATTTATGTGAGTTATTTATTTAATGCCATTCTATTCATTATTTTTGAATTATTCTTTTTATTGGTATGGTTTTACTAATTTTGTTTTATGAGAAATGGTAATGCTTCTGTTTTTTCATTTTTGCAGTTTATATAGAATTTGGCCTGTTGCGGTTACCAGTTCAGTTTTTGTCTGTATATTGCTATTTATTCTCTTTATTCTTTATTTTTTTGCGCTGATGGTGGACTCTTGGCCTGAGGTGGGGTTGACGCTACCCACAGGGCAAGCCCTACGGGTCCCCACTGTCGGAAACTGGAGCAGGCTACGAGATGGAGGCCAACTGGAGCTTCGCCATACCAGTCCACGTTCCCCTCATGTTGAGCCCTTGGGTGCTGGGGCTGGCTGGACTTAGGAGGGCCTCCGTGTGATGACTCCCAGTTGATGTAGACAAGGGTACGCCAGGAACCAGCAGAGATACTGGAGGGCCGATGTCGGTCCGGACGAAGCAGGGTTCCAGAGACCCAGATGCCAACAGAAACAGTGGAAGGCAGGGGTGTCCAGGTAAAGATAGGCCGAAGCCTGTCAGGCCAGGTGCGAAGGATACTGAAGGAGAGTCCAAGGCAAGCTAGCCAGGCGGCAGGAAGGCAAGGTACCGGAAGCTTGACTGAGGTCAGAACCAGGAGATCAGATCAGGCATAGACCATGTGAAGCAGGGGTCAATACCAGGGAATCAGTCCAAGTGTAGTCCAGATGAAGCAGGGGTCAATACCAGAGAATCAGTCCAAGCATAGTCCAGACGAAGCAGGGATCAATACCAGAGAATAAATCCAAGCGTAGACCAGGTGAAGCAGGGGTCAATACCAGAGAATCAATCCAGGGGTACAAAGAGCAGGTGAAGGAACAAGTAGGAAAAGGAACCAGGAACAGGAGACAGGAACGATGACAGGAACAGGAACCAGGATCCACGAACAATCGTGAAGACCTGTTGCCAAGGCAGGGAACAAGTGGCTGGGCTCTGCCTTTTATACAGAGGCCCAGTGATGTCATCATCCGGGGCTGCAGGCTACTTTCCCGCCGCGACCTCTTTAAGAGTGCGTGAGTCACATGGGCATGCATGAGCCTAAACCAGGGCCCAGAGAATGCAGGACAGTGGCGTCACTCCGCGGTCCACGCAGGGAGACCCTCCGGGCACAGGGAGGAACCGCGCAGGAGTCAGAAGTGGCAGAGGCTGCAGGCGCTCAGGGACGAATGTGACTTCCCACCACTGCGAGCAATGGTGAACCGGAGCTGGCATCTGGATTCCTGGGGTGAGTAGGCCTAGGCGTGGGCCTACCATGGCCAGGACACGTAACAGTACCCACCTTTACGCCCCCCTCCTGGAGGTCTTGGCTTGTCCGGATGGGCACGGTGGAACTGGAGGAGGAGTCCTTTGTAGAGATGTGAATCGGAACCGGAATCGGTTCGGTTTCGGTTCAAATCTTATAATTTTTATCGTCCGGCCCGTTTGGTTTTTTGTTTATCGGCTGCGCCCAATCCGATAAACAAAAAACCCACCCTGACCCTTTAAAACTGACCCCTTAGCCTCCCCCACCCTCCCGACCCCCCCAAAAATGTTTTAAAATTACCTGGTGGTCCAGTGGGGGCGCCAGGAGCAATCTCCCGCTCTCAGGCCGTCGGCTGTGCTAATAAAAATGGCGCAGATGGCCCTTTGCCCTTTCCATGTGACAGGGTAAAGATGGCGCCGGCCATCCAGTGCTCCTACCTTATGACAGGGGCCGGCCAATGGCATGGATACCCTGTCACATGGTAAGGGCAAAGGGCCATCGGCGCCATTTTTATTAGTGGCAGCCGAAGGCCCGAGAGCGGGAGATCGCTCCTGGCGCCCCCACTGGACCACCAGGTAATTTTAAAATGTTTTGGGGGGGGGGGGTCGGGAGGGGGGGGGGAGGCTAAGGGGTCAGTTTTAAAGGGTCGGGGTGGGGTTTTTTTTATCGGGCCATCAGCGCCATTTTTATTAGTGGCAGCCGACGGCCCGAGAGCGGGCGGTTGGTCCCGGGGCTTCCACTGGACCACCAGGTGATTTTAAAATGTTTTGGGGGGGGGTTGGGAGAGTGGGGGAAGGTAAGGGATTAGTTTTAATGGGCCAGGGTGGGTTTAGGGGTTGTTTTGGTGTGCCGGTTTTCCCGCCCCCCCCCCCCCCCCAAATAACTCCCGTTAGTGGACACAAACCCGATTAACGATTTTTCACGATAAATCAGGGGAATGTCTATTGTATCGCACTCTTTAACGATTTTTGACGATTTAAAAAATATCGGACAATATTTTAAATCATCAAAAAACGATTCACATCCCTAGTCCTTTGTCCAGGATGTTACCGGC
This sequence comes from Rhinatrema bivittatum, assembly GCF_901001135.1. Taxonomy (NCBI): domain Eukaryota; kingdom Metazoa; phylum Chordata; class Amphibia; order Gymnophiona; family Rhinatrematidae; genus Rhinatrema; species Rhinatrema bivittatum. The sequence goes on along the minus strand of NC_042616.1, from coordinate 416,135,314 downwards.
CGGTTCCCAGGAGCTTTCCTCTGGATCGTAGCCTTCCCACTAGAGAAGGTACTCCCAATGGCGACCTCTTCTCCGGACATCATGTACTGGAGATGGCGCAGGAGGTTTATGTGATGGCCAAGAGAGTATCACTGGTTTGAGCAGAGATACATGGAAAAAGTTGTGTATACCCAAAGCGGGCGGTAACCGAAGTTGGTAAGTGACTGGTCCAATATGCCTGGTCACAGGGAAAGGGCCAATGTACTTAGGAGCAAACCTTTGGGAAGGTAGTTCTAGCCATACATAAAGGGTGCTCAACCAGACATTTTGGCCTGGCTGAAATTCTGGAGCCGGGCGACAATGTAAGTTGGCGGCTTCCTTGGCTCGTGTAGCCGCTTGATGAAGACTTTTATTCGTCTGGCTCCAGAGGGCTTTCAGAGCATTAGCAGTGGCCTGAGCTGCCAGGGAAGGCACCGACAATGGGACTAGTAATAGGAGCCATGGTTGTCTGCCAAAGACTATGGAGAATGGTGAAGTTCCGGTAGCTGCTGCAACATGAGAGTTGTGTGAGAATTCTGCCCACGGTAAGAGCTCTGCCCAATTATCTTGTTGGTCACTGGAGTAAGATCGCAGGAAGTTCTTCAGAGAGTCATTGGTATGCTCGGCCTGACCGTTGGCTTGTGGATGTTATGCGGTCATCAGGCTGATGTTTATACCAAATTTCCTGCAGAGGGAGCGCCAGTAGTGAGCAACGAATTGAGGTCCTCTGTCTGAAGCGATATCTGTGGGCAAGCCATGGAGATGAAACACGTGTTGGAAAAAGAGATGTGCGAGCTCTGGGGCCGAGGGTAAGGCAGGCAGAGGCACAAAATGGGCCATCTTGGAGAATTGGCCTATGATGACCCAGATTATCGTATTCCCCTTAGATGGTGGTAAGTCTATGACAAAATCTGTGGAAAGATGAGTCGACAGCTCTTCAGGTGCAGGCAATGGCTGAAAAAGACCCCAAGGTCCGCCTACTGGAGGCTTCTGCTGGGCACAGACAACGCTTGAGTCCACATAGGCATGGGTGTCTGAGACCATGGTGGGCCACCAGTAAAATTGTTGAAGCAGGCCTAAGGTCCGGGCACGTCCAGGGTGACCAGCAAGTTTGGAGTTGTGCGCCAGCGTAGGACTCTCTCTTGGAGCCGATGAGGCACAATGGTTTTCCTGGCTGCAACCATGTCGGTGGCAGAAAGGCAGATGCAAGCGGGGTCAATTATATGGCTGAGTGCTTCTTGAATGCCATTAGGGTCAAAAGAATGAGACAGGGCGTCTGCTTGGAGATTCTTCTCCGCTGGACAGTATCGGAGCTTGAAATCAAATCGACAGAAGAATAAAGCCCAGCAGGCCTGGTGAGCATTGAGACCCTGGGCATGCCGAAGGTGTTCGAGATTCTTGTGGTCGGTATAGAGGGTAAATTTGTGCTGAGTGCCCTCCAACCAGGGGTGAAATTCCTCGAGGGCGAGCTTAATGGCCAACAATTCCCAGTCTCCAACACTGTAGTTCTGTTCCATACAGGAGAACTTATGGGAAAAGAAAGAACAAGGAAGGAGAGTTACTCGAGTGGAGTGCTGATTAGAACTGCCCCAGCTCCAACAGCCGAGGCATCCACCTCTACGACAAAGGGGCGACTTGGATATGGGTGGTGCAGACAAGGTCCGGAAAAGAAGGCATTCTTAAGGTCTTAAAAGGCAACCAAAGCTTCAGGGGCCAATTTCTTGTATCGCTGCCCTTCCTAGTCATGGCCATAAGGGGTGCGGGCAACACTGAGTAATTTGCTATGAAATACCAGTAGTAGTTGGTGAATCCGAGAAATCTTTGGAGTGCCCATAGGCCCACAGGTTGAGGCCAATCACGGATACACTTTAACTTACTAGGGTCCATGGTAAATCATCGTTGGGAGATGATGTAACCCAAGAAAAGCAAACTGGACTTCTCAAATAAATATTTATCCAATTTGGCAAATAGGTGGTTTTCACGAAGCCGCTGTACTGCAGTGCAGACATCGGCCCGATGGGAATCCAGGTCTTTCGAGAAGATAAGGATATCATCTAGATACGCAATGACCTTAGTGTATAAAAGGTCGTGAAAGATCTCGTTGATCATCCATTGAAATACTGCTGGGGCACTGCAGAGTCCGAAAGGCATGACAAGGTATTCATAATGCCCATCTCTCATGTTAAATGCTGTTTTCCAAACATCCTCTGGGCGAATATGGACTAAATTGTAGACACCCTGCAGGTCCAACTTGGTAAAAATAGTGGCGCCCTGAAGGCGATCAAATAATTCGGATATCAAGGGTAACAGGTATCTGTCCTTGCGGATGATTGCATTTAGGCCACGGAAATCAATACAAGATCTTAATGACCCATTCTTCTTCTTGACAAAGAAAAAACCTGCTCCTGCAGGCGAGTTGGACGGTCGGATAAACCCCTTAGCTAGATTTTCCTGGATGTATTTGGTCATAGCTCGAGTTTCAGGCAGAGACAATGGATAAGTAGTACTCCTGGGAGGGGTAGTACCTGGTAGCAGATCAATCGGACAATTGAACTTACGCAGGGGCGGAAGGATATCTGCTCTCTGCTTAGAAAAGACGTCCTCGAAGTCCTCATAGGGAGACGGAAGACCAGAAATGGCTACTGCAAGGAAAACCACAGGTGAAGGCTCCATCTTCTTCAAGCATTATTGGCGACAAGCAGTACTCCATTCGGTGAGCTGCAGAGCTCCCCAGTCAAACTGGGGGGAGTGGTGCTGGAGCCACAACAACCCCAAGACTATAGGATGAATGGATTTCTCCAACACAAGAAGTTCAATCTCCTCCTCTAGGAGAGTGCCACTGAGTAACCAAACAGGTGCTGTTATCTGGGAGATCCACCCAGGTAGCTGTTTGCCATGGATAGAGGTGATCCGCAGAGGGACTTCAATAGCATGAGTGGGTATGCCTAGGAGATGTACCAAGTCTTTCAAGATAAAACTCCAACCTGCTCCAGAGTCAACTAGAGCCATGGTTGGAAAGGAATGGGAATCCCAGGTTAGCATAACTGGTAAGGATAATTGAGGGGCCGGAATAGTAGTGCCCAAGTTCAGGACCCCAACCGAACTTAGGCCCGGGAGTTTCCCGGATAGATAGGACAAGTCTGAAGGCGGTGGCTGGAAGCCCCGCAGTACAGGCACAAGCCGCAGTCCCTCTGTCAAAGACGTTCCTCCGGAGTAAGGTACTCACAACCCAGCTGCATAGGTTCCTCCGACTTGATGGTAGATTGAATCCCACTACTAGTGGGCTTCATGGAAGGAGGAGAGCGCGATCGATCCATAGCAGCACATTGAGGTGTCTGAACTTCACAATACGTTCCTGGAGACAGATATCAATCTGGCCTGTCAAGTCAATTAGATCCTCTAGAGAGGACGGAAGTTCTCAGGCTGCAAGTTTGTCTTTCAATTGGGATGAAAGACCATCCAAGTAAATGGCTCAAAGACAATCTTCTTGCCACGCCAATTCAGTGGCTAGAGTCTGAAACTCAATGGTGTAGTCATTGAGGGATTTCTGACCCTGTCGCAAGTGTAAAAGATTGGTACTGGCCACATCCTGCCTGCCGGGATCATCGAAGGTCCGACAGAAGAGGGTCACGAAGTGTGACAATTCTTGCAGAAGAGAGTCCGAATGCTCCCAAAAGGGAGAGGCCTATGCCAAAGCCTTGCCTTCCAAATGAGAAAGAATAAAGGTAACCTTTGTCAGTTCATCCTGGAAGATGGAAGGCTGCAGAGCAAACTGCATATAGCACTGGTTAATAAACCCTCTGCAGAGACAAGGTCGCCATTAAAACGGGGTGGAGCAGGTAGGGCCAGCAAAGCCCTGGTGGGTGAGGCTGCGGGCAGTGGGCTGACTAGTGTGACCGTCGGAACTGTGGCACTTGCGTGAGTATCCAGCCGAGCATGAAGACATTCGACAGAAGAGGCCAATGCCTCAAGGAACCGCTGCTGTTCTTGAATCTTCAAGGCCAGGCCAGGAATGGCCTATAGGCTGGAAGGCTCCACTGAATTCATGGCCTTGGCAATCTTTTGCGCTGATGGTGGACCCTTGGTCCGAGGTAGGGTTGATGCTACCCGCAGGGCAAGCCGTACGGATCCCCACCGTCGGGAGACAGAGAAGGCTAGGAGACAGAGGCCGACTGGAGCTTCGCCAATACCAGCCCACGTTCCCCTCAGGTTGAGCCCTTGGGTGCCAGGGCCGGCTGGACTTAGGTGGGCCTCGGTGTGACAACTCCCAGTTGGTGTAGACAAGGGTACGCCAGGAACCAGCAGAGATATTGGAGGACCGAGGATGGACCGGACAAGACAGGGCTCCAGAGACCCAGACACCAACAGGAATAGTGGAAGGCAGACAGCGACCAGGTAAAGATAGGCCAAAGCCTGAGAGGTCAGGTCTGAAGGATACTGAAAGAGAGTCCAAGGCAATCTGGAGTCTGGGCATGCGGCAGGGAGGCAAGGTACCGGAAACAGGACTGAGGTCAGAGCCAGGAGATCAGATCAGGCATAGTCCAGACAAAGCAGGGGTCAATACCAGAGAATCAGTCCAAGCGTAGTCCAGTCGAAGCAGGGGTCAATACCAGGGAATCGGTCCAAGCGTAGTCCAGATGAAGCAGGGGTCAATACCAGAAAATCAGTCCAAGCAGAGTCCGGGCGAAGCAGGCGTCAATACCAGAGAATCAGTCCAAGGGTACAAGGAGCAGACAAAGGAACAGGAACCAGGAACAGAAGACAGAAACAATGACAGGACCATGAACCAGAAATGAGCAACGACAGCACGAACAATCGTGGAGACCTTGTTGCCAAGGCAGGGAACAAGTGGCTGGGCCCTGCATTTTATACAGAGGCCCTGTGATGTCATCATCCGGGGCCGCAGGCTACTTTCCTGCCGCGACCCCTTTAAGAGTGCACGAGTTGCACGTACGCACGCCTAAGCCAAGGCCTGGAGGAAGCAGGATGGCGGCATCACTCCGCGGCCCACACGGGGAGACCCGCCGGGTGCAGGGAGAAACCGTGCAGGAGTCAGAAGCGGCAGAGGTGGTTGCAGGCACACGGGGACGGAGGCGACTGCCCACTGCCATGAGAAAAGGTGAACCGGAGCTGGCAGCTGGATTCCACGACCGGGACGCGTAACATATTTGAGGGTCTATCTGTGTTTGCATGAGTGACTGAGTAAGGTATTCCAATAGTGTCTAGTTTTTATGTAGAAATCTATATCAGCTTGGCTTCTTCTGTTTTCCTAATAGAAGTATATTGGTGTTTTAGGCCTGGTGTAAAATTTAGTGTTAACTTTCATAGGTAGAGTTTTTGCTGTTTGATTGCTGGCAGTTAGTGTTGTTTTGATACAGAAAGTTTATTGCATTGTAGTTCTGTTTTTTGTGGCTCTCTGAGGGTCATGCCCATGCCCAAGATGCATTACAGTAGGCCTAATACTATATGAGTTCCAAGTGTTTCTTGCTTTTTTGCAGGGTTTTCTGGTTGGCACTAAAGCAGTGCATGTAAATATAAAATACATATTGAAAGTGATATTTTTATTTCAGAAGACTAAGAACATAAGAACATAAGAAAATGCCATACTGGGTCAGACCAAGGGTCCATCAAGCCCAGCATCCTGCTTCCAACAGTGGCCAATCCAGGCCACAAGAACCTGGTAAGTACCCAAAAACTAAGTCTATTCCATGTAACCATTGCTAATGGCAGTGGCTATTCTCTAAGTCAGGGGTGGGCAAGTCCGGTCCTCGAGGGCTGCAAACCAGTCGGGTTTTCAGGATATCCTTAATGAATATTCATGAGAGAGACCTGCATACACACTGCCTCAGTTGTATGCAAATCTATTTCATGCATATTCATTAGGGGTAGCCTGAAAACCCGACTGGTTTGCAGCCCTCGAGGCCCAGACTTGCCCACCCCTGCTCTAAGTGAACTTAATAGCAGGTAATGGACTTCTCCTCCAAGAACTTATCCAATCCTTTTTTAAACACAGCTATACTAACTGCACTGACCACATCCCCTGGTAACAAATTCCAGAGTTTAATTGTGCGTTGAGTAAAAAAGAACTTTCTCCGATTAGTTTTAAATGTGCCCCATGCTAACTTCATGGAGTGCCCCCTAGTCTTTCTACTATCCGAAAGAGTAAATAACCGATTCTAGACCTCTCATGATTTTAAACACCTCTATCATATCCCCCCTCAGCCGTCTCTTCTCCAAGCTGAAAAGTCCTAACCTCTTTAGTCTTTCCTCATAGGGGAGCTGTTCCATTCCCCTTATCATTTTGGTAGCCCTTCTCTGTACCTTCTCCATCGCAATTATATCTTTGACTATGCTTTGAATGTCCTTTTTCATGTAAAATCTGTTATTATAAATGCATAATTATTAATTGTGTGAGAGGAGGATGTGATGGGGTGGGGTACAAGGCTGTATGATTTTCCTAGGGCGCCTAATACCCTTGAACTGGCCATGGGCATTACTGTACAAACATTTAACAAAGTTTCCCAACTCATGGTATTATGTGTTGTGTGATAGGCAAGGGCACAGTTTTTTACTTGGCCATAGGAACCACATTGCCTAGCTACAACTCTGAAACAAACACTTCAGGCAGTTCACCTTTACCTCACACAATGCATAGTCTTTAACAGTAAAGCTTTAAAGAGTAAGGTCCTTAAGCAGAGAGTATTACCCAACCTTAGACACAGGAGGTCTTTGCATATGCAGAGACTCCATCAGCAACCCGGGGCCTGTCTAACTCTTCTAGGCCTCAGGTCTTATACTCTGGTGAAGGGCTCCTCCCTTCACCCAGGATTCCCTGCAGGCCTCAAGCTGGGCACAGCAGTCTGGGTGAGAATGCTGTGCCAAATCCTTTTTTTTTTTTAATTAAGATTTTATTGGCTAAAAGCATCAAAACCATAACAGAACAAGAATAAACAGCAATATACATTGTCAATTTGAATGTGTCAATAACAGCCAATACACATTTTACCCCCATTTTAAGCTCCCACCCCACCCCCCCCCCCCCCCCCCCCCCCCCCGCTTCTGATATACCTCAAGATAAAGCCTTCTATCTCACGGAAAACAATGGAACAAAAAGAAACGGTAACCAACTTGTAAGTATACTCTCTCCCATTTCACTTGCATCCTCCCTGACAAATTATACGTAAGCACCCCAGTTCGTGGTGGCTGTTCTTGAAACTAAGAGCATCCAACCTCAATATGTTTATACCATCGTAGGAATGGTTCCCATATTCCCACATGCTGGGCTATCGTATCAGACTGTGTAGCTCACAAGTACTACCAATAGTGCACAGTCCAAATCCGGTTTATAACTGACACTGCCGCAGGTGGTACTTCCTTGTGCCAATGCAACGCCAATTTCTGGCGAGCTGCAGAAAGGATGTGATTGATCAGAATCCTCATGCTGGTAGTCCAGGCTGTAGGATAGGTCGACAGCAGATAGAGTTCAGGGGTGAGAGGGACCTCCACCTCCATCATCTGCCGCAAAATATCTGCTATCCATGACCAATATGGCACAATTTTAGGGCAAATCCAACATATATGCAGAAATGAACCCTCCAAAGTACAATTCCTCCAACACTGAGCATCCCTATGTGGGTACATTTTACTCAGTTTGAGCTGGGTAAGGTACCAACGATACAGCAACTTGTAATTTGTCTCAACAATATTTGTGGATAAAGAACTTTTTGCAATCCTCAAAAAACATTGTGACCATTGTTTATCAGACCACTTATGACCCCAATCGCGTTCCCATTGAGATTGGTGGGGGCTAGTATTAGGCTGTGCCCAGTCCTTTAAGATAGTCTGAGGGAGTTTTCTATACACTCCCTCACATACCCTCCCCCTCAGCTTAGCCTTGCTGGGATGAGCAACTGCCCGTACAAGGGACATCTCTCAACAGAAAACTGAATTTGCATTCTCCTTTCCTGTCCTGTGTCCTAGCTGTCCTTTCCTGCCTTGTGTCCTAGCCATCCCTTTGTCTCCCCCCACGCCGAGGCCCTACGCCGACCGAGGACCCCGCCGAGGCTTACCTCCATCCGAAGGGCCCGCTGAAGCCCGACGCCGACCGGATTAAAGGACTGCCCACTGTCGCGCCCCCCAGCCTATCGGAGGCCCAGCGCCGAAGCTGACCTCACCGTAGTGATGCTGCAGGCCTTAAAGCCAGGCCCCGACCCGCAGGAAGCCCTTTTGGGAGAGGAGAGGGACACCGCAGGCTTGCGCGACCGGTGCCACCCATCGGGGTAAAAGCCGTCCCTTTGTCTTCTCCCACGCCGAGGCCCTATGCCGACTGAGGACCCCGCCGAGGCCTACCTCCATCCGAAGGGCCTGCCAAAGCCCGACGCCGACCGGATTAAAGGACTGCCCACCGCCGTGCCCCCCAGCCTATCGGAGGCTCAGAGCCGAAGCTGACCTCACCGGAGCAACACTGCAGGCCTTAAAGCCAGGCCCTGACCCGCGGCGTCGTGTGCCAAAGGAGCACAAACAAAGGGGCCTGCCCCTTTGTGCGCCCCTTCGTGCCGCCACTAAGTTGATTCCAATCTTTGGGCCACATTTTGCTGGATGTGAGCCAACTGCAAGAAGTGAGAGTCTGCCGCTCGCTACCGCTGCTGGGTTAGGGCTCCCTCGCGAACAGCGCTGACCCACTGGAGTCCCGGAGCCCCCCTGAGCCATGAGGCCATACGGAACCTTGCCTCCTAGACACGCGGCTCTGTCCCGCCCCCCCCCCGGATTGCGACATCATTGGGGCCGGAGGGAACTTTAAATCCCGGCTCACACCACTGGCGTCGCGCACTGAGTGCGCCACTTTGTGCTCCCCTGCATCCCACCAGCCCATTATTCCGCTTCCTCTCCCTCCCTGTCCTGTTTCTCCTTATTGTTTAGATATGCTCTTTTGATTAAGCCGTTGCAACTGGAATCCTTTCTACTTCATTTCTATTTCATTGCATCTTACGGCCTACCTGACTAGAATTTCTGGAAATACTGGATCCCCATATATGTTATACATTATGATTCGTGCTTCCCTGAGTCTGCCTTTGACTTCCTGTAAGTAACCCTACCTGCCCTGCTACCCTCGAGGGGCCCACAATGCCTAGCTACCTTAACTTCCCAATCCCGCATATCCACTACTCCACCCACAGATCTCCCCACCTCACACATTACAACCTTCCTACACATCATAAGTCCCTTTTCCCCATCCTCATTTCACCAGTCACACAATTCTTAGGACTTACAACCCTATCCATAATTTTCTTCAATGCCCAATCACTCTCTAAAGAAACCATAATTCTCAATGACCTCCTAATCGACAGTAAGCCGGAAATCTGCGCTGTCACAGAGACTTGGCTTAAGGACTCTGACACTGTCCTCCTCAATCAGCTCCCCAATCTCACGTACGACATCTTCTCCATCCCAAGACCTAAGAAATGAGGCGGAGGCCTCCTCCTAGCAGTTAAAAAGCACATAAAACTCAAACCTGTAAACATTGAACCCCCTCCTAAATTTGAGATTGGGCTATACAAATCTCATGAGCTACAGGTCTGCCTCGTCTACATCCCCCCCCCCCCCCCCCGGCCTCCTAGAACTCAAACCTTCCCCCCTTATCGAATTCATTACTGACAACATTAATATTGAAGCCCCTGCCATTATCTTAGGAGATTTTAACCTCCATGTTGACGTCTCCCCCCGCTTATCGTCCTGTGAAGCTCTCCTCAACTCCTTCCATAGCATTGGATACAAACCATTCATCTCTTCCCCCACCCATAAAGCCGGGCACGCGCTAGATCTTTTGTTCATTAATTCCCGCATCCTCGCTACTAACACGCCCTCATGCACCCCTGTTCCTTGTCAGACCATTCCCTCATCAAAACCATTCTCTCAATAAAGACACCCACACTGGACCACCCTGCTCCTAACAACACTATTGCTTACAGAAAATCCTGCCCCAGTGAGGATCTTATCTCAGCCTTCTCCGGTTCCCTGTCCAAACTCGATTGCACCAATCCCGATGCTGTGATCGAATCCTGGAGCAAAATCACCCTAGATATTGCAAACAAACTATGCCCGACCATCAGACGTGAGCTGAATCCTGCTTCAAAAAACCTAAAACCTTGGTATACCACTGAACTGAAACAAATGAAAAATCTCAGACAAAAAGAGAGAACCTGGCGTAAAGACCCCTCTCCTCAGAAAGTCTCCATCTTCAAATCCGCCCTACTTTGTTACAGATCCTCCACCCTGAATGCCAAATGTGATTTCTACTCCACAAAATACATGACTACGTCTACAACCCGAAAGCCCTCTTCTCATATGTCACCAAACTTACCAAGTCTGACCCTCCCTCCATCCCTGATAATGAAGCAAATAACAAAAGTGAAGAACTGGCCCTCTACTTCCACAACAAAATAACAAACATCCTCCTCAGATTCCCTCCCGACCTCCAATGTCCCTCCCTGGGCCCATGCTCTTCACCTGCAATACTCGACTCCCTTGACCTCACTTTATCTATCGAAATCTCTTCTATCCTCAAAAAGATGAAACCTGCAACCCATCCCTCAGACACCGTTCCTACCAAAGCCCTCCTCATGATACCTGACACCATAGCTAAACCATTAGCTGATATCATTAACTGCTCCCTCTCCTCAGGCATAGTCCCGGACACCCTCAAGCATGCAGTGATCAAACCCCTGCTCAAAAAACCCTCCTTAGACCCTCAAGACCCAGCCAATTATCGTCCCATTTCTAAACTCCCTTTCATCTCAAAAATCATGGAAAAGGTGGCCAATTCCCAGCTAACGGACTACCTTGAAGATAACAAGATACTTCACTCCTCACAATTTGGCTTTCGCAAGCACCTTAATACAGAAACCCTCCTACTCTCCCTCTCTGATTACCTCATCAGAGGCATGGACCAAGGACACTGCTTCATCCTTGCCCTCTTGGACATTTCTGCTGCCTTTGATATTGTAAGCCATACTCAACTCCTTTCCCACCTAGCCGACATTGGCCTCTCTGGTGCTGCACTCCAATGGTTCACCTCCTATCTTTCTAATAGACAATACTCAGTTAAAATAGGCAATGCCGAATCTACCCACCATGCCCTCTCCCAAGGAGTTCCCCAAGGCTCCTCCCTCTCATCTACCCTTTTCAATATCTACCTTATCCCTCTCTGCCATCTCCTCTCAGATCTCGGCCTCAAATTCTACCTCTATACCGATGATGTGCAAATCATTATACCCGTTCTGGACTCCTTAACCAATGCCCTTGAATTCTGGAAGAACTGCCTTGCCTCCATTTATACCCTCCTCTCTAATCTTCATCTCACCTTAAACACCTCTAAAACAGAACTGCTCCTCATCTCACAACATATACCCCCTAAACCCGCCCTTGTGAATGATCCTGCCTATAATGCCTACCTCATGCAGCCTTGTGCACGAAACCTCAGGGTTCAAATTGACCAGCAACTGAACCTAAAAAAACATATCAACAAAATCCTCAAGGAAGGCTTCTACAAACTCAATGTGATGAAAAACTTAAAACCCGTACTTCACACCAGAGACTTCTGCACCGTCATCCAAGCCACCCTCTCTACAAAACTTGACTGCTGTAACTCACTCTTCCTAGACCTCCCCTTCTCTACTCTAAAACCCCTCCAAATGCTTCAGAATGCAATAGCGAGAACCATCTCTAACGCCCGTAAATATGACATCACTCCCATCCTTAAAGACTTGCACTGGCTCCCGTTTCCCTCCCGTATCCTCTATAAAACCCTTACAGTGATCCACAAAGCCATACACACTCACAACTCTAACTGGCTTGAGGAGCCATTCTGACCCATATGCTCCAACCGCCCTACCAGAGCATCCAATAACGCGACCCTTCTTGTGCCCGCCCTAAAAAAAAGCTCACCTCACCTCCACGAGGGAACAAGCCATTTCAATCACTGGACCCACACACTGGTACTCTTTAACCACCAACCTCCGGCTCGAGACATGACCCTCTAAATTCAGAGTTAACTTAAAGACCTGGCTCTTCAAACAAGCGTACCCTCAATAACCTCCCCGCCTCCCTTCTCTTTTCCCCTTCTTTCCCGCCATGCCAGCTTGCAGCTGAATCCTTGTACATAGTTCTGTCATAATTGTTATACAATTAGTTGATGTCTTTACTGGTTACTGGTTACATTTCTTTGCTAATTCTCTGTTCCTAGGTAATCCCTCCCCGGATACCTGTTTATTGTAATTTCCACCTGCCGTTCTGCTGTAAACCGATATGATGTCTCCACTAATATCAGTATAGAAAAGTTTATAAATAAATAAAATAAATAAATCTTATAATTGAAAGGCTGCAGGGCCAGGAACCATCTCATCACTCTTGCATTGGACTTCTTGCTCTTATTAATCCATAGGAGTGGATAATAAGGATGTGAATAGTTTTTTGATGATTTAAAATATCGTCCGATATTTTTTAAATCGTCATTAATCATTAAAGAGTGCGATACAATAGAAATTCCACCGATTTATCGTGAAAAAATCGTTAATCGGGTTAGTGCACACTAACGGGAGTTAGGACACAACCTAAAAACCCACCCCGACCCTTTAAAACCGCTCCCTTAGCCTCCACCACCCTCCCGACCCCCCCAAAAACATTTTAAAATTACCTGGTGGTCCAGCGGGGGTCCCGGGGGCATTCTCTCGTGCTCGGGCTGTCGGCCGATAAACAAAAAACCCACCCCGACCCTTTAAAACCGCTCCCTTAGCCTCCACCACTCTCCCGCCCCCCCCTCCCCCAAAAAAACCATTTTAAAATTACCTGGTGGTCCAGTAGGCCCCGGGAGTGATCTCCCGCTCTCGGGCCGTCGGCTGCCACTAATAAAAATGGCTCCGATTCACATCTCTAGTGGATAATGGTCCCTTATGAGCATGAACTGCCGCCCCAGCAGATAGTAGCCTAAGGCCTCTAAAGCCCACTTGACTGCCAAAGCCTCTTTCTCAAATGTTGAGAAGTGTCTCTCACATGGCATCAGCTTCCAGCTGATGTATGCCACAGGATGTTCTTGTTCATCCTTCTTCTGACCCAAGATGGCTCCCAAGCCGAGTCATCTCTGAGGCATCGGTTTGCACCCTGAAGGATTCAGTGAAGTCCAGACTTATCAGGATCAGTTCAGAGCATATTGCTTCCTCCGACCCTTTCTAAATAGTTGGGAATGAATTTTCTGTGATATCCTGTAAGGCCCAAGAATGCTCTTACTTTCACCTTTCTTTGCAGGACTGGCACCCGAGTGATTGCCTTGATCTGCCTGCTCTGTGGATGGACCTTGCCTTTCCCTAGGATGTAGCCAAGATACTGGACCTCTTGCCCACCCAACAAGCACTTCTTAAGTGTTAACCGTCAGCCCTGTTTTATTCAGATTGGTTAGCATGGCCTGGATTTGGCTAAGATGTGTCTTCCAGTCATGCTGTAGATCATGATGTCATCAAAATAGGTGGCTGCGTACCCTTGATGTGGGTGGATCAGGTGGTCGACCAATCGCTGAAATGCTGTGGGTGTGCTATGAAGGCCAAACAGGAATATTGTAAACTGAAAAGCCCAGCGGGTGTCAAGAATGTCATCTTCTCTTTTGCCCAGGGTCTGAAAGGCACTTGCCAATACCCCTTGGTAAAATCGAGAGTAGAGATGCACTGGGCCAATCACAGCTGCTCACTCAGTTCATTCACTCATGGCATTGGATAGGCGTTGAGTTTTGAGACCTCATTGACCTTTTTAAAGTTGATAAAGAACCTGATGCTCCAATCTGGCTTTGGCTCCAATACTATGGGTGAGGACCAGTCACTGGTAGACTCCTTTATTACCCCAAGCCAGAGCATCTCCTTCACTTCGGTCAAAGACATGGTGTCTGGCTTCAGAAACCCAATAAGGCTGCTGGCATACTACAACTCCCAGAACTATAATGCAAGTCATGGCCGTGAGTGGTGCAGTCAGGATTGAATAATGGCGAATAAAGGAGCGATAGCAATTGGCGAAGCCAAGAAATCTCTGAAGTGTTTTGAGGCCCATAGGTTGAGGCCAATCACAGATGCTCTTCAATTTCTAATGAACCATTCGAAACCATTGGCTGGACACCATGTAGCCTAGGAAAGGAACGGTCTCTTGCTCGAAGGAGCACTTCTCAGGCTTGGCAAAAAGCTGGTTATCTCGCAGATGCTGGAGGACATGAGAGACATCCTGGCGATGGCTTTGAAGGTCTTGCAAGAAAACTAGAATGTCGTCGAGGTACACAACTACACATACTGGTAAAGCATATCTCTGAAAACCTCATTCATCAGGTTTTGAAATACCGCGGGTGCTTTGCAAAGCTCGAATGGCATCACAAGGTATTCAAAGTGGCCGTCACGCGTGTCTCGCAGAACTGGACCAGATTATAGGCTCTGCGGAGATCCAGATTATAGGCTCCGCGGAGATCCAGTTTCCAGCTCCTTGAAGCCTGTCAAAAAGTTCAGAGATAAGAGGCAGTGGGTAGCGATCCTTGAGAGTAATTTCATTTAGGCCTCGGTAATCGATGCAGGGACGGAGGGAGTCATACTTTTTCCCTACAAAGAAAAATCCCGCTCCAGCAGGAGACTTGGAGTGCCGAATGAACCCTTTGGCCAGGTTCTCACGGATGTACTCAGACATGGCTAAGGTCTCTGTCTGCGAGAGAGGATAGATCCTACCTGAGGAGGCTCTGAGTTAAGCAGCAAATTTATTGTGCAGTCATAGGAGCGGTGAGGAGGTAGAGTGTCTGCGGCCTTTTTTGAGAACACATCGGCGAAGGAAGCATACTGCAGTGGAAGGCTGGGAAGAGAGGGTGAGGTAGCCATACAAGGCAGAGGAGAGACGGATTCTAGGCAGTTTTTATAACAGGAGGAGCCCCAACAAGAGAGCTGTAGGGTGGCCCAGTCGAACTGTGGAGTGTGTAGCTGTAGCCAGGGCAGTCCCAACATGACAGGATGAATGGCCTTGTCCAATATATGGAAAGAAATGGTTTCCACATGCAGGGTTCTGGTGCGAGGCTGAATAGGAGCCGTGGTGTGGGTAACCTCATCAGGAAGAGGTTCTCCATGGATGGATGAGAGTGGTAAGGACACCAGAGAATGGTTGGTGTCCTTACCGCAAGTGTTCTGTAAGTTGTTTCAATATGAAGTTCCCACCAGCCCCAGAGTCTACCAATGCCAAGGTGTGAAACTCCTGGTTATCCATCTTAATGGACACCGGGACAGTTAATGGAGGAAATGGTGAAGGTAGGCCTAGGAGTAGTCCTCCGGAAGAACCTAGGCCCGGGAGTTTCCCGCACAGACTAGACACGAGGCAATGGCATGTCTGGGTTGGCCGCAGTACAGACAGAGACCGGATTGTTGGCGACGCCTTCATTCCTTGGGAGAAAGTCTGCTCCGACCCATCTGCATAGGTTCTTCCTCTGCTGGATTCTGCGATGTGTTTATTCTGGGAGAAGAAGAATGGCGAGTTTGGGACGAGCCTGAGGTAGACTTCCGGGAAGCTCTGGACTCCTGAGAGCGTTCTTGTAGACGACGGTTGATACACCCAGTGAGGTCTATCAAAGAGTCCAGGGATGAGGGCAATTCGAAAGCCGCCAACTCATCTTTAATCCAAGGGCTCAAACCCTCGAGAAAGATGGAACATAGACAGTCGGAGTCCCAGTGGAGTTCCGAAGCAAGAGTTATGAATTCAATAACGTAGTTCGTTAATGGGCGAGAGCTTTGTTGAGATGAAGAAGTGATGACCCGGAAATGGCTCTTCAGCCAGGATTTTCAAAGACGGACCGGAACAGAGCCAGGAACCCTGGAAGGTCTCGAAGGACCGGGTATGATCGCTCCCAGGTCTGATCGCCCAGGCCAAGGCTTTGCCATCCAAAAGGGAAAGGATATATTTAGTCTTGGTGATCACATCTGGGAAGTAAGCTGGTTGCAGACAGAAGTGCATATTGCATTGGTTCAAAAAACCCCTGCACATAAGAGGGTTCCCTGAAAAGCGTGGAGGTGCCGGCAAGGGCATGGTCGGCTGAGGAAAGGGCATAGAGGTGGAGGTATTAAGCTTGATAGACGTCATGTGGCAGTCACGGTAGCATCTAGACGGGTGCTTGTTATAGTTAGTGAGGTTTGGGTGGACCCTTGGACACTGTGGCAGATGACCACGCCCATGGGGGCAAGTCCCATGAGGGGCCACAGGTCAGGCTCAGCTCTGGACACACAAACACAGATAGTTATTTATTTAGACAGTTTGAGAAGCCACCAGAGGTGGCAGAAGTGAGTAGATGTTGTAGCACAGCTGGGCTAGTATTCCTCAGGGCGCTGGAACAGTGGTTTCTCTGGTAGCAGTGCTGTAGTGGAGAGAACTGAGAAAGTGAGTACAATACAACATTCACAGAGTTCCAAATATGGAGAAGCCCCGAGACAGGGAGAGCTGGCCCTCGAGGAGTGAGTACCAGATCCCTGGAGGTAAAGAGACTTGTTGGCAAATTACTCACACAGCGGTTCCACATAAGAGATGGCACTGTTGCTGGAACGGAGGCAGGCCCTCGAGGAGCGAGTACCTGGTTCCAGGGAGACAGCTCTGAGGAGAAGATGATAATAGTACTCATTGATGGTGTCTATAGCGAATTCTTCCAAGTAGAAGAGGAGATAGATGCAGGCAGTGAGTCAGGGAACATGGGCCCTCGAGGAGCGAGTACCGGTTAGCTGATAGCGACCTGAAAGAAACAATGAGGCCCCCGAGGAGCGGGTACCCCGTAGCAGAAAGAGTCCAATAGGAGTAGGAAGGCAGAGTAGTTGGGTCGGAGAGGGAATCCCATCCGTAAGATCACCCTTGCTAACTCAACAGCTAGCAATAAACAGTAGGCTTAAATATCCGGGCAGCGTGACATCATCACAGGGGGACGCCCCTGAGGAATGCGCCAATGAGAAAATAAGAATGAGGGCCGCGCGGCGCGCGCGCCCTAAGGTACCTGGAGAGCATGGCGGGAGGCAGCGCCCAAGCCGGTCCGGGGATGCCGGAGCGGATGGCAGATAGACGCCGCGGCAGCCAGGCGTCCATGAGGAGCAGGAGGAGTCACAAGAAAGGAAAGGTAGGCGGAGTGAAGCCGTCGGGCGGCAACGGTCGCAACAGTGCTCAGGTTGTTTATGGCAGCTGCCAGAGACTCCAAGAATTTCTGCTGTTTGCTGATCCTTTGTGCCAGGCCAGGAATGGCCTGGAGGGCCGAAACCTCTGCCGGGTCCATGGACTTGGTAATCTGTAATGGTTTGTGGGTTTGTGGACCCTTGGCCCGGGGTGAGGGTTGTTGCTACCTGTGGGGAGGAGCACCACAGGTCCCTACCATCAGGAGGCAAGATCAGGCACAGCAGGGAGCTCTGGGTGCAACTGTGGAGGGTTCCCGAAGATTGGGGTAAGAGACACCATAAGGAGGGATCCCCAGGGTGAATGGACAGGGTGGCAGTCAGTACCTGGGCAGGGACCCCCGAAGGGGATGGCGCTAGGCAGGCCCATGGAGCGGGAGGTGTTAGACAGGATGCCCAGTAGGTATTCCAGAGAGGCAACCCCGAGGGGTGGAGCTGCGCAGCGAAGGAGGTACTGAAGTGATGACAGGCGCCACCCTGGAGAGCGGTGAAGCCCGAGTCAGGTCTCCCAATGATGAGATAGACCAGCCCGAGGATCGGAAGGTCCGGAGAGTCCCAAGTGAGAACGCAGACACTACCCCGAGGAAGGGGGAAGCACTGACAGTCCCAGTAGAGAACGTAGGCACTGCCCTGAGGAGCGGGGAAGCACTGACAGTCACTGTGTAGAACATGGGCACTACCCCGAGGAGTGGGGAAGCACTGACAGTCTTTGTAGAGAACGTAGGCACTACCCCGAGGAGTGGGGAAGCACTGAGGTAGAACTCCCAGGTGGTGAAAGTGTTCCCAGAGGCGGCCCCGAGGAGCAGGTAGCCGGTGAGATAGAATCTCTGGAAGGCGCAGGGCCAGCCTGAGGAGCGGGGGAGGCCAGGAATCCAGGTCCCCATAGAATGCACGCACTGGCCATCAAGGAGGGGGTACCAGGCAGGGTCCAGAGTCCAGGGAAGTCCAGTAGTGTCACCACAGGAACAGTGAAGGCAGGAGCTCGTAGAGTAGTAGTGGAACTCATTGCCAAGTCGGCTAGCTGAGGACGACGGTAGAGCTTAAGAACCCTGATCCCATGACATAATCAATCAGGGACACCCCCGAGGTTCCCGCCGAAGAGGATTCAAGGGAGGGCCTGGGGGCGCGCGTGCGCCTAGGAAAGCCCAAAGACGGCGTGGGTGGCGGCAGCTTCTAGACCGCAATGGGGAGCCCCAGGGAATGCAGCAACAGAGACTGGCCCGCGCCGCGAGCAGCCCTAGAGAGGGGAGCAGGACGGTGCAGGACGTGAGTAGACGCGGTCGCAGCTGTCTGCGACCAACGGTCATAACACCCTTTGTGACTCTGTAAAACAAATCCCTTTTCATCACAAAATAGGGAGGGACAGAGTCTACATTCTGTACCGTCGGGACTACCTTTCCATCCCATTCTATATGCTTGTCGGCCCACTTAAAGGATTCATCCTCCCTCTGAACTCACCTAAAGTTCTTCAGATCACACCATTCCCACTACAAGGGACCAGGTAAGGCATTTTGGGTGGATAGTTGTTTTCCCTCTGACTCTGACCCCTCCTCCCCAGCTGTCCCTATTAGGGATGTGAATCGTTTTTTGACGATTTAAAATATCGTCCGATATATTTTAAATTGTCAAAAATCGTTAGAGCCGCGATACAATAACAATTCCCCCGATTTATCGTCAAAAAATCGTAAATCGGGGGAAGGGGGAGGGCGGGAAAACCGGCACACTAAAACAAGCCTAAAACCCACCCCGACCCTTTACAATAAATCCCCCACCCTCCCGAACCCCCCCCCAAATGCCTTAAATTACCTGGGGTCCAGAGGAAGGGTCCCGGTGTGATCTCTTTCTCTTGGACCTCCGTGCGTTGTAGAAATGGCGCCGGCGCTACCTTTGACCTGTCATATGACAGGTCAAAGGTAGCGCCGGCGCCATTTTGTTTTTTTGTCCCCCGACGGCAGGAGATCGCTCCCGGACCCCCGCTGGACCCCCAGGGACTTTTGGCCAGCTTGGGGGGGCCTCCTGACCCCCACAAGACTTGCCAAAAGTCCAGCGGGGGTCCGGGAACGACTTCCTGCACGCAAATCGTTTTTCCGTACGGAAAATGGCACCGGCCATACACCTTATGGCCGGCACCATTTTCTGTACGGAAAAACGATTCGCGGTAGGAGATCGCTCCCGGACCCCCGCTGGACCCCCAGGGACTTTTGGCCAGCTTGGGGGGGCCTCCTGACCCCCACAAGACTTGCCAAAAGTCCAGCGGGGGTCCGGAACGACCTCCTGCAGTCGAACCGTGTTGCCGTACGGCCGACGCCATTTTGCGCCATTTTGCGCCAAAATGGCGCCGGCCGTACGGCAACACGGTTCGACTGCAGGAGGTCGTTCTGGACCCCCGCTGGACTTTTGGCAAGTCTTGTGGGGGTCAGGAGGCCCCCCCAAGCTGGCCAAATGTCCCTGGCGGTCCAGCGGGGGTCCGGGAGCGATCTCCTACCGCGAATCGTTTTTCCGTACGGAAAAACGATTCGCGTGCAGGAAGTCGTTCCCGGACCCCTGCTGGACTTTTGGCAAGTCTTGTGGGGGTCAGGAGGCCCCCCCAAGCTGGCCAAAAGTCCTTGGGGGTCCAGCGAGAGTCCGGGAGCGATCTCCTGCCGTCGGGGGACAAAAAAACAAAATGGCGCCGGCGCTACCTTTGCCCTGTCATATGACAGGTCAAAGGTAGCGCCGGCGCCATTTCTACAACGCACGGAGGTCCGAGAGAAAGAGATCACACCGGGACCCTTCCTCTGGACCCCAGGTAATTTAAGGCATTTGGGGGGGTTCGGGAGGGTGGGGGATTTATTGTAAAGGGTCGGGGTGGGTTTTAGGCTTGTTTTAGTGTGCCGGTTTTCCCGCCCTCCCCCCCACTGGACCCCAGGTAATTTAAGGCATTTTGGGGGGGTTCGGGAGGGTGGGGGATTTATTTTAAAGGGTCGGGGTGGGTTTTAGGGATGTTTTAGTGTGCCGGTTTTCAATTTACACGATTTACACGATTTAAACGATATTTAAAAAACCCAAACTGCGACGATCCGATTCCCTCCCCCTCCCAGCCGAAATCGATCGTTAAGACGATCGACCACACGATTCACATCTCTAGTCCCTATGGCAGCATAGGTGTATTTGTCCTGTTGGTGTTGTCTCTGAGACTTAGGACTCTTAGAGTCTTTACAGAAGAGATCAGAGTCCTTCAATGGAAAGAGGTCTGGAAACTCCAACACTTCAGGGTCATGACTGGATGAACTTGTAGGCAGATTCCAAAGAGACTTGAAATCTGGACAATCCTTTCCAATGATCATGGGGTATGGTAGCCAAAGGAGTACCCTTACCTCCACCATATCTTGAATGGCCGTGGTCTTCAGGCATGTCCAGCTGGTTGGATATTGTTGATGGTCCCCATGAATACATGCCAGGTTCACTACCTTATCACAGTCAATTTGGATTTGCATCAACAAGTCCATCCAAACGAGCATTTTCACACTCCCAGAGTCAACTAATGCTTATGTATGAACCCCATCAAGCTCAATCAGGATCACAAACTTGGACGCTCCTTGGCTGGAGTCACCACATTAATGTCCATCGCTTCCTCTTCCCAGTGAGGTCAGTTTTTTGTGAAATGTCCTCTTTCTCCACAACTGAAACATGGTGGGCCAACTGAGGGTTGCACCTGTGGTGAACAGTCCAGCTGAACTTGCGCTTCTGACTGGCTTCTGCCAACCCTTATCTGGGTTAAGGGTTTTTTCTCAAAAACATACCAGTTTGGACATGGTTTTGGCCTGATGATAGGCCTCTGCTATTTCTAGAGCCTTTTCAACCATAAGGCCTGGGTGCCGGCAAACCCATTGCTTCATAAGTGGATGCAGACTGTCCTGGAATTCTTCCAGCAGTACTAAATTGGCTATCTCCACTCCAGTTTTCCCTTCTAGGTGCAGCCACTTCCAGGCGACATCTTTAAGCCTGTGGAACAGATTTCTAGGGTTCTCTCTAGCCTATATACTTCCACCTCAAAATCTCTACCAGTATGCTTCTGGAGTGAGCCCTGCTCTCCCTAAGATAGGGGCCTTAACTTCTGGGTATGTGGCCATCCCATCCAGATTAGCAGTTTGATAGGCAGCTTGACTCAGTCTGGTAAGTACAATCCCCAGATATATAGCCTACCTGTCCTCTGGCCACCCTGCTAGTCTTGCAGTATGCTCAGAGTTCTTTAAGAAGTCATCTGGGTCTTCTCCAGGGTGCATCTTAAGGAATGTCGGTGTCACTGGATGCAGATGGGTCATGGCCTTTTGCACCACTTGGGCTATTTGCATTAGGACTGTCTGCTGCTGTATTATTGCTCTTGCAATACCAGCTGCTGGCTAATTTGTGTTTGCAGGGTGCCCTGTAACTGCTGTTGGCCAGTAGCAATGATTTGGATCACCTGCTCCATGTTCCTTGCTTATTGAGTTGTCTTCAAATTTGAACCTCTCCGAGGATAGGAAAGTGGGGAAAAATGTTTTTAAAAACTTATGGCCTATCCTACCCTTACTTACTCCTTGATTCCTGACTATACAGGTAGGGATAGACCCCTTGGCCTGTTGTACAAGATGGGGAAGTAGAACTGAGAGGCTCCAGAAAGAGAAAAAAAAACCTACAAGGGTTTTTTCCTCTCTTGCTGCAATTGTGGGTCCTTGGCTATGCTTCCCACTTAGGCAAGGGATCCCACTGCTGCCACCATATGTGGTAATTCAAGTGGTATGTGGCTTGGTAACAGCCAGAGGAAACAACAAGTAGACTCTGACTGTGGCTTAAGTGAACTTTTATTTACAGTGAAAAAGCAAAATGGCAGCAGACCTTCACTTCAGGTATTATAAACAGGCAGTGCAAATGGAAAACAAACACTTCAGGCAGTTCGCCTTTACCTCAGGCAATGCACAGTCTTTAAACAGTAAAGTCTTTAAAGAGTAAGGTCCTTAAGCAGAAAGTCTTACCCAACCTTAGACATTGGGGGTCTTTGTGTATGCAAGGACTCCATCAGTTTTGCTGGGCTTGTCTAACTCTTCTAGGCTCTCAGGTCTTATACTTTGGTGAAGGGCTCCTCCCTTCACCCAGGATTCCCTGTGGGTCTCAAGCTTAAGGAGGACCAGGTGAGTCTGATATCATTAAAAGAAAACAAAAAAAACCCCCTAACTCTGCCTTCACTACTAGTTGAAGGGGACATAAACCCAGAGATTCGAGACTGGTGAGCAGAAGGAAGAGGAACAAGGTAGTACTTGCCAGCATGAAGCAAAAAGGATCTGAGATCTGTACCAGATTTCAGCACAACATGAAAAGATTTCCAAACAAGTAACTTCAGATATAAAACTATGAACTTTGTTAAATAGGCCATGATTATCAATTGAGCTCTGAAACTGAACTGTAACCAATTGATAACTTCTTGCTGACATTGCAGTGTCTCCCTCTGATTATCATAAAGCCTAGTCTTATGTAATGAGATATTTGGAAGGCTAATTAATCAAATGTCTATGAACTGGCTAACCAATGAAAGAGGCCTAAAACTAGACATCAGCCACTTATAAATCAGATACTGATGACTGGCGCTAGAAGGCAATTAATCAAATGTCTATAAACTGGCTAACCAATGAAAGAGGCCTATCACCAGACAACAGTCATTTATAAACCTTTGATGACTGCATGCAAAACCATCAGCACAAAAGTCTAAACCAAGATGATTGCAACAGAGAACAGGAAGTGTTAGAAGCACAAGACATCACAGAGAATCCTGGCAGCCCAACAAATTCCCTGCTAAAGACTTCTATTTGGCCAGACATCTGAAGCAGCTAAACTTTAGGTTATATAAATTCTAGCTGGAGATTAGACAGCTAATGAGCCTTGCAGGGTAACAATTTAGGTAGTAAGCTTTGTTAATAAATTTGGGTGAATTTCTATTTTAAATAATAGCCTGAAGCTAATGGAATTATTGGAAAGGATGGGGTCACATAGCCTATAATTGATTTGATTTTATAGAGCCTGGAAGGAGGAGGAGACCATTAAGGGCTTCTCATTTGTATATTACAATTATAGCTAATTAACCTGGAGATTAATCTGGGGCAATATGAATCAAAGATTTTGAAATTAGGCTTTTGATTTGTGTTCCCTATTTTTAGTCACCTTGGGCAACATATTCAAAGCACATTCAGCGTTCAATAGCCAGATAATTAAGACTTCTCCGGCTATGTAGAAGGCCACTGAATATCTGGGTATATTCAGCAGCCACTAGATAGCTAGATAAGTCACTTATCTTGCTATATTTTAACTGCTTCGAAAGTTGGTGGGCAATAGGCGGATCAGGGCAGTGCTATTTATCCAGTTAATTTAACTGGATAAGTTGGGCCAGCCATAGAGCTGGTGTAACTTAGATGGACATAACATATCCAGCTAAATAGCAATTTGTGCACTCCTTTAAGCTAGCAGGTAGCAGATGTAAAAATATTGTGGAAAATATTTTTTTTCACTCAATGCACAAGCTGTGGAATTTGCTGCCAGAGGATGTGGTCAAGGCAACTAGCATAGCTGGGTTTAAAAAGAGTTCCTGGAGGTTTCTAGAAGAAAAGTCTATAAATAGTTATTAATCAGATGATTTAGGGAGACCCACTTCAGGGACTGAACAGAAAAAAATTAGATCTATTTTTGGGGATTGGCCATTGTTGGAGAGAAGATGCTGATCTCGATGGACCTTTGGTCTGACCCAGAATGGCACTTATTATATTATGATTCCTATAGATTTGATTTACCCAATTTGAGGCTGAAGAGGAGGCTGTGAAAGAAGGCAAATTTTAAGCATGATTCAGAATTTAAGTACAGGTTGTGTGGTAGGCGAAACAGCAGTGAACTGGGTGATGACAGGCACATGAGGTATTTGTGGCTTGTCTGACTCCAAACAATTTATTTATTTATTTGTTGAGTTTTATCTACTGTCATTCGGTGAAGCCATCATAATGGTTTACAAAATTTAAAATGTAACTCTCTTAACAATTGTGTAAACGTTTAACAAGGTGCATCATAAGTAGAGGGTAAACATTACTAGACCAGAAAGTATCGGTATGAGGGAAGAGGAGTGTTTGTTTGGTTCTGGTTGTAGACAAGTTATTTTGAGGTTTTTGGATGAGAGTTCGATTGGGAGTTAGGATGTTCTGAAGTATGAATGTCAGTGTAGAATTTGCAAAACAGCCATGTTTTTAGGTCTTTTTTGAAAGTTTTGAGATTAGGTTGGGTTCTCAGATCTTTATGTAGGGAGTTCCAAATTTTAGGGGAGGCAATGGAGAATGTTCTTTCTCTGGTTGTTGCCAGATGTGCATCTTTGATGGGGGATATATTTAAGCGTCCTGAGTTGTTTGAACGTAGGTTTCTTAGACGATTCTGGTGGGTTATGTTTAAGCTGTTTAGTCCTTGATGTTCATTGTTTAGAATTTTATGTATGATGGTCATTGCTTTGTGTTTAATACTTGCTTTAATTGGGAGCCAATGAAGAGAAATCAATATGGGCATTATGTGTTCATTTCTCTTTGTTCTGTCAGAACTCTGGCTGCTGAATTCTGCAGAATCTGGAGCGGTTTGAGGTTAGAATGAGGTAATCCAATTAGTAGGGAGTTGCAGTAGTCAAAGGTAGTGAAAATGAGTAGTTGTAAGACAGTTCTGAAATCAAAAGGGTTAAGAAATGGTTTTAAATGTCTTAGGGTTAGAAGTCTGTGATAACCTTCTTTAGTTTTGTTTGATATGTGGTTCTTGAAAGAAAGCTCTTTATCAATAATAATTCTGAGGTTCCTGGTGTGGGTGGTGGGGTGTATAGAGTTCATTTGTTTGTCAAGTAAAGGCAGGGGTGGTGGAGTTGGATTGGGTTTTTTGTCCCTGAGAATTATTTCAGTTTTGTCTATGTTGATTATGAACTTCAGAGAATTTAGGAGATGTTTAATCAAGATAAGTAGATCAGAGGTTTTCTTGTAGGTGTCTTTGATTGAATTTTGGATGGGAATTAGAAGTTGAATGTCATCAGTGTAGAGGAAGTGGGTGATTCCATTATCTTTTAATAGCTGGCAGATGGGAAGAAGGTAAATGTTAAATAGAGTGGCCGATAACAGAGATGTGAATCGTGTGCCCGATCGTCTTAACGATCGGGTTCGGCTGGAGGGAGAAAAAAATCTGATCGCTGGAGATGTGAATCGGAATTGGTTCCGATTCACATCGTTAATTTTTTTTTAGTGAGGCCCAACCCTTTAAAATTGACCCCTTACCTTCCCCCACCCCCCCGAACCCCCCCAAAACTTTTTACGAGTACCTGGTGGTCCAGTGGGGGCGCGGGGACCGATCTCCCGCTCTCGGGCCATCGGCGCCATTTTCACTGCCACTCAAAAATGTCGCCGATGGCCCAATTAAAAAAAAAACCCACCCTCCCGATCCCCCCAAAACATTTTTAAATTACCTGGTGCTCTAGTGGTGGTCCCGGGAGCGATCTCCCGTTCTCGGGTCGGCGGCTGCCACTCATAAAGATGGCGCTGATGGCCCTTTGCCCTTACCATGTGACAGGGTATCCATGCCATTGGCCGGCCCCTGTCACATGGTAGGAGCACTGGATGGCCGGTGCCATCTTTAAAGATGGCGGCGGCCATGGTTTACTGTGTCGAAAGCAGCTGACAGGTCAAGGAGGATGAGAAGGTATTTTTTACCTTTGTCGAAGCCTCTTAGTATTATGTCATTTAGAGAGAGAAGGAGAGATTCTGTGTTTAAGTTTTTTCTGAATCCATATTGAGTTGGATGTAGGATGTTGTTTGATTCAAGATAGTCGTCAAGTTGGGAGTGTACGACATTTTCAGTGGTCTTGGCTATGAAAGATAGGTTTGAGATGGGGTGAAAGTTTGCAAGTTTTTCAGGATCCAAGTTATTCTTTTTTAGAATTGGTTTGATGACTGCAGATTTGAGGCATTTGGGGTAATTACCTTCAATCAGAGATAAATTAACGATTTTGATGATTGTTTTAGTTATGGTGGGCTCAATTGTTTTGAGGGTTGTGATAGGGATGTTGTCTAATGGATGGCTGGCGGGGTTCATTTTATTTATAATAGATTGGATTTCGAGAGTGGAGGCGGTATCAAATGGACTAGATTATCAGATTCATTACAAAATGCATGATTGTGATAGGTTAAGATGACTCTGCAAAGAACAGCCCCAGGAAGGATTTAGTTTTTGTATGTTCGAACAGAGGCCAGCTCATATATAATAATGGATCCCTGGAGCAAAGCTCTCAGAGAAGGGTGGGTTTAGAGGTGCAACCTAGTATACCTGCTTATCTGAACATAATTTGTAATTAATAAGAAGACAGAGAGAGTTGACAGACTGTGTCTCAGAGCTGGAGACTGAGAAGGAAGGAAAATGGGTGTTTCCTGAAGATAGCTTTTTTAAGAGCTGAAATAGAATTTTCAGAAAGAGAGAAAGTTTAGCTATGGTTTCTAAGGAACTTTCCCATTAAAATCTGTGATTAATGGTTTAAAAATGTGACTCTTCCCTGCCTCTGACACTTTTTTTCCAATTGGTGGAGGGTAAATGGATAGCTTGTTCTGACTGGCTGAATACCCTGTTTGAAAATGCTGAAATTGTGTTCGCTTCTGAATTGTGTTTCAGTGGCCGACAATGGAGTCAAGATGTAGGAAGCCCTGAAGCAGCAGCAGCAAGAGCTGCGAAACATGGTCATGTTGGTGTTTTTTCTTGGGACTATTGGAGTTAATACTGATCATGTTTGAAGATAAGTACTCTTGGATTGTTGTGTTTTGAAGAAATCGATAACAAGAGAAGTTTTGAATAAATAATTTGCATGGACGGGGTTTTTTTTCCCAGTGATGGCAGCTTTGCTGCCGATTGCACTATTAAAAGGTCTGAGACATTTAAGGTGTGCTGTCTGAGTTTTTTTCCCCTCCAATTATTTCTGTGTATGAGAACAGAGTATTGGTTGGTATACTCCTTGAGTGATGTGGTAAATATTGAAAATTTAAAAAAGTAAAAAACTGATATTTGTCAGGTCCATGTTTAAAATCATATAAATATATGATATAATAAAGTTTTCTGCTGATACAGTGGGGGTGTATGTAGAGATTTACAAGCTATTGTTGATGACATTGTTGTAAGACACCGGCAGGCCAGAGATAATGGGGCAAACTGCAGAGGAGGAGAAGGGCTGGAAAATATCTGTCATCAGGCTGGGATTGGCCTGCTGGTCATAATTTGCCCACCCTTGGTCTATAATTCCTGGCAGTGAGCAGGATTGGAATATCCAATGGGGCTCTGGAGGAGAGGCCTCTGAGTGCAGGGAAGGAAGAGACTCCAACACTTATCAGGCACAGATAAGAGAAATAAAGAGGGCTTGGAACTGGAGGAGGAGGAGGAAGAAATGTAGTTCCTATCTGTTGGGTCACAAGAAACTTCCCAGGATGAACTGAAGCTGGAGTAAAGATCTGAGGAGGAACTGATGGAGACTGAGGAGCCCCTGTATACTGAAGAGACAGAGGTACATTGGAACCGCTATGATTTTTGTTTTAAAGCCCAGAACTGCTGTGAGAATTTATGCTGAATCATGGCTAAGGCTTATGTTTGAAAGCCTGGAACTGTTATGATTTTTTGTTTAAAGGCCCAGAACTGTTTGAAGGCTTGTGCCAGGCCTAACAGCAATATGTGCTTCAAAAGACATTACTACTCATTACTGTGTTGCAACATGGATATAGTTTCTTTAAGTTAAGCTCTGCTGTTTGATTTTAAAGATCTCAGTCTTATCTTATTTTATTGAGGGGGGATTCAAACACAAAGACTACTACTAGTATCCAGAGAAACCCAGTACCCGCTCAGGTCAAAGTGGAACTCGTGGGAGAAACCCATCTTGTTGTCTCACACCATAGAACGGTGTCACCAGTGGGATCCTTCCCACTATATGTATATAAGCATCCTTTAGATCCAAAGTGGTAAGCCAATCTCCTACTTCTAGATGAGGAAGAATTTTGCCAATTGAGTGCACCATTTCATTTTAACTGAACATTTACCTGCTGCTGATGAGCTCCATGTTATTTTGGTGCTATTTTAAGAGAACTTTTGAGAGAATTACATTGGGATATTGTAGTCGCATCCTGATGATGTCATCAATCTCATCCTTTGACACTTGAAAAAGCTGATTCAGAGGATGGCCTTCATGCTAGTGGGCCTAAGCCTTTGATACAGTCAATCACAACATTCTTCTGTATAGAATGAGAGAGGCTGGCATTTCTGGAACTATATTAGACTAGTTTAAGTCTTACTTATATGGTAGAAGGCAAAAGGCCAGAGTGGGGAAGAATGTTTCTAACTGGTATCCAATGCAAACTGGAGTCCCTCAAGGGTGAGCCCTTTTGGCGCTATTATTTAATATCTATCTAGTGCCAATCTTTAAACTATTGACTGGCTTGTGCAAAAGGTTCAGACTATATGCGGGTGACATACAGTTAGTTATACATCTTCATGGGACCCAAGAGGCCTGCGACAACAGCTATGATTTCTTAGTACCTGACCACTATAAGAAGTTGGCCTATGCACAATAAATTAGTTCTAAATTTATCAAAAACTGAAATCCCAGTGATCCAACATAGAGATATTTTTTCAATACCCTCTAGCATTAAATAAAAATTGAACCTTGTTTCTCAGATGAGAAGTTTGGGAGTAAAAACTAATTCAAAATTGATCTTTGTTCCTCAAATACAATCCACCATTAAGGCTGATTTTTATTACTGTGGCTTTTCTACAGTCTTAAACCACTTTTACAACCAGCTGGTTTTTTATCTGTTGTACAGGCTAGCTTATTACCATTGCTTGATTATTGTATTTGGGCCTTCCAATGTCAACATTAAGAGCACTTCAATTTCTACAAACCACAGCCACTTAGCTGATTTCAGGCCGTAGTATAAAGGATCACGTTATGCCTGTTCTATTTGACCTCCACTGGCATCCTATCCAATGGAGGATCAAATATAAAACTGCAGTATTTGTGTATAAATTATCTCTGAATACTTTTCACTGGATTGATGCCTTCCTCCAGATTTATAATCCTATGAGGTCTCTACGGTCTTCACGTTTATGGTCTTCTATTGGATGTTCCATCTGTTATGTCAGGCTCGGCTTCCTGATACTTGGGCATGTGCATTTTCTATGTTCTATGTTCCATTCTGTGGAACTTGTTATCATATAATTTATGATTGATGGACTGTTTGAAGACTTTTAAAAACATGCTAAAGACCTTTTTTATTTAGGCAAGTATTCTTATGATTCTGAGAGTCCTATGTTTGTTTGTTTGTTTGTTTATTTATTTATTTATTTGACATTTTTATATACCGACCTTCATGAAAAGATTCATATCAGATCGGTTTACATGGAACGTAGGAACTAACTAAATAGTTAACCATATAACAAGAAGGCAATAACAAGTTACATATAACAAGGGTATCCAACTTGGGGGGGCTAGAGTAGCCGGGAAGTAGAAGTACAGCAAAAAACTAGAGGGTAAATATATATGTATACTGAGAATGGTCCGAGTGACTGGTTAGTGGGGTGGATCCTGGTAGGGGGGTATGTAGGCATTTTATAGATTAGGGGAAGGCTTGGAGATAAGATAATTGTATCCTGGTTTCTGATGTTTATTCTATTTTTGTATGTTGATTTGATTGTGTGTGTTCTTATGTACATTGGCTAGAGCGTAGGTGTTGGCAGCTTCTAAATGTAAATAAATAATGGTTGATCAGACTGATGCAAATACTCCTGGGGGAATTCTGTGCAAAAAATTTAAAATTCTGCGTACAAAAACTTAAAATTCTGCAAAATTCTGTACACTTTATATTGGTCAAAATAACACAATTTATATGACAGTCTTTAAGTAATTACATTTTAAATTAATGCAGAAAAAAGTTATTTCTTAAAGATGCTGAATTTTAAATATTTTGAGAAGAATTTCCCTAGAAATTCACTGTAAGAGTGTCCCTTCCACTCACTCTCCCTATTCCCCTGGCCACTTTGCCCTCTCAGGCTCCAACTCCTCCACCTGCCAGTATCTCTCCCCTCCATCTCTAGGCTCAACTTCTTCCACTCTATCGCCACTTCCAGAGTTTGACAGAGTTCTCAGTACTGCCCCTCACACAGGCTCCCTCTGTCCCTCTCTCTATCACACACATGCTCCCTCTCTAGTGCACATACACACACCCTCATACAGGGTCCCTCTCTCTTGCATACACACCCACACAAGCTCCCTTTCTCTCTTACGCATGTACCCTCACACAGGCTACCTATGTTTCTCTCTCATGCACCCCTTCACACAGGCTGTCTCTCACATATACACAATCCTTTCACACAGGCTAGCACCCTCACATACACATGATCCCTTTTTCAATCAGATGCTACCTTTTTCGTATACATGATCCCTTTTTCATACACATGAGCTCCCAATCTCTCACACACATACACACTCCTTCACAATCTCCTCATATAGGCTTCCTCTCTTTGGCACCCACACTCAAGCACCCCCTGCTCTATCTCACCCCCCCCCTGCTCTCTCACCTCCTATGTTCTCTCACACTCTCCTGCTCACTCGTGTGCTATCTCACCCCCCCCCCCCACGCTCTCTCTTACCCCTCTCCCCTGTTCTCTCTCTCTCCCAGCATCTCCTTCCTCCTCTCCTCTCACCCTCCCCTTCCATCTCTCATACCCCCTCCACTCTCACACCCCTTCCTCTCACAGACACACACCTCTCTACCCACATTCACTCTCACTGGGGCCTTCATCTTTGCTGCAAGTGAAATGCGTCCCGTGGCACACGAGGGCCTTCATCTTCACTGCGAATGGCACACGCTCTATTCGTGGCATGCCAGGGCCTTCATCTTCACCGTGAACGGCACACCAGGGCTTTCATCTTCGCTGCAAATGGTGCATGCTCCGTTCGCGGCATGCCGGGGTCTCCTCTGCCATTTTCTGTGCAGAATTTGGCAAATTTGCGCAGGGGGGAATTCTGCACAAATTACGTGCTCTGCAGTAGTGCAGAATTCCCCCGGGACTAACATTTGTTTTTCTCAAAGCTGACAGTAGCTATGGTTAATGTTGGCTATTGCCAGCTGAGGTGTGGACTCTTAGCCGAGGCGAGGCTAGCACTACCTGTCGGGACGTCCCACAGGTTCCCACCATCAGTAGGTGGAATTGGTTAGAGAAGGAACCTGAGCTGGGCCTTCACCTGTACCCACCCTCATTCCCCGCAGGTTGTGGCCTTGGGTGCTGGGGCAGGCAGGACTTAGGTGGGGTTCCTGATGAAGAAGAAGATCCCATGATGATGAAGAGGTCGGCCAGGTACCAAGCAGGCAGAGTCTAGGGGCATTCCGAGGTCAGAGGCAGGCGGCAGGCAAGCAGAATCCAGGGGCATTCCGAGGTCAGGACCAAGACAAGCCGGACAGCAGATGGGTAGCAGGGCAGGAACACGGAGGCAGATGGGCTGGTACAGTAACACAGAGGCAGGATGCAAGGCAGGGGCACAAGGCAGGAACACAGGCGTAAGGCTCAGTAGACAGCAGCTCACTATGAGGAGAACCTGTACCATGAAGGGATTAAGAGCCAACTCTTTATTCAACCCATCCTGCAAAAATTCCAAAATGTTAGGGATCCTAACTGAATGAAGAAGCACTCCTCGATCTTCACACCAAGCCTCAAATACTCGCCAAACCCGCACATAGGCTAAGGAAGTGGAGAACGTTTGTGCTCGTAGCAAGGTGGTAATTACTGCAATAGAATATCCATGCTTCAACAAGTGAGCCCTCTCAAGATCCATACCGTATGAAATCCGAGTTGGATCTTCGTGAAGGACAGGCCCCTGCTGCAACAGGTTCCTGCGTGGTGGAAGACTAAGGAAGGTATTGACCAGGAGTCTTCACAGATTTGCATACAATGGCCTTCTGGGCAAATCCGGTGCCACCAGAAGTACCATCCTGCTGTGGCCTTCAATCCTTTGAACCATTCTTCCCAAAAAGGCCACAGGAGAATGACATATAGCAGCATGCCTTCCGGCCAGGTCTGCACAAGAGCATCGATTCCCAAGGAATTTGGATCTCTCCTGTGACTAAAGAATTGAGGAACCTTTGCATTATAAGAAGTCACCAGCAGGTATAGAAATAGAAGGCCCCAGCAATCCACTATTAGCTGGAATGCCTCATCTAACAATACCCATTCTCCTGGGTCCAGACTCTCCCTGCTGAGAAAGTCTGCTCTTACATTGTCTTTCCTTGCAATGTGTGAGGCTGGGATCTCCTGAAGATGCATTTCCACCCATTCCATAAGTTGGTCTATCTCTTGCAATACTTGCTGGCTCTTGGCTCCTCCCTGCCAATTGATATAAGCCACCATTGTTGCGTTATCCGACATTATTTGGACCGCTCGACCCTAAAGCCTGCAGCTGAACTGCAAGTTCGCCAATTGAACCACCAGCACCCTTGCACCATTAGTTCCTGACAGTGAGCTCCCCAACCTTGGAGGCTCGCATCTGTCATTGGTACCAACCAGTCCGGCGATGTCAGGGAGACTCCCTTTCTCAAATGATCCACTTGCAACCACCACTGGAGATTAGAGCAGACTTCCATTGACAGGTGCAGTTGAATCAAATAGTCCAGAAGCTGCGGGTTCCATTGAGACAGCAAGGAACGCTGAAATGGATGCATATGCACCCTTGTCCAAGGTACTACTTCCAGGGTTTCCACCATCAACCCGAGCACCTGCAAATATGACCACACTTTTGGGCATATAGTGTTCGCCAAGAGACACACCTGCGCCATCAAATTTTGAATATGAGCTTCTGGAAAAAAAACCTTTGCCCTGCTTCAGGTTGAACCACACACCCAGATATTCCAATGACTAAAATGGCTGAAGACTGCTTTTGGCTAGGTTCACCACCCAACCAAGCTCCTGCAACAAGGAGATCACCTTGCGGGTCACCAGACGGCTCTTTTCCAGATACTTGGCCTGAATCAACCAGTCGTCTAGATACAGGTATATAAGGATCCCATCCTTTCTCAGTTCTGCCGCTACTACCACCATAACCTAAAACTATGATGGCATCCCAGTACCACAAAACGCAAAAAGCATTGGTGCTCCAATCAGACAGGAATATGGAGGTATGTCTCGGACAGATCCAAGGAGGTCAGAAATTCCCACGACAATATGGCCATTATCACTGAGTGCAATGTTTCCATGCGAAAGTGAGTCACCCACAATTGACAGTTGACTCCTTTGAGATCCAGGATAAGATGAAAGGAGTCCTCCTTCTTGGGCACAATGAAATAAATTGAATATTGACCCATATTTTCTTGCGACGTGGGTACTGGAACCACAGACTGAGGAGCCTTGACAGTGTGCTCTCGACTGCCTGCTTCTTCTATGGGGAGTGGCAGGGAGATACCATAAACATGTCCCAAGGAATACTGCGAAACTCCAGAGCATATCCTTCTCATATTACCTCCAAGACCCACCTTTGATAAAAGAGAGAGAGGCATCCCCCTATCAACAGGACTCAGGGGTGGGTCAGCAAACCTTCACTGGGGTGCTCGGGAGGTTTCACTACCTGAGCCCGTTCCTCGCTTGGGCTGTCTGGGATGAAAGGACTGAGACCTGCCAAAAGATCAAGTCCTCTGAAAGGTTGCTTCTCTGAAGGGACGAAAATGCCTGGATCTCCTGTGATGACCCCTCATACCAAAGGGGGGTGGTGACTGTTTTTTATCCCCCGGCAATCGAGGAACCAGGCATTTGTCCCTTACTAGCTAGCTTCTCCAACTCGCTCCCAAACAAGAGCAAGCCTTTAAAAGGCAATTTCATAAGATTAGCTTTGGAGGTCACATCGGCTGCCCAATTTCTCAGCCATAACTGATGCCTGGCCACTATTGCTGAAGCCATTCCTCTGGCTGAGGTGCAGACCAAATTGCAGCCTGCATCTGCTAAAAAAAACAGCGGCAGGTTTCATAACTGCCCTGGAATTCACACCAGAATCATCAACCTCCTGAGAGAGAAACAAACAAGAGCGGGCCACCAGGGAACAACAGGAAGCTATCTGCAATGTCAAAGCCACTGTTTCAAATGCTTGCTTAAGGATGGCCTCAATCCTTCTATCATGCACATCCTTCAAGAATTCTCCTTTTTCCACAGGGATAGTCATCTGTTTAGAAAAGGCACAGACAAGCGCATCCACGTTCAGAAAACGCAGATGCTCTCTCACCACTGGATTCTGGGATACAGGCCCTCCAAGGTCTGACCCCCTTTAAAATTTGCCTTCAGGGAATCCCATTCAAGATCAATCAATTTTTGAATGGCCTCCATAAATGAGAAAAAGCAAGAGGCTTTACTCAAAGAAACCAAAATGGGATTTCTCTTTGGCTTAGACATGGAATCTGCCCCAGGGACTCCCAGCATCTTCAAAGTCTGGAAATCAGGGTCGGTAATTCATCTCTATGAAAGACCTGCAACATAGTTCCAGCCCCGGGGGATTTCCCCATCCTTCAGGACGTCAGGATCTGCCTCATCATCAGTGCCTGTCAGGTACACCTGCAGTTTGAGGTGTACTTTGGTGCTTAACTGCCATACCAGAAGAGGGGGAGGCCATCACCTCAGAATCTGAACTGACAGGCTTGAATGACACTGAGGACTGCACCTGAAGGAAGGATTGCAATCCTTGAAAAAAACTCTACCCAAGAAAAGGCAGAAAGACCCATGCCAAGTCCAGGAGGCACTTGCATGGCACCCACGAAGCTGCTATCCTCTGCTGAGGAACCAGTCAAGGGAGTTCCAAGGTCAGTCGTCCCTCCTGGCATATCCTTAACCAGGATGAGTTGCAAAACACCAGCCGCTATCGGGTCTAGCATTGATTTACCACAGGAACAGACGGACTATTAATATTTTCAAATTCTTTTTCTAAAAACCTGCAAATCATCAGCTATGCTATAAAAACTTACCGCAAATGACGATCAGACCGGACAGCTTTGCAAACACGCATTGCCGTTGTCAGGCTTGCTGCTGCAGTTTTTTCACAAATTTTGTTATTTTGGATTATAGAGCGTCACAGTATTGAAAATTCAGTAAACAGTGTCCTTTTGTTGTTTTTGTGATTACTGATTATAGGACTGTAATTGTTTCGGTTCTCTTGCTTTACTTGTTATATCCTTAACCAGGCCTTCATCAGGCTGGGAAGATCCAGATTTAGTAAAATCAGATGAAGATAATTCTCCCTGAGACTCTATGCAGCACTGGCATGTTAGAGGGCACTCCAGGCTGAGATGCTCTAATATGACAGGCAACACAAAGAAAAAGGTGCTTAGGTTCTTAGCCACTGGAGCCATTAAACCGTCAGTATGCTTAACAGGTGACTGAAGATGTGTGTCCAGCCTACGACCTGCTGAAACAAAATTTATGCGCATAAATTTAATGCACACAAAATGTAAGTGTTCCAAGTTTGTGCACCAAAAGGCTAAGCGCACTGTCACCGCTCCAAACCTTGGTGCACAACCAATATGCGTGAGAGTGCGCGCACAGGATGCACGCACGATTCAGATGCACAGCAGGATGCACTTGCGCACACCAACAATCCTGTAGAGGGCAACCGACCACGCAGAAAAAAGCCTGTGAATTGCTGCTGTGGCCTACCATGCGGTGCACAAAAAAGAAGACTAACAGCGGGGCCTAGCCTAACCTGGCTGCTGAACCCGTCAGACTTCCCAGGTCCCCTAACCCCCAAGGGAGCAAGAACCCACATCAGGACTGTGCGCCAAGCACGGAGACTGGAGGAAGTCCTAAACTAACCCCTCCACTCTGTCTCTGTTTCTTTTTTTTTTTTCCCCCAAAATGTATCTGACGTCAGCCTTCCTGGCCAAGTACAAAGACAGTCTCTGGCCTCGGGAGGGAGAGGGCATATACCATCACCACTATGCTCGACTTCCTGCATCCGCTGCCTTTCAGCTGGTTAATCAGCTAAGTCCACACCAGTATATAACCAGCTATCAGGCCAAGGGACTCATTTGAGGGATCATGAAAATCACCTCAGGAATTCTCAACTGGGGGAGGAACCATTAGGTATCACTGCAGGAGAGTGGGCAATCCAAATCTCCAATTAATTCTCCTCTAAATTTGAAGCAATCCTCAGTAGGGAAATGCATGTCCACCTTCTGCTGGAGACTGAGAATACTGGCTAAAAGACGGGAAATACAGAGTAGGATTAAATGGACAATTTTCTCAGTGGAAGGGAGTGGCCAGTTGAGTGCCTCAGGGATCTGTATTGGGACCCTTACTTTTCAATATATTTATAAATGATCTGGAAAGAAATACAATGAGTGAGGTAATCAAATTTGCAGATAATACAAAATTGTTCCGAGTAGTTAAATCACAAGCAGATTGTGATAAATTGCAGGAAGACTTTGTGAGACTGGAAAATTGGGCATTCAAATGGCAGATGAAATTTAATGTGGATAAGTGCAAGGTGATGCATATAGGGAAAAATAACCCATGCTATAGTTACACAATGTTAGGTTCCATATTAGGTGCTATTACCCAAGAAAGAGATCTAGGCGTCATAGTGGATAACACATTGAAATCGTCGGTTCAGTGTGCTGCGGCAGTCAAAAAAGCAAACAAAATGTTGGGAATTATTAGAAAGGGAATGGTGAATAAAACGGAAAATGTCATAATGCCTCTGTATCGCTCCATGGTGAGATCGCACCTTGAATACTGTGTACAATTCTGGTCGCCGCATCTCAAAAAAGATATAATTGTGATGGAGAAGGTACACAGAAGGGCTACCAAAATGATAAGGGGAATGGAACAGCTCCCCTATGAGGAAAGACTAAAGAGGTTAGGACCTTTCAGCTTGGAGAAGAGACTGCTGAGGGGGGATATGATACAGGTGTTTAAAATCATGAGAGGTCTAGAACGGGTAGATGTGAATCGGTCATTTACTCTTTCAGATAATAGAAAGACTAGGGGGCACTCCATGAAGTTAGCATGTGGCACATTTAAAACTAATTGGAGAAAGTTCTTTTTCACTCAATGCACAATTAAACTCTGGAGTTTGTTGCCAGAGGATGTGGTTAATGCAGTTAGCATAGCTGTGTTTAAAAAAGGTTTGGTAAGTTCTTGGAGGAGAAGTCCATTACCTGCTATTAATTAAGTTGACTTAGAAAATAGCCACTACTATTTTTCGCAATGATAACATGGAATAGACTTAGTTTTTGGGTACTTGCCAGGTTCTTATGGCCTGGATTGGCCACTGTTGGAAACAGGATGCTGGGCTTGATGGACTCTTGGTCTGACCCAGTATGGCATGTTCTTATGTTCTGATGTCACTGTAGGGGTATATATACTGTGACATCAGTTTGCTCCGTCTCCATCTGCTGGTAGAGTTGCATAACCCACTGGCTCTGGATTCATCTGTCTGGACGCTAAGAAACACTTCACAGGTTAACCTAATGCTTCATTTTCATTCATAAGATGTCCTCTGTGTTTATTCCACATCCTTTTGAATTGTTACTGTTTTTGTCTTTACCAGCTTAACTCTCCAGACATCTACTACTCTCTGTGAAAAAATATTTCCTGAGCTTTGTTCTGAGTCTGCTTACCTGAAGCTTCATATCACGATACCTAGTTCTACAGCTTCCTGAGAGAAGGTCTTTGTCATCCCTTAACAGTGACACCTACTTTCTTGGCTTAAGTTGTGCTAGGTTCCCGAGGTAACTGTTGTTTTTGTCTCTCAACTAGTGGGACTTGCAATATGATGGTTGAACTAGAGATGAAGAAAACCCCCAGGTAGCCATGAATATAGGTACATGGTTACCTCAGCCAGGAATCTCACCTGTCATTAATGGCAATACGCAGAATTGATCCTGATTGAGTTAGAATGTTCCCACAATTTTCCTCTTTCATAACATTAGAAAATGTTATATTTGTCTTTCATTTGCATATTACAACACTTCTCAAGTGAAGCATACTGCATCATAACACCCAGTTAGAGCTGTATCTTAATGTTACATTGAACATTTTGGGGGTAATTTTATTGCATCATACATAAATTAGTCAGCAAATACATGCATAAGTTATAACAGTTTTCAAGGTGGATTTAAGCACATAAGCCCGCTGGAAAATGGGCCTACCAAAGCTATCTGCATACACTTACACCTGCTAAAATATTCATGCATATTTTTTTAAATGCAAAAGTACATGCATTAGTCCAAACCCTACCCCTAAGAATGCCTCTAGTAAGTTTGGAACATGACATATGCATATTAGTTTACTCGCATATCATGTGGGCAATTTTGTAAAAGGCCATTTTTGCGTGTAACACATGTTTTATGTACAGAAGTCCCTTTGAAAATTGCCCTCCCTAAGACCTGTTTCTACGTGTAAATAAGACAAAGCAAAATGTATGGTAAGCATTTTATATTTTAATAATACTTTAATAAACTATACACAAACACCATTAGGAATCACAATGTACTACATTTCAGTATTACTGAAAAAACTGTAATAGGTTTTCCAATAGCTTTCCATTGTATTTGATAAAACTTTCCATATATGGCCTCAACAATATGCATACTATGGTCTCAAATTTATTATTTCTATTTTAACAAACTATTAGTTGTGAAACTATAAAACAATTGCAACATTTCATTGTGGGAAAATAGCACAGAACCCTGTTTAAAAAAAAACAGTTCACTCACTCATCAAACAAAATCCTGTTTACTTATTTGAAGCAATAAAAAGTATTGAACAGAGTAGCAGAGATAGGATTGGGAGCCAAATTTACTGCCTGAATTATGCACTGATAAAAGAATCCTGGCGTAGCGTGACTCAGTAATGAAAACTCCAAGGGCAATACAGGGGCAATCTCTCTGAACACAGATAAATCTTTTGTTTTTGGTTAAGTGATGGTAGCAGTATCTCATCCCAATGAGGGAAAACTCTGATTTATATTAATGTGCTTGAAGATCAGCTCATTAAAATGCGCAATGCTCCAATTCTGTAGAAAAGCAAATCCTCTCTAAATTGCTATAGCTAATAAAAAAAAAAAACTAGATATAAATAATAATGGGACAGTTTTGATCAGGCCTGAGAGTTTTATTGTGTATTTGTTTCATTGGCTGCTAAAATATCAATGCATTCTGGCTCTTGTTGTTTTGTGGATTTGAGTTGCTGGAGTCCCAACCAAGCAGTTATTTCTAATCTGGTTTCAATATGGATACATTTTCAAGAAAATTAAGGATAATTATTATGCTTCTTTTTTCTTTATCTTGTTGTAGTTATTCACTTTCTTAGGTAAACTATGACTACAAATACTACAATTCTTTTAGATAGGAACTAAGTACCCAAGAGAACATGGCTATTTCTAATGATGTAGGAGGAACCTTTCCATAAGATACAATTTTTAGATACAAGTTGTTTGCATTCTTATTGAAATACAAAATGGTAACTAGTACATTAGGATTTGCAAATGTAATCTCTCATACATATGCAGTTGAGCATGGAGGCTAATCCCCGGTAGTTGGGACGGCCTGTACTAGACCATATCCACTAGTATTTAGCAAGGTGGAACTGTAATTTAAATAGTTATTACAGTATTAATCTGCTTCATAGGGGTCTCAAATCTAGCATTTACAGATCTTCATTCTGGCTGTATTTTAGAGATTGTGTAATTTGCTCATTTTTTAAGCAAATATACACATATTTTATTTAATACACAGAAAGAAGATATGAAGATTTGTTGACAATGCAGGTGATATTCAAAAGATTTATGCAGATAAAATTGGCTTTTAAACACATAAATCTAACTGGTTAAATATTCCCCCATTCCTTCTGTACATCTAAATTTTGTCCATATAAAATCTCTGTGCATACAGATTTAGCTGAATAACATAGGACTAAATGTGATATTTAGTGCCATCCAACTAAATTTGTGTGGATAAAGCCACCTGTACAAACAGCTATTCTGAATCTAACTGCACAAGATAATTAGCCACGCACTTAGGGGCCAATGCAATACAGTGTGCTCAGCCAAGCGCAATGTTTAACCCACAGTTGGATGCGGGTTGTGTAGGCGCTATCTAATCCCCTTATGCAGAGGAGATCCAGCCGAAAAATTTGCTTAGTTTTGTTTGAGGCTGTAGCGAACATCCACACACAATATGCAATAAGGAGATTAGCGCCTCCACAACCCGTGTCCAACGAGCAAAAAAACTAATAGCGCTCATCACATGCAAATGCATGTTGATGAGGCTATTAGCAATTCACCCACAAAGCAAAAAAAGAAGTACGTCTAAACTGCACATTTTTACGCTCCAAAATTAACGCCTGCCTAGAGCAGGCGTTAATTGCTGAGCACTCACAAAAGTTATACAGAAAAGCAGAAAATACTGCTTTTGTGTACATCCTCCTACTTAAAATCATTGCGATATTAACAAGCATCCATTTCCCGAACCCTTGGCTGTGTGCCAATTAGGAAAACAGACGCCGATAAATTTGGTATCCGTTTTCTAAACTGGCAGACAGCTGAACACTCACGGGCTCCCACTGTAAAGGAGGCGCTAAAGGCGCACAGGCGACCCTAATACCTTCTTGACAATGCGACCCCTAATTTAAATATTGCATGGCTGCCCCAGGAGGGGTACCTGGGGGTGCTTTCAGCGCATTTAATTGGTTAACTTTGTTGATTCTGCCATGACTGAATAGTGACTCCTATATGTAAACATTCTTTAGTATTAAGCTGGAGAATGCAAATATTATGCTCCTATGTTTCACAAAATATGAAGTACAGCATTATCACAAAATTCACTACATCAGGAGAGAATGTTTACTTAGATTATATAGTGCAAACCTAGGCAATAACTGCATTTTTGTCATGCTAAGGTTTTGCATTTGTAATGAGACTGTGGAACTAATGTGAAAAATCTAGAGAAAGTGCTATATTCCTCCAAAATAATGCATTCTGCCTGGTGCTTATTTGTTAGAACAGGAGATCAGTTTACTATAAAGGGTTTTTTGTTTTGTTGAAGTACTGTACATCAGATGGGAAAGTAATTTTACGAAAATCTCGCTATACTTTCGAATTTAACTTCAAAATCATTTCTAGCTTGCATTCTTCTACCTCTAAGGCACAAATTTTTGGGAGCAATGTACTCCTTAACCACTTCCTTTCACCTATAACCATTTTTTGAAGGCCACTTTATGCCATTTGAAGCAGAAAGAAATGTACAGATTTGCTTTGTAGTTCTCTTACCCACGCAATGCGAGATGCAATTTCTTAAATCATAAGGGGTTCATTGCTTTCAAGACTTCTTAACTTACAGATACTGTGCATTGTCTTTGAATTATCAACTGGGTATCTGGATTACCTTGCAAGAAACTCTCAATATTTTTGTAAAAGGATCTCTCATGAATGTTTACATCATAAAATGTCTAAACTACATTTTTTATCTTTACAAAGCAGGATTCCTATTATTTTTAAGTTTATGACAATGTCCTCAATTTAACATTCAACTATAACATTTTCAAATTTTGTACAGCTGAGATATCACATTTCCATTTATCATAACTGCTCAGCATTTTCATATTTTAAAAGGATACATGTGATATTACTCTAACAAATAAAAAAGAGTCCCTTATGCATCATTAATATATTGTGTGTTGTAAACTAAAGTGAATGTTTGGTTTGATAACAAAATCTGGTATGAACTCAAATTCCTAGAAAATACAATTATGAAAACAGGACATTTGTAAAGGTTTGTATTCCTGCAAGTCAGATTATCTCGAACATTCATATCTTCCATTTTCTTATTAAAAATATCCTTAGAAACTCATAAAACAAATGCATTTATGTGTTTAATAGCAGTAATCCTTTCTAGACATGGCAGTTAATTCCTTCTCAGTAATACAATGAATAGGAATTTCACATATAAAGCCATTCACTTTAACTGGATTTCACTGTACTATCAGAATTCCACTAATAAGCCTCATTTAGACAAGTAGAAACAAAGGCAAACAGATAAAAGATGAAATTAGAAATATACTACATACATATACAGACTCTTTAAATTTGACAAGAAAGGAGGCTTTTATCCAGTTATAAAAATGGGTTTTTGGAATTCAGTACAGCAGAAGAGCAGAAGAGTGGGTTATAAAACTCAGGTACAGCTGCTGATGATGCCATCATGGGTATCCCTGTGTCCATTGATGATGTAACAAATGGAGCAGTACCTGAAGGAGTATTAACCTGTGGTATAGTTGCATACATGCCACTGCAGCCAGGCATGTCAAACGGAATTGATCTTCTAGGTTTAAAACCAGTCTGAAATCCCCCAACGTCTAGGCTTGCTGTATTTGATA
Organism: Rhinatrema bivittatum; assembly: GCF_901001135.1. Classification (NCBI taxonomy): domain Eukaryota; kingdom Metazoa; phylum Chordata; class Amphibia; order Gymnophiona; family Rhinatrematidae; genus Rhinatrema; species Rhinatrema bivittatum. Next base: position 416,092,652 of record NC_042616.1, on the reverse strand, counting down.
GTAGGAAAGATGGCCTGTATACAGTTGAAGGCACGGGCACAACTAGGAAAAAATAAACATTAATTGCAGTGCAATTCTTATATGAATGTTTACAGTCTCAGTGAAGACCATCATTACATATCATATAGTATGGAAAAATGTGTCTAATCAATATTATCCCTCCACTGTTATGTTTATTATTCATTAGGGATGTGCATTTATTTCAAATGAATTTCAAAAAAGCAACAAATAAGGCAAATTTGTTTGATTTGGGAGGCCCCAAAATGAGGCCCAAAGAAGGGGCCATGGCCCAAACAGAGCGCAACACCAGGATCTCAGCCTATGTCCAGGCTGATGCCAGAGCCTTGGCCAAGATCTGAAAAAGGTCTTACTTGATCTGTTGGGTATCCGATGGCAAGGCCGGGCCTCAACCTGGACCCAAGACCAACACTGCAACCCAACCCAAAGGCTGGGTCCTGATGCCTGGGCCTCAGCCTAGCCGGAAACCAGACCCAGGCCCATCACTGTGACCCGTCCTGATGCTGGGACCTTGGCCTAGACTCAGGCCTAATGCTGCAACCCGACCCAGAGGCTAGGTCCTGATGCCTAGGGCTTAGCCTAGGCCAGAGCCCAGACCCAGGTCCAGCACTGTGACCTGGGCCATGGGCTAGGCTGGAGCCCGGACCTAGGCCCACTGCCATGACCCTGCCCAGAGGCGGGGTCCCACACCTGTATATGGCATTGCTGTACATCAAAATGGTGCCGTCCACTGTGATAAATGCACTAGAGTTAATTAAATCCAGTGCAAGCCAGTGGATTGCGTCAGAAGAGAACGAAGAGGGAGCAGCTGCATGGTCTGGGCTTTGGACCTGGCATGATGCCTGAGTCCTGCTGAGGCCCAGGTGTCAGAACCTGGCTTCTCTGGCTTCGCACTTTGGCACATTGGATAAAGGAAATGATTAGAGTGGCTTATGTAGATAAGGGTCTTCCTCTCCCTACACAAATTAGGGCTCATTTTACCAGAATTCAGACAGCTTCTCGGGCTGAACTAGTTTCACCAGTGGAGATTTGTAGAGGGGCATCTGGTCTTCCTTGCATTCCTTTTTGAAGCATTACCATTTGGATGTGTGGGTGAGAGATAAAGCATCCTTCAGATCTGAAGTCTTGAAAGTGGGTTTGGTAGTATCATGCCCAAGGGGAAAGTAGCTTTGGTATATCCCTTCCATCTGGTCTGGCTGAAATATAATGAAGGTGAAAATTATTCTTACTTGAAAATTTCCTCTCTTTAAGAGCATTCAGACCAGTCCAGAACCCTTCCTATTCTACCAAATAAGCTTATATACAATGGTCTATTTGTAGAAGATTTTGGAGATGCAGGATTTTTCCTGTTTAAATATAAGTTCAGAATTGGATTTATTTACAGTTCTTCCTTATTCTGAGTTGTTTGTATTAGTGCATAAATTCATGGAAGCCCTCTGGATTGGTGTGTGTGTGTGTTGGGGGGGGGGGTTCTGGTGAATTTTATTTTAGCTTTTGCAGAATTACCAGTAAGCTAAGGTTAGCACAGGAGTTTATAAGGAGTGACATCAGCAAATCTGTTAATCTGTCTCCAGCAGCTGGTTGGTTAGCATAACCCATCCGTCTGGACTGGTCGGATTCAAAGAAAGGAAATTTTCAAAGAGGAACAAATTTCACCTTTCTGCCCCAAAAGTATGCATGAATATTCATATTTTCTCTATCTATTTTATAAAAATATGGTTGTGTATTTTACACATGTAATAATTGTAACAATTTGCATGTAATATCCCAGAATTAAACACAGAGGCAAGTATTTTATAAAGTATATGCATATTCTGCTTCTGAAAATATTTGCTTGTGGTACTTGAACTCACTAGTTCATCAATACTTTCACCAGTTCACCTAGATGAGGGGTGGCCAACCTTTCATGCACAAAGAGCCAAGAAATCAGGATGTACTGTACTAAAGAGCCTCACGTTTTCAAAAGACAAGGGGTTGGGGAGGGAGGCCCCCCTTCCAAAAATATCTTTCTTTCTCTCAATTCACCTACCCAGTCCCCATGGTATCTCTCTTTCAATTTCATTCTATTCCCAGCAATCTTTCTCATCACCCAATTTCTCTCTCAGTCTCCAACTCTGTCCCCATTAGTCTCTCTCAATATCATTATATTCCCACTTGCCTCTCTTAACCCTCTCAATAGACTCTCACAATCCTTCCACCCTGTCCCCCCTGAGTCTTTCAATCTTTTCATTCTGTCCTCAGCAGTATCTCTCAATTCTCCACCTTTTCCCCCACTAGTCTCAGTTCTCCTGCCAGTCGAAGAGAGAAATTGAAATGAAGTTGGCCACAGAGGTAAAAACTCATAATAAAAACTTTTTAAAATATATCCGAAGCAAGAAACCTGTGAGGGAATCAGTTTTACCTTTAGATGACCGAGGGGTAAAGTGGCACTTAGGGAAGATAAGGCCATTGCAGAAAGACTAAATGAATTCTTTGCTTCCGTGTTTATTAATGAGGATGTTGGGGCGATACCAGTTCTGGAGATGGTTTTCAGGGGTGATGAGTCAGACGAACTGAACTGAACAAAATCACTGTAAACCTGAAAGATGTAGTAGGCCAGACTGACAAACTAAAGAGTAGCAAATCACCTGGACCAGATGGTATGCATCCTAGGGTACTGAAGGAAGTAAAAAATGAAATTTCTGATCTATTAGTTAAAATTTGTAAACTATCATTAAAATCATCCATTGTACCTGAAGACTGGAGGGTGGCCAATGTAACCCCAATATTTAAAAAAGGCAGCCGATGGTCCGAGTGTAGGAGGTCGCTCCCGGACCCCCGCTGGACTTTTGGCAAGTCTTGTGGGGGTCAGGAGGGTTCCCCCAAGACTTGCCAAAAGCCCCTGGTGGTCCAGCGGGGGTCCGGGAGCGATCTCCTGCACTCGGGCCATCGGCTGCCAGTAATCAAAATGGCGCCGATAGCCTTTGCCCTTACTATGTCACAGGGGCTACCGGTGCCATTGGTCAGCCCCTGTCACATGGTAGGAGCACAAGATGGCGCGGGCCATCCAGTGCTCCTACCATGTGACAAGGTCCGGCACGGATACCCTGTCACATGGTAAGGGCAAAGGGCCATCGGCGCCATTTTGATTAGTAGCAGCCGACGGCCCGGGAGCGGGAGATTGCTCCAGGGACCCCCACTGGACCACCAGGTACCTGTAAAAAGTTTTTTTTGGGGGGGGGGGGGGGGGGTGGGGGGAAGCTAAGGTATTAGTTTTAAAGGGTCGGGGTGGGTTTTTTGTTTATCAGGTTGGGCGCAGCCGATAAACAAAACTGCGATCGGGCCCGATGAAAAAACCCCCACATGTGAATCGGAACCGGAATCCGAACCGATTCCGGTTCCGATTCACATCTCTATCACACATTAGTCTCTTAAGGCAGCCCAGGAGATGGTATACATTAGGCCTTCGAGGAGCGAGTACCTGGACCCAGGAAAGCTCTGAGAGAAAGATGGAAACTCACAATGTTGTAAGCAGCGATGACTTCTTAGCAGAAGTGGTATTCAGGAGCAAGTCCGGGACGTGAGCCCTCGAGGAGCGAGTACCAGTTCTGGACTGCAACCTGCAAAGAAAAAAGAGAGAGCGAGGCCCCCGAGGAGCGGATACCTCTAGTGAAGTCCGAGGAGGCACAGTAGCTAGGGTTGCGGAGAGTGAATCCCATCCGTAGCGACCAGGAGGAAGCGAACCCCTTGCTAACTCGTCTTGTTAGCGAAAACTGAGACCTTAAATATCTGGAGCTGGTGATGTCATCTCAGGGGAACGCCCCTGAGGTTCGCGCCAATGCTGGTACATCAGTTGGGCCGTGCGTGCGCGCGCGCCCATAGGCATCTGGTCAACACGGCAGCTTGCAGCGTTGAGCCGATCCAGGAACGCTGGAGGAGGACGGCCTGGAGACGCCGCAGCAGCTAGCCTTCCATCAACCCCGAAGGGAGTCGCCAACGAGGTAAGGTGGGCGGAGCAAAGATGTCGGACAGCAACGGACACAACAGTACCCCCTCTTCAAAGGGCGGTCTCCTCTTCGGGTACCAGGTTTGAGATTAGAAGGATGTGCGAGAGGGAATCGACGAAGCATCACTTATCCACGATAATGGTCTGAGGCTCCCAAGTGTGTACTTCGGGGCCGAACCCTTCCCATCTTAGAAGGTATTCAAAAATCTTGCCTCTATTACGAGCATCCAATATCTCTGGATTTTGATCTCAAGTCTTCTTCTGCATAGATGACAGGTGGATCTTGAAATTTGAAGACAATTTGCTGAGTATGAGCAGTTTCAGTTGAAGCGTAGAATGCGTTATTGAAATTGACCAGGTAGTAGCTTCAGACGGTAGGTGACTTTGCCAATACGATGAAGGACTGGGAATGGACCCACGAAGTGAGGAGCAATCCGAAGGGAGAATAGATGAATCAGAGGTGCTTGGTTGACAACCAGACCTTGTCTCCTGGATTGAAGACTGAAGCCTGCGCAAGCAGCGCAAAGTAGTACTTCTTAGCACGGTCACTCGCTTAAATAAGCATGTCCTTGATCTGAAGCCACAGTCTATGGAAATCATCAGCAGTAGTTAAGCTGCTGGGGACGTCACTGAAACTTCAGTGGAAGTGGCGATGTTGAGAAACGTCCAAAAACCTCTTCAAAGATGACAGTCCAGTACATATAGCTGGATGAAAATTGATGATGTTGCCAGTGGATACGGACTGGGTAGTTACCAAGAGTATCTTCTTCGGGTCTTAATATGTTCTGTGGCTCATCATGCACATCCTCCGAATGAAAAGAACGTAACAGAGATACTCAAAGGTATAGGATCCATGAATACGGTATGATATTGAGCGCCTTCGAGCCACGGTGAACATTGAAGGCTTATGAATATCAGCAGCAATGGAAAGGGCTGCTGGGGATGTCATAGCGTTCTTCAATAGAGGTGGAGGTGTTGAGAAATGTCCAAAGCCCACCTCAAGTTGTAGTGCAATAGTGGATCTTCTGAATTGGCGAGAGGACTCTTCAGATATTCCACTAGAGTATGAGGAGTAAAGTTGCCTCCTTTCCCTGAGTCCACCAGGGCAAGAGTCTGAACCAAACCCGATCCACAGGTCAAAGAGACTGGGAGAGAATGCGGAGGAGAAGACGCGGTAAGGCCCAAGAACAGTTCTCCTGCAGGACTTAGGCCCGTCCGTTTCCCGGACGAATAGAGCATAGAAACATAGAAATGACGGCAGAAGATCAAACGGCCCATCCAGTCTGCCCAGCAAGCTTTTTTTTTTTTTTTTCTCATACTTATCTGTTACTCTTGGCTCTTAGTAACCTTTTGGTTCTATTTCCCTTCCACCCCCACCATTAATGCGGAGAGCAGTGTTGGAGCTGCATCTAAGTGAAATATCTAGCTTAATTAGTTAGGGGTAGTAACCGCTGCAAAAAGCAAGCTACACCCATGCTTATTTGTTTACCCAGACTATGTAATTCAGTCCTTGTTGGTTGTTGTCTGTATATAGATCCACTTTTCTTCATTCCCCCAGCTATTGAAGCAGAGAGTTATGCTGGATATGCACTGAAAGTGAAGTATCAGATTTTATCCCCTGACGTTGAAGCAGAGAGCTATGCTGGATGTGCATGAAGTATCAGTCTTTCTCCCCTGCCGTTGAAGCAGAGAGCTATGCTGGATTTGCATTGAAAGTGAAGTATCAGGCTTATTTGGTTTGGGGTAGTAACCGCCATAGCAAGCAAGCTACTCCCCGCTTTTTTGTGAATCCAAATCCTTTTTTCCGCATTCATTCACGTCCTCTAGACTTTATAGATCCACAGTGTTTATCCCACGCCCCTTTGAAGTCCTTTGAAGTCCCTTTGAAGCATGTAGAGACATCATGGCCAAGCTGACCGCCCTACATGCAGAGACCGTGCTTCTTCCGAAATCTTCTCTCTTTAGAAGTCAAATGTCCAAGACCAAGTTGCATCGGTTGATCTTTATCAGCAGCAGAAATTACTGGAACCTTTTGAGGTGCAGGTATAGAGCTAGCCTGATCCAACCCAAATAACTTCCTAGGCCGGAGTTCCTTCACCTTGTCCCAGAGCCGGTGATTGATCCGAGTAACCAAGTCTACTAATTCGTCCAGCGAGTCAGGTGTTTCATGAGCAGCCAGCTCGTCTTTTAAACGGGTATCCAGTGTTACGGCTATGCCTGCTATGTAGCCGCCTCACCACCAGAGGTCCTCCACGAGCATGTCCTTCTGGCTGGCCCACTCCTTCCTTCCTGTCTACTCTATACACCAGTCTTGTCTTTATAACCCTGTCTAGCAGTACCATCGGCGCTTCAGCATCGAGCTCCTCTGGGCTCCCTGCTCTAGCCTCCCGTGCTTGGCCTTCGGTCCTGTTCTGTATTGTCTTGCTTGCGGTGTTTGGCCTACGGGCCTTCTGTCCTGTTCTGTATTACCTTGCTTGCGGTGTTTGGCCTACGGGCCTTCTGTCCTGTTCTGTATTGCCTTGCTTGCTGTGTTTGGCCTACGGGCCTTCTGACCTGACTCCCTTGCTCTGTGTGTGTGTGGCCTACGGGCCCTCTGCCTTCTGTGTGTGTGTGGCCTACGGGCCCTCTGCCTTTGGTGTGTGTGTGGCCTACGGGCCCTCTGCCTACCCTGTGTGTGTGGCCTACAGGCCCTCTGTCCCGCTTTGCTGCCTTCGGGCCTATGTGTTTCATGTTCATTGTCAGTGCTGTCCTGGTTTGTCTGTACCGTTCTCTGTCAGTCTTGTTTTCTCATCTTAGTCACTTATACCTCCAGCCATTATCACTCTTACCTGCACGCTTCCTGAATTCATCCTTACCAGCACTCATTTCCAGTTTCCTGTACACCTGTACCTGCATTCACATTCACACATACCTCCATGCAGTACCAGTACTCAAGTTCACCCTTACCTACATGCATCTGATATTAGGTATCCCCAGTCAGTGTGAAACTCCATTTGCATATTCCACCTTACCATTTGCCCATAGGGTTCATTCATTCCTGCCTGCACCAGCCAGCATCTGGACTCTTCTGCAACCCTGCCTCTCTCCACCCGGAGACACCCCTGTTAGTGGTGTTCTCGACTCCTGACCGGAGCCCATTCGTGACAGTATGCTGAAGCCATCCATTTCTGGTGAGAGAGAAAGGACTCTGTATGCAGACGGTGAGTCTCCACGGTTTTTTACCTGCACCCTCTGTCAAACCTTAAATTATCCATATTACCAGAACTGCTTAGCTTGTCAGCTTTCTGACCAGGAACATTGGGTTTGCAGTAATTGTTTGAAAAGAAATGTTTCCGTCTACCAGCAATGCTTAAATTGCTCTGCTCCTACACCAGGATGGTGGACTTGCCCTTGCCTTCCGTGTTTGTTGCCTCCAGGCAAACCCTGCCCCCGCTGCACAGCTAATGGGCCATCCGTTTCTCTCCATACCTCAGCCAGCTCGTTTACACTATGTTCTACTTCTGGCACAACTAACAAGGTTTCCACTATTGGCACCTTGCAAACTCAGGTTTCCAACACATTACTTCATAAAACTTATAACCAAGAGGCGAGTCATTTTTCAGAAAAAACAAAAACTCACCTGATAAAAAAGACGTCTTTGTCTTCCACGCTAGAGCCTCAGAAGCAGGAGGAACTAATTAAGCGTAATAGAACTCTGCTTCCCACAGCTGCTCATCAGTCATGGCTAACAAGCACCTTCCCAAGACGGCCCAAACCTGCCTGTGCCTTCTCTAAACTGCTCCTCCAGAAACAACATCAGGAGCTTCAGACTTTGGCTCGAGGTATCAAGCCCACGGCAGTACAATCTGTGTCTTCCATGCGCACTACTTCTAACCTTGCTGGTCTGCCATCTAAGCCTGCTGCATCACCCCGAGAGGGGTCCAAGCCTGCTGTTTTGCCCCGAGAGGGGTCCGAGACTGCTGCATCACCCCAAGATGGGTCCAAGCCTGCTGTTTCACCCCAAGAGGGGTCCGAGACTGCTGCATCACCCCAAGATGGGTCCAAGCCTGCTGTTTCACCACATCACCCGAGAGGGGACCGAGCCTGCTACATCGCCCCGAGAGGGGTCCGAGCCTGCTGTTTCACCCCGAGAGGGGCCCGAGCCTGCTACATCGCCCCGAGAGGGGTCCGAGCCTGCTGCACTACCCGAGAAGAGTCTGAGCCTGCTGTATCGCTTCTAGAGGGGTCCGAACCTGTTGCATTATCCTAGGAAGGGTCCGAACCGGTCCTACTGACAGACTTTCCTACTCTGCCATCTGAGCCTGCTGAACCGGTCCTGCTGCCACCCTGGGCGGGGTCCGAACCGGTCCTGCTGCCGGCCCCAGAGGGACTCGAACCGGTCCTGCTGTCGTCCCAGGAGAGGCCCGTACCGGACCTGCTACTGCCACCCCAGGAGGGGTTTGGATTTACCACTGTACCACACCTGGGGTTCGAGACTGTTTCGCTACCTTGGGAGAGGTTTGACCCTGCCCTCCCGCCCCAAGTGCGGTTTGTACCTGCCGGATTGCCTTGGGAGGGGTTTGAGCCTGCTCAACTGCCACAGGAAGGGCCTGGACTGATTGCGTCATCTCCAGAGGGGCCTGTGCCTGCCGCCCTGCTGCCGTCCCTGGAGGGGCCTGTGCCTGCCGCCCTGCTGCCGTCCCTGGAGGGGCCTGTGCCCGCCGCCCTGCTGCCGTCCCTGGAGGGGCCTGTGCCCATCGTCCTGCCGCCGCCCCAGGAAGGGTTTGGATTTCCCACTGTGCCCCTGGAAGGGCTTGACCTTGCCGTGTTCCCCCAGGACAGGTATGGACTTACCACTGCGCCCCAGGTGGGGTTCGAGACTGTTTCTCTACCTCAGGAGACATTTCACCCTGCCCTCCCGCCCCTAGAGAGCTTTGTACCTGCCGTGTTGCCTCGGAAGGGGTTTGCACCTGCACACCTGCCACAGGAAGGGTCTGGACTGGTTGCACCATCTCCTGAGGGGCCTGTGTCTGCAGCCTTGCTGCCTCGACTGGGGTTATGGACTACCTTGCCACCCCTGGAGGGCTTTGAGACTTTTTCACGGTTCAAGGAGGAGTTTGGGGTTATTGCATTGCCTCAGGAGGACTTTGGATCTGCCATCCTGCGGTGTTCTCTGCAAAGTTGGGACCCCGGAGGGGGAGGAGGCCTTGAAGGGAGGGTACTGTTACGGCTATGCCTGCTATGTAGCCGCCTCACCACCAGAGGTCCTCCACGAGCATGTCCTTCTGGCTGGCCCACTCCTTCCTTCCTGTCTACTCTATACACCAGTCTTGTCTTTATAACCCTGTCTAGCAGTACCATCGGCGCTTCAGCATCGAGCTCCTCTGGGCTCCCTGCTCTAGCCTCCCGTGCTTGGCCTTCGGTCCTGTTCTGTATTGTCTTGCTTGCGGTGTTTGGCCTACGGGCCTTCTGTCCTGTTCTGTATTACCTTGCTTGCTGTGTTTGGCCTACGGGCCTTCTGACCTGACTGCCTTGCTCTGTGTGTGTGTGGCCTACGGGCCCTCTGCCTTCTGTGTGTGTGTGGCCTATGGGCCCTCTGCCTACCCTGTGTGTGTGGCCTACGGGCCCTCTGTCCCGCTTTGCTGCCTTCGGGCCTATGTGTTTCATGTTCATTGTCAGTGCTGTCCTGGTTTGTCTGTACCGTTCTCTGTCAGTCTTGTTTTCTCATCTCAGTCACTTATATCTCCAGCCATTATCACTCTTACCTTCCTGAATTCATCCTTACCAGCACTCATTTCCAGTTTCCTGTACACCTGTACCTGCATTCACATTCACACATACCTCCATGCAGTACCAGTACTCAAGTTCACCCTTACCTACATGCATCTGATATTAGGTATCCCCAGTCAGTGTGAAACTCCATTTGCATATTCCACCTTCCCACTTGCCCATAGGGTTCATTCATTCCTGCCTGCACCAGCCAGCATCTGGACTCTTCTGCAACCCTGCCTCTCTCCACCCAGAGACACCCCTGTTAGTGGTGTTCTCGACTCCTGACCGGAGCCCATTCGTGACATCCAGGCCTCTGCAAAAGAGAGTCTTGAGACATATGGGGTCCCAGCAAAGTTTTGCCGCAAGAGTTTTAAACTCTATGGCAAATTCAGCCAATGATCTGTTGCCTTACTTCAAATCCACCAAAGCAAAACCGGCTACAGAATTTTGAGCAGGGTCATCAAAAACAGATTTAAATAAGTCCATAAATCCTTCTATGTTCTGCAAAATAGGGTCCTTGTGCTCCCACAAAGTAGATGCCCAAGACAAGGCCCTACCATCCAAATAAGAAAGGATGTAGGTAGTCTTGGAGACAGCAGTAGGAATTTAAGATGGTTGTAAGGTAAAGTGCATGCAGCACTGGTTTAAAAATACCCGAGTCTTCTGTATTTCTCCAGAGAAGCGGATCGGAGCCGCCAGTGGTACAGCAGTCTTTAAAGTTACCTCCTGTAACTGACTTTCATGGTTAGAAGCAGTACTTTGAACTTTCTGTGTGTGTAGCTGATGAAAAGCTGAAGTAAGTTTTTCCAAGGCGTCCTGTTCCGCAATGTTCTGAGCCAGGCCCGGTATAGCCTGCAAAGCATTGAGTTGTCCTGAATCCATGTAGTTACCCGAATTCTGGAGCCAAGCCGAAACCCAGGAGTCAAGCAGAATCCGTGAAGTTAAGCGGAACCCTGGACACAAGCCAGATCCATGGAGTTAACCGGAACCTTGGACACAAGCCTGCTCCTTGGAGTTAACCGGAACCTTGGACACAAGCCGGATCCTTGGAGTTAGCAATCTGATGTGTTCTCTTCGGAGTTAGCAATCTGTCAGAATCTACCTGCGGAGTTAGCAATCTGATGTGAATCTGCTATGATCTCCGTGAGGAGATAGCAATCTGTTGTCAAAGCTCTGCAGAGCAGTGGTTCTCAACCGGTGTGTCGCAACACACCAGTGTGTCGCCAAGAACACGCAGGTGTGTCGCCAAACTTCCCGGTCCCACGCTGACCCAGCTGCTCCCCGGTCCTCCTCCGCCCAGACTTAAAATGCTGTCAGCCCGGGCGGAACGCGGCAAATCAGGTGGTGTCAGTGGCACCGGCATGGGCATGGTCTCTTCTTCCCGCCCCCCCGCAGCCCGGAAGAGGAAGTGGTGAGCAGCGGGTGCGTGCGCGGGAAGAAGAGACCATGTGAGTTTGGTCAGCATCAGCCCGAAGAACAAAAGAGAGACGCGGCCGGAGGAATGAGCAGCGTGGCTCAGAGAAAAAAAGATGAAGAACGTCAACCCCTGCGGCCCATGGGACTCCTTTCTCTGCGCGAGGGCTGAAAATGAAGGAGGTTAGGGTTGGGAGAAGGCTGCTGCTGCCGTTTGTTCCGGGGAGGGAGGGAGAGTGAATGAGCAAGCAAGCATGTGTGTTTGAGATCCTGTGTGTGAATGAGATAGCATGTTTGTGAATGATTGAGAGCCTGTATATGTGAAAGAGAGTATGTCTGTGATTGAGAGCCTGCCTGTGAAAGAGCATGAATGCAAGTTTACGATTGGGAACCTGTATGTGTAAGTTTGTGATTGAAAACCTGTTTGTGTGAAAGAGTATGTGTGTATGATTAAGATCCTTTGTGTGTGAGAGAGATCATGTGTATGTATGATTAAGAGCCTGTGTGTATATGTAAGAGAGAGAGCATGTGTGTCTGTGTGTGATTGAGAGCTGGTTTAGGTGAGGGAGCATGTGAGCATGTGATTGAGAGCCTGTGTGTAAATGAGAGAAAGAGAGAGAGCATGTTTGTAAGCATGTGAATGAGAGTCTGTGTGTGAGAGAAAAAGACAGCATGTATGTGTGTGATTGAAAGCCTGTGTGTGTAAGCCTGAAAAAATAGACAGCATGTGTGTAAATGTGTAATTAAGAGCCTATATAAGTGAGAGTAAAAGCATGTGTATATGTGAGTGACTGAGAGCATGTGTGTATAGGTGTGTAATTGAGAGCCAGTGTGAGAGAGAGCGCTGGTATGTGACTGAGAGAGAGGAGAAAGTTCCAAGCAAACCACCCCTCCTCCTGCTAATTCAAAACAATCTCAGGAGACCTGGATATCAATCGTTCCCAGGTATGCAGAGCAAAAACATTTTTGTATCCTTATTTTTATTACTGGGTCTTTGTGTCTGCTATTTTGAAATATTTTATTGGTATCTAGAAATTTTTTTATGAGTTTTTAATTATTGGATATTCCACTCATCAGTGTTTCGAAATAATCTGTTATTTTTATTATTATGGTTTTGCTGCTATTGATTTTATATTTCTTGATTTGTTTTATAAGACTGGTGATGTTTCATTTTTCCTTTGTTACACTGTATACAGAGACTCTGGCTTGTTGCAGTTTCCAATTCAGTTTTTGTCTGCATGCTTCTAGTTATGCATTTTGGTCTCTTTATTCTTTGTTAGGTGAGGGTCAGCACATGTAATTTAGGTGAGGTTTTCTGCTGGCATGTAGTTTCTGTGTAGGGCTCTATAGCAGCCTGGCTTGGTCCGTTTTCCTAATAGGAGGTGTATTGGTGTCTTAAGGCCTGGTGTAATATTTTCAGTGTTGCCTTTTGTTAGGTAAGGTGGTTACTGTTAAGTGCTGGAAATTGGTGCTGTTTTGGTGTGGGATGTTTACTATTTATGTAATTTCTGTTCAGACAGAATACGTATCTTTTCCTTATGTCATTTTAAACAATAAAAATAATTACCGGACCGTTACTTTCTATTTCCGCTGTGAATTGTAATGAGCAGTGTGTCACACATGTGAGCGTGGCCTGTCAGGTGTGTCACGATGGCAAAAAGGTTGAGAACCACTGCTGTAGAGAAAGCTGGGAGTTAGCAATCTGTCAGAAAGCTCTGTTGTTAAAGCTGGTATTTAGCAATCTGTAGTTATTTAGAATAGTTGTGGATGGATCCTTAGACCAGTGGCAGGTGACCACGTCCTCGGGGGAAATCCCGAGAGGGACCACTGGTCAGGCTTAGTGTAGAAGACAGACACACACTAGTTCTTTTATTAGACAATATGGTAAACCACCAAAGTTGGCAGTAGTGAGCTGGAAACGCCCGGCTGGGCTGTAGTCCCTCAGGTATTGGAAAAGCAATCCCAGGGTGGCTGAGCTGTTGAGAAACTAAGACAGTGAGTAGGCAGTATATGCAGAGTTCTGGAACAAGTCCTTGATGGTAACACTCACATAATAGTCTCTTAAGGCAGCCCAGGAGTTGGTATGCATTAGACCCTCGAAGAGCAAGTACCTGGTTCCAGGGAACGCTCTGAGAGCTGGATACAGACACATTGATGTTAAGCAACAAAGACTTCTTAGAAGCAATATATCAAACCACCAAAGGTGGCAGTAGGGAGCTGGAAGCGCCCGGCTGGGCTGTAGTCCCTCAAGTATTGGAACAACGATCCCAGGGTGGCTGAGCTGTAGAGAAACTAAGACAGTGAGTAGGCAGTACATGCAAAGTTCTGGAACAAGTCCTTGATAGTAGCACTCTCACAATAGTCTCTTAAGGCAGCCCAGGAGATGGTATACATTAGGCCCTCGAGGAGCGAGTACCTGGACCCTGGGAAAGCTCTGAGAGATAGATGGAAACTCACAATGTTGTAAGCAGCGATGACCCCTTGCTCCTGAATACCACTTCTTAGCAGAAGTGGTATTCAGGAGCAAGTCCGGGACGTGGGCCCTCGAGGAGCGAGTACCGATTCCGGACTGTGACCTGCAAAGAAAAAGAGAGAGCGAGGCCCCCAAGGAGCGGGTGAAGTCCGAGGAGGCAGAGTAGCTAGGGTCACGAAGAGTGAATCCCATCCGCAGCGACCAGGAGGAAGCGAACCCCTTGCTAACTCGTCTTGTTAGTGAAAACTGAGACCTTAAATATCTGGAGCTGGTGACGTCATCTCAGGGGAACGCCCCTGAGGTTTGCGGCAACGCTGGTACACCAGTCAGGCCGCGCGCGCGTGCGCCCATAGGCATCTGGTCAACATGGCGGCTTGCAGCGTCGAGCCGGTCCGGAAACGCCGGAGGACGGCCTGGAGAAGCCGCAGTAGCTAGCCTTCCATCAACCCCGAAGGGAGTCGCCAACGAGATAAGGTGGGCGGAGCAGAGCCGTCGGACAGCGACGGACACAACACTTATATTCTTATGTTCAGTCTCTCTCTCAATTACCCCACTCATCTCTCAATCCTATCCTGGCCCCCAATCTCTCAATCCTTCCACCCATCTCTTTCTCAGTTTTCCTAATCCTTCCCCACCTGTCTCTAACCAGCACATTTCTCTTCCCCTAAGCTCTGCCAATGTCTTTTTCTCTCTCTCTCTCTCTTGTCCCCATCAGTCTCTCACAATCAGCCTCAGCATAACATTCCCCAAACCCCACAAGAACACTGACAGAGGCTCAGCTACTCCAACATCGATACCTCCCTCCCTAGCCCTTATACTACTCTTTCCCCACCTCCTCACCCTCTGTCTACCACCAGTATCTTCCCTGCTCACACACCCGCTTTCTCTCTCCCTCTGACCCCTCCTGTCCAGTGCTCTTTCTGGCTCTCTTGCATATATTCTCCCCCCCCCCCCCCCCAAAAAAAAAAAAAATTCACCTCTTTTCAAGTCACACTCTCCAGAAGCATTCACTCCCTCTTGCATGTGTGTCTTTATCAAATCCTTCCCCCTCCAGTCACTAACCCTGACTCTCTTATCCCTCCACCCCAATCACACCACTAACTTCTATTCTCCCCTGTCCCCTCAACCCTTCTGGCTCTGTTACTACCCTCCCCTTTTACTCTCTCCCTAGCTCTATCTCACTCTCCCTTCCACCTTCACTACCTTTCATGCCTCTGGGTCTCCTACACACATTCCCTCATCACCATCTCTGCTCCACTCTGATGCCAATTATGTCTATTTTCACCCTAACCCCAATCACCACCCTCTGACTATCATGCATGTATATCCTCCCCTCTGGTTTTCTCAAAACTCTCTACTGACTTTACCCTTTCTTTTGAATCCCTTTCTATCCCCACTCCTGGATCTCTCATGCCACATCCACTCCCCCCTACCATGGTTCTCATACAACATCCTATCCCAGCTCTCTCTCTCTGAGGGCGATGCAACAAGACAAGCGTTGATGCAATATTTAAATGAGGGGCTGCATAAAAAAGGATGTGCTAGGGGAGAATTGTGTCCCTAGCGCTCAAATGCATCAGGCGCCCACAATTGCAGTGGGTGTTCAATATGGGAGTCCATTTTTATAGCTAAGTGCCCCTTGCTTTGGCCATCTAAATTATGCATCCAGAAGAAGCCAATAAACATTTATGTTTCAACACCACAAGCAGTAAATGTAAGTGTTACAACGATACTAAGTAAGAGGAACCACAGAGGACCATATTTTTAAATTTCTCATGAGCCTTTGACTCACAGATTGATTTTAAGCCATTTCCAAGGCTGGAGTTAAATTTGCCATGTTAAAAAGTATGCGTTAGGCACCCAGCTATTTTCTGCATCAGGGTGTGTGTGTGTGGGGGGGGGGGGGTAATAGCTAATAGCCCCATCTACATGGAATTTACATGTGATGGATACTATTGGCTATGCATTTGTTTGGGCATGTGTTTTGGACGCACTAATCTATTTATTACATCGGGTGCTAGTCTAGAGTGTTTAACCACATGTAAACCTGTGCTGTAGGCTGAGCACACTTTATTGCATTCATTGACACCTCTCTGTTTCCCCCACTCAAGCCCTGGTCACCTTACACCTGTTGCAGAACATGTGGCAGATTGGACCTTGGAGAGGAATCCAGTTTAATTGCTGACTTCAGAGAGACATCCCACCCCTATTGCACCCACAGCATAATCTCCTCCTTGTGCTGTTCCTCCCCATCTCTTGCAACATTCACCTCTTTTCATGTCACTGACCTCAGAAGCATTCACCCCCCTTACACCGCTTCTCCTTCAAGCATTTACTTCATGCATTGCTTCCCCAAGAATTCATCAATTAGATTTACCACCTTCTCCCTTCACCCCCTTTTAGCTTTCACCTCCATTCCCTTGCCACAAATTATTATGGCCTGACTGGAGGAATGAGTGACTCCTTCCTCCCCTTTGCTATCTTATTAGGTTGTTTTTGTTGTTGTTGATACTGGATAAGTATAAATTTGCACACTAACCATATGGTGAGTATATTTTTCTTTCAAGAGATGTCAAAACATAGAGCTAAGAGTTTCAGATACTAATAGCCCAAGTCATTCAGAGAAGCTTAAGCTGTAGATACACCACTGCAGATTATTCAGGAGCACAGAAGAGATTCAGAGGTATCAATCCCTTGAGAAACATTGAAGCACAAACCTCTTGAAAATGACAAACTTCTTAAGATTTTCAGACACTAATATGGTAATCCATTTAGAAATACTAAAGTATAAGCCCTTCAGAAATGTCAAAATACCAAGGTACAAAATTTGCAAAAGCGTAACCTTCTTAGAAGATGACACAAAATTGTTCAGAGTAGTTAAATCACAAGCAGATTGTGATAAATTGCAGGAAGACCTTGTGAGACTGGAAAATTGGGCATCCAAATGGCAGATGAAATTTAATGTGGAAAAGTGCAAGGTGATGCATATAGGGAAAAATAACCCATGCTATAATTACACAATGTTGGGTTCCATATTAGGTGCTACAACCCAAGAAAGAGATCTAGGTGTCATAGTGGATAACACATTGAAATCGGTTCAGTGTGCTGCGGCAGTCAAAAAAGCAAACAGAACGTTGGGAATTATTAGAAAGGGAATGGTGAATAAAACGGAAAATGTCATAATGCCTCTGTATCGCTGCATGGTGAGACCGCACCTTGAATACTGTGTACAATTCTGGTCACCACATCTCAAAAAAGATATAATTGCGATGGAGAAGGTACAGAGAAGGGCTACCAAAATGATAAGGGGGATGGAACAGCTCCCCTATGAGGAAAGACTAAAGAGGTTAGGACTTTTCAGCTTGGAGAAGAGACGACTGAGGGGGGATATGATAGAGATGTTTAAAATCATGAGAGGTCTAGAACGGGTAGATGTGAATCGGTTATTTACTCTTTCGGATAATAGAAAGACTAGGGGGCACTCCATGAAGTTAGCATGGGGCACATTTAAAACTAATCGGAGAAAGTTCTTTTTTACTCAATGCACAATTAAACTCTGGAATTTGTTGCCAGAGGATGTGGTTAGTGCAGTTAGTATAACTGTGTTTAAAAAAGGATTGGATAAGTTCTTGGAGGAGAAGTCCATTACTTGCTATTAAGTTCACTTAGAGAATAGCCACTGCCATTAGCAATGGTAACATGGAATAGACTTAGTTTTTGGGTACTTGCCAGGTTCTTATGGCCTGGATTGGCCACTGTTGGAAACAGGATGCTGGACTTGGTCTGACCCAGTATGGCATTTTCTTATGTTCTTATGAAGAGTTGAAGCACAGAGCTTTTAGCTGTCCGGATACACCAAATTCTCCAATACATACATCAGCACACCAGAATCTTAAAATATGCTGAAGCATAAAACCTTTCAACATGTAGAACCAATCAAAAGAAATATTACATTTTGTAATAATGTAATATTGGAAAGGAGTCATACCAAAGTACCTGAGCAAGAAGAAGGATAACTAAAACTTTTATGGTTTGCCAAGGCAACAGCAGAAGTTCCTTGACATAGGAGAAATGGACCTGAGGGATTTATAGTAGATAAATTGGTAGCAATTTCTATCCTAACTCATATGAATGAGTTCTAAAAGTCAAAGAAGTTTCTCTGATGCTGATGAGCATAAACCCACATTGAGTATCTATAGAAAATATTACTTTGGAGAAGGTGATTTTAACTAAGTAATTCTGAGATAACATGAAGCTATTAAAAGCTCTATGCAGACAATTAAAAGACTCAGTTTTTATGAGGTAAATTTGATCACCAGAGTGAG
Organism: Rhinatrema bivittatum; assembly: GCF_901001135.1. Lineage (NCBI taxonomy): Eukaryota > Metazoa > Chordata > Amphibia > Gymnophiona > Rhinatrematidae > Rhinatrema > Rhinatrema bivittatum. Next base: position 416,074,687 of record NC_042616.1, on the reverse strand, counting down.
GCGAGGCTGTCTAAGGAGTTCTGATAGTATCTTTGCACCTTTCAGTTTTGTACAACTGATATATTCATTGCTGATTGGTATCTCTCTAGCATGTGCACTTCCTGCAAGTGCTTGAGGAAGGATGTGGGCTGAGGAGAAGAAAAGACAAAATCAAAATGCAATAAAAAGAAATACATAAAGGTTTTTACTCTGGTTTCATATATTAATACCAGTTATATAATTTATTTTGGTAACATTTGGCACAGATGAAGATATTTAACTGAAATGCTGGATACTAAAGTTTTTCATATGTATTTTTCACACAGCATAGTCTAGATCAGTGGTTCTCAACCTTTCTTCTGTTGGGATACACCAGGCAGATAATGCTTACAGGTGTGACATACCTGTAAGCATTGACCATCACAGGGCTAAATGTAAACATATAATCTACATCCACAGGAACCCTTCCCCATCCCTCCCCCTGACACCAAACAATGGATGCTGAGCAGAACTAGGATATTTCAAATACAACTTGCTATATAAAAAAGATATTCTGATTCTCATGCTATTTCAGTAACAGAAACACAAACTCCCTTATTACCAGGTGCATTGTAAAATACAAAACCTGAAAAAAACAAAACACTCAGCACATGTGTAGGAAACCTTCCATACCATTGCAACACTAATTCCAAGAACTCAAACAGCAATAGCCCTTCCTATGAAAAGGCAGCAGTGCAGCACTAATGCATGCCCTATTGAGAATGAGAAAATGCAACAAAGATTGATACAAATCCCTATCTACTAGTAAAATACCTCACCTCAGTCACAAATACAGATCTGACCTTCACCAAATACAGAATAAGAGACACAAGTTACAAATGTGGGGACAAAAACTGGAATGGAAACCTCAAAAAGCCACTCTGCATGCAGTGCAAAACTGGAGAGCTAGAAACAGAAATACATTTCCTCCTACACTTAGGGGTAGATTTTATAAATTTGCGAACAAAAGTATGCTGGATTTTATAAGATACGCGCGAATCCAGGGTTGGCGTGCGCAAGGGGGTGCTCATTTGTGCAACTTGCGCGCGCTGAGCCCGGCGCGCACTGCCTGTTCCCTCCGAGGCCACTCCGAAATCGGAGCGGCCTCGGAGGGAACTTTCTTTCCACCCCACCGCACCTTCCCCTCCCTAACCCACCCCCCCCGGCCCTATCTAAACCCCCCCCTACCTTTGTTGGCAGATTTACGCCTGCTGAAAGCAGGTGTAAATCTGCGCGCGCCAGCGGGCTGCTGGCGCGCCATCACCCAACCCGGGGGTTGGTCCGGAGGCCTCGACCACGCCCCCGGGCCGGCGCCATGCCCCCGGCCCCGCCCCTGACCACGCCCCTTTTACGAAGTCCCGGGACTTACTCGCGTCCCGGGGCTGTGTGTGCGCCGGCGGCCTATGCAAAATAGGTGCGCCAGCGCGCAAGTGCCCTGCGCACGTAAATCCAGCCGGATTTACACGCGCAGGGCTTTTAAAATCCGGCCCACAGCAAAGTACAAAGATAGAAGAAATGCACATTCCCAAAACTGACATATTATGGCTCTCGCACCCCATCACTCCCCTTCCATGCCTCCATCATCCTTCACTTTTCCCAATTACTCCACTCACACTCATATCTCTGCCCAGCATTCCTGACCCCTCACATCCTCTTCCCTGTGCTCCCTCTCCTCTCTGCTTGACTCTCCCTACCCCTTTCATCCCATCTCCCTGCCCAGCTACCCTGATCTCCTGTCTCCCACCCCTTCCTGCTCAGCAGCCCTCACACTCCCTCTTCGTTCCACCTTTTCTTCCCAGCATCCCCAACTTTCTATCCCTTACCCTCACAGAGTGAAGGGATCAGCAGCAGCATCACTCCCAGACTCAGCAGTGGAAGATAAAGTTTGCGTCCCATCAGGCCCAGAATAGCAGGAGCTGGCAATGTCTCACTCTGATCTGGATGAAAGAAGAAACAGCCTCCCACTGGGCCAGAAAGAAGAGAAAGAAGTGACAGCAACCTCCCATCAGGCCCAATTTAAGAGAAATCAACCAACTCCCATCTGGGCTGATAAGGAAGCAGCCATCTGCTGGCCTTGCGACACACATCCCAGGGCCTTTCAACACACCAGGGTGTCCAGACACACCTGTTGAGAACCACTGGTCTAAGTAACAGCAGTGGAAGCTTCCTGCTCAGACACATGCTTCACCAATGTTCCACAATCCTGTTCTGGAAAAGCCATTTTAGGGTATGAAAGAGAAAATAAAGTGGGATACATGTAATAGGAATTATCTGAAGACAGCACTTCACCAATTTGGTCATGTTTCTGTAGCTGGCGCCGAGTAGGACAAAACGTCCAGTGCTTTTCAATAAAGACTAAAAAAAGTCCCTTTTATTAAGCACGTATGGAACTTCTCACATGGCAGTGGCCCAACAGCTGCTCTCAGTCCCATTTAGCCAACCTAAGAAAGGGAAGAGAACAATTCCCATAGGGGAGCTGGGTGGGTTTATGTGACTGGTAAACTGCTGTCTTCAAAGAATATCTGTTACAGGCAAGCAACTTTGCTTTCTTAAAAACAAGCATTTGTATTGTCCTAAAAGTTATATTTCTGAAAATAAAAAAGGGAGAACAAGACAATTGCCAAAGACAATTGCCAAAGTGCAAAACATATGTTTTTTGGGAGGAAAAAAAATCCCTTTTTGCTTCTTCTTTTTTAAACAAGAACAGAGACAATAGAGAAGATAGCCTGAACTTATAAAACAGGCCCTAGGAAGGAGGGAATTGGGCTTTATTCCTTCAAAAGGCAGGAAAATACCTACAGTACTTGAACATAAATCAAATAAATAATAAAAGGCTGCAGTGGACAAAAAATCCAAATCTAGCATACTGTTGGGAACCTAGCATTCTGCAAACAGAATAATATGATGTGAATGCACAGACTGAATTCCATGTCACAACTGTGCAAATATCTTCAAGGAAGAGGTAGACTTTAGATAGGCAATCAATATCACGATGGCCCTAACAGAGTGGGACTTGACATGCCCTTCTAAGGTTAATACTACATAGGCACAGTGGCGTAGCCACGGGTGGGCCTGGGTGGGCAGTTGCCCACCCAATTTGGACCCAGGCCCACCCAACCAGAAGTGGCCTTTCGGAGCAATGCCATCGTAGGTTCCAATCCCCGCTGACCCAGCTGCTCCCGGTCCTCCTCCGCCCGGGCTTAAAATGCTGTCAGCCTGGGCGGAACGCGGCAGGACAGCTGGAGTCAGCTGAGTGGCACTGGCATGGTCTTCTTCTTCTCCCCCCCCCCCCCCCCGCGGCCCGGAAGCGGAAGTGGTGAGCAGCGAGTGCCTGCGCGGGAAGGAGAGACCATGCTAGTGTGGTCAGCTTCGGCCTAAAGAAAAGAAGAGAGGCGCGGCCGGAAAAATGTGCAGCGCGGCTCGGAGGAAAATGAAGAAGATCGTCAACCCCCGCCGCCGATGGGATGATACAATATATTTGTTCCTCCAAATGAAAGTAGCACTTCTTTTTCATGTATGCTTTAAAGTCAATTTTATAAATATTGGTAGAATTATTCAGCCTGCGTAGTGAACCTTTTCGCCGTGAACAGACACCGGACCTTCATCTTTGCCGCAAACAGAGCGCGTCCCATGTGCAGTGGGATGCGCTCCGTTCGCAGCATGCCAGGGGCTCCTCTGCTATTTTCTGCCGTGCTGTGATGCCCCCACTCCTGCGATGGCCGCTGTCCGTGCACTTCCGGTTTTGAATCCTCTTCCGGCGAGGGAGGAAATCGGTGAGGCGACAAATCTGCAAGGTGAGGGAGGAAATCTGCGGGAAAGGGGAATTCGTGCAAATTCTGCATTCCACAGTAGCGCAGAATTCCCCCAGGAGTAGGTGAGATTGATGAAATCTAAAAGTAAGGCCCTTTAGTTCCTCACTGCAAACTAGCAGAGCAGAATGTGCAGAAATTGGGCTGGAGCTACGCCTTTACCAGCCCTTTCCCCCTCGGATTGAGCCTTTGGGTTCCATGGACCGGCAGATCTTAGCTGGCAGTCTCTGAGTAGGGGCATAAGCGTAGTTCTGGTGACAGGTTATGGGCAAGGCAGGTGGCAAGCAAGGGTGGTCATGGTCCAGGCTGAGGTCAAGGCAGGTGACAAGCAAGGATGGTCGTGGTCCAGGCTGAGATCGAGGCAGGCAGCACGCAAGGATGAATGAAGTACAGGCTAAGGTCAGTTCCAAGAACTGGGGTCCAGTTTCTGGTGTTGGTACCCTTATAGCTTAAGGAAGTGAGTGGTGCAGCAAGAACGGAATTGCCGAGAATAAATTGATAGTAATAAATGGCAAAGTCCAGCAATCACTGCAAGGCTCGAAGGCCAACCTGGGGCAGTCCAGGTTGGCCTTCTGTTTCATGGGGTCCATACGTAGACTGGTGTTAGAGATGATATACTCCAGGAAGGGCAGTTGTTCTTGCTTGAAGAGGCATTTTTCCAATTTGGCGTACAAGTGGTGTTCTCAAAGATGCTGGAATACTTGTTTTAAATGTAGTCTGTGTGAGATCAGAGATTTTAAGAATATATGAATTTTGTCCAAATAGACTACCATGGAAGAATACAAAAGGTCCTGAAAGATGTCATTCACCATTTTTGGGGAGACTACTGAGGCTTTCTAAAGTACAAAGGGCATTACTAAGTATTCATAGTGCCCATCTCTGGTATTAAAGGCATTCTTCCACTTATCTGCTTGTTTAATTCGGATGAGATTGTAGGCCCCCTGGAGATAAGTTTTGTGAAAATGTTGGCTCCTTGCAGACGATTGAACAGTTCAGATGTAAGAGGTCCTTTTTAGTAATGGCATTCAGGCCCATATAATCTATACAAGATCAGAGTGTTTTGTCCTTTTTTGCCACAAAGAAGAAGCCTCCTCCAGCAGGGGAGGAGGTAGGATGGATGAAGCTCCTTGCAAGATTTTCCTGGATGTAGTTACTCATAGCCTTGGTCTCTGGCACATAGAGAGTCAATACTCTTCCTCGAGGAGGTTCTTTACTAGGGGGGAGTTCGATACTGCAATCATAGGAACACTGAAGGGAAAATACATCCAGGAATTTGGCATATGGAGAGTGAAGGCCCATCTTGATGGCAGTGGCGTAGCCATGGGTGGGCCTGGGTGGGCAGGTGCCCACCCAACTTAGACCCAGGCCCACCCAACTGGCACCGGAACTGCAAGGCTGTCGCGGGATCCCATCCCCGCAACAGCGAACAAGAGAACCCACGCCTCGCGCGCCATCACGGCACACATGGGGAAGCGCTGCTGCGGCCGTATGGCCAACCAGTCTTCCTGTTCGGGGGGGGGGGGGGAGCGGAAGCGCCGCGCGCAGCTTCCGCTTCCTCCCCCCAAAGCAGGAAGATCAGCTGCCTCTCCTGCTGCCACCCGTTCTCCTGCTATCTTTGGGCCAAACGGCCCGCCGAACTTCCTGTTTGGGGGTGGGGGAGCGGAAGTGTCGCGCGCAGCTTCCGCTTTCTCCCCCAAAGCAGGAAGATCAGCTGCCTCTCCTGCTGCCACCGGCCTCCTGCTATCTTCGGGCGTCGGGCCGTATGGCCCGCCAATCTTCCTGCTTGGGGGGGAGGGAGGAAGCGGACGTTGTGCGCTGCGCTTCCGCTCCCCCCCTCCCCGACAGGAAGTTCGGCGGGCAGTACGGCCCGACGCCCGAAGATAGCAGGAGGCCGGTGGCAGCAGGAGAGGCAGCTGATCTTCCTGCTCTGGGGGAGAAAGCGGAAGCTGTGCACGTGCTTGAATGTGTATGTGTGGATGAGAATGGGGAGTGTGTGTGGGTGAAAACTGGAGCCTGGGTGTGTATGTGGGTGAGAATGGAAGCTTGAATATGTGGGTGAATGGGAGCTCGAATGTGTGTATGTGTGGTTGAGAATGGGAGCCTGGGTTTGTGGGTGGGTGAGAATGGGAGCTTGAATGTGTGTATATATGGGTGAGAATGAGAGCCTGGGTTTGTGTGGGTGGTTGAGAATGGAAGCTTGAATATGTGGATAAGAATGGGTGCTTGAATGTGTGTATGTGTGGGTGAGAATAGGACCTTAAATGTGTATATGTATGGATGAGAATGGGAGCTTGAATATGTGTGGGTGAGACTGGGAGCATGGGTTTGTGGGTGAGAATGGGAGTCTGGGTTTATGTGTGTGGGTGAGAATGGGTGCCTGGATGTGCGTCTGTATGTGCATAAGAATATAAGCCTGGGGAGGGGTGAGAAAGTGAGAACTTGTATGTGTGTCTGCAGAGAATGTGAGCTTGGGGGGGGGGGGGGAGCATATGAGAGTGACAGCTTGAGTGTGTGAGAGGGAGTCTGTGAGAGAAAGCGTGTATGTGTGTGTGTGTGTGTGTGTGTGTGTGTAAGGGAAGAAGACAGTAATAGAAGAAAGACACTGAAAAGGAATTAGGAAATGAGCTATAAGGGAAAAAATGGGAAAAAGAGACCAGGACCAACTGATTAGAAAAATACAAAGATCAGACAACAAAGGTAAAAATATATATCTATATTTTGAGATGTTAGCAATTTAAATATAAGCAACACAACCGCTCTCTCAAAATTTATGGACAGGTAGGAGCCGTGTATAAAATCGTAATAAGAAGGCTAAAGTACCACAAATCACCGAGAATTATGTTTGTATCATTAAGTAAACCTCATACTTAGGCGTAGATGTGAATGCTATGCTGCATAATGTGGCATTATTTATCAGTAAAAAAACAACAGCCCACCCCTGTTAACCTTGTGCCCACCCAAAAAATCAATTCTGGCTACGCCACTGCTTGATGGCAGCAAGAATCAGATGGACCGGAGGTATGACCATGGCCAGACAGGTGGAGGAACAAGGCAACCCCCATTGAGCTAATTCAGTTGAAGACCAGTTGATGGTGAGTTGGTGTTTCTGGAACCAAGGAACTCACAGAATAATCAAGTTGACTGCTCAAAGGCTAACGTAGAAGATGATGATCTCAGAGTGCAGAAGACCTGTGTGGTGGGTCAGAGGGACTGTACTTTGTGTGAGCTATCCCGGGAGGGGGATTTGCGTAGATGGAAGAGATGGTGAGTGGCTGGCTTAGAGGTATAGTGGGTATATCATGGAGTAGAACCAAGGCCTTCTCAATGAAGTTTCCCCTTGTGCTAGAGACCAGGAAATCCTCTGAGAATAAATGGGTTTGACCCATGATTATAGTCACAGAAACAATGATTTGGGAAGTGGAGGATGTGGTCTAGGGTTGCCTCCCAGATCAACCCTAGACATGGAAGTTTCCCTGTTTCTCAAGGCAATTAGCAACAAGGTGCCTGTGTTCTGCACAGTACATACATAGGACCATCTGTCTTTGGTGCTGCTTCTCCTCAGGGGGCAGGATACAACAAAACATACATAAAATTATATAAAAATGCATATAAATATAAACATAAAACAAAACAGAAATTAACTATAATAGACATGTGGAAACCAAATTAATCATGACCAAAAGGAAGCTATGAGAATCAAGATGCTCTGGTCCCTTCTGCGTTTTAACAAGCTTTTTGTCACCAGATACATGAGAGGTTACACATACAGAAATGCATTTCTCCAAATCACAGAAGAAAGCTCCTGCCCTTAGTATGCATTATGATCTTGCTGTTCTGGACTTTTTCAAAATAAAGAGAGTAAAAAATGAATGCACAACAAAAATATAACAAGCAAAAGCATTCAGTGCATTTTAAATTTCATTCAAAAACCAAACTATGCAATGGTAAAATGGACCTTCATAACACCTGTATGGAGGAATGATTTAAAATTTCCTTACAATTAACCCAGGTCATGTATAATCATCAGTCTGTTATGCAGGCTGAATAATTATTATACCAATTATTTATTAAAAATTTTTATGCAAATAAAAGACTTCATTGACTTTAAAACATACATGAAAAAGAAGTGCTATTTTCCTTTGGAGAATGCCCCAGACATAGCACTATATTGTTATTCTCTGCTTCAAGGGCTCACACTACACACTCCATGTTAACATGAACTGGTACAATTCATGTTAGCAGAAATAATGCTCTACATTTTACATAATTAACCTTTTTCATCAATGTTTCCCAAGGAACTAACCGCCATTACATTAGTTGGAAAACAAGAGTGTTTACACAGGCTTCCCTTTAACCATTACGCAAGCACCGACATCACTCTGTTAAGGATGTGGGTGTAGATTTGACAGTCAGCTGCAATTAAAGGGCTATCCATCACTATTAGAAAAATATGTGAAAAGAAAAGTGAGTTAAAAGAAAAGATCCCATTCAATGTCTACATTCAACCCTTTTGTCATTGTTATTTATAAATGATATATCTATTGTTCTCATTTTTCAATAATTTAGCTCAATCACCTCCCCTCCAATCAGCTTTGACCTGGTCTAGAATTGTCCATACTGTATTAAGATCCTGTGTACATGAGGTTGAGAATCTGGTAAAATGTGTTCCTGTTCAGTCCCAGATCAGTTCAGATAAGTGGGTTTATGCATCCCTACCAGAGAACAAAAACTTTGAGGCACTGCTACATAACCGAGAGTGCCACCTGTAGTCCCTTAGTACTTCTCTGTCTCCAGCAGAGGTGCAAACCTGCAGTCTGTTAGTTAAGAAACGAGAAAAAAAAATTAAAAGATAGTATAGATTAGAGAAGTTTAGGGAAAAGAAGATCAGAGCTCCCAGAAGTATTAGGTTCCTTCATGGGCCATTCCTCTAGTTGAAAAGGGCGTGCAGAGTGTTGCATATCCCCGACCAGGCTCTACCCTTGATTCCAGAGGGAGGGAAAGCCAGGGGTCCTGGTTCCCTCACCCCCCCCCGAGGGCCTTCCACCCAAGCTGGCCTGTTGCAGCAACCTGGAGCCACAGAAGCAGAAGAGTATACCTCTGTGTTTTTTCCTCTGAGGAGCTGTGGAGGCTGGGTGCCTTTAAGGGCTGTCGGTGAGTATGTTTTCCCCTTCCTGCAGCTGTGTTGGCTCAGCATTGGGGTGAGGAGAGACTCATATGGCTTGTGCTGTCCATTCAGAACCCGGAGCCAGGACAGCAGTGCAGCTGCAGTGGCTTTATTTTTTCTCCTTCTTGGTTTATTTTTAGCCATGATCCGAGCCACGTGCTCCATGCCATCTCCCACTGAGCCCAGCCCATGGATCCGTGCCCTGACAAGTGCCCTGGTCCACTTACGGATCCTACGGATCATGCCCAGTGGCTCAGCACCATCAGAGTTCTCAGAGGAAACATCATCACTGAGAGATCACTCCAGACCCAACAGGCACAAAATGCCCCCCTTCCTCAGAGTGCCTCAGCCTGAAGCTTATTAACTCTGCCTCAGGTCGGCTGAGAGGCTGGCTATTTAGCCAATAGCTCCTACCTGGCGAGATAGGCCTCATGCATCAGCAAAACAAAATCCGCGGAAAATCTGCCGGGGGGTCCCCTGCTCCAAGGTGATGAGTCCTTTCCTGCACTTGCTGGCACATCCCCATCCCATCTGATCCCTGAAGCACAGTAGAAAGTGGGGGAGGGGAGTCCTTGTCTTCCTCATCCATGGCAGGACTCCTGCTGAGGCGCCTCTGAGGAAGTGGAGCTTGTTGTGCCTGTTGGGTCTGGAGTGATGATGGGTCTCTGTGATGATGGGTCTCAGTGATGACGTTTCCTCTGAGGACTCCGATAGTGCTGATCCACTGGGCAATGGTCTGCAGGATCCGAGAGTGGACCAGGGCACGGATCCGGGGGCTGGGCTGTTGGGGGATTCTGATATAGATGAGGACACTCTAGCAGAAGGGGATGACCCTAGGGTGGTTAGGTTATTCCACAAGGTTGAATTGCAGCCTCTCATCCCTCAGGTTCTGGAAGAACTGGGGATTAAGGTAGCACAAGAGGACTCAAACACAGAAGGGGTAAACTCAGTGTTGGAGGGACTGCGTGGACCGCCGAGGACATACCCCTTGCCAAAGAAGATGAAGAAGCTGATTGACTAGGAGTGGGATTCCCCGGAAGCTGGACTGAAGTATAGATATAGATTAGAGAAGTTTAGGGAAAAGAAGATTGGCTAAGTTGTACCCCGTGCCGGAGAGCACCTTGTAGCTGTGGAAATTGCTGAAGGTGGATGCACAGTGTCAGCGGTAATGAAGAAAATGAAAATTCCTGTGGCAGGGTCAGTGGCCTTGAAGGATGTCCAGGATAGGAAGCTGGAGATCCTGTTAAGAGGCTGTTTGAGGTCTCAACTCTGGGCCTTAGGGCTGCAGTCTGCACCAGTCTTATGCAGAGGGCTTGTTTGTGCTGGGTGCAGAAGGCGCAGGAGATGGCCAGAGGTATCCCTGCAACTGCTGGCCAGGAAGTGGGAGTGGCTTATGTGGCAGATGACCTCCATTATATGTTTCACACTTTGGCTAGGAATATGGTGGCTACAGTGGCCACGCGAAGGCTCCCATGGCTACGCAATTGGTAGGTGGATGTTTGGTCGAAGGCACAACTTGCTAAACTCCCTTTCAAGGGACAGTTATTGTTTGGAGAAGACCTGGAAAAGCTGATGAAGCATCTGGCAGACTCTAAGGGGAATAGGTTGCCCGAGGATAAGAAGGGCATGAAAAAGACCTTTTCACCTCTCTCTCACTTCCTTGAGATGAGGCGATTTAGTTCCAGCAGAAGTTCTTTAGGTTCTTCACAGAAGCAAGGTTCAGGATGACAGCAGTCCTTTCGGGAGACCTGTAGACTGGCCAGAGAGGGTTCTGGACAAGGGTCTGGAGATGCCAAGCCCACCCAATGAAGGCAGGCTGGTCCACTCCTCCCTTGTGGCTGTTGGAGGAAGGTTATCCCATTTTTTGAGGAGTGGCCCAGAATCACTTCCGATCAGTGGGAGCTGGAAATAATAAGAGACAGCTATGCTTCAGAATTTTCTCGACTCCTCAAGGATGCCTTCATAGTGTATCGTTGTGCTGCACCTGGCAAGAAGGTGGCGGTGCGGGACACTTTGCTATGGCTGCAGCAATTGGAAGCCAATCTCCCGGTGCTGCATGGGGAGCACGGTCAGAGAAGTTATTCCATATACTTCATGGTTGTCTAGAAGGAGGGCTCGTTTCGGCCCATTCTGGATCTCAAAGGATCAATGCAGCATTGTGGGTCCCATGTTTTCAGATGGAGATGTTGCAGTCAGTGATTGCGGTGGTGTGCAAGGGGGAGTTCCTGGCCTCTCTCAATTTGACGGTGGCATATTTCCACATTCCCATCAGAGCAGACTGTTGCATCCATGCTTCGACCCTTGTGGTTCACCTTTTTCTCTGCTCTCCCTGCTAGCCTTGGGAAGATGGCTACCGTCATGTCTGCAACCTGCATTCTCCGGTGTCCCCGGAACGGCTATGGCAAAGCCTCACGCCAAGTTTCTCCTAAGGGCCTCCTAGGGTGCGTGCGCGCACGCCACCCACATCTTTATCCACATCATGGCGGGAACCTTGGGGGTGTCCCCCTCGAGTGACGTCTCGCCATCCGGGTATTTAGCCCTCGCTTGTTTGCTAGCTCATTGAGTTAGCAAGGATCGTGATACGGATCGTGATTGGATTGGACTTGTCTGGTCTAAGCTACTCTGCTGCTTCTGTGCTGCCGCTGGAAGCCTCTCTGCCCTTCGAGGTATTCTCTAACCTGAGTACCCGCTCCTCGGGGGCCCTCTGCTTTCTTTCAGGTGCCTTACTAGGATCAGGTACTCGCTCCTCGAGGGCTTGCTCTCCCTGCCTCGGTGCCTGTTACTATCTACTTCTGCCTGGTGAAATCATCAGCCTTACAGCTACCATCTAGTGAGTAATTCTAATTCTCAGTCTGTCTCATCTACAGCTCTGCCATGCTGGGAAACCTTCACCTAGATATCCTTATACCATCTTGGTGAGATGGGTCCCCTCTGTCGGACCCTGGACTTCTACCTCTGGATCATCCCACTACTGCCACCTCTGGTGGTATACATCAGCTGTACAATAAAAGACATAACTCTGTGTTTGTGTATCCTGAGTCTAGCCCAGTACTGTGGCTCCCCGTGGGCGTGGTCATCTGCCACAGTACCCAAGAATCCACTCAAACACCTCAAACCATAACACAGACCATCAGAGGTTTCTGTGCTTCACTGTGCTAGGAGAGCATTTTCAGTTTCAAGCTCTTCCCTTCAGACTGGCTATGGTGCCGAGGATGTTCACAAAGGTGATGGCAGTACTGGCAGCAGCCCTCAGAAGAGAGGGGATACTGGTCCATCTATATCTCAACAATTGGCTCATTCGGGAGAGTGAGAAATGGAGTGTTTCGCCTCCATTCGGTGAGTGACGGAGCGCCTGGAGTCCCTAGTCTGGGTGATAAACTGGGTGAAGAGTCAACTGATCCCATCCCAGGACTTGGATTATCTGGGAGCACAGTTCGATACCCGGATGGGCAGGCGTTACTTACCAAGAAAGGATACTCAAGTTGCAGTCGCAAGTGGTATGGCTGCAGGACCTCCTGGTACCAAAGGTCTGGGATTATTTGCAAATCCTAGGATACATGGCTTCTATGCTGGATCTGGTGCCATGGGCTTTTGCACACATGCATTCATTAAATAACCTCTCCTGTCCCATTGGAATCTGATGTTGTAGGAGTTTCAAGTACCATTGCTGCTCCAGGAGGAAGCCAGGCCCAGTCTCTCATGGTGGTGATCTGTTATTCAGCAGATGAAAGCAGAATCCAGGAGCAAATCAAGTCAAGAACCAGAAGAGCAAGCCGAAGGGACGAGGAACCGGAACAGGAATGGAGACACATGAGGCAGGAACAGGACCACACGGAGCAGGAGCAGGAACACACGGAGCGGGAGCAGGAACAGGACCACATGGAGCAGGAACGACAACACGGATCAGGGACACACGGAGCAGGAGCAGGAACAGGACCACATGGAGCAGGAACGAAGTAGAAGCAACTAGCTGTTGTGAGTTCTGGCAGCGAGCACTCGCAGCCAGTCCTCCCTACCTCCTCTTCTCGGGCCGTTCGGGATCCCCCTTGTGGTGGTCTGCAGAGCGCAGGCGGCAGCGTGAAAGCAGGAAGACATCAGGGAGCAGCGTCGAAAGAGCCGCGGCTGACTCCGCCTCTTAAAGGGGCCGCAACGCGGAAGCGAAGCCGGCCTCGGAAGATGATGTCATCGGTGAGGGAGATTTAAACTCCCTCAGTGAGGAGCAGGACGTCTTCGCAACAGGTTCCTGTAGTTGGCTGTGTTCTGTGATTGCCTGAGCCTCCTGGTTCGACTTTGGATTGCCTTGGACTTCGTTGTTTGCTGCCTGCCCTGACCCTTGCCTGGACTCTGGACATTGTGTTGCCTGTCGCCTGCCTAGACCCGTGGTTGGTACTGGGACTGCGTACCAGCCTCCTCACCGAGGACTCCGTGTCAAGGTTTTGCCGAACTTCCACCTGCTGGAGACGAGTTCGCCCGAGCACTGCAGGTGGGTGTCATCTCTCGCTCCGGTTCAAGGGTCCACTTGCATAACAGATTGCGAAGGCCATGGGCCCGGTGGATCTATCTGGTCTTCAGGCTATCCCAGGTCTTGCCCCTGCAGATGATGCAGCAACGCCAGCAGCAACAGCAACAGCAGCAGAGCCTGGAGGCGTTAACCGCCACTGTGGAACGACTGATCCGTCGGCTGGATTCTGCTCAGGGAACCGAGGCAGCCGCTGCTGCACCTGCTCTTCCGAATACTTCTGCCTCGGTTTCTCACTTGCCCGCACCCCCTCGGTTTTCTGTAGAGGCGAAATTATGTAGAGGGTTCCTGAACCAATGCTTCATCAGATTTTCTCTGCAAGGGCAGCAATTCCCCAATGACCGGGTGAAGACCTCCTTCATAATCTCACTGTTAGACGGGAAAGCCATGGCATGGGCTTCTCCCCTCTGGGAGAGAGGGGATCCCATTTTGAGTGACTTGTCTCGATTTGTGCAGACGTTCCGCCAGGTGTTTGACGAGCCGGGACGGATAGCTACGGCCTCTTCGGAGCTCCTAAATCTACGACAAGGTACCCGCACCCTGGCAGACTTTACAATTAAGTTTTGCACCCTCGCTTCAGAACTGGGATGGCGGCCGGACTGTCTTCGGGGCATTTTTCTGGAGGGTTTGTCCTCCCGCATCAAAGACAAACTCGCTGGCCGGGAGCTTCCGGAGGACCTGGACGCGCTTATCGACTTGGCAGGACGTATTGATCGACGTCTGCAACAACGCGCCAAGGAAGCGAGACCACCTCGTCGTCTGGTGCCTTTGGCCCCAAGCTTCTCCCGTCCTTTAGCTACTCCCACCGCTACGGAAGCTCCAGCAGAATCCAAAGAGGAACCTATGCAGTTGGGAAGAAGTCGGTTGACTGCAGAAGAGAAACAACGCCAGAGAAGGATGGGACTATGTTTGTATTGTGGCAACAGAGGACATCTTTTGGCTCAGTGCCCGGAGCGTCCGGGAAACTACAGATCCTAGGAGTCTCCGAGGAGCAGACCCTAGGAAGTAACCTCGCTCCTCATTTCATAGTTCCGGTGACATTGCAATGTGAGCAGGGGTCCTTCACTACTCAGGCCCTGGTTGACTCCGGTGCCGGGGGGAACTTTATCCTGGCCGAACTTGTCCACCAGCTACAGCTCCCGATACGTCCTCGTCAGACTCCATTGTTCATTTCATCTATCCAGGGTGAGAACCTTCCGGGGTGAGTCATTTCTTGTACAGCTCCCATAGTACTCCAAACCGGGATCCTCCACCAAGAAGAGATAACTTTCTTTATCTTAGAGAAAGCGGTCCACCCAGTAGTACTGGGTTTGCCCTGGTTACAAAGACATTCTCCTATTATTGATTGGAGGACACTCCAGATTGCGGCTTGGGGTCCTGATTGCCTGGAGACCTGTATCCAACAGAGACCCCAACCGGCGATTCCAGTAACCACCACCAGGTTTTCTGTGCCACCCCAATACTCTGAATTCACGGACGTCTTCTCTAAAGAAAAAGCGGAGATTCTTCCTTGCCACCGAAGGTTCGACTGTGCCATCAATCTACTTCCCAATACCAGTCCACCCAGGGGGCGAGTTTACCCTCTTTCGGGGCCTGAATCGCAGGCCATGGCAGAATACATTAAGGAAAACCTTGAATGAGGGTTTATTCGGCCTTCCACGTCCCCTGCAGGGGCAGGATTCTTCTTCATACCCAAAAAGGACGGGTCTTTGAGACCTTGCATTGATTACAGAGGACTTAACGCTATCACTCGCAAGGATAGATATCCTCTTCCTCTGATACCCGAATTACTCGACCAGTTGCACGGGGCCAGAATCTTCTCTAAACTTGATTTACGTGGTGCATATAATTTAGTCCGAATTAAGCCTGGAGACGAGTGGAAGACCGCATTCAACACCCGTAATGGCCACTACGAGTATCTGGTTATGCCATTCGGCCTGTGCAACGCACCTGCGGTCTTCCAGAATTTAATGAATGAAGTGTTCCGGGACATGTTGTATAAGCAGGTGATTATTTATCTAGATGATATTCTTATCTACTCGAAGGACCTGGCTACCCATCGCAGGGATGTTGGACAAGTTCTACAACGTCTAAGAGAGAATCGCCTATTTTTGAAACTGGAAAAGTGTCTCTTCGAGAGGCAGTCTATACCCTTTTTAGGGTTTATTGTATCTACCACTGGTTTTCAAATGGACCCAGGAAAAGTGGCTTGTATTCGAGACTGGCCACGACCAGTGGGGCTTCGGGCGATACAAAGATTTCTTGGCTTCTCTAATTTTTACCGGAACTTTATTCCATACTACTCTCACATCGTGGCACCGATTACCGCTCTGACCAAGAAGGGAGCTGACACCAAGAAGTGGCCCGATGAGGCCATACAGGCATTTGAAAGTCTTAAGACTGCCTTTTTACAAGAACCTTGCCTCCACCACCCGGATCCTATCCGACCATTCATAGTAGAGGTAGACGCCTCTGAAGTTGCGGTCGGAGCAGTCCTCAGTCAACATTCGGATCAAGGTGTCTTATTTCCTTGTTCTTACTTCTCCCGAAAATTTTCTCCTGCCGAAAAGAATTATGGAATCGGCGACAAGGAATTATTGGCCATCAAAATGGCCTTCGAGGAATGGAGACAATGGTTGGAAGGGGCACAACACACCATTACTGTATACACTGACCATAAGAACTTAGAATATCTCAACAAAGCCCAGCGTCTCAACCCTCGCCAAGCCCGCTGGTCATTATTCTTTTCATGATTTGACTTTATGCTACGATATCGTCCGGCGGTCAAGAATAGCTGCGCGGGCGCACTGTCCAGATCTAATGAAACAGAGGACACTCAAGAGACTCTTAACTATATTATAGATCCTGCCAAGCTGATGCTCGCTTCTACCGAGACTGTACCCCCCCGGGAAGACTGTGGTACCACTCCGACTTCGCTCCAAAGTGCTTTCCTGGGCACATGACTCTCTCTCTGCAGGCCATCCTGGGAGAGTACGTACCTTGGAGCTGCTATCGCGCTACTATTGGTGGCCGCAGATGAAGGGAGATGTACGGGACTACGTGACTTCATGCCCAAAGTGTGCTCAGCAAAAATCGTTACTTGGTTGACCCTGGGGCCTCCTCCAGCCCCTTCCGCCTCCTCAAGAACCCTGGACCCACATATCCACGGACTTCGTTGTAGACCTTCCTCTGTCAGATGGTAATCAAGTAATATGGGTTGTAGTCGATCGGTTCTCGAAGATGGTTCATTTCGTGCCTTTGCCTAAGTTGCCATCTGCGCCTGAATTAGCTGAACTATTCTCTCTACATATTTTTCGTCTACATGGACTTCCTCTTCATATAACCTCGGATAGAGGCCCTCAATTCACGGCCAAATACTGGAATGCGCTTTGCAAGAAATTTGGCATACAATTGGATGTTACCACGGCATTTCATCCGCAAGGGAACGGTCAGGCGGAACACAACAATAGAGGACTAAAGATGTTTTTACGCCTCTCTGTGAACCATCGCCAAGATGATTGGGCTTCCCTACTACCCTGGGCCGAGTTTTCATACAACTCCCATATACACTCGGCCACGGGACAATCTCCGTTTCAGATCGTCTTTGGTAAACAACCTCGGCCTCCACTACATCTACCTCTTACGGTGGCTTCCCCAGCAGCCCAATTGTCGGCACAGCGACTCCATGAACTTTGGGAGGTTAACAATGCTCGCCTTCGCCAAGCAGCCAAGTCCGCGAAACAGATGGCCGACAAGCATCGTCGTCCCGCTCCGCAATTCAATGCGGGAGACCGGGTTTGGCTCTCCACCCGTCATTTACGCCTACGGATCCCCTCCATGAGACTCGCTCCCAGGTACATCGGACCATTTTTCATCAGTAAACGGCTGGGTCCCGTAACTTATCGTCTGCGTCTTCCTACCAGTCTTCGGATCCACAATTCCTTTCACGTTTCCTTGCTTAAGCCTCTAATTTCTTCTTTGTTCCATGATACTCCACGTCAATCTCCTATCATCGAGTCTGATGATGATCCCATCTATCAAGTACGGGAGATTCTGGATATCCGCCGTAATCATAGACGATGGGAATATTTGATCACCTGGGAGGGGTTTGGTCCGGAGGAAAACTCCTGGGAACCTGCGGCAAATATATTGGATAAATCGTTACTTCACCACTTTAATCTTCTACATCCCGACAAACCAGGCCCGGTCAGGAGAGGGCGTAAGAGGGGGGGTACTGTTGTGAGTTCTAGCCGCGAGTCCTCCCTACCTCCTCTTCTCGGGCCGTTCGGGATCCCCCTCGTGGCGGTCTGCAGAGCGCAGGCGGCAGCATGAAGGCAGGAAGACGTCAGGGAGCAGCGTCAAAAGAGCCGCGGCTGACTCCGCCTCTTAAAGGGGCCGCAACGCGGAAGAGAGGCCGGCCCCGGAAGTTGATGTCATCGGTGAGGGAGATTTAAACTCCCTCAGTGAGGAGCAGGACGCCTTCGCAACAGGTTCCTGTAGTTGGCTGTGTTCTGTGATTGCCTGTGTCTCCTGGTTCGACTTTGGATTGCCATGGACTTCGTTGTTTGCTGCCTGCCCTGACCCTTGCCTGGACTCTGGACTTCGTTGTTTGCTGCCTGCTCTGACCCTTGCCTGGAATCTGGACATTGTGTTGCCTGCCGCCTGCCTAGACCCGTGGTTGGTACTGGGACTGCGTACCAGCCTCCTCACCGAGGACTCCGTGTCAAGGTTTTGCCGAACTTCCACCTGCCGGAGACAAGTTCGCCTGAGCACTGCAGGTGGGTGTCATCTCTCGCTCCGGTTCAAGGGTCCACTTGCATAACACTAGCAGCTTAAGGCAGAGTGATACCTGTTGCTGAGGCAAAGGTGAGGCAGCAGGAGCTGCCTTAAGTAGTTCCTGGGGCGGGCCACATATCCGGGACCACGGGATGTTTCTTCCGCCATGGCCCCTTTAAGACCGGGGAAGTGCCGCGCGCATGACCAACTGAGAGTAGTGAGGGATGAAATGCCTATAGAAATTGGCAAAGCCCAAGAATCGTCGTAGGGAATGAAAGCCAGAAGGCTGGGGCCAGACCCGGATGCAGGCCACCTTCTCTGGGTCCATTTTAAAGCCGGTGCTGGAGACAATATATCGCAGGAAGAGGAGAGACTCTTCCTCAAATATGCACTTCTCCAATTTTGCATAGAGTCTGTGGGCATGTAGGCGTTGGATAACCTGTCGGACATCGCAACGGTGAGATTGGAGGTCCTTCGAGAAGACAAGAACGTCATCGAGGTAGACTACCATACTGGTATAGAGTAGATCCCAAAAGATTTCAATCATCATAGATTGAAATACCGCGGGGGCATTGCATAGCCTGAATGGCATCACTAGATATTCATAGTGGCCGTCCCAGGTGTTAAAAGCAGTCTTCCATTCATCTCCAGGTTTAATCCGAACCAGGTTGTATGCCCCCCCCCCCCCCCCCGGAGGTCCAGTTTAGTAAAGATTCAGGCTCCCTGCAGGTGGTCCAATAGCTCCGAGATGAGGGGCAAGGGGTACTGTCTTTTTTGGTTATGGCGTTAAGCTCCCGGTAGTTGATGCAGGGCCGAAGGGAGACATCTTTCTTGGCCATGAAGAAGAAGCTAGCCCCTGCCGGCGACATTGAGGGGTGAATTAACTCCCTCTCCAGATTCTCCTGAATATACTTGGTCATGGCATCAGCCTTGGGAAGGGTCAGGGGGTACACCCTTCCCCTCGGAGGGGTGTTTCCGGGAATCAGGTCAATGACACAGTCGAATGATGGTGCTCTGGCAGGATCTCCGCACTCCTTGGAGAAGACATCGACATAGCTGGCGTACTGCAGAGGTAAGCCCAGGGAAGCTGTAGCAAGTAGCAAAGGAGGGCGCCAATTGGAGCGTCTCCCAGTCAATAACGGGGGAGTGTTGCTGGAGCCAAGGTAGTCCGAGGACAACAGGGTGGAATGTCAGTTCTTCGTACTGCAGCATGCCAGATCGGAGGTGGATGGGAAGAGTGGTCTTGGTGATTCTCCCTGGGAGAGGGTCACCCGAGATGGAGGAGATCACCAATGGGGTGCTTCATGGAACTGTAGGTAGACCCAGATGGTCAACCAGGTCTTCCAAAATAAAGTTTCCCCCTGCACCAGAGTCCAGGAGGGTCAGGGTAGGAAACTCATGCTAGTCCGTGAGAAGGGCCACTGGGAGTACGAGTTGGGGTGTTGGCTTTGTGAAACCTAGAACCACCTCCCCAGCTGTTTCTAGGCCTGGAAGTTTCCTGGCCTCTCCGGACACCGGGCCAGGAAATGCCCCTTCCCTGCACAGTATAGGCACAGACCCTTGGTCCGGTGGCGCTGCCTCTCCTCAGGGGTCAGAGGACTTCGTCCCAATTGCATGGGCTCTTCCTGCCGTGTAGTCCCGGATGCAGGCGGGGTTCCCACCAGAGGCCTGGAAAAGGACGGTGCCAAAGGGACGGGTCTACGCGGTACTCATAACCTCCGGGTGCGGTGCTGGAGGCGTCGATCAATCCGACCGGCCAGGTCAATAAAGGCGTCCAGGGATTCCGGTAGGTCTCGGGCTGCCAGTTCATCCTTGATGCGTGGGAACAGTGTTGTGTCTGTCGCTGTCCGACATCTCTGCTCTGCCCACCTTACCTCGTTGGCGACTCCCTTCGGGGTTGATGGAAGGCTAGCTGCTGCGGCATCTCCAGGCCGTCCTCTTCCGGCACTCCTGGACCGGCTCGACGCTACAAACCGCCATGTTGACAGATGCCTAAGGGTGCGCGGCCCGACTAATGTACCAGCGTTGGCGCGAACCTCGGGGGCGTCCCCCTGAGATGACGTCACCAGCTCCAGATATTTAAGGTCTCAGTTTTCGCTAACAAGACGGGTTAGCAAGGGTTTGCTTCCTCCTGGTTGCTGCAGATGGGATTCACTCAGCTGCTCTGCCTCCTCGGACTTCAGTAGAGGTACCCACTCCTCGGGGACCTCGCTTTCTCTTTTTCGTTGCAGGTCACAGTCCAGAACCGGTACTCGCTCCTTGAGGGCCCACGTCCCGGACTTGCTCCTGAATACCACTTCTGCTAAGAAGTCATCGCTGCTTACAACATTGTGAGTTTCCATCTATCTCTCAGAGCTTTCCCTGGGTCCAGGTACTCGCTCCTCGAGGGTCTAATGTATACCATCTCCTGGGCTGCCTTAAGAGACTATTGTGTGAGTTTTACCATCAAGGACTTGTTCCAGAACTCTGTATATACTGTCTACTCACTGTCTTAGTTTCTTTACAGCTCAGCCACCCTGGGATTGCTGTTCCAATACCTGAGGGACTACAGCCCAGCCGGGCGCTTCCAGTTCACTACTGCCATCTCTGGTGGTTTACCATATTGTCTAATAAAAGAACTAGTGTGTGTCTGTCTTCTACACTAAGCCTGACCAGTGGTCCCTCTCGGGATTTCCCCAGAGGGCATGGTCACCTGCCACTGGTCCAAGGATCCACCCACAACTATTCTAAATAACTACAGATTGCTAAATACTAGCTTTAACAACAGAGCTTTCTGACAGATTGCTAACTCCCAGCTTTCTCTACAGAGCTTTGACAACAGATTGTTATCTCCTCACGGAGATCACATCAGATTCACATCAGATTGCTAAACTCCGTACGGAGAACACATCAAATTGCTAACTCCAAGGATCCGGCTTGTGTCCAGGGTTCCGCTTAACTTCAAGGATCCAGCTTGACTACAGGTTTCGGCTTGACTCCAGAGTTCGGGTAACTACATGGATCCAGCACAACTCAATGCTTTGCAGGCTATACAGGCCTGGCTCAGTGCATTGCGGAACAACAGGATGCCTTGGAAAAACTTACTTCAGCTTTTCATCAGCTACACACACAGAAAGTTCAAAATACTGCTTCTAACTATGAAAGTCAGTTACAGGAGGTAACTTTAAAGACTGCTGTATCACTGACGGCTCCGATCCACTTCTCTGGAGAAATACAGAAGACTTGGGGCTTTTTAAACCAGTGCTGCATGCACTTTACCTTACAACCATCTTTATTTCCTACCTCTCTCTCCAAGACTACCTACATCCTTTCTTACTTGGATGGTAGGGCCTTGTCTTGGGCATCTATTTTGTGGGAGCACAAGGATCCTATTTTGCAGGATATAAAAGGATTTATGGACTTATTTAAATCCATTTTTGATGACCCTGCTCGAAATTCTGTAGCCAGTTTTGCTTTGGTGGATTTGAAGCAAGGCAACAGATCATTGGCTGAATTTGCCATAGAGTTTAAAACTCTTGCGGCAGAACTTTGCTGGGACCCCAAATGTCTCAAGACTCTCTTTTGCAAAAGCCTGGATACCCGTTTAAAAGATGAGCTGGCTGCTCGTAAAACACCTGACTCGCAGGACGAATTAGTAGCCTTGGCTACTCGGATCGATCACCGGCTCCGTGACAAGGTGAAGAAACTTTGGCCTAGGATATTATTTGGGTTGGATCAGGCTAGCTCTATACCTGCACCTCGAAAGGTTCCAGTAATTTCTGCTGCTGATAAAGTTGAACCTATGCAACTTGGTCGTGGACATTTGACTTCTAAAGAGAGAAGATTTCAGAAGAAGAGCGGCCTCTGCATGAACTGCGGTCAGCCTGGCTATGATGTCTCTACATGCTCTATTCGTCCGGGAAACGGACGGGCCTAAGTCCTGCAGGAGGACTGTTCTTGAGCCTTACCGCATCTTCTCCTCTGCATTCTCTCCCAGTCTCTTTGACCTGCGGACCGGGTTCGGTTCAGACTCCTGCCCTGGTGGACTCAGGGAAATGAGGCAACTTTACTCCTCAAACTCTAGTGGAATATCTGAAGAGTCCTCTCGCCAATTCAGAAGATCCACTATTGCAATACAACTTGAGGTGGGCTTTGAATGTTTCTCAACACCACCACCTCGCCACTTCTATTGAAGAACGCTATGATGTCCCCAGCAGCCCTTTCCATTGCTGCTGATATTCTTACGCCTTCAACGTTCACCATGGCTCGAAGGCACTCAACATCAATACAGTATTCATGGATGCTATACCTTAGAGTATCTCTGTTACGCTCTTTTCCATTCGGAGGATGTGCCTGATGAGCCACAGAACATATTAAGACCCGAAGAAGATACTCTTGGTAACTACCCAGTCTGTGTTCGCTGGCAACATCATCAATTTTCATCCAGCTATATGTACTGGACTGTCATCTTTGAAGTGGTTTTTGGACGTTTTCAACATCACCACTTCCATTGAAGTTTCAGTGATGTCCCCAGCAGCTTAACCACTGTTGATGATTTCCATAGACTGTGGTTTCAGACCAAGGACATGCTCATTTAAGCGAGTGACCGTGCTAAGAAGTACTACTATGCGCTCCTTGCACAGGCTCCAGTCTTCAAGCCAGGAGACAAGCTCTGGTTGTCAATCAAGCACCTCCTATGGCCAGTCAACCAGGCTCTTTGCTGTCGATAAGGGAGAGGATAAAAGTGGTCTTCATAGTGTCTGAGGAGAACTGTGCAGGCCGTAGCGTGAAATGCATAAAGCATTAAGTAAACACTGGCATTGCTTGGGTTCGCCCACATACCGAGAGTGAGCCAATATAACTGGAGGAAGGGTGCTGCGGGGGCCAGCGAGGCTGGGGGCATGGCTGCGGCAGGGGAGACATCAAGGCGGGCATTCAGACACTTCAAGGAGGCTGCCAACGTCTCCAAGAACTGCTGCTGCTGAATCTTCAATGCCAGGCCTGGAATAGCCTGGAGGCCTGAGAGATCCGCTGGGTCCATCGCCTCAGCAAACTGTTACATGGAGAGGTGGACCCTTGGCCAAGACGAGGTTGGCACTACCTATAGGAGGCTTCCTATAGGCCCTCATTGTCGGAAGGCAGATGTAGGCGGTAGAGATCCAACCGGACCTTCACCTATACCAGCCCACATTCCCCATAGGTTGAGCCCTTGGGTGCCGGGGCCGGCAGGACGTAGGAGCGGGTCTCCAGGGAAGATGATCCTGAAGATGGAAAGCGTAGTCAAGATCAAGCGATCCACAGGTCAGGGCTAATGGCGAGACAGAAGGATCCAGGAACAGGCAAGAGGTCATGGCAGGTGGCTAGCAGAAAAAACGGTGAGCGTGCAAGCAGTTGGGGCAGGCAGCAAACAAAAGCAGAATCCAGGGGCGAACCAAGTCAAGAACCAGAAAAGCAAGCCGAGGGGACGAGGAGCCAGAACAGGAACGGAGACACATGGGGCAGGAACAGGACCACACGGAACAGGAGCAGGAACTTGGGTACTTGCCAGGTTCTTATGGCCTGGATTGGCCACTGTTGGAAACAGGATGCTGGGCTTGATGGACCCTTGGTCTGACCCAGTATGGCATTTTCTTATGTTCTTATGTTCTTAACACACAGAGCGGGAGCAGGAACAGGACCACACGGAGCAGGAACACATGGAGCGGGAGCAGGAACTGGATCACATGGAGCAGGAACGAAGTAGAAGCAAGTAGCAGCTCAAGGCAGAGCGAGACCTGTTGCTGAAATGAAGGTGAGGCATCAGGAGCTGCCTAAAGTATGTCCTGGGGCGGGCCACACATCCAGGACCGCGGGAGGTTTCTTCCACTGTGGCCCCTTTAAGACAGGGGGAGTGCCGCACGTGCACACCTAGTGGCAGCTGCGGCTGGCGGCTGCAGGGCCGGCTCCCCACTGCGCTGAGGAAATACGCGGACCACTCTCGGGGGAAAACGAAGGGGACCGGGGCCCAGCCGAGGGGTAAGTGTGGCCGGTTGTGGCGTTCCGCTGCTGGCCACTGCAACACTATTGTGATCTAATTTGGAGAAGGAAGTGGATCTGGAAGTTCCAGACTGTGTGGTAGTGACCACAGATGCCAGTCTCAGTGGTTGGGGAGCGGTGTGTCAAGGTTCGGGGGCCCAAGGGCAGTGGTCCCCAGTGAAAGCATCCTGGTCAATCAACCATCTGGAAACAAGGGCGGATCAGAGGGCGGTTGTTTTTTTCTCCCTTGGATTCAGGGACAGGCAGTACGTATGTTCTCAGACAATGCAATGACAGTGGCCTATATCAATTGAAAGGGTGGAACAAAGAGTCGCCTGGTGGCTTAGGAAGTTCACAAAATCTTTGCCTGGGCAGAGCTTTATCTAGTGGCTCTCGCAGCATCTCACATAGCAGGTGTGCAGGCAGATTATCTCAGCAGGCAACAACTGGACCCAGGAGAATTGGAGTTGTTAGCAGAGGCCTTTGTACTCCTTTGGCGCAGGTGGGGCGAGCCCCAGTTCGATCTCATGGCAACAAGGAAGAATACCAAGGTGACCAAGTTTTTCAGCCACCAAGGGGAATTCAGCTCCGCAGGGATTGACGCCCTAGTTCAGTCATGGCCAGAGAGGCTTCTGCTATATGTCTTTCCTCCGTGGCTGCTTTTAGGTCGAGTGTTACGTCGAGATATCTGTCATTGCACCAGATTGGCCGTGACATCCGTGATTTGTGGATCTGGTGCAGCGAGCGGTAGAACGGCCCATTCGGTTGAGCCATCTGAAGGGGCTGCTGCATCAGGGTCCCATCTTGTTGGAGCAGGTGGATCGCTTCTGACTAGCAACTTGGCTTTTGAAAGGCGATGTTTCCGGTTGAAGGGGTATTCCAAGCTGGTGATTTCTACTTTTCTTCAGGCTAGAAGATCCTCCACTTCTTTGGCATATATCAGGGTTTGGAGAGTGTTTAGGCCTGGCGTAGGGACCATGACTCTGATCCCTTGCAGGCAAATGTGGCCCAAGGTTGGCCTTTTTGCAGGAGGGATTGTCAAAAGGTTTGGCCTATAATTCTCTCCGAGTCAAGTTACAGCCTTAGGTTGTTTCACAGGAAGGTTGCAGGGTAGACCATTAGCTTCGTATCTGGATGTAGTGCCTTATTTTGAAGGGAGCGAAGAATTTGCGTCCTCCAGTCATAGACGTTGCCCTTCCTGGAATCTTAATTTGGGTCTGCGGGTACTGTGTGGTCCTCCTTTCGAGCCATTGTTCAGAGCTTCCTTGAAGGATTTTACTCTGAAGATGTTTTTTCTGGTGGCTATTTGCTCAGCGAAATGGATTTCTGAGTTCCAGGTCTTATCATGCAGGAAGCCCTTTTTGTGGATTTCCGATGATGGTGTCTCGTAGCAGACAGTTCCTTCCTTTTTACCCAAGGTACTGTTGCGATCCCGGGTCGGCCCCGGGATCGCCGCCTACCCGATCGCGGCTCCGGCGTCGGTCCGCGTTCCCCAGGCCTCCGGGGACCTCCGCCGCCACCGCCCCGACGTCGGGTGGCTTCGCCCGGGCCTGCAGCGTCCTCCTCCGCCTCGTTTCTGCCCCGCCGGAGCAGCCGGCGTTCTTCGGCGGCTGGCCCCGCCCCCTCGACGCGCGTGCGCGTCTCTGCCTCCAATTTAAAGGGGCCGGTGCGGGAAACCCAGAAGACTGCCTCCGGTGACGTCAGACGCTGCAGGGCTACTTAAGCCCTGCAGTTGCTCTTCTCCAGTGCCTTGCAACGAGGTTCCCAGGTATTCCTGTCTCCAGTTGCTGCGTTCCAGTGTCCTTTGGCTCCTGCTTGTCTTCTGACCCCGGACTGGCTTACGGTGATCCTCTGGCTTCTGACCCCGGACCGGCTTACGTAGACTCCTCGGCTCTCGACCTCGGACTGGCTTACGGTGATCCATTGGTTCCTGACTCTGGACTGGCGAACGACGACCTCCCGGCACTCAACCTTGGACTCCATCAGACTCGGCCCCCGAGGGTCCTCCTAAGTCCCAGCGGCCGGGTTCCTACAGGCTCCTCCTGGGGGGACTCCGGCTTCCAGGGTGAATCTCCTAAGTCCCAGCGGCCGAACTCCTACGAGCTCCTCTCGGGGGAGGATCGGCTTCCAGGGCGAAGACCTTCCCTCCACAGTGCCGGCTTCATCGACTCCTTCTTCCTCGTCAAAGCCCTTGGTCGCATAGGGTTCCCAGAGTTCTTCCTTCGGCCAGCCACAAGCCTGTCCGTGCCGCCTCCCGGTCGGGGCCACTGCTGCAAACATCTTCAGCAGCTCTTCCTCTGGTTCCGATCGGCCCAAGGGTCCACTAATCCAACAGATTGCAAGGCCATGGACCCGGCGGACCTTGCCGGCCTAAAGGCTATTCCGGGCATTGCCCAGAAGCTGCAGCAACAACAATCCTGCCTCGATACATTGATGTCAGCCGTTCAACGCCTGGCGGATCGTGTAGAAGGGACCTCTGCAGTTCGTCCCACAGCATCCACGTCTCAGGTCAACCCGGGTTCCCCTGTCCCGGTACAGATGCCAGCACCCCCTAGGTACTCTGGAGATCCAAAGGCGTGTCGGGGATTCCTCAACCACTGCTATATCCGTTTCGACCTCCTGCCTGCGCAGTTCACCACGGAACGGTCTAAGACGACCTACATTATTTCCCTCCTGGACAGGAAACCCTTGGCTTGGGCCTCCTCCCTTTGGGAGCGCCAAGACTCCCGCTTAAACAACCTCGTGCAGTTCGTCAAAGCCTTCCGGAGGATCTTTGACGAACCATCCCGGGCCTCCACAGCTGCCTCAGAACTTCTCCAGCTGAAACAAGGCAATCGCCCCCTAGAGGAATTTGTGATGGAGTTCCAGACCCTGGCCACCGAGCTGGCCTGGGGGGAGGACAGCTTACATGGGATATTCCTGGAAGGCCTGTCTCCTCGGCTCCAGGATGAACTCGCGGCTCGGGATCTTCCGGACGACCTACAGGAACTCATAGAACTGGCCGGACGCGTGGACCGGCGCATCCAGCGTCGTTTTCGAGATCGAAGGTCCGCCCAGGGGCTGTCCGCTTGTCGAACCACGCCACCTCGGGTTCGAGCCTCACCGTCTGCGGCAGCTGCCCCTCCGTCTGAAGAACCCATGCAGTTGGGCTGTGGCCCTCTCTCGGCCGAAGAACGAAGGCGTCGACGCTGCAGCGAGCCAGAAAGGGCCACTTTCTGGCTCGCTGCACTGAGCGTCCGGGAAACGCTCGAACCTAGAATCTAGAGGGGAGTTGATTCTAGGCAGCACCTCTCCGAACTCCCCATGTACGGTTCCAGCGAAACTCTGTCTTCCTGGAGGAGGCTTCGATACCCTGGCGCTGCTCGACTCCGGGTCTGGGGGGAATGTTATCCTCCGAGATCTGGTGCACCAACTACAGCTCAAAGTCGTGCCTCAGGAACCACCCTTGCGTGTAGCATCCATCCAGGGAACTCCCCTTCCAGGGTCCATTTCTACTCGCACGAGTCCCCTTCAGCTTCAGGTCGGGCTTTTTCATAAAGAGGAGATCTCTTTCCTCATCCTCGAGAAATCTATTCACCCGCTCATCCTTGGACTACCCTGGCTAAGGAAACACTCGCCAGTGATAGACTGGCACTCGCTTCAGATCACCTCTTGGGGGTCAGCCTGCTCCCACAGCTGTCTTCCTGCTCGCCCGCTTCAGACGCTCCCGCTTCTGGCAGCCCCGCTGTCTGTGCCACCACAGTACCAGGCCTTCCGGGATGTCTTTTCCAAAGAGAGGGCAGAACTACTACCTGAGCATCGCCCTTTTGATTGTGCGATTGATTTGCTACCCGATACCACGCCCCCTCATGGGAGAGTATACCCTCTGTCCTTGCCGGAGACTAAAGCCATGTCCGCCTATATTAAAGAGAACCTGGACCGAGGGTTTATAAGACCGTCCAATTCTCCTGCTGGTGCCGGCTTCTTTTTTGTGGCCAAAAAGGATGGGTCTCTTCGGCCCTGCATCGATTACCGGGGTCTGAATCAGATCACCCGACGAGACCGCTATCCTTTGCCTCTGATTCCGGAACTCCTGGATCGCCTACAAGGGGCCCGCATCTTCACCTAGCTGGACCTTAGAGGGGCGTACAACCTCGTATGGATCCGACCGGGGGACGAGTGGAAGACCGCTTTTAATACCAGGGACGGCCACTATGAGTACCTCGTCATGCCTTTCGGCCTCTGCAACGCTCCAGCGGTGTTCCAAAACCTAATGAACGAGGTGCTTCGCGACCTCCTGTACACATCGGTCATTGTCTACCTCGACGATGTGTTGATTTTTTCCCGGGATCTTGAGGAACATCGGCAACATGTGCGACAGGTTTTACTAAAGCTGAGAGAAAACCGACTATATGCTAAATTGGAGAAATGCCAGTTTGAGGAGGAGTCTCTGCCCTTTCTGGGGTACATCGTCTCCTCTACCGGCTTCCGCATGGACCCCGATAAGGTTGCTTCCATCCGGAACTGGCCACAACCTGCGGGGGTAAAGGCGCTCCAGCGATTCCTAGGCTTCGCCAACTTTTACCGCCACTTTATCCCGCATTACTCCTCCTTGGTGGCGCCTTTAACGGCCCTCACGCGTAAGGGCGCAGATGCACGAAATTGGCCATCAACTGCGGTACAGGCTTTCCAGGATCTTAAGGACGCCTTCCTCCAGGACACCTGCCTCCGACACCTGGACCCCCTACGTCCATTCATTGTGGAGGTAGATGCTTCCAACGTAGCCGTGGGGGCCGTCCTATCCCAAGTCTCTAAGGAGGGGAGAACTTGGCCCTGCTCCTACTTCTCCCGGAAGTTTTCGCCTGCCGAGAAAAACTACGGCATCGGGGACAAGGAGCTATTGGCCATCAAGCTGGCCTTTGAAGCGTGGCGCCAGTGGTTGGAGGGGGCTCAACATCCAATCGTGGTTTACAGAGACCACAAGAACCTCGAGTACTTGTCCCATGCACAGAGGCTCAATCCCCGGCAGGCCCGCTGGTCCCTCTTTTTCAGTAGATTTGATTTCACTCTTCGGTATCGACCGGCAGCCAAGAATATTAGGGAAGACGCCCTCTCATGCATTACTGAGATTGAGGACGTCTCCGACCCTCCTCAATATATTTTGGATCCGGCTAAGATCCAACTGGCAGCCACCGAACTTGCACCAGCAGGGAGGGCGGTAGTTCCGGTGCGTGCTAGAAGGAAGGTCCTAGCATGGGCACACGACTCCTTGACGGCTGGGCACCCTGGGGTCGCCCAGACTCTCCAATTACTGACGGAGTTTTATTGGTGGCCAAGGGTGAAGGAGGATGTCCGCCTCTACGTACAGTCCTGTCCCACGTGTGCGCAGCAAAAACCCCTGCCTGGTCGTCCCTGGGGGCTCCTTCAGCCACTCCCCGTACCCACAGAGCCATGGACTCACATCTTCACGGACTTCATCGTCGAGTTGCCCCCGTCTCAAGGGAAGACTGTGGTGTGGGTCACGGTTGACCGCTTTTCGAAAATGGCCCATTTTGTGCCACTTGCCAAGTTGCCCACGGCTCCGGAGTTGGCAGAACTTTTCGTCCACCATGTCTTCCATCTGCACGGCTTGCCTCAGCATATTGCCTCGGACCGTGGACCCCAGTTCACGGCAAAATACTGGCGGGCGCTCTGCAGGAAGTTCGGGATTCAACTAGACTTGACCACGGCGTTCCACCCCCAAGGCAATGGCCAAGTGGAACGCATGAATCGAACCCTGAAAGCGTTTCTCCGAGCCTTCGTAAGGGAGCAGCAGGACAACTGGGTGGCCCTTCTTCCGTGGGCCGAGTTCTCTTACAATCGCCATCGACACTCCGCCACGCTACAGTCTCCCTTCCAGCTGGTTTACGGAAAGGTTCCCAAGCCTCCACTACCGCTACCAGTGTTTACCTCCTCACCAGCGGCACAACTGACGGCCAGTCAGATTCATCGGCTTTGGCACTCCACACAGGAGAAGCTCCACCGCACCGCAGCCCGGTTCAAGGCTTACGCGGATAAGTCTCGGCGACCCGCTCCAGTATTGCTGCCCGGATCGAAGGTATGGCTCAGTACTAAAAACATCCAACTCCGGATACCTTCCATGAGGCTTGCACCTCGCTACATTGGACCCTTCCAGGTAGCCGAACGGGTGGGCGCGGTTTCCTACCGCTTACGTCTTCCTTCGACCCTTCGAATACATGACGTCTTCCATGTCTCCCTCCTCAAGCCGCTGGTCCTCTCCCGCTTTCGACCTCTGCCTCCGGAGCCCACTGCCGTTGCTTCTGATCCTGGGGCCACGTATACGGTTAAGGAGGTGTTGGATGTTCGGCTCCGTCGTCATCGCTGGGAGTACATCCTCTCTTGGGAGGGATATGGTCCTGAGGAGAATTCGTGGGAGCCCTCTTCACACATCCTGGATAAGGACCTCCTTCGCCAGTTTCATTCCCGGCACCCGGACAAGCCCCGGGCCCCCGGAAGGGGGCGTAGGAGGGGGGCTACTGTTGCGATCCCGGGTCGGCCCCGGGATCGCCGCCTACCCGATCGCGGCTCCGGCGTCGGTCCGCGTTCCCCAGGCCTCCGGGGACCTCCGCCGCCACGGCCCCGACGTCGGGTGGCTTCGCCCGGGCCTGCAGCGTCCTCCTCCGCCTCGTTTCTGCCCCGCCGGAGCAGCCGGCGTTCTTCGGCGGCTGGCCCCGCCCCCTAGACGCGCGCGCGTCTCTGCCTCCAATTTAAAGGGGCCAGCGCGGGAAACCCAGAAGACTGCCTCCGGTGACGTCAGACGCTGCAGGGCTAATTAAGCCCTGCAGTTGCTCTTCTCCAGTGCCTTGCAACGAGGTTCCCAGGTATTCCTGTCTCCAGTTGCTGCGTTCCAGTGTCCTTTGGCTCCTGCTTGTCTTCTGACCCCGGACTGGCTTACGGTGATCCTCTGGCTTCTGACCCCGGACCGGCTTACGTTGATTCTCTGGCTTCTGACCCCGGACCGGCTTACGTTGATTCTCTGGCTTCTGACCCCGGACCGGCTTATGTAGACTCCTCGGCTCTCGACCTCGGACTGGCTTACGGTGATCCATTGGTTCTTGACTCTGGACTGGCGAACGACGACCTCCCGGCACTCAACCTTGGACTCCATCAGACTCGGCCCCCGCGGGTCCTCCTAAGTCCCAGCGGCCGGGTTCCTACAGGCTCCTCCTGGGGGGACTCCGGCTTCCAGGGTGAATCTCCTAAGTCCCAGCGGCCGAACTCCTACGAGCTCCTCTCGGGGGAGGATCGGCTTCCAGGGCGAAGACCTTCCCTCCACAGTGCCGGCTTCATCGACTCCTTCTTCCTCGTCAAAGCCCTTGGTCGCATAGGGTTCCCAGAGTTCTTCCTTCGGCCAGCCACAAGCCTGTCCGTGCCGCCTCCCGGTCGGGGCCACTGCTGCAAACATCTTCAGCAGCTCTTCCTCTGGTTCCGATCGGCCCAAGGGTCCACTAATCCAACAGGTGGTGTCAGCTTTTCATCTTAGCCAGTTGGTGGAGTTTCCAGGGTTTTCTCATTTGATGCCCGATTCTCCCCATGCGAGGGAACTTCATAATTTGGATGTGCATCAGGTACTCCTAAGATATCTTAAGGTGACTAATGATTTTCAGACCTTAGAACATCTTTTTATGTTATTTAGTGGACCAAAGAAGGTTGGCAAGGTGAATAAGAGTACAATTTCTCGTTAATTAAAGGAGGCAATTGTTTCAGCTTATATTTGTGAAGGTCGGCCAATCCCTGAAGGATTGCAGGCACATTCCACTAGGACACAGGCAGCCTCTAGGGTGGAGTGTCAGCTGCTGTCACCACAGGAGATTTGTCAGGCAGCAACGTAGTCCTCTTTGCACATTTTCACTAAACATTACCATTTGGATGTCAGGGCCCCAGAGGAGGGCGTCTTTGTGCTGCTTGCAGGTTTTTCGGGATCCTACCTACTATAAAGGGGCTTGGGTACATCCCATTTGGTTGGACTGATCTAGGGTATGAATAGGAAAGGAAAATTGATTCTTTCCTGCTAATTTTCATTCCTGGAATACCCCAGATCAGTTTAGACTCCTGGCCCATTCTGATTCTGATTTATTTTTTAAGACCTCTCCTGATTCTGGATGCTGCTGGTGATGCAGAAATTAATTTTGTCCTGCAGAAGATAATTGTATATAATTCTCTCTTGTTTGAGATTCAAAATTATTTTTCTTGACCGTAGTTCAGGGGTCAGTTTGGTTGGGAGTTCCAACTTGTTCCCCAGCTCTTTTAGAGGAAGAGATCCTGGAAGTTTGGAGTTAGACATCTTGGCTTGGGTACAGGTCAATAACGAGGGACAGCAGGTAGCACTCTCAGTTATGTTGCAGTGCCTCAAAGTTTTTGTACTCTGCCTCCATCTGCTGGTAGGGATGCATAAACCCACTTATCTGGACTGATTTGTGGTATTCCAGGAATGAAAATTAGCAGGCAAGAACCAATTTACCTTTTTCTTAGTGAAGTATGCCACTTTAATAAAAACTATTTTGCAAAAAAATAAAGGAATGTACTCGGTATGCTCTCTCCCCTTGCCACTGAGGAGAAAGAAACCCCCACAGCTTGCCACTTCCATTATCAATAATATGGCTTCATAAATTTATGATTCCGTTTAAACTGTTATCATGTTAATATTTTAATTTTCCATTAAGGTAAAAGGAATTTAAAGGATAACAATGAGCTGATTAAATAATTTATATTCTTTTATAAACTCTTTTGAAAGATACGCAGAGAAATGTCTTGCTTTATATTCTTATATATAGTATGTTATATAGAAACTTTAAGTTAGAGCTCATTAATTGAGATAATCTTTTATTATTATGGAGGAAACTTTAGAGGTAAAAATGCTCACATCTGATTCTTTTGTGTGGGAATTGCCTTCATTAAGATAAATCTGCTATAAGGGATGCACTGCAATTTTGCTTACAGTCTTCTCTTTGTTAAACATAGAGAAACTCCTCCAGGTGTGTAGACAATTACTGTTTTGAGAAAGTATCTAAGTACATCTGTGTGCATTCTTTTTTATACTTTTTGTTTATTGAAATTTCAAATATTTGCAAAGAATTACAACTTTGCACAGAAACCTAGAGAAAGGCTAACATAGAAATATTTGTTATGAACTCCCTGCCCGCGGGCTTCCCCGCGAGCAGGCTCACTCACCATGTTGCTCCTGTTTCACCCGACGCAGCCGGACGCCGCTGTCGGGCCTTCCCACGCGGCCGGAGCCGTGGTCTGTTTTGGCTCACGTGGCCCGGAGGCCGCCCAGATTTGTCCTCTTCACCGCGGCCGGAGCCGCGGACTTTCCTGCTCTCTTGCACGGCCGGGACTGCCGCCAATTCCATCTGCATCTTTGCGGCGCAAAGGCTGCATCCCCGGGCCGGAGTGGCGGCTGGAGCCGCCCCTGGGGTCTCCTGCAGCGGCTGGAGCCGCTGCCGATGTCAGAGCCTGCATCCAGGCTCAGTCCTGCTTCTCTCTATGTTGTGCATCGGTGCAGGCCGCTGTCTGCGGTCCTGCACAGCTTCCTGCTGCTCTTTAGGCGCCGGCGCGCGCCTCTCTTCTGGATTTAAAGGGCCAGGCACAGGAAGTGTGCTGGCCCCACCTAGGGAGTGGACTTCCTCTTCAGCCCTATAAAAGGGCTGCTCCATCAGTCTGTCGTTGCCTTGCATCGGAGTGACATCCCTCTGGAGGCTCCTGCCTGTTCTTCGTGGAGCTCCTCGTCTCGTCTGCCTTTATACCACGTCTTCGTGCCTTGATGTCTTGCCTGAGGTCCCGTTCCATGTCCTGATGTCCCGTCATGATCTTCCACGTCCTGATGTGTCTGCCTGCCAGGATGTTCTTCCCTGCGTCTTCGTCTGGTGCTCCTGAGCCTTCTGCTCCTGCAGAGACGTGGTTCTTGGATGATGTCGTGCCCGAGATTGCAGTGGCCTGCAGGTGGGATTTGTCCCTGTGCTCCTGAGCCTCTGTTCCCGCCAGCCATAGGTGGAGCTTCGGATGACATTGGCCCCATCATTGGAGTTCCTCCTTGCCTGGGTCTTCCCTGCGCTTGTCCCGCTCTCCTCGTGGTCCGTGACCAGCCTCTTAGGGCTGTGTAGGGCGCGCAGTGGGACAGGGTGGCCTGCGACTCAGTCCCGCGGGTGGGCTGAGTATGGCGCCCTGAGAGACAGTGCCAATGTCCTCCTGCCTTACGTCTTGTCTTGTTTGGATCAAGTTCCTCGTCATGCTTGTGATGCCGTCGCATCAACCCAGGCTCATCCGTGATGCCGTCGCATCAACCCAGTCTTGTCCGAGATGCCGTCGCATCAATCATAGTCCTGTCTACGTGTCAAGGCCTCCGTCCGCCCTCATCCTCAGGCCGGCCTGCTGCTCCTTGCCGATTCAAGCTGCAGGTCCGAAAGGGCTCGGAACAGTCGGAGGACCGTTCCCCTACCAACATCTTCTGTTGTTGGCTCTGGGAGCTTGCAGGCCCGGCAGAGGGTAAGGCCATGTTCTGCCATGCTGGGACACGCCGTCAACCCTCGGTTCGGCCCTGGATTCGTCTGGGGTCGGGCTGAGGCCCAAGGGCACACTAAACAGCTCCTTCTCAACAAATATAAACCTTAAGCATTACAGCTATGAAAGGTAATAAGGAAAAGAACAAAAAAAAAACCTTCCCTTCTCAAGAAGACCTACAATAAGAAGAGGGGGCAGAAAATTCAAAGGAGAAAAAGCAGGCAACTGCTATAGCAAAAGACGTATACATAAGAACCATCCACCCCTATTTATTATGGATTGGTTGATAAAACGGAATCCGGTGTTTAATATTGAATCTGCTGAAATTAAATGTCAAGATTTTGCTCTCTTTTTTAAAGAGAAAACAGACAAATTAATTAAAAATTTCAAACTATAAAGGAACAGAAGATTGTCCTTGGGGAAACAACTGGATGTGAATGGTCTATGTTTTGAATCCGTATCCTCTACGGAAATAGAGTTTTTGATTAAAAAATTAAACCTTGCAACTCAATCCTTAGATGCTATTCCAATTAAACATCTAAAATGATATCCAACATAATTGCAAGACCATTAGCAAATACTGTAAATGTATCATTAGAAGAAGGGATACTACCAGAGATATTAAAGAACACTGTGATAAAACCCATTTTAAAGAACAAGAATCTGGAATCTAATCAACTTAAGAACTTTAGGACTATTTCAAACTTGCCAATGTTATCCAAAATAATTGAGAAGGTAGTTCAATGGCAATTAACAGAATTTTTAGAGGAACATAACCTATTATTCCCTTCACAATTTGGCTTTCGCCCTTCTTGCAGTACCAAAACTTTACTTTTATCCTTGTCTGTGGACTCTGGTCAAATGTATCTTTTAATTTTGTTAGATTTTTCAGCTGCCTTTGATACAATCAATCATGATATTTTACTTCATAGGTTATCAGAAATAGGCATTGCTGGAACACCTTTCAAATGGTTCAGATCGTGTCTTAGCAATTGGAGGAATAGAGTTAAAACAGGAAATGTTGTCTCAGAACAGGTGCCGTTAGAAACAGGTGTCCCACAAGGGTCAACTTTATCAGCTACTCTGTTCAATTTATATATGCTACCATTATGCAAACTTCTTTCAGGTCTGGAATTAATGTATTACATATATGCTGACGATGTACAATTTGTGGTTCCAATGACACATTTTATAGAAGATGCTTTGAAATTGTTAAATGTGTATTTTTCTGCCATTCAACAAAACAGAGATTATCTTATTAAGTAACAAATCAAATACTGAGTACTTTAAGACATACATTGTTGATGATCGCAATTTTATTGTAAGTGACCATGCCAGAGATTTAGGTGTCATAATTGATAGCGAACTTAACATGAAAAAAATTTATCTTTAACACAGTTTGAAGTGATTTTAATAAATTACATATTTTAAAAAAATTAAAACCACTTTTACTTTTTAGTGATTTTAGAACTGTGTTGCAAACTCTAATTTTTTCAAAACTGGATTATTGCAATGCACTTTTATTGGGTTTGCCTCTGTCATCCATTAGACCTCTTCAATTACTGCAAAATGCAGTTGCCAGAGTTTTGACTGGGACTAAAACATAAGATCATATCACACCTATTTTAAAAGAACTTTACTGGCTTCCCATAATTTACAGAGTACAATACAAAGCATTGTGTATAATCCATAAATTGCTGAATAATAAGAATATAGAATGGTTAAAAGCATTATTACACATTCATGTTCTGCAAAGAAACCTCCAATCAGGGCAGAAGGGACTTTTAACCATCCCATCCTTGAAAACGGCGAGACTCAATAAGGTACGAGAGATAGCTTTATCTCTAGCCAGGCCAAATTATGGAATTCGATACCAATAGAGTTAAGATTGGAACACATTTTTTCAACTTAAAAAAAAAATGAAAACATGGCTGTTCAGACAAGCATTTCGAGAAGAAGATGAGAGTGTAATATAATTCTCAAAGCTAGTAGTTTGAGAAAGAAGACAGATTAAAAAAAAGATTTTAAAGATCTTAAACTGGCTTTTATTGCATTTTTTTATTATATAATTTTAGGCTTCATTTTGTAATCTTACTGTATATTAGACTACTTTATTGACTCTGTATGTTATAAGGTATTTTAGGTCGGTGTACTTTATTTTGTGTTTTATAATATAGTCCATAAATTTATTAACCCAATTTCTCACCCAGAGCTATAGCCAATCGCTCAAAGACTCACAATATAACTATGATTTTATAAGCTATGATTTTTTACCCTGTTCACTATTATCCTAGTTCACTCCCCTGTTTTAATGTAATTGCATTCTTACATGCCTGTTATTGTTATAATGTAAACCGAAATGATATGTAACTTTGCTACATGAATTGCGGTATATAAAAATGCTAAATAAATAAATAAATAAATAAATAAATAAATAAATATTGTTTAAGTTGTAATATTTATTGATGTAAACGATGTGATTGATTCAGAACAACGATATATAAAACCTAATAAATAAATAAATACAAAATTATAAGAAATGCACATACCCAAAAATGGCATATGCCAATTAGTAAAATCTCAAAAAAAATTTTTTACCTTATTGTCTGATCTTTTTATTTTTCTAATCAGTTGGTCAGGTTGCTTTAGTTTTTTCCACTTTTCCTTTGCCAGACTTTTCCTAATTCTTTCTCCAGGGTCTCTCTTTTCTTTTGTTTCTTCTCTCTCCTATCTTGTTCCCTTTCTCTCTCTCTCTCTCACACACACACACAGGCTCATGCTTTCTCTCACCTCAGCTTAGAGGGAACTATGGTGAGAGCATAGTTCCCTCTAAGCTGAGTGCATGAGTAATTGCTCATACATTTCATAGCCATCACTCACAGGTTTTATATGGTCATTGACATATATTTTTCTCTGTGCTATATATAGAAATGCAACGCTAATACCGGCACTCAAAATTGTTGGTTTAAAAAAATTGTTGCTCACACGAAAAAAAATGTTGCACACACCTAATCACTTCTTGGAGGGAATATTGGCTCTCATTCACATACCCAGGCTCCCATTTTCACACACACAACACCCAGGCTCTCATTCTCACATACAATACCCAGGCTCCCATTTCTTATACACACTATATACATACACACACATATATAACACCCAGGCCCCCATTTGTATACATAAACCACCCACACTCAGGTCCCATTCTTTCACACACCATACACACACCCAGGACTCCCATTCTGAAACACACATACAAGCTCCCATTCTCACGCCACACATTCAGACTCCCATTTATACTCACACCCAGGCTCCCATTCTCATGCACAAACACCTACACTCAAGCTTCCATTCTCACACACACGCACCAGGGCTCACTGCCAAATCCCTTCTTCAGCTGCCTGGGGATGGGCTCCTGCCACAGCTTTACTCCAGCAGACTTTCTTCTTTGCTGCCATGGAATAGTCTTCTGTGCGGCCTTGCTTCAGCAGGGCATTCTTCGTCGCCACGGGGATAGACTCCTGTGGCAGCCTTGCTTCGGTGGGATGACTTCTTTGCCGCCACAGTGATGGGCTCCCATGGTGGCCCTTGCTTTCACACGATGACTTCTTTGCCGCCATGGGGATGGGCTCCCGTGGAGGCCCTTGGCTTTGGCGGACTCTCTCCTTCTTCAGCCACCGCAATGAATGAGTCGGCGGTGGCCATTCTTCATGCTCATAGGGTGTTAGGCAGCCCTGATTGGGTGGGCCTGAGCCCAAAGTGGGTGGGCCAAGGATACACCCATGGATACACCTCTGGGCGTGATCCCACATTTTTCCCCTAATATTCTGCTAAAATATTATTTAATGGTTTAATCATGATAAGGCACACCCAATAGTTCTGTTGTCTGACTGACATAGCATGGGCTCAGTAACCAGATGCCTCACTTATTGCTGCTGAGTACATCTCTTCTATTATAAATGAGTTTTTCTTAGACAGTTGAGGAGGTTAACATCTGTGTTAACTCTTTCAGGTTTTAGAGTGATGGTTCAGGCCTTTATTTGATTACTTTATTCTTTATAGTTAGCCTACCTAGAGACCCAGCTGAATTTCGATGAAATTGACTAATTCATAGTGGTTCGGAGGACCTGAACCACGAAATGGATATTTTCCCCGAACTATCGGGGAAAATTCGTTTTTCGGGTTAGTGCGGGGAGGGGGGGAGGGCACATTTATTAAAAAAAAAAAAAAAAAACCCACCCCAACCCTTCACATTTACTGTATTACAACCCCCCCCACATCCCAATCCCTCCCCAAGACTTACTAAAAGGCCTGGTGGTCCAGCGGGGTTGCTGCGAGCGATCTCTCCCTCCGTGCGTCGGGCTGTCAGGCCTTCCTATGAATCAAAATGGCGCCGATGGACTCCCCCCCAAGACTTCCCAAAGTCCCCTGGTGGTCCAGCGGGAGTTAAGGAGCGATCTCCTGTATTCCGGGCTGTCGGCTGCCAGTATTCAAAATGACGCCAATAGCCTTTGCCCTTACTATGTCACAGGGGCTACCGGTGCCATTGGTCGTTCCCTGTCACATGGTAGGAGCACAAGATGGCGCCGGCCGTCCATTGCTCCTACCATGTGACAGAGGCTGACCAATGGCACTGGTAGCCCCTGTGACATCGTAAGGGCAAAGGGCCATCGGCGCCATTTTGATTCGTAGCAGGCCCGACGGCATGGAGGGAGAGATCGCTCACGGGACCCCGTTGGATCACCAGGACTTTTAGTAAGTCTTGGGAGGGATCGGGATGGTGGTGGTGGTGGTGGGGGGTTTGTAAGAAAGTACAATTAAAGGGTTGGGGTGGGGTTTTTTCCAATTCGGTTTTTTTAAATTCGTTTTTCCGGTTTTGGGTTCCAGCTTCGTTTTTTCCAGAAAACAATCTGTGGGAAAACTCTTTTTTCCACGAACTGCCCGAATTGAAACCCGACCCAAGCCAGAAAAATGAAGCTCATCTCTAATAGATGCAGTGATTTTAAAAACATATATGCGTATATACGCGCATATGTGCGCATATTTTAAACATTATAACATATAGTGAAAGGTGTGAATCACAGCAGACATTAGGCAGCACATACTTTACTACTTCAAGTTACCATACCTGCAGAACAATTTAAATTGATATCATGCACTTAGATTGTTAGGAAGGTGAGTTTCTAAAAATGGCCCTAGTTCACAGCAATATTAAGCCATTTGATATCCTCATCATAACTTCCTTCCACATAAAACATAATGGAAACGAATAGTTATACTACAAGGAATGGACTGAACATGACAGAAAAATACCTCATTTATCTGTAAGAAACTACGCCACAGCTTAGAATGTCAAAGGCTTCATATATATAGAAATACAGACAAACATGACTTGGAAAGCAGAGTTGCTTACCTGTAACAGGTGTTCTCCCAGGACAGCAGCATGTAGTCCTCACATGTGGGTGACGTCACTGGACGGAGCCCTATCACGGAAAACTTTTCTGTCAAAGTTTCTAGAACTTTTGACTGGCACACTGAGCATGCCCAGCATGCCATAATTCCTGTAGCCACAGGGCTCTCCCTTTAGTCTCATTTGTAGCAAAAGGTGAGAGCAAAAAAATAAATAATAAAACATTTCGGACCCAACTCAGCGGGGTAGCGGGTGGGTTTCGTGAGGACTACATCCTGCTGTCCTGGGAGAACATCTGTTACAGGTAAGCAACTCTGATTTCTCCCAGGACAAGCAGGATGGTAGTCCTCACATGTGGGTGATTAGCAAGCTACAGGATGACTCATATCTAACTTGGACCAACAGTGTACAACTTGTACAACAGGCAAAACAACTGTTGTACTATTGGTAAAAATGAGGCAGCCTGAAAATCACAGCAGATTGGATGTGGAAGGAGTTGGGATTATACTGGAAATAACGGATTGGCCAAAGGCAGAGTCTTGGCGTCCTTCCTTGACCAGGCAGTAATGTGATGTAAATGTGTGAAGATAGCTCCATGTTGCAGCTTTACAGATCTCAGCAATCGGTACTGAACGATAGTGTGCTACTGAGGCTGCCATGGCTCTCACTGAGTGGGCCCTCACTCATCCCTGGAGAGGAAGGCCTGCTTTGTCGTAGCAGAATTCAATACAGTCTGCTAGCCAATTGGAGAGAGTTTGTTTGCCCACTGCAACTCCTGGTTTGTTTTTATCAAAAGAAACAAAGAGTTGGGTGGATTTCCTATGGACTGCAGGCAGTCTAGGTAAAATGCAAGTGCACATTTACAGTCCAAAATGAGTAAAAACCTCTCGCCCTGGTGAACGTGGGGCCTTGGGAAAAATGTGGGCAAGACAATAGACTGATTCAAGTGGAAGTCAGTAACCACCTTGGGAAGGAATTTAGGGTGAGTTCGGAGGACCACTTGGTCATGTAGGAACCTTGTATAGGGATCCTACATGTGCTTGTAACTCACTAACCCTTCGAGCAGATGTAATGTCTACTAGGAAGAGAACTTTCCATGTAAGAAATTTAACATCGCAGGAGTTCAAAGGCTCAAATGGGGAGTGTATGAGCCT
This sequence comes from Rhinatrema bivittatum, assembly GCF_901001135.1. Lineage (NCBI taxonomy): Eukaryota > Metazoa > Chordata > Amphibia > Gymnophiona > Rhinatrematidae > Rhinatrema > Rhinatrema bivittatum. The sequence goes on along the minus strand of NC_042616.1, from coordinate 416,033,304 downwards.
TGTAAGTACTACATTTAGGTCCCATTCAGTGACTGGTGGCCATAGAGGGTGCTTGGGTTATAGTAGGCCCCTCATAAACCTACTCACAAGGGGTTGCTGTTACCGGGGCATCCCCAATTTCTTTGTGGTACATTGAGATGGCACTCAGGTGTACCCTCACTGACGAAGTCTGGAGACCACAGTCTGAGAGGTTCCAGAGTTATCTAATAGAGATGGAGTGGGGCAGGAAAAAGGGTCAATACCTTTTTGCGTGCACCATATGGTAAATCTATTCCACTTAGAACGATAGGATTTTTGTGTGGAAGGCTTTCGTGAAGCTACAAGCACTTGAGAGACATCAGTTGAAAGGTTGAGCGGTTGCAGGATCAAGCTTTCAACATCCGGGCTGTGAGGGATAGGGTCTGAAGGTTTGGATGGCGTAACATGCCTTGGTTCTGAGTTATGAGAGTGGGCGCTGTGCCCAGGCGAATGGGTTCTCTGATCGAGAAGTCGAGAAGCATGGGAAACCATACTTGTCGAGGCCAATACGGGGCTATGAGTATCACTGACCCTTTGTCCTGTTGCAGTTTCACGAGAGTTTTGGCTATCAGCGGTATCGGGGGATATGCGTATAGGAGGCCTGTGTTCCATGGGCAAGCGAAGGTGTCCATGGCTAACTTGTTTGGTTGCCTGTGCAGGGAGCAGAATCTGTCCACTTTGTGATTCAATTTGGATGCAAAGAGGTCTATTGTTGGCTGACCCCAGCGTTGGAAGATTCTGGTCGTTACCACAGGATCTAGAGACCATTCGTGGGGATGGAACTGTCGGCTGAGGCGATCTGCTACTATGTTCTGTATGCCTGCCAGATAAGTGGCCCGAAGATACATGGAGTGTGCAAGGGCCCGGGCCCAGGCCCAGATCTGTGCGGCTTCGTGGCAGAGGAGATAAGAGCCTGTACCTCCCTGTTTGTTCAAGTTCTACATTGAAACTGTGTTGTCCGTTTGTATGAGAACAGTCTTGTGTGAAAGGCAGTTCTTGAACGCATACAGAACATAACTTATAGCTCGAAGCTCTAGGAAGTTGATCTGAAACGGCACTTCGAGCTGTGTCCAAGTACCTTGAGTTTGAAGGTTGTTCACATGTGCTCCCCAACTCAAGTTGGATGCGTCTGTGGTTAAAGTTACTTGCGGAACTGATTGCTGAAAGGGTAGACCTGTTAGCAAGTTGGCTTTGTTTGTCCACCAGAGAAGCTATAAATGTAACTGGTGGGTTACTTGAATCTGGGATCAAAGCGGTTGAGTGGCTTGGAGCCACTGAGATTTGAAAGTCCATTGAGTTATTCTCATGGCCAGTCTGGCCATAGGAGTGTCGTGGACCGTGGAAGCCATGTGGTCCAGCAACGTTAAGAATTGATAGGCTGAGGTTGCTACTTTTGTACGCAGAGACAAAGCTAGCTTGGAGAGTGTGCCTGCGCAGTCGTTGGGCAGGAAGGCCTTTGCGATTGTGGTGTCCAAATCTGCTCCAATGAAAGTAAGGAGTTGAGATGAAGTCAGGTGGGATTTTTGGTAGTTTGATGAGAAATCCCAAAGAGTGTAGCAGATTGATAGTGAGCTTGAGAGCGTCAAGAGCTCCTTGCTTGGATTGGCTCTTGATGAGCCAGTCTTCCAGGTAAGGAAAGACGTGTATGCTTTTCTTGCGTAGATGGGCTGCAGCCACTGCTAGGCACTTTGTAAATACATGGGGTGCTGAGGCAAGACTGAAAGGCAGGACCCGGTACTGAAAATGTTGATGTCCCACTAGGAAACGCAGGTATTTGCAGTGATGTGGGAATATTGGAATGTTAGCGTAAGCGTCTTGAAGATCCAGAGAACAGAGCCAATCTCCTTTTTGCAGAAGGGGAAGCATGGTGCCCAAGGACACCATCCTGAATTTTTCTTTTCGTAGAAATCTGTTGAGATTGCGGAGGTCTAAGATGGGGCGAAGGCCGCCTGATTTCTTTGGAATGAGAAAATAGTGGGAGTAGAACCCTCTGCCCTGCTGTGCTCGGGGAACAGGTTCCACAGCCCTGGCACCGAGAAGGGTGGAGAGTTCTGACTCTAGAAGACTTGTGTGACCTTTTTGCATCCACAGTGGATTGGGTGGTGAATCCGGGGGTACCACGAGGAAGTTTAGATGGCATCCATGGGTTATGATGGATATAACCCATTGGTCTGTGGTAATGTTGAGCCAGTTGGTTATGAAGTGGTGAATTCGACCTCCTACTGGAAAATTTGGATCTGGATTTGTGGAGCAGCTGCTGTTCTCTGGATAGGTCTCAAAATCCAGAGGCTTGGCCTGTTTGCGGTGGTGGCTGAGGCCTGGATGTCTTGGGCTGTTGAGGATGTGCTCTATGAGACGGCCTGGTTGGCCTCATGCGAGATGTAGGTGGGTAGTATCTGCGTGTGTGATAAAATGGTTTTCTAGGGTCCCTTCTGGTGGATCTTCTTGCACAGGAAGGGGCCTCGGAAGTAACTGTGGATAATTGCCGCAGGGTCTCATTATGGTCTTTTAGTTGAGCCACTGCATCTTGTATCTTGTCTCCGAATAGGTTTTCACCTGTACATGGCAAATCAGCAACTTTGTCTTGAACTTCAGGTCTCAAGTGAGATGCTTTCAGCCAGGCCCAGCTCCTGGCGCTGATTCCCGTTGCCGACATGTGAGAAGCTGTTTCAAATGAGTCGTAAGCAGCACGAACCTCATGTTTCCCAGCCTCAAGGCCTTTCTGTAGTATGGCATTGAGACTATCTTGCTGTTGTTGGGGAAGAGAGTCGGCTATTCCCTGAACCTGCTTCCAGTGATTCCTTTGATACGCTGTCATGTAAGGTTGGTATGCAGCTATGCGTGACCCTAGCATAGAGCCCTGGAACATCTTGCGACCCAAAATATCAAGGAATTTTTGGTCTTTGCCAGGAGGTGTTGAAGAGTGAGGTCACAGGCTTCTGGCCTTCTTCTGTATGGAATCAACTACCACTGACTGATGGGGTAGTTGTGGCTTTTGGAATCCAGGAATATGTTGGACCAGATAAGTTGCATCTGTCCTCTTATTCACTGGCTGGACAGCACAAGGATGCTCCCAGAGACTATGTTGGAGATCGACTAGCACTTCGTGGACAGGGATAGCCATAACTTCTTTCAGAGCATCAACAAACTGGAGAACTTCCAATGTTTTATGGCGTGTGTCCTCCTCTGTAATCAGGTCAAAGGGGATTATCTCTGACATCTCCCTTACAAAATTAGCAAAGGAGAGATCTGGGGGAGATCTTCTCCTTTCTTCCAGAGGAGATGGTTCTGATAAGATGTCCTCCGTGGATGTGTCGGAGTCAACATCTTCCCATGTGTCAGAAGAGGTCTCCAGTCGAGATCCTGAGGGAGGGAAGAAGGTTGGTACTGTAGGACGTGTTGGCACCGATGGATCCTTCGATGGCCTCTATGGAAGATTCGGCAGCACCGAAGGCATCAAGGAGAAACGTGGGCCTCTCAGTCCCGAGAGCCCTTATGGACCATGCATCAGTTCCGGCATCGGTGGAATCGGTGTTGAAAGAGAACTGGAGTCCATGCCTTCATCTTCTGAGGATCCCAGAATGGGAATCAGAACTTTCAGAGACTTTGCGGATTGCTTTGGTGGCCCGGGTTATGTCGGAAGGGCACCAATGAGTATATCTAGTCTGGTTAGCAATGGTGTAAGTATCGATGGCTCTGGTGGTCTCAGAGAGCATCGAGCACTGCCTGGCGGACGAAACCATCCAGTTCTTCCCTGAAAGTTGGTGTAGATATCGCAGCTACAGGGGGAGGCAGGCTAGGCACTACTGGCACCTCCACAGGGTCTTGCGGGGGCTCAGTACCCGGCACCGATATCAGTGGGGATCGCCTTGGTTTCTCGGGTGGAGAGGGGGTTAAAGGCTCCTCTACCTGTGTCCTCTTCGCAATCGGCTCGATAACCATTGAGGCCGATGAGTTGTCGGTGCCGGCACCAGGAGTAGACTCGCGTTGGTGTCGGTGCTTCCCTCGGTGCTCGGTCCGGTCTTTTTCCGGCACCGAGGAAGACGATACGGATGGTCACCGCTGCCCTGGTGCTCCCGGAGAGGTTTGCTGACTAATTTCTTCGATGCTCCTGCCGGTGACGATTGGGTGGACATCGATGGAGTCAACTTGATTTTAAACAAGGTCTCCATCTTGTCGAGGCGAGCCCGCCTACCCTTCGGAGTCATCTGGGCACAACTTGGGCAGTGAGAAACGTTGTGTGATAAGCCGAGGCACAGTACACAGACATCATGTGGGTCGGTAATCGACATGGTACGGGGGCACTCCGGACATTTTCTGAAACCTGTTGCCATGATAGCAGAGGTTGAGGCCCCAAAACGGTCAATGGCCTGCAGACAACGACAAAAAGTAGGGGCAGGAACCGACCGGGGACAGTGAAACTTTACTCACCGAGCGATGAAAAGCAATATCGCGATGGGAGACCCCTATGAGGGAATTTTTTAATGAAGTAATCTTCAAGTTTTTTCCATGAGGAAAATTTTGTGAGCGAGTTCTCACAGAGCTCCTAACAGCGAGGCAAACTGCAGCGTGGAAAAAAAGAGACTGAAGGGAGACCCATGTGGCTAAAGGGATTATGGCATGCTGGGCATGCTCAGTGGGCCAGTCAAACGTTTAGAAAATTTTGACAGAAAAGTTTTCCATGATAGGGCTTCATCCAGTGACGTCACCCCACATGTGAGGACTACCCATCCTGCTTGTCCTGGGATAAAACAGCCTTTGCCACAACGAGGGGGCTCTATCAGTTTGTGCGCATGCCATTTGGCTTATAAGGGGCCATGGCAAGTTGTCAGCGCCTCCTAAACGTTATGCTTCGCCCACATATGAGCTATGCGGCGGCTTACATGGGCGATGTGGTAATTTACTCGTCAGATTGGGAATCTCATCTTGCTAGGGTAAAAGAGGTGTTAAAATCCTTACGGGCTGCAGGTCTGACTGCTAACCCAGCTAAGTGCAGACTGGCCCAAAGAGAAGCGAAATACCTGGGACATCTGGTGGGAAGAGGGGTGGTACGTCCTCTCATTGACAAAGTATACTGCATTAGGGAATACCCACAACCTGAGACACAAAAGCAGCTGAGGGCTTTCCTGGGTTTGGTAGGATATTATAGAAAGTTTATCCCCTACTTTGCGGACTTGGCGAGCCCTCTAAATGAGCTATTAAGGAACGGGGCACCTAGCAAGCTGAAATGGGGAGCTATAGCAAACCAGGAATACAGAACCTCAAGACAGCTCTATGCAGGGACACAGTATTGAAGGCAGTAGACTTTTCCCTGCCTTTTGTCTTGCAAACAGATGCCTCAGGAAGGGGATTAGGGGCAGTTCTCTCCCAAGTGGACCAAGGAGAGGAACATCCTGTCATGTATCTGAGTAGGAAGCTACACTCCCATGAAATGAAGTATGCCACCTAAGAAAAGGAATGTTTAGCAGCCAAGTGGGCCATAGAGACCCTGAGATACTATTTGTGCAGAAGACACTTCATTTTAGTCACAGATCATGCGGTGGCTGAATGTTATGAAAAATTACAATGCCCTGTTAACATGCTGATACCTTGCTCTACAAACCTATAGCTTTGAGGTGCGACATAGGGTAGGAAAGGAGCATGTGAATGCTGATTTCCTTTCGAGGTTAAAGCAAGAGGCTGGAACCCCTTGTTCAGGAGGTACCAGAGTTTTTAAAAGGGGTGTGTGTGTCTGTGATGAAGTGCAGCCAGCTTTGAGGCAGGAAAACCTGGCTGGATCAATGCTGGGAGAACCCAGAGCAGAGTTAGGCAGCAGAGGGCACCTGGAAGCACAAAAGGGACTACAACTTCTAGATTCACGGAGGCACAGCTGAGCCAATGGGAAAAGGAGTACGCTCAGTATGCAGCTGAACCGGGCCCCTGTGACTCAGACACACCCGAACCAATGGTGGTGGAGGAGGAGGGCGTGCCGGAGTAGTACAACTAACCAGAAAGGCCGAGCTCCTCAGAGGAGGAAATGGACACAGATATTCCAGCATGGAACGAAGTAGAACACTGCTGAAGGGGGGGGGGGGGGGGGGAGAGGAGGATTTTCTATGTTTGGGATGTTTTACTTTATTTTGTTGCACCATGTTTTTGTTAAAGGAATGGGAAGGCCATAACCTGCTGCACAACTGAGGGGAGTTGGGGTGGGTGTGCAACTCCCAGGCAGGGCGGTTGTTTGCTGGCTACAGAAACCAGGCCAGTGTTTGCCCTGTACAGGTGGGGGTTTGTTTGAACCCACTGCGAGTTGTTTTGGACCCCACCCATAGTCATCGGGGAGGGCGCTATAAAACAAAGGACTGTTACAATAGTGTCTACAAACTCTTTGTATTGTTTGCTGGGGAGCCTGGCTGGCTGGCTGCCAGGCAGTTCTCCCAGAAACTGTGCAGACTCTGCAAGGGCATAGAGGCTACGTCGAGGCCCTAGAAAACTGAAGTGCGGCAGCGCTTGGTAGCAGAGATCCCTGGGGAAGAAGTGGTTCAGGCACAGTGCAGCGCTGGACTTCCCTCCTGTGAGTGACATCATACATGACCCCGACACATGTTTATTAGTTTTCCAGAAACCATGAGTCTTGGTACAAAGCATAAACAGTAGACAATCCATGTCAATATATAAAATCAAAGAAAAACGTGTACAAAATTGTCAAAAAATGTCCAATAGCTCTTTGTTGTAGATCCCAAACTCATAGTCTCAAATTTCCCCCTTCCCTACCTAGAAATTCTCTAGTAATTTGTTGCGGAAGTTCTAACCTCTCACCTCAGCTGTGTTCTATTAGCTCTGCATTCCATGTTTATTTATTTAGATTTTTATATTCCTCTTTTCGGCACTTCAAAGTGTACATCAAAGCAGATTACATCCAGGTACTGTAGGTATTTCCCTATCCCCACAGGGCCTACAATCTAATTTTGTACCTGAGGCAATGGCGGGTAAGTGATTTCCCACAAATCCTTAATGGATAACCCCTCTGAGTTAAGGATAGCTAGTAATAACATCTTAAAAGAAGATTTGCAACATAAATATATTTGAAGAAAGAATTTTGATATTTACAATTCGAGTTCCCCTGTGACACCTCAGTTTCATATTGCACCCAAGATACATAAGTCACTTATTCAGCCACCTGGAAGAATCTATAGTATCAGATATAGGGTTGTTATTTGACCCTACAGTATATCGAAATATGTAGATAGTTTTTTTCAAGCATTAGTATGTCAGATCACCTCTTATGTATGTGATTTGGCAATCTAATTATCTCTCTTCAGACAATCTCGGATGTTCAGCAGGATGGTATTTAGTTATAGCTGATGTGCCAGCGCTATATACTAATATCCCTTTAGATCCCACATTTACTTTGACTGAAACATTGTTGTTGCAACAGGAATATTCAGAATCTAAGATCCGGTTTTGAGATTCAATTGGCATCCATAATATTAAAAAAGCGTTACTTTTTTGTTTTAGAACTAGATTTTTTCAACAGACTAAGGGGATAGCTATGGGGTTTTCCATGGCTCCCTCAATAGCTTGTTTACATATGGATGCATTAGAGAACAATTTATTTATACTTCACAATACTGGTGTCATATTATTCTATGGAAATGCTTCATCAGTGATCTAGTTTGGATGTGGAGGGTTCAGAGGAAAAATTGAGTTTATTAGTGGATGAATACATTAGATGCTAATTTGGAATTCACAATCCAATAATAATGATCAACAAATAGCATTCTTGGATATTATGATTTTTAAGACTTTGGATGGTTTGATACATCTATATTCAGGAAGAATACCGATGATAACACATTGTTACATTATACTAGTTATCACCCATGACCTTTATTTAATAACATACCAGTAGGACAATTTCTACGGTTAACATAGAAATGATTGGCATAAAAAAACAATGGTCCATTCAGTCTGCCCAGCAAGCTTCCATGGTAGTATCTGCCACGCTGTACAAGTTACCCCCCATGTATCAGTCAGTTTTGCTTGATGTGCTTTGCTTATGGTCTTGGCTGTAGTCTTATGTTTTCTCTTAATGTCCAAGTATCAGTACCAGACTGTAAAAGTCATGTCTCGTGTTGGTTGTCCCTGAATCCAAATTTTTTTTTCCTTTTAGCCCCTACCCCCCCTTCTTTGAAGCAGAAAGGTTACGAAAACTGTGCTTCACAAGAAGTGAATTTAAACATTTTAAGTGATATTTAGGGTTGGTCACCACTTGTACATTTGGTGTTTACTTTCAGTGGTTTATTTTGGCATTCTTGATTTATTTGAGGTCTTTTATATGATTACATTTCTACCTTTTCCCAAAGCCAGCTAGCATTATCTTCTAAGTCCCTAACCACAATTGTCCCACTCAGCCTCCTACAACAGGTGACTTTGGTGGCTTGTCTTTCTTTGCCTGATAGTAGACAATGCCTTAGCAGGCCCACATGCTGTGCCATAATTATATGTCCACAGATGAGCATTGAAGATAATTTTTCAGTGTTTTCTTAATGACAAAGAAATCTATTTTTTGATGGTAAAACATCCAATCATTCCTGTCATTTACAATCTATCCAAAGATACATAAATCTTTGACAACCCCACCAGAAGGCCCATCATATCTGCTATAGGTCCATTGTTAGAACCCCTCTCAATATTCGTTAATCATTTTTAAGACCTTTTATCCTGAAGATTCTATCATATGTGAGAGATTCCTCTGATGTTATCACTGCACTAATAAATATGCGTTCCAGAGAATGAAGACATTCTTCTAGCTAGTTTTAGATGTGGAATCCCTTTACACTAATATACCACAAGCAGAAGCTCTTGAAATATAGAAGAAACTCTACAGTCCAGAACACCACCCAATCATGTTTGGACACATGTTCTAATGGAATTGGCATGAATAGTTTTAATAAAAAATGGTTTTTAATTTGAAAATAATTTTTACCTACAATCTTAGGGGTAGATTTTTAAAAGAACGTGCACTACCCCCGCATCTTTTTTCCTGCTACATGGCTATTATAGACCATCTCCGATACTGTTTTTTTGGCAAGAGGAGTTTGGACAGCCAGGGAAGTGTGTGGTTGCAATCCCGGTCGCCAGGCTAGCGACCGGGCCCTACCTCCATGCCGGGGGTCCCGGGTCGCCCGCGCTCCGCTGCAGTTTCCGGGCCTGGTCGGCCGCGTTGCAGCGGGCAGTCTCCCTCGTGGAGACGCGTCGAGCCCGATTCTGACTCCTCCCCCCTGCCTGGTACGCGCGCGCGAAGGGGTGGCTCTTGAAGGTCCAGCACCCGAAGTGCTGAACCGCCCCCTTTCTGACGTCGGAGCTCGGCTGGCTATTTAAGGCAGCCTCAGTCTCTGTTTCCTTGCCTTGCAACGAGGTCGCTCCTGTGAGTGCTTAGTTGCGTTCCTGGATTCAGCTTGCTTCTTCCCTGCTTGTTCCGCTGCTTGTTCCTGCTTGTTCTTGTGGTTGCTCCTGAGATCCTTGCCTTGTTCCGTTCCTGCTTGTTCCAGTTCCCGCTCCGTTGAATCCACTCCTGCTTGACTCTTCTCGTCTGCCGCCAGCCTTGACCCTCGGATTCCTGCTTGACTCTTCTCGTCTGCCGCCAGCCTCGACCCTCGGATTCCTGCTTGACTCTTCTCGTCTGCCGCCAGCCTTGACCCTCGGACTTCTGCTCGACTCTTCTCGTCCTCAGCCAGCCTTGAACACCGGTTCTCCTAAGTCCCAGCGACCCGGACCCCTACGGGCTCCTCCTGGGGGGGTCTCGGGTTTCCAGGGCGAAGACTCTCTACTCCACGCCTGATCCGTACCGCCTCCCGGCTCTCTTTCCACCGTCTGGACTCCATCATTCAGAAAGCCGGGCCAAGGGTTCACTAAACAGACTCTCCCACAACAGTTTGCAAGGCCATGGACCCGGCGGAGACTCCCGGTCTACAGGCCATCCCGGGAATGGCCCAAAGAATCCAGCAGCAGCAGCAATGTATAGAAGTTTTGGCTGCCACTGTGGATCGACTGGCGAGTCGCTTGGATGCTCAACCCGTGGACGTAGTGGTACCACCTCCACCTCCAGCCGCTGTACCTCACCCGTCCGTACAGACCCAACTTCCGGCTCCCACGCATTACTCGGGGGATGCCAAGACTTGTAGGGCCTTCTTGAATCAGTGCTTCATTCGCTTTACTTTGCTTCCGGGACAATTTCCTTCCGATGCGGTCAAAGTGGCCTACATTTTGTCCCTGCTGGACGGAAAGGCCATGATATGGGCCTCGCCGCTATGGGAACACCAAGATGCCATACTCCAGAATCTGCAACGGTTCGTGGACCATTTCAAACAAACCTTTGATGAACCAGCACGACAGACTACCGCTACTACGGAAATTCTACAGTTAAGACAAGGGTCTCGCTCGTTAGCAGACTACGCTATTGAATTTCGCACTCTGGCCATGGAGCTGGGGTGGCAAGACGACTGTTTGCGAGGCATATTCTTGGAGGGCCTCGCAAGTCGAATCAAGGACGAACTGATGACACGGGATATTCCCACTACTCTGAATGAGGTGATAGATTTGGCCGGGAGAATCGATCGGCGGCTGCAACAGCGTGCTAAGGAGGGCCGTCCGCCTCGACGACCGGTTTCCTTGGCGCCAACCTTTTCAAGGTCTCTCTCCTCACCTCACAAGCCACAGTCTACTCCCACTCACAATTCTTCTGAGGAACCCATGCAAATTGGGCGAACGCCGTTAACCGAAGAAGAAAGAAGACGACGGCGCACTCTAGGATTATGCTTGTACTGTGGTACCAAGGGTCACTTGCTGGCTCAGTGCCCCGCAAGGCCGGAAAACGCTTGAACCTAGGGAAGAGGGAGGAGACCTCTCTAGGTTGCCTTAATCTTGCTCCTCAATGTACGGTACCTGTTACCCTGCAGTACTCAGGGGGTTCCTTTCAGACTCTAGCCTTTATCGATTCCGGAGCTGGGGGAAACTTTATTTTAAAAGACTTGGTTTGTCAACTGGGGCTTCCTACAATACCCCGGAAGCCTCCACTCCGAGTCACCTCTATCCAAGGAACTCCATTGTCGGGAGACATCTCGGAGGTCACGGAACCTATCACACTTCAGACTGGGATACTCCATACCGAAAGACTCTCTTTTATGCTGCTAGAGAAATCTGTGCACCCAATAGTACTTGGTCTTCCTTGGTTGCAACTGCATGCTCCAATTATTCACTGGGACTCTCTTCAAATCGCTCAGTGGAGCTCCTATTGCTTCCAAAACTGTTTGGAATCGCCTATGAAATCTACTCTTCCGCTCTGTCAAACTCTTTTGGAACTACCAGCTCAGTATCAAAGCTTTGCGGACGTATTCTCTAAACAGAAGGCGGAACTCCTTCCAGCTCATCGTCCGTTCGATTGTGCCATTGATCTACTTCCAGATTCAATCCCTCCGCGAGGCAGGGTTTACCCCCTGTCTATACCTGAGACGCAAGCGATGTCGGAATATGTGTCTGAAAATCTAGCCAAGGGCTTTATTCGGCCATCTCACTCCCCAGCGGGGGCGGGGTTTTTCTTTGTGGCCAAAAAAGACGGTACCCTCAGGCCATGTATTGATTACCGAGGGTTGAATACTATCACTAAAAAGGATCGCTATCCGCTTCCTCTCATTCCTGAACTTTTGGACAGACTTCAGGGTGCTAAAGTTTTCACAAAACTTGACTTACGTGGAGCCTACAACCTCGTCCGGATTCGTCCCGGGGACGAGTGGAAGACAGCTTTCAAACACCCGGGACGGTCATTATGAATATCTAGTAATGCCGTTCGGATTATGTAACGCTCCAGCTGTCTTCCAAAACTTAATGAATGAGGTACTGCGAGAGATGCTCCACTCCTTTGTCATCGTTTATCTCGACGATGTTTTGATCTACTCTCCAGACCTCGTCTCTCATCGCCGTCACGTCAAACGTGTCTTGCACGCATTAAGAGACAATCATTTATATGCCAAACTCGAAAAGTGTCTGTTTGAGTGCGAAACACTTCCTTTCTTGGGATACATTATTTCTTCGTCTGGCTTTCAAATGGATCCGGAGAAGGTTGCAGCTATCACCAATTGGCCTCAACCAGTGGGTTTAAAGGCCCTGCAGCGATTTCTCGGTTTTGCCAACTTTTACAGACACTTTATTCCACACTATTCCCAAAAGGTGGCTCCCCTCACGGCACTCACCCGCAAGGGCGCCAACACTCACGCTTGGTCTGCCTCAGCTTGCCTCGCCTTTGAAGAGTTAAAAAAGGCCTTTCTACAGGACTCTTGTTTGCGCCATCCAGATCCACAGCGCCCTTTCATTGTTGAGGTTGACGCCTCCACTTTGGCAGTAGGGGCCGTTCTCAGTCAACACGATGCTTCTGGCAAATTGATGCCTTGCTCTTACTTTTCAAGGAAATTCTCTCCAGCGGAGTGCAATTACGGCATCGGCGACAAAGAACTCCTTGCTATTAAGCTCGCTTTCGAAGAATGGAGACAATGGCTTGAGGGAGCCAACCATCCAGTGACTGTGTATACTGATCATAAAAATTTACAATACTTGGCTCAGGCTCAACGATTGAACCCTCGCCAAGCAAGGTGGTCATTGTTCTTCAGTCGCTTCAATTTCATTCTTAAGTATCGCCCCGCTGACAAGAATGTTCGAGCAGACGCTCTATCTCGCAATTCCCAGCCTGAGGAGGAGGAGCCTCTGCAGCACATTGTGGATCCCGCAAGTATTCAATTAAATTTCACTCCGCTAGACCCTTCTTCTAAGACTCCTGTGCCTTTAAGACTTCGTAGGAAAGTTCTATGTTGGGGTCATGATTCTTTAACTGGTGGGCATGCAGGAGTACAAAGAACACTTGACCTTATAGCCCGCTTTTATTGGTGGCCTGGACTACGAAGAGATGTCTCTCTCTATGTTAGCTCCTGTCCTATCTGCGCACTACAGAAACCATTAACCGGTCCCCGAAGAGGCTTGTTACAACCATTACCAGTTCCTATGGAACCGTGGACGCATATTGCTACAGACTTTCTGGTAGAGCTTCCACCTTCTCAAGGCAAGACTGTGGTCTGGGTCACTGTGGACCGGTTTTCTAAAATGGCCCACTTTGTGCCCTTACCTAAACTTCCCTCCGCCACGGAATTGGCTTTGTTGTTTGTTCATCATATATTCCGCATTCATGGTCTACCTATGGATATAGTTTCCGACCGGGGACCCCAGTTCACCGCTAGATATTGGAGAGCCTTGTGCAAAAAATTCAAGGTACAATTAAGTTTCTCTACTGCATTTCACCCGCAAAGTAATGGCCAAACGGAACGCATGAACCGTTCCTTGAAGTCGTTCCTGAGAACGTTTATCAACCAAAAGCAAGACAATTGGGTGGATCTTCTACCTTGGGCGGAATTCGCCTACAACAATCAAGTACACACCGCAACTGGAAGATCCCCCTTCCAAATTGTATACGGCAAGCAGCTCAAACCACCCTTGCCGCTACCGGTACCAGTCTCATCGCCCGCCGCTCAGGCAGTTGCGGATCAACTGGGTACGCTTTGGGATTCTACACAGCACCGGCTCCAAAGGGTGGCACTCTCATCTAAGCGGTTTGCCGACCGCCATCGAACAGCAGCACCACAGTTCCTCCCAGGGGACAAAGTCTGGCTCAGCACTAAACACCTTCATCTCAGACAACCCTCGAAGAAGTTGGCACCCAAGTTCTGCGGACCTTTCCGCGTCGCGGAAAGAGTGGGCATGGTATCTTACCGATTACGATTACCCTCTTCGCTGCGTATCCACAACGTCTTTCACGTTTCTCTACTGAAGCCAGATATACTTTCTAAATTTCACCCTAGGCCACAGGACTCTTCTCCAGCGCCTACTGCAGAAGATCCCACCTTTCAAGTACGTGAGGTATTGGACACTCGTTTTGTGAACAGACGTTGGGAATATTTGCTAGCGTGGGAGGGGTGTGGCAACGAGGACAATACTTGGGAGCCAGCTCGTAACATCTTAGATAAGTCTCTTCTGCGTCAGTTCCACCTGGATCATCCTGACAAGCCTGGACCTTTAAAGAGGGGGCCTAAACGGGGGGGTACTGTTGCGATCCCGGTCGCCAGGCTAGCGACCGGGCCCTTACCTCCATGCCGGGGGTCCCGGGTCCGCCGCGCTCCGCTGCAGTTTCGGGCCTGGTCGGCCGCGTGGCAGCGGCGTCTCCCTCGTGGAGACGCCGTCGAGCCCGATTCTGACTCCTCCCCCCTGCCGGGTGCGCGCGCGAAGGGGTGGCTCTTGAAGGTCCAGCACCCGGAAGTGCTGAACCGCCCCCTTTCTGACGTCGGAGCTCGGCTGGCTATTTAAGGCAGCCTCAGTCTCTGTTTCCTTGCCTTGCAACGAGGTCGCTCCTGTGAGTGCTAGTTGCGTTCCTGGATTCAGCTTGCTTCTTCCCTGCTTGTTCCGCTGCTTGTTCCTGCTTGTTCTTGTGGTTGCTCCTGAGATCCTTGCCTTGTTCCGTTCCTGCATGTTCCAGTTCCCGCTCCGTTGAATCCACTCCTGCTTGACTCTTCTCGTCTGCCGCCAGCCTTGACCCTCGGATTCCTGCTTGACTCTTCTCGTCTGCCGCCAGCCTCGACCCTCGGATTCCTGCTTGACTCTTCTCGTCTGCCGCCAGCCTTGACCCTCGGACTTCTGCTCGACTCTTCTCGTCCTCAGCCAGCCTTGAACACCGGTTCTCCTAAGTCCCAGCGACCCGGACCCCTACGGGCTCCTCCTGGGGGGGTCTCGGGTTTCCAGGGCGAAGACTCTCTACTCCACGCCTGATCCGTACCGCCTCCCGGCTCTCTTTCCACCGTCTGGACTCCATCGTTCAGACAGCCGGGCCAAGGGTTCACTAAACAGACTCTCCCACAACAGTGTGCTCAAGGAGGTCCCCTAGTGAAGTGGAGGCTGTAGGACTAGCTGAAGCAAAAATACAGGGATATGTTAGAGAGTACAGATCTGAACAGGGCTCACCGGAGTCCTCTGTGGAGGGGAGGCTGCATAGCAGCCAGAACCGTAACAAGAATCTGCCTTTCTCTTAACCTTATCATGTTGCAAACAAAACTAATTCTACAAAAACATTTTTTTTAGAAATTAAAAAGAAAAGAAAGAAAGAAAATACAAAGTCAAAACAAAGAATCAAAAAATATCGTAATTACTGAATTTTGCAGAAAGAGAGAGCAAGAAGCATTCTTTCACTTCAGTGGAAAAAAAAAAAAGGAATGAGGAAACAGGTATGGTGACAGCTGCATGGGAACATCCTGGACCAGATGGTATATACCCCAGGATTCTGAAGGAACTAAAAAATGAAATTTCAGACCTATTAGTAAAAATTTACATTAAAATCATCCTTTGTACCTGAAGACTGGAGGGTGGCCAATGTAACCCCAATATTTAAAAAGAGCTCCAGGGGCGATCTGGGAAACTACAGACCAGTTAGCCTGACTTCAGTACCAGGAAAAATAGTGGAAAGTGTTCTAAAGATCAAAATCACAGAACATATAGAAAGACATAGTTTAATGGAACAAAGTCAGCATGGCTTTACCCAAGGCAAGTCTTGCCTCACAAATCTGCTTCACTTTTTTGAAGGAATTAATAAACATGTAGATAAAGGTGACCCAGTAGATGTAGTGTATTTGGATTTTCAGAAGGTGTTTGACAAAGTTCCTCATGAGAGGCTTATAGGAAAAGTAAAAAGTCATGGGATAGGTGGTGATGTCCTTTCGTGGATTACAAACTGGCTAAAAGACAGAAAACAAAGAGTAGGATTAAATGGACAAGTTTCTCAGTGGAAGGGAGTGGGCAGTGGAGTGCCTCAGAGATCTGTATTGGGACCCGTACTTTTCAATATATTTATAAATGATATGGAAAGAACATAAGAACATAAGAAATTGCCATGCTGGGTCAGACCAAGGGTCCATCAAGCCCAGCATCCTGTTTCCAACAGAGGCCAAAACCAGGCCACAAGAACCTGGCAATTACCCAAACACTAAGAAGATCCCATGCTACTGATGCAATTTATTATTCTCTAATCGCTTCTCGTGCGACGCACACAGAAGGCGTCGCACGAGAAGACAGCAGAAGTTTTTGACAGGACACAGCACACTCTCCCATAGTCCCTGAAGCAGGCACACCGTGCCGAAACATGGCCCGTGTCGGACTAGCAGCTCCGTACCCATGAGACATCAATAAAGGCGACGACCTTGATAAGTATGACATAAGACTAGCAGTGGGTCGGAAAAGCAGCAGGGGAGAAGGGATTTTAAGAAAAATCACACAAAAGAGCACCTTTAAAAAATACTTTTGATCTTAATAAAAGAATAATAGACGGAGGTAAAAGAAAGGATAACTGCAAAATTGGTTATCCTCATCGATAACCTCCGTACAAGATTACCACCACAAAAGGATTCCCTTGTAGCTCGAGTTGGTGAACTGATGCAATTTATAGCAGTGGCTATACCCTAAGTAAACTTGATTAATAGCCATTAATGGACTTCTCCTCCAAGAACTTATCCAAACCTTTTTTGAACCCAGCTACACTAACTGCACTAACCACATCCTCTGGCAACAAATTCCAGAGCTTTATTGTGTGTTGAGTGAAAAAGAATTTTCTCCGATTAGTCATAAATGTGCTACTTGCTAACTTCATGGAATGCCCCCTAGTCCTTCTATTATTCGAAAGTGTAAATAACCGAGTCTCATCTACTCGTTCAAGACCTCTCATGATCTTAAAGACCTCTATCATATCCCCCCTCAGCCGTCTCTTCTCCAAGCTGAACAGCCCTAACCTCTTCAGCCTTTCCTCATAGGGAAGCTGTTCCATTCCCTTTATCATTTTGGTTGCCCTTCTCTGTACCTTCTCCATGGCAACTATATCTTTTTTGAGATGCGGCGACCAGAATTGTACACAGTATTCAAGGTGTGGTCTCACCATGGAGCGATATAGAGGCATTATGACATTTTCCGTTCTATTAACCATTCCCTTCCTAATAATTCCTAACATTCTATTTGCTTTTTGGACTGCTGCAGCACACTGAGCCGACGATTTTAAAGTATTATCCACTATGATGCCTAGATCCTTTTCCTGGGTGGTAGCTCCTAATATGGAACCTAACATCGTGTAACTACAGCAAGGGTTATTTTTCCCTATATGCAACACCTTGCACTTGTCCACATTAAATTTCATCTGCCATTTGGTTGCCCAATCTTCCAGTCTTGTAAGGTCCTCCTGTAATGTATCACAGTCTGCTTGTGATTTAACTACTCTGAATAATTTTGTATCATCCGCAAATTTGATAACCTCACTCGTCGTATTCTTATCCAGATCATTTATATATATATATTGAAAAGCACCGGTCCAAGTACAGATCCCTGAGGCACTCCACTGTTTACCCTTTTCCACTGAGAAAATTGACCATTTAACCCTACTCTGTTTCCTGTCTTTTAACCAGTTTGTAATCCACGAAAGGACATCGCCTCCTATCCCATGACATTTTAGTTTTCGTAGAAGCCTCTCATGAGGGACTTTGTCAAACGCCTTCTGAAAATCCAAATACAATACATCTACCAGTTCACCTTTATCCACGTGTTTATTAACCCCTTCAAAAAAATGAAGATTTGTTAGGCAAGACTTCCCTTGGGTAAATCCATGTTGACTGTGTTCCATTAAATCATGTCTTTCTATATGCTCTACGATTTTGATCTTGAGAATAGTTTCCACTATTTTTCCAGGCACTGAAGTCAGGCTCACTGGTCTATAGTTACCCAGATATGACGAGTGAGGTAATCAAATTTGCAGATGATACAAAATTGTTCAGAGTAGTTAAATCACAAGCAGATTGTGATAAATTGCAGGAAGACCTTGTGAGACTGGAAAATTGGGCATCCAAATGGCAGATGAAATTTAATGTGGATAAGTGCAAGGTGATGCATATAGGTGCAGATTTTAAAAGCCCTACGCGCGCCAAGCCTATATTGCCTGGCAATGTGCGCAAAACCCCGGGACTCACGTATGTCCCGGGGCTTAAAAACAGGGGCGGGGCATGGGCTGGCCAGGGCGGAGGTGTGGCCAGAGGCCTCTATAAGGCCACTAGGCTGGGGGATCGCGCGCCGGCACTTGGCTGGCGCATTCAACTTACACCTGCCCAGAGGCAGGCGCAACTTGTAAAATAAAGGTTGTGAGGGGGGTTAGGTAGGGCTGGGGGGCAGGTTAGGTAGGGGAAGGGAGGGGAGGGGAAGATGGGGGGCGGAGGGAATGGGGAAAGCCATTGGGGCTCCCCTAGGGCTCGGCGCTCGCAAGGTGCACTAGTGTGCACCCCCTTGTGCGCGCCGACCCCGGATTTTATAAGATGCGCGTGACTGCACGCGCATGTCACAACTCCAGGGTATGTCTGCCTACTACATTTGCTAGCTTGTTGAGTTAGCAACGGAACTCGTACGGATGGGATTCACTCTCCGTTCCTAAGCTACTCTGCCACTCCAGCTCTAACTGGAACTCTTACTACCCTTCGGGGTCACTAACGGGGTAACCGCTCCTCGGGGGCCTCTCTGCTTCTTTCAGGTGCTATCAGGAAACCGGTACTCCCTCCTCAAGGGCCCATGTTCCCTGTGTCACTGCCTGCAACTTCTAACTTCTACTTGGAAGAACTAACTACAGTCACCATCTGTGAGTACAGAAACATCTCTCTCTACAGTACTGCTTCGCCAGAATCAGGTACTCGCTCCTCGAGGGCCTGCCCTCTGCTTCGGTGCCAGACCTCTCGTCTAGTGGAATCTCTGCTGCTGCTAGTGAGTACAACACTACCGAGTCTCTCTGCTCTAAGGGATCAGGTACTCGCTCCTCGAGGGCCTGCTTTCCCTGTCTCGGAGCTCTCCTATTCTACTTGGGACTCTGAATCCTAATTCTACTGTGTACTCATAATTCTCAGTCTCTTTCCAATACAGCATTGCTTACAGAGGATCCGTTTTCAGCATTCTGTGAGAGACGCGCCCAGCCGGGCTCTACAACCACTACTCACTACTGCCACCTCTGGTGGTTCCATATACTGTTTAATAAAAGATTCAAATCTGTGTTTATCTGGCCAGAGTTTAGCCTGACACTGTGGTCCCTCAAGGGACTGCCCCCCGTGAGCGTGGTCAGCTGCCACAGTGTCCAAGGATCCACCCAAATACCAATAACCATAACACTATTCAAGTTAGATGTCTTAGTTTAGCTCAATTGGATGACTCTCTTTTCCAATCACCTGTAACAGACCATTTTTTTTTTATAACTTTGCTTAGTGTCAATCAATTTTGCATTTGTATGAGGCCATTAATTGAGTGTTAATCTGAAAATGTTCCAAATCTTCTGTTTATGTAGTATGCATATATTAAGATTTGAGCCTGGGGTAATATGGAGGGAAAAGTTCAGTTAGCTCCCACAGACAACCAGAATTACCTTTCAAACTTAACACACAGATGCAAAAAGCATTGCAATGAGATTTAAAGAAATAATAATAATTAGTTATCATCAAGCATATAGTCTACTACCCTACAATTTAATCAAACACCTCTCAACAAGAAGACTTCTAGTATAGACAAAAACATTCTGAATGTCGCAGTGCAACTCCTGTACTCACCAGCTTGGCTTCCTCTTGAAAAGGGCACTGCTGAGTTTGTCTGCTTGGTCCATTTACATTTTATTTGTATTTTATTGTCCAAATATGCTCTGTGGGGTTTTTTCCTGTGGATTTTATTGATACTATTTGTTTTATATGAATTTTATTATATTATTCATGATATTGGTATTTCAATTGTAATGTACATCAATTTGAACTACGTGGAAATGTATTCCACAAAACAGATATATTAGAAAAAAGAAATAAGACAGCACCAAGGCCTGGAAGTCTGCTGAAAGGATGGTTCAGACTGATTATAAAATGTCTTCTACACCTCTGTCAGAAATGCATTCTAATTCTTTATAAATTAAAACAATTTAAGAGCAATATATGTACAAGACTTATGTAAGGTAACCAGTTAAACAATTCATATATTTATTTTATTTATTTATTTACATCTGTTTTACTATACCGACGTTCAAGACGAGGATTCTTATCACACCGGTTTACATCGAACTGAAACTTGGGAACAGGTTACAGATAACAGTTGACAAATAACAAATAAGAATCATCGAAACTATAACTGGGGGAAAAACAGGGGAAAAAAGTAGAAGGATATATAATTTTAGAATGTATTAGCTAATTATAATTTTGTAAAATAAAGCATGTAATTTTTCTGAGACCTAGCCTTCAAACAATAATCTCATTTGAACATGTCCTTTTTTTTTAACTCTCATTTTGTTCCCAGCTGCAGCTTAACATTGTTTTTATACCATTTGCACTTAGCAAGATAAAAATTCTCATTTTAATTACTTTTTTGATAGCAAAGAATGGCCCAGAACCAATGTATATTGTCAATGGTTTTACCTTGTGTAAAATTTCACTCAGCACCCTTCTTTAAACTGCATTATAAAAGATAATTGTGTAATGAATATAGTTTAACAGCATATCTGCTCAGTCAACTCAGTTCTTGGTGTATAGTCATTAGTTGCAAGAGCATTTGTCATGTCCATTCAATTGACCAAACTTCCTATTCTCTTCAACCTCACTCATGAAAATAAAAAAAAAAAAAGAATGCCTCTGTCCTACCTCCCACGTCAACAAACCACTTATAGACTGCAAATTTCTCAAAGCCCATCATGGTACCAAAGGATATATTTAGATACAATGGAGTGCCATCCCCACCAATAAATTCAATAGTTCTATGAACAAAGGGTAGTAAAGCTAGTATTCCCATTTTCTGTAATCATATATGCATTATACTGTACATATTTCTTGGCTTTGTTTCCCTGTAATTACTTAAACAGCACATTCTTAAGACAAAAGTCATCAGCTGTCTTCAGATCCCTATGTTTTGAGCTTGCAGCCACTTCATGGCAAGTCTCCATTGTGTACCGATATACAAAAACATACTGCATTATGTTGTTATAGGTCCACATTACATTTTTTATCCATGTCCTTGCTGTATTCACCCCTTAAACCAGATTTCTCCACTTTTTATTTTATTAATTCAACATGCTTACTTTCTGCAAACTCCATAAACTGATATTGTATTGTTTCATTTTTATTCCTTTTATCATGTTTTTTATTATATGAATCATTGTAAACCGTAGAGATGGAACTGGTTTCTGTGCAACGGTATATAAAAACTGTATTTATTTATTTATTTAGACATTTTTGTATACCGACCTTCCTCACGAGACATCAAGTCGGTTTACAGTACAGAAATAAATATCAGTACCTCGTATACATTAAACAAATAACTAATTAAAATACAATAAACATAATCTAATAATATAAAATCATAATTACAATATAAAACCAAATCAAATTAAAACATACTTTAACAATGATACAGTACTAAACTAATACTACGCATACCTTTCCTTTTAAGACCTGTAATTTTCAATTAGCTAGCTAAAACAAATTTTACTAGTCTCTGATTTGACCCTTTTCACCAGCTAAAAGATACTAACCTATCTTTTCTAACTCCCCCCTTTATAAAATATTCTAACTACACTTTACTCAGTAACCTAAAGTAGTAACAATAAATGCAGGACTGTATAGTGATTAACGGCTAGCCTCATTTGAGTCATTAAAAGCCTGTTCAAATAACCAGGTCTTTAGGAGTTTTTTAAACTTCTGAATGCATGATTCTGATCTAATCTCAAGTGGTAATGCATTCCATATTTTAGGTCCTGCCAGAGAGAGAGTCCTCTCCCTGACTGAACTCAAATGAGCAACTCTCGGGGAAGGGATTGTAAGCAGGGATTTCCCAGATGATCTCAAATTGCGTGCTGGGGTATGTATACACAGAGAAGCATTTAACCATTCATTATTACTGCCATATACCGTTTTATGTGTTAGCATTAAGCATTTGTAATGGATCCTTGCATTAATTGGCAACCAATGCAGCTCTCTCAAAACGGGGGTGATATGATCGTATTTTCTCTTATTAGACAGAACCCGCGCAGCTGCATTTTGTAGTAGCTGTAGAGGACGCAGAGTTGAAAGTGGAACTCCCAGCAAAAGGGCATTACAATAATCCAATTTTGGTGATATAATTGCTGCAACACTGTACGGAAATCTCCTGGATGTAGTAAAGGTCTTAATTTTTTTTAAATTTGCAGTTTGTAAAAGCCATCTCTATTTATGGCCTTTATCGCAGCCTTCATATTCAGTTCCGCATCAAGAATGGGGCCCAGATCTCTTACTTCGTACTTAATTTCATAGGATGGTGCTAACGACTTAATTTCTGTTTCAATTTTCTCCGTTACTTTATTAGTTAAATAGAGTATTTCAGTCTTTGAACTATTTAGGGACAATGACATGTGTGCTAGCAATTGTTTTATGGAAGTGAAATATACTTCCCATAGCTTTAAAGTAGACTGAAGTGAATCATTTATGGGTAATAAAATTTGTACATCATCTGCAAACAAATAGTGAACCAAACCTAATCCAGCCAAAAATCTACACAGAGGGGCCATATATATATTAAAAAGTGTAGGAGACAATGAGGAGCCCTGGGGGACCCCTGTCTGTATCTCAACCGGCTCATATTCTACTGTGCCCAATTTTACTTTGGACGATCTATTAGATAGAAATGATCTCATCCAATTAAGGGTCGTATCTTTCATCCCAATTTCTTGCAATCTATCCATCAGGGCTTCATGATTAATGGTATCAAAAGCAGCCGATATATCCAATAAGATAAAAAAATATGATTTATGTTGGTCAAATCCTCTTTGAATCATGTCGGTCAGTGAGATTAATAAAGTTTCTGTATTATGAGATTTGCGAAACCCATACTGCGATGGAAAAAGCAGATGATTTTCCTCAAGATATTCTGTCAGCTGCCTATTTATCACCTTCTCCAGTAATTTGGCCACAAATGGGAGTATTGAGATGGGACGATAATTTGTCATAACTTGCGGATCAAGTTGTTCTTTCTTTAATAGTGGTTTTACTATAGCGCATTTTAACAGATCTGGAAATATACCCTCCTCTAGTGATATATTGATAATATCTGCCAGTGGTTTAGCTATAATATCTGGAACTGTTTTAAGGACCTTAGATGGAATAACGTCCAATGGGTGAAAGGCTGGATTAGATTTCTTTATCAAATTACTTACTTCCAATGAAGATACCGTTTCAAAAGATGACCAGACAACAGAGGGATTGCAAGGTAGTGAGATGTTTTGAGTAGGGTGGTTTTTTAATTTCTTTACAAGGTCCTGTACTTTACTTATGAAAAAAGAAGCAAATTGATTTGCTTTTTCTTTTGGATCTTCAAACACATAAGCATTTCCTTTGGATTTAATAAGGTCCGATACATAAGAAAATAATATCTTAGAGTTGAATTGGAATTTATGTATCTTTTCCGAATAAAAATTTCGTTTGGCAGTATTAATCTCCCTTCTATACTCATGCAGAGCAGTTCTGTACATTACTAAGGAATTATTGTTTCGCTTTTTTCGCCAAGATCTTTCTAGTTTCCTCAATCCTTGTTTCAAGGATTTTAAATGAAGAGAAAACCAAGGAGATTTATGTTTGTTCCCTGGAGTTATGAATTTCTTTGTTAAGGGGCAGATTTTATTAGCTACTTCTGTTGTAGAGTCTATCCATGAATTAATAGCTTTACATGTATTAGAGCAATCCAATTTGGTCAATGCTTCTGGTAAGATATCTAACAGTTCGTCTGCCTTACAGGATTTTCTAAATTCAATCTCAATTTTATTTAAACCATCTTGATTGGAAAGGGAAGTTTTACAAATAATAGATGCTGTAATCAGATAGTGATCTGACCATGGCACAGGAATACTCAGTGGATGGGTTTCACACTGTAAGGCATCATTTAGAAATAACAAATCCAATGTATGTCCTGCTTTATGTGTTGGAGTTTTCATAACTTGCGAGAAACCTAAAGCTTCTACTGAATTTAAGAATAGTTCACAACTAGAAGGTAATGGAAACTTATCTATATGAAGATTAAAATCCCCTAACAGAATTGTCGGTATTGATTGGTCAACTGAGGTAGCTAAAAATTCTACAATAGGTGAGCAACTGTGATCTAACAAGCCAGGAGGGGTATATACCAGAATTACCTGCAGCAAGCCAGATTTAAAGTACGCCAATTCATACCGAGCTGGTAATTTAACATTTTGTTGAATTAAATGAAAGTTTTTGTTTGCTAACAGCATAATTCCTCCTCTTCTTTTATCAATTCTTGGAATAGAAAAAATATCATAATCCTCATGTGGCAGCTGGTTAATGATTACCTGATCTGTAGTTTTTAACCAGGTCTCAGTTATAGCACAAATATCCGGTTTACTATCTCTCAAATGGTCAACTACTACTGGAAGTTTTTTTCCTAACGCTTGAACGTTAAACAGAGATAATGACAGCATTGCGAGAATTAAAAATTTAGACTTATTAGTTATAGGAACCTGAACCAAACAACGTGTAGTTGCTTGTTTCCATTGTAAGTCATACTTGTTCCCTATTTTATGATAACTAATTCTAGTGGGAATCGCAAATTCCTCCATAACTGTGCTGACTTACAAGAACTTACAGAGAGACGATTTTCTAACGAAACGAAGTTCCAACAGTCCAACGGTGAGGCCCAACGGTGAGGCACAAAGGGGAGCACTAAGGGGAGATCCCCTTAGGCGCGCCCCTTTGGCGCGCGACGCCGACCTGGTCAGCGTCTTAAGTAGGCTCCGCGCTAGTGGATGACGTCACCCGGGGGGTCGGCGTCTCGCGGGGGGTGGGACCAGGTCTCTGGGAGGCTTCAGCACACGTCGGTATTTCAAACAGGAAGCGGTAAGATGATATTATTTTTCCCAATGGTCTTTCCTCTCATAAGCAGCCTCAGGGTTTAAAAGTTGAGACTGTAGCAGTTTTTCTTTCCCTCGGGCAATAGCCACCGACCTTTTCGGTCGGTGGCTATTCCAAATTCCAATAAAAACATCCAGTATTATAATAATACAATTACAATATATTCATACATAATTAAAATTTAAACATAAAACACAAAGCATTTTCTCAGCATATCTGCTAAGACTACCAACACTCAGAGGTATTATTGCAACATAATCAATTATTACAAAGTGCTAGTTCACTGTTTTTCACGTGTTATGTTGAAAACAATTTAAGAACTCTTGGTGGAGAGCCGGCATCCGGCCAGTGGTGGTAAGTAAAGCCACTCAAGGGACCTTCCTGTGAACAGTAAATCTAACATCCAGCATGCTATTTGGGCACCATGCGGCCAAGATATCTAGGGCAGACAAGGGTTAGATATGGCGCACTATCGCCCAGGCCCTGACCCGATGCAGTGGAATAAAAAGGACTGGAGAGCAAGTGGCCCACCGCTACTGCAACATAAAAACCCAGCTTAAGATCAAGGTGGCAAATCGTAATAAATATCTGTGCCAGACTGGAGGAGGAGCCCCTTGCCTCATTGTGAAGACCTCCATGGAAGATCGCTTCATTCAGTGGGACCAGACGTATTCAAGGGGATGGATGAAGGCCTGGACACTACGAAAGCCGGAATCAGTAAGTTCAACTCACATGTAAATGTCAAGTCTGCTGCAGATGTCCACATATTTTTGCATAAGAAGCTCACATTGATGCAAAAGTGTGCATCTTATGCCAAACAGTCCATGTATATTTTTAGCATTCATACTTATGTCGTCTTGTTTCACAGCTCTCACCCAGGAAACCGCTGGTCCCAGCTGTGACGTCCCAGGGACCAACAGTGCAGCCCCACCAATGCCAGCTACTTTACAACTGGATGCACAAAACCAGTGGAGTGAAGAGAAGGATGACCAGCATCAGTAGCAGCCACAACACCTCCAGGTAGTAGGACCTCTTAATTCACCACGCAACATGAGCCTCAATATCTCCGGCTTCATGGAGGAGTCACCCTTGCCATGGGAGCAAGCTCAGCCGTCTCCACCTGTCTCCGGCATGCCACCTGCCTCCGGCATGCCAGTAGGCTGCAGCAGCCATCCAGCAAGATCCGCAAACAAGCCCGGACATGCTGACTTTGGAGGGCCAGACAGCAGCTCAAATACCACCAACCCCAGCGCCTTCATCAAGAGAGCACACAATGCATGAGATGCTAGACTGCATAGAAAGGAAGCATGAACTCCATCTCCACCACATATGAGCAGAGCTAGTGTGCTTGAGGAGGACTCGGATCAGCCACACCCAAGTCTTGCGGGATCAGACAGCAGTCCTTATGCAGGGCTTAACCACCATTGCCACATCCATAAACAACTTGACCAATGCATTACCAGAAATTCTTCAATGCTTGTCAAAGCTTCCACCAGTGCCCTCCCCAGCTTCCCAGGATTCAACTCCGTGCAGCAGTCCCTGAGTAGAAGGATGGGCCAGGGATAAGCCCCACAAACAAATGTCACCCCAACCCAAAAGCTCTGCAGAGGAAAAGGCCCATGAGGCCCCCAGAATTAAAGGGGAAAAATGCAAATAAAGACTTGTCCAAAGAAGCCCAGCTGGTCCACTGTACAGAGTTTCTGTGCTACTGAGATGGAAGAAGACTGCTGGGCCCATCCTGACTACAGAGTTTCTGTGCTGGCTAGATGGAAGACTGCTGGGCCCATTCTGACTAGTGCTCCTGTGCCTACTTGCTGATGGGGATTATCTACAGTCTGCCTGTGTTGTCCTGTTGCTTACTTGGTATGTCATCATCTATGCTCTGCACGTAGTCCTGCCTCCTTGATGCAGGGAAGCCCTGCTGCAGTCTCTTTTCATCATGTCTCATCTCCTGGTTTCTGCTATTGATATCTCATCTCATCTCATACTGCTGCTGCTTCCATGCTGGTGTCTCATTTTAGCCTGCTGCTGCCTTTTCTTATTTCATCCTGCTACTGCCTCCATGCTGGTGTCTCTTCTCATCTCATCCTGTTGCTGTCTCTATGTTGCTGTGTCATCACCTGGGACTACTGCCTCCATACTGCTGTGTCATCTCCTGGGGCTCCTGCCTTCATGCTGAACTCTCCAGTCCTGGTCTTGCTGCCTGCTACTTGAACTTTGCTACCTTGGCCCCTTTGGCTGCCCTCTTGAGTGTACTCTTTCGACTTGGACTATCTTGGCCTTCTTTGAAATCTGCTGCCTTGGCTCCTTAGGTGGTCCCCTTGAGTGCACTCTTTCAACATGGACTGTCTGGGGTTTCTTGCCATCACATAGTTGTGCTAGCATCAGTTCTAACATTAAATCTGTACTTTAGCTATTGGGTTGCCATTTCCTCTTTCTATGATCCTTGGCTTAATCATGATTTTGCTAAAGGATAAGATCATTAAATTGTATATGTCATGTTGCCATTTGTAACTATGTATGTACATGTCACCACTAAATGTGCTGGTCATGTCATTTACAATGTCATGTGCTATTTGATATCTTGTGCTTGCAGAATGTGATTACCAAAGACATTGTCTTGCTTTGCTTGTGGTGACACCAAGTGTTTTATAATAAAATAGTGACATACTTTGAAACTTCACTTCCTGGTTGTGTCTTTTCATTGTGTGTTGTTTTTCCTTAAGAGTTCACTAGATAAAAGGTTTGGGGCCCACATAACCTCACATGCTAGAGTGCCATTGGCCTTTCCAATAGGGCACATTTCTCACATACTAGACTATATGGCCTAGGCCATACTACAAAAAGTTAATTTGTATGCTCCCAAGGAAGACAGCAAGAGCCAAGCAGTAAACTCCTTACTGTGAAGCTTCACAAGTGGCTGGGGGATCCATTTTGCTACATTGGATCAGGCAGGGATTTGGGTTACTCCTGCCCAATCCAATGCCTAAATCTGAAGAGGCAAGCATCCTTTGGGGTCTCCTATGCTGTGGGCAGCCTGGAGCCTTTTCTCTTCTTCAGCCACTGGCGGGGTGGATTCCGCCAGGCAGCCCCATGGCCTCTGCTCCATTTTGTCCAGGAGGAAGAGGCTGGGAGTGATTGGGTAAAAAGGCAGGGGAAGGAAGAAAGTGTGGCTAGTGTAGAAAAGGGTAAAAAGAGGTGAGGAAAGAGCAGGAGAGGGAAGGAGAGGGTGAAAAGAGCCTCTAGAGGAAAGGAGAGCGGGAAAAGTGGGGAAATCTAAGGTAATGAGGAAAGAGTGAGAAGGGGAAAAAACTGAGATAGAGACTTTCTAAGGGGTGAGAAGAAGGAGAAGAATCTCTAGAGAGACAGGGATGGGGAAGAACTGAAGTAGCGTGAAAAGAGTGGGGAATATATAGAGGGAGGGAGGAAAGACCCTTTGCAGAGCGAGAAGGGGGAAAAGTGGGGGAAACAGCCAAGAGAGAGGGAAAGGGGAGGAAGAGCTAAGTAGTGAGGGAAGGGGATGAGAAGTGAGAGAACCAAAGTAGTGAGACTGTGGGCTACCCAGTGGCCCCCATCCCACCAGTAGCTTAAGTGGTGTGGACACCAACTTGTGACCCTGACTGATGCCAAAATGAAGTGATGGGCCCAAGGCTGCTGGGGGAGCAAGTGGAAGAAAAGAAGGTGAAGCCCGAGTGTGTGAGAGAGTGTGTGTGTGTGTGTATGTGTGAGAGACAGATGCAGAAGGAGCCTGTGAGAGGTATTTTAAATGTGGGGGGGAGTATGTAAGTGAAAAATCATGTGTCTGTATGTGTGAACATACCGTATATGTGAGAGGGAGCACGTATGTATGTGTGTGTGAATGCGTGCATGTGTGGGAGAGAGGGAGTGTGTGCATCTGAGAGAAGAAGCATGAGTAGGTGAGCACGAGTATGTATGACAGAAAGTAAGTGGGTGTGAAAGAGAGAAGCAAGTTTGTATGCCCTCCCTCCCTCCTTAATCCACAACAATCTCAAGATGGCTGGAAATCGAAATTTCCCAGGTATGAAGACTGGGAGTTGTTTTGTTTTTTTTTTATAATTTTTTTTTTTTTATTGACTTCCATACAACAGAGAATAAGGATAATGCCATATACATAAATGGTAAAAGTCACAACAATTAATACAGAATAAACCCTAAGTGAGTCATCTATGATATAATTATGCGATGGTGTGGCCTACAGTAAAACAGAACATAGCAATAAGTGTACAACTTGTACCTTAGGGCCCCGTCCCGGAAAATCTCCGGGTGGGTGTCTCCAAGCCCTTTATTACAAATTATATCTCTTAAGTAAATAAGGGTTCCATTTAGCATGAAATTTCGGTAAATTGTGTCTTTTAACAGCTGTCAATTTGTACATTGTACATACTCTATCCAAGCGCAATAAAACTTTACCCATGGCAGGTGCCTGTTTTTGCCTCCAAAGTGTTGCTATTTCAATTCTAGCTGCTACACAGACCTGCTGCAGCAGACTGTTTTGATTGTTATCCAGCATGGGGATTGGAAACTGCAGCAGCGTCTGCTCAGCATAAGGGTGATCTGCAGCAGTTGGGATAAGAAAGCTCCCAATTCCGTCCAGAATGCTAAAATAGCAGGGCATTTCCACCAAATATGATAAAAGGAGCCCCTGTTGCACAACCCCTCCAGCATAAATCGCTTATAGTAGGGTATATCATGTGCAGTTTATCTGGTGTGTAGTACCAGCGATACAATAGCTTAAGGCAGTTCTCCTGAATAAGTGTAGATATAGATATCCTACATAAAGTGTGTTGGACAGTGCCCATGTTTCATCTGCATAGGACCTTCCAAAATCATGTTCCCAAGCTGATATGTGTGTCATCTTTTCCCTGGGATTTGTGGTTAAGATGCCATACAATTTAGAGATGAGGTTTTTAATATACCCCACTGAAGAACAATATCCCTCGAACAGGGAGTTGCCGGTTCTGAGAGAGGTTGCAATTTTAATTGAATGCAAGAAATAGGCTATTTGCTGAAATGCAAGAAATTCAGATTTAGGCAGCCCATGGTGGGCGCATAGCTGCTCAAAGGTTACCAACCGACCCTTTTCCCAAACATGCTTGATCATATAAACCCCCATGTGTAATACACGTTTTAAATGCTTGTGGTTGGAGACAGGGTACAAAGGAAGTGTTATGAAATAGATGTGTAAGGGGGGAGTATTCTCTAGCATTAATCAGTTTAGATCGCACTTTCTTCCATAAATTAAGGGAGGTGTGGGTTGTGGGCAGGATGCGTGTGCTACTCCTCCATGTTCTGCTAGGTTGCCATAACAGAGCAGCCAGTGGCATTGGTGCCTGGGCCTATTCCAATATTACCTACTGTTTGGGATGATCTATATTCTGCCAATCAATAACTTGTCTGAGTTGTGCAGCCAGATAGAATGAGTCTGTGTTGGGCACTCCCAGACCACCCTCAATCTTAGGGGCTTATTGTATTGACTGCTTCACTCTTGGGGGCCGTCAATTCCAGATAAAACTGAAGATTCTACGCTGCCATCTCTTCAACAGTAGATGGGGTATGGAAATGGGCAGTGTTTGAAAGAGGTATAGGAGGCGTGGGAGGACATTCATTTTAATTAGACCAATCCTGCTCAGCCACGAAAGAGTTAGGTGCTCCTACCTTTCCAAGTTCCGCCATTTGTTGCTCATCAAGGGTGTGTAATTAAGGTCATACAAGGAGGAGGGATGATGTTCCAGATAGATTGACAAATACTTTAGCTTATGCTTAGCCCAACAAATTGGATGCTGAGCTTTCAAAGAGGTCACCAACCTAGAGTCACATGATATGTTAATATCTCTGACCTTAAACCTGGACACGCGGCTGAACCTATCTAGCTCCGCCTCAATGACACACAGTGTCCAAAGGGGATTGCTCACTGAAAAGATGATATGATCGGCAAATAAAGACAACTTAAGGGAGCTCATCCCCACCGATATACCTGAGATATGGCATGGTTTCTGATCTTAGTAGCAAGTGGTTCGAGAAATAACGTAAAAAGCAAAGGTGACAAAGGACAGCCTTGCCTAGTTCCTCGTCCCACCACAAAGTCACTAGAGTACCTGCCATTCAGAGGTTTGTCATACAACTTGTCTATCCAAGTTCGGAACCCAGCTCCAAAACCCATGACCTCCAAAACACTAAAAAGGAAGGGCCAATGTACAAGGTCAAAGGCCTTCTCTGCATCTATAGAAAGAAATAGAGTAGGACTCTGGTCTTCATGTACCTTCCACATTATGTTAACAAGCTTGCGAATGTTGTCGCCGGCCATTCTACCAGGGATGAATCCTACTTGGTCTTGATGGACTAGCTTAACTATATGGGTATTGAGCCGGGCGGCCAGGATCTTAGCTAGAATCTTAAGGTCTAGGTTAATGAGCGATATGGGTCTGTAAGATCCACACAGAGCTGGATGTCTTCCAGGCTTAGCAATAACCGTGATGCCTGCCCGATTGGAGTATGGTAGTAAGGATTCCCCATCCCTTAAGCAGTTGCACAGTTTCTGCAGGGGTTCTACAATATAAGGAGCAAGTTGTTTGTAAAAGTGCGTTGTCAGCCCATCTAGGCCCCGGGCCTTGCCTAAGTGTAGATCTTTAATAGCCAATAATATCTCAGGTGTGGTGATTTCCCTATCCAGGTCTTCGCAGGCATCCTGAACTAGTAGGGAAAGTTTAATGTCTTTAAGGAAGTCTGAGATATGATCTAGGGGACTAGTATCATCTAGGTCATACAACTTCTCATAAAACTGTAAAAACTTGCTTCTAATTTCGGCTGGATTAAACAGCAGGCCTCCTTGCTCATGGTATAGGTAGTGATGTCCTTTCGTGGATTACAAACTGGCTAAATGACAGGAAACAGAGAGTAGGATTAAATGGACAATTTTCTCAGTGGAAGGGAGTGGTCAGTGGAGTGCCTCAGGGATCTGTATTGTGACCCTTACTTTTCAATATATTTAAAAATGATCTGGAAAGAAATACGACGAGTGAGGTAATCAAATTTGCAGGTGTTACAAAATTGTTCAGAGTAGTTAAATCACAAGCAGATTGTGATAAATTGCAGGAAGACCTTGTGAGACTGGAAAATTGGGCATCCATGAAATTTAATGTGGATAAGTGCAAGGTGATGCATATAGGGAAAAATAACCCATGCTATAGTTACACAATGTTAGGTTCCGTATTAGGTGCTACCACCCAAGAAAGAGATCTAGGCATCATAGTGGATAACACATTGAAATCGTCGGTTCAGTGTGCTGCGGCAGTCAAAAAAGCAAACAGAATGTTGGGAATTATTAGGAAGAGAATGGTGAATAAAACGGAAAATGTCATAATGCCTCTGTATCGCTCCATGGTGAGACCCCACCTTGAATACTGTGTACAATTCTGGTCTGCCGCATCTAAAAAAAGATATAATTGCGATGAAGAAGGTACAGAGAAGGGCGACCAAAATGATAAGGGGAATGGAACAGCTCCCCTATGAGGAAAGACTAAAGAGGTTAGGACTTTTCAGCTTTGAGAAGAGACGGCTGAGGTGGGATATGATAGAGGAGTTTAAAATCATGAGAGGTCTAGAATGGGTAGATGTGAATCAGTTATTTAGTCTTTCAGATAATAGAAACACTAGGGAGCACTCTATGAAGTTAGCATGTGGCACATTTAAAACTAATCGGAGAAAGTTCTTCTTCACTCAACGCACAATTAAACTCTGGAATTTGTTGCCAGAGGATGTGGTTAGTGCAGTTAGTATAGCTGTGTTTAAAAAAGGATTGGATAAGTTCTTGGAGAAGTCCATTACCTGCTATTAATTAAGTTGACTTAGAAAATAGCCAAGGCTATTACTAGCAACGGTTGTTGACGTCCAGAAGTGGATCCTTGGGCCGACCGCCTGAGGGGCGGACGGGAGGCAGACTTAAGAGCCGGAGACGAGACTTCACCTGGAAACCCGAGCCTCCCCCGGAGGAGCCGTTGGAGACCGGGTCGTTAGGGCTTAGGTGGCTTCGCCCTGGAAGTCCGAGGTCCCCCCAGGAGGAGCCCGTAGGGACCCGGACCGCTGGGACTTAGGAGAGAGGCGAGACAGCAGGGAAGACCAGGACTGGACCGGAGTCGGGGAGCGCTGCAGGAGACGTAGATGGTGAAACGGACCAGGATCAAGGCAGGCAGCTGAAGACGGAGTCAGTGAAACGTACCAGGATCAGGGCAGGCGGCTGAAGACGGAATCGATGAAACGGACCAGGATCAGGGCAGGCAGCTGAAGACGGAGTCAGTGAAACGTACCAGGATCAGGGCAGGCGGCTGAAGACGGAGTTGATGAAACGTACCAGGATCAAGCAGGCATGCAAGAAGCAGGAGCTGGAGAACTGGAACAGGCTAGGAGGGATGCAGGAACCAGAAGGCTAGGAACAGGCAGGCAGGAACACAGGAACAGGAATCAGCTGGCAACTATCACAAAGCAACCACGTTGCAAGGCACAGGAGGAAGTCAGACGCCGAGTTAATTCCCCCTCGGCGTCTGACGTCATCCAGGAGGCGGAGCTGGGCTTTCGCGCTGGAGGCCCTTCAAAAGGGCCTCCGCCGCGAGCGCGCACAAGCCCTAAGGGCGGGGCCTACTCCTCCGGCGGCGTCTCCCTCGTGGGAGCGCTGCCGACTAGGCCGCAGCTGCCGCGGCGTTGTTGCGGTCGTGCCGCGCTTGGGGCCCCGGACCAGGTAGGGGGTTCGGTCGCGCTCCTCGCAACCGAAACCACAACAACGGTAACATGAAATAGACTTAGTTTTTGGGTACTTGCCAGGTTCTTATGGCCTGGATTGGCCGCTGTTGGAAACAGGATGCTGGGCTTGACCCTTGGTCTGACCCAGTATGGCATATTCGTATGTTTTTATTTTAAGCAGTAAGTTTTGAGACCTTATTTGCTTGAGTTTCTGAGCTAATAACTTTCCAGCCTTGTTGCCTGATTCAAAATGCTCCTGTCATACCAAGTTCAGGGAATGTGCTAAGTTGTAGATTTCTTCCCATTTCAGCTCTTCCCTGGCCTTGCTCAGCTGACAGAGGGTGCAAGGGTCCCCTTTCAATGCGTGCCGACATGCTAAGGATTTTATAGAATGTTGGAGCTCCTCTACATTTCTTAACATAGGCAGCTCTGGCAATAAACACCCCTTGAATGTAGGCTTTATAACTATTCCCAAATCACCTCAGGTTAGGATTCACCCGTGTCATTGATGGAGAATAAAAATTTGGTGTCATTTTGGAGCGACGTAGTAAATTCTTGATCTAACAGCAGGGAGTCATTGAGATGCCAGAATTTAAGCCCAGGGTCTGAGTTTACAAATGTAATGTCCAGCCACACTGGAGCATAGTCTGACCAACCTATTGCTTCTACCCCAACATCGCGAACCCTAGTACATATGTTTTTATCTATCAAGAAGTAGTCTATCCTGGAATAATTATTATGAACCGGGGAGTAGAATGTATAGGAGCGTGATGAAGGAAAAAGGGAACGCCAAATGTCAATTAGGGTCCACTCGTCCATGAAAGTATTTTTTTTTATTTTTTATTTTTATTGCATTTCAAAATTAACACAATTACACTTGTGAAAGAAATTAGAAGTACATTGAAATTCAATATAATCCTTTCTACATTAATCAAAATCAAAAAGGAAAAAGATAATATCCCTCAATATATAGGAAATGTTGCTCAGGGAGGTGGACCCTTGGCCTGGTGCAGGATTGATAGGCTCCCTGGGCGGACCCAGAGAGTGCCTACCACCAGGAGGCGGAGCACAGGAGGAGACAGAGGCTGGCTGGAGCTTCACCAATAGCAACCCGGGGTTCTCAGGTTGAGCCCTTGGTTACCTGGGCCGCCTGGTCTTAGGTGGGTCTTGCAGAATCTCCGAGAGATAAAGTTCAGGGGTGTGCCCACCACGGACAAGGGTGCACAGTCGATGTTCAGGCTAGGTTGTCCGGAAGCCAGAGAAGGCCAGAACAGAGTCCCTGAATGAAGAGCAAGGATCAAGGCCAGAGTCAAGGGGAGAGTGGTCAGCCGGAGCAAGGGTCAATACTAGAGGTCAATCCGTGAATGGTCAGATCAAGCGAAGGTCAGGTTCCAAGCAGCGTTCAGACATGGTCAGGCAGGCAAAGGTCGGTTCCAGGCAGTGTGCAGACGTGGTCAGTGGACAGGCAGAGGTCAGCTTCAGGCAGCGGTCGGACGTGGTCAGGCAGGAAAAGGTTGGTTCCAGGCAGCGTGCACACGTGGCCAGTGGACAGGTAGAGGTTGGTTCCAGGCAGCGTGAAGACATGGTTAGTGGACAGGCAGCGGTCAGTTCCAGGCAGCGGTCAGACGTGGTCAGTAAACAAGCAATGGTCAGGTCGGAGAAGGTTAGCCAAGTGAAATAGCAGAGTTCAAGAACTTGCAGTCACCAATAGGCAAAGGGACGCCGGAAACCTTGTTGCAAAGGCAAGCTCTAGTTGTCAGAACTTGCCTTAAGTAGGCCAGGTGAGATGATGTCCTCAGGAGGGGCCTGCAGTCTTCGGGTGCCCTGGCCCTTTAAATCCTGAAAAAGGACACACGTGCACGCCTGGAGAGCCCCTGGGAGGAGGAAGGATCAGTGGCAGCGTCTCTGTTGCAGGGATAGTGTGCGAGAGGGACAACGGCAGCAGCAGCGCCATCACGCCGCGAAGACAAGTGCCGCAAGCCAGGACAGTGGAGGCGGCACAACGCTGACGGCGCTCCTCTCCCGTCGTGGGAGTTGGAGATGAGGGAGGCCAGCTGCGGCCTCCGCTGCTGACCACCGCAACAGTACCCCCTCCTCAAAGCCCCCCTCCTGAGGGTTTCATTGGGTTCAATGCCGGATGTCCTCTAGACTATGTGAGTCCTGAGGTTGAGGTACCACAGGATCTGGAGGGAAGATGATTCCGGGGTGGTTTGGAAGACTGGCTACGACTGAAGGAAAACAATGCTTTTCCCTCTCTTGTTGTAGGAGGACTCGTAGACTTTGGACCTCTTCTTCTTTAAAAGACAGGAGGGACACACTCTACTGGGCTCTCTTCCATGGTAGGGGAAGGACTGGATGAAGAATAATGGGCAAATTAGCGTTGTATGTCACTTGGTCAAAGCTGGTTGCCAGCCTCGTGTCTCCCCAGCTTCTGCAGGGGACACAGGGGATCCTGGGGTAGATAGGGAATAACGTCTACTGGGAGACCATGATGTACAGCCAGATTATGGAATATACAGCGGAACAGCAGTATTTCAGTGACTCTGGGTGGGGCGCACATTGAAACTCCCCCCGTTTTGTCCAAACAGTGAAATCTACTTTTGACAACTCCAAAGGTGCATTCTATGCCACATCGGGTAGAACATATGGCCTCAAAGTACCTCGTCTGTGCTAGCGTGCTGGGAATAGCGACGAGGTGAGAAGCCAGGTCCTGCAACCTAATCCCGAATCTCCTGTGGCATAGAGAGAATGGCTGAATCATTCATACCACCGTGACGTTGTGATACTGCTGCCAACCCACAGCATGCTATAATAAACTAGAAGCTAAGCTCCAGCTTGACAGAGCCTTAAAAGGTTATTTCCAAACCCAAAGTCCATGCTGCCTTTTACTGTGACACTATAATAGCACTTGCTGTTATGGGATCGGGCCGTGCCCCGGTCCCTCCTCCTACCTCAGGGCCGGCCTGGCCCGCACAGACTCCTCTTCGGCCTGGTAGGCTCGACCAGCGTCCTGCCGCGGCTCTCCCTGTGCGAGGGAGACGCCGCTGACCCGACGCGCTTGGCCGCGCGCCTGGGGGCTGGAGCCTTAAAGGAGCCAGCGCGGGAAATTCGAAGAGGATGCCCCGAATGATGTCAGACGTTGCAGAGTATTTAACCCTGCAGCTTGACTAGGACAGCGCCTTGCAACAAGGTTCACTCAGTCCCCTGAGTTGCTAGTTGCTGCGTTAGATCTTGGATCATCTCTTCTGTCTTCTGGCTTCTGATCTGGCTTCGGCTCTTGACTACGCTACAGCTTCCGCCCCTGAATTTGGTTTTGACTTCTGACTTCTGGCTTCTGACCCGGCTCTGTCCCACGACTGTTTCCAGCTTCTGCCCCTGGCTCTGGCTTCGGACCCCTGACTTCTGGCTTCTGACCCGGCTTCATTCTTGGACTCCGACTTCAGCCTCTTCCACCACCTCAGGTATCCGGTACTTGCTGGCCCAGAGGATTCTCCTAAGTCCCAGCAGCTCGGGCTCTCACGGGCTCCTCCCGGGGGAGCCGCAGGCTTCCGAGGGTGAAGATTCTTCCAGCCTCCTGGGTCCAGCCGTCCTCTTCGTCCATCTCTTCGGCTGCTGCCCGGATCCTTGGTCGCATAGGGTCCCGCCTAAGTCCAAGAGGTCCAGGTTCCTACAGGCTCCTCCTGGGGGGACCTCGGACTTTCAGTGGTGAAGTCTTCTCCGGAGTCTCTTCAGCGCCGCCTCCCGGCTGTGACGTTCCCTGTGGGTTCCCACAGGATAACATCTGCAGTCTCAACCGGCCCAAGGGTCCATGACCATAACACTTGCTTATGCTGAGTCAGGTCTTCCTGAATGGAAAACGGCATCTGGAGTTCCTACACAATATGTCCATGTCACTCACAACCAAGCTATCGCTACCTGTTTGTAGTACTCCTCTAACACTGAAAATGTATATCACATCTGCCACACATGTCACTGCAGAAAGACAATAACCTCATGGTATGATTGTGCATGTCCCTGGCTGTTCTGCAGTATGTCCTCCAGGGAAATACATTTATCTGACATGACACAGGATGATGATAGGGCCAAAATGCACAGCACCCAGCTTCAATTTAACCCATGTGATGGACAAGACAAACTGTGTCTGACATCCTGGCTGACAGAGTACTAATAGGGCACACATGGCCTGGGAGTTTTTGTACTATGGACACAAAAAGATTTTGGTTGACAAGTGACATTTCAACAGCTCCAAAAGAGGATTTGAACAGCTATTTGCTTAAAGTAAACAAGTGGAAAGTCTCTAGTGCCTGGTCACACACTTAATTTTACAGCAAGTACATTGTTTGGACATGCAACATTAGTAGGCCTCTCTGGTATGGGGAGAGAAAGCTGAACCCTGGCACTATAGCTTGTAGACGTAACTGTACAAGCCACTTGTCACGTAACCAATGCAGTCACATCCTCGACAGCACCCCGTGGCAGTGCAGTTTGCTGTAAATACATAGCCAGAGAGGGACTATAGAAAGAAGCATCACTCTTACCTACAAGCCCACCGTCGCCATAGAGGTTGCCTTCAAAATTTTCAAACAGGCCAGATTGCCTAAGTATAAAGGAATTGTGCACAGCTCCTGGGTACCTGGCGACCACAATCAAGCGTCCCAGATCATTTGCACACTGATGGAGTGGAAGAGCTTTCTGTTGCGGTAGATCTTCTCCATACGTGCAAGGCAGAAAGAGTGAAATCAGCATGAAGTAACATGTAAATTTGTCCGTGCACTATGTTTTTCAGGGCAGTCACTAGGCCTTGCCCATGGTGCTTTGTTTGTTAAAAACTTCTGTCCCACTACAAAATCCTTACCAAATTTAATTAACCTAACCAAGAAATACTTGGAAGAAAATGATGTTACCATTACACAGGATTTTTGGAAGTTACACTGAAGTCCACTATTGTCCCCCAAATATCTGCAAGGACACAAAGAAGTAAACTGTTGATTCAAAGGAAATTGATATCTTTTGAGGATTTGTTAATGCATGGTGGCATAAGTGTTTAGAGCTTTGTTTTAAAATTGTACAGCAAACAAACACTAACTTCTGTTTATTAAAACAATCAATATGCTTTTTTTTTTTCCCTTTCTTCACTTCTGTCCACTAAACTAAGCTCCAATATTCACCCATAAAAATGAACAGTAATTTTTTTCCACTGATTTTCTCCCATTTTTATTCTTGTGAAAATAAACCCTGGTAAATTCCCAGGAAAAATAAAATTTAAAAATTAAAATGAAGATTAGAGGATGGCCAATAAAATGCCAATCTTTAAAAAGAGCTTAAGAGGTGCTCTGGGAAACTATAGACAAATGAGCCTGACGTCAGAGCTAGGAAAAATCATAGAAACTATTCTAAAGAAACAAAAGTGCAGAACATATAAATAGACATGGCTTATTGGGACACAGTCAACATGGATTTACCCAAGGGTGTTGCGGGCTCTGTCCACGTTCGGCCCGCACACGGGCCTGCTCACCTCGCTAGCTACTCTGCAGGTCACGGGTTGGCCTTTGGAGCGGCAGCCGCAAGCTCCTCTAGGCCTTGGCGTCCCGCGGCGGTGGTCGCCGGGCCTTCTACTGCGCACCAGGCCTCACGCCAGAGTTCGGCGTCTCCAGTGGTATTGGCCACGCCCCTACATGCGCGCAGACCACCCGGCTTCTTGTAGAGTCAGGGGCGGTCCTAGCTCTGTGGCGCGCTCTGATTGATGGAACGATATAAGGAAGTCCCTGCCTGCAATTTCTTGCCTTGGCAATCGGGTCGGCACTGTAAGTGTACTAGTTTGCCTCAGCGTTCACAGTCTTGTTCCAGTCTTGTTCCAGTGTCTGTCTGTCCTCACAGGTAGTACCCTCAGACTGTCTCTCTGATACTGACCTTGGCCTGTTCCTTGTGACCTCGTCTGACCTACAGAACCTGACCTCT
The DNA here is from genome assembly GCF_901001135.1 of Rhinatrema bivittatum. NCBI lineage: Eukaryota > Metazoa > Chordata > Amphibia > Gymnophiona > Rhinatrematidae > Rhinatrema > Rhinatrema bivittatum. The sequence goes on along the minus strand of NC_042616.1, from coordinate 415,993,579 downwards.
GCCTCATTGACTATTCCTCGGACTGATCCTCGGATTCTGACCTCAGCTGCCATTGACCACGTCTTCTGATTCTGACTCTGTCCCTTGCCTTGTCATTGCCTACTCTTTTGGGCCTTCCTTGCCTCTCCAGGCCAACAGTGTGAAGTCTGATCGCGCTCCCTTGCTGATCATGGGCACACCTCTCTACTACCTCTCCAGGAGACCCTGCGAGGCCCACCTAAGTCCAAGCGGCCTGGGTCCCTATGGGCTCCACCCAGGGGGACCTCGGGCTTCCAGTGGTGAAGCTCATCCTAGCCTCTGTCTCCTCCTGTGCTCCGCCCTCTGGGGGCAGGTGCTTCCTGGTCCCTACCAGTGAGCTGTTCTCCAGTGCTCCAGGACAAGGGTCCAACTCCAAACGCAACAGGTTGCCAAGGCCATGGACTCGGCGGAGTCTCCCGCCTCCTGGGCCCTTCCGGGTTTGGCCACCACAGTCCAAGAACATTGCAGGGCTTTGGAATCGCTAGCCTCTTCGGTGGAAGAGCTTTGTTCCCACAGCTGCGAGATACAGCTCTGGCTAATCCTGTGGGTCTATCGGCCTCTATGCTACCCAAAGCATCGTTGGCGCTCCCTGCACCTCCCCGATACAACGGGGACCCACGCTCCTATCATGGCTTCCTCAATCAGTGCTTCATGCAATTTGCACTGCAAGCATCCTTGTTCCTGAAGGAATCAATCAAAGTGACCTTCATCCTTTCTCGCCTGGAAGGGAGGGCTCTGGCATGGGCCTCTCCCTTATGGGAACGCTTTGATCCTATGCTTTCCAAGCTACCTGAGTTTATTGCTCTCTTCAAGCAGACCTTCGGAGACCCAGGCCGCAACAGCCTACTCCATCTCCGTCAAGGGTCTCGGACCCTCTCTGAGTATACGGTGGAGTTTAGGACCCTAACTACTGAGCTTGGGTGGCAAGAAGATTGTCTGCAAGCCATCTTCCTAGATGGACTCTCCAGTGCTCTCAAAGATGAACTCTCCATCTGTGAGACTCCCACGTCTCTAGAGGACCTGATTTCCCTCACCGGGAATATCGACCATTATCTCCGGCAAAGGCGCTTAGAAGTAAAGGCTTCCCGCTCTCCTACACCGTGTTCCATGCGTGTCCAGAGTCCTCCAGCCAAGATTCCAGCACCACCACCTTCTCCCGTGGTGGAATCTATGGAGGTGAACCATGGGCGATTGACTCTGAATGAACGCTTTTGTCGGAGGAAGGAGGGTCTTTGCCTTTACTGTGGCACTTCCGGACATCTTTGGCAGTTCTGTCCGGCCCATCTGGAAAACTGCAACGCCTGAGCCTGGCGGGGGTCCGGAGCTTAGGCGCTACTGTCACCGGCCCCCAACTCCTGCTTCCAGTCTCTCTGGGCATCCAGGCCCACTCCTTCACCACCACTGCTCTGGTCGATACAGGAGCAAGTGGCAGCTTTATCATGGATGACATTGTCAAGCTTCTGAACATTCCTCTTCAGCCATTAGATGTAAGCCTCTGCATCGCCTCCATTCAAGGAGAAAATCTTCCAGGGCTCATCACCCATCGAACAGTGGCTGTCCGTCTTACCGTGAGCACTCACCACAAGGAGGAGTTATCCTTCTATGTGTTAAAACGTTCCACACATCCGGTCATCCTGGGGCTGCCTTGGCTCCAGATCCTCGAACCCCAGTTTGATTGGCATTCCCTGCAGTAGGTGAGGTGGGGTCCCAAATGCCAGAAGACATGCCTATGTCAAGTATCTCCAGCAGTTTCTGTCATGAAGTCTCCCACTCTATCTGGCTTTCCTACTCTGTATGTTGAGTTTGAAGACGTCTTCTCGAAGCAGAAGGCAGATACCTTGCCTCCGTTACACAATTTCAATTGCTCCATAGAGCTTCTGCTGGGCACAACACCTCCCAAGGGCAGAACTTACCCATTGTCTTGCCCAGAAACCCTAGCCATGTCTGATTATATCAAAGAGAACCTAGAAAAAGGGTTCATTCGTTCCTCTGATTCTCCCGCTGGAGCGGGCTTCTTTTTCGTTAAGAAGAAGGACGGCAGTCTATGCCCTTGTATTGATTACAGAGGGCTCAATGCCATAACCTGCAAAGACTGTTACCCTCTGCCCCTTATCAGTGAGCTGTTTGACTGCCTTCAAGGGGCACGGATCTTCACCATGTTGGATCTGAGGGGTGCGTACAATCTGGTATGCATCCAACCCGAAGATATCTGGAAAACCGCATTCAATATGAGGGATGTTCACTATGAATATACAGTGATGCCCTTTGGGCTATGCAATGCCCCAGCGGTCTTTCAACGCCTTATGAACGAAATCCTCCGAGACCTCTTGTACTCATTTGTAGTCGTATATCTCGATGACTTCTTGATCTTTTCCAAGGACCTCGAATCCCATTGAGATCATGTTCAGATTGTCCTCCAACGTCTAAGAGAAAATCATCTATATGCTAAGTTAGAAAAATGCCTCTTCGAGCAAATTCGCTTACCCTTCCTAGGGTACATCATATCCGAACGAGGTTTCTCCATGGATCCAAAGAAAGTCCAAGGGATCCGAGATTGGCCCCAGCCAGTAGGCCTACGGGCCTTACAACATGTCCTTGGTTTCTCCAATTGTTACCGGAGCTTCATTGCCAATTATTCTACCCTAGCTGCTCCGCTCACCGCCATGACCAAGAAAGGGACTAACACTCGTGTGTGGTCACCCAAAGCACAAGCCGCCTTTCAGACGTTAAAAGAAGTCTTCTGTTCCGGTCCTTCTCTTCAGCATCCAGACCCAAGATGTCCATTCGTCGTTGAAGTCGATGCCTCCGCAATTGGAGCGGCAGCCATCTTAAGTCAGTTTTCTCCAAAGGGCAAATTAATACCTTGTTCATTCTACTCCCACAAGTTCTCTCCCACAGAGCAGCACTACACCATGGGTGACCGAGAACTTCTCGCCGTCAAGTTGTCATTCCAAGAGTGGTCCCCTGGTTGGAAAGGGCGCAACGTAAATTTACCATTTTCACGGACCATAAGAATCTTCAGCACCTGAAAGAAGCTCAACTCTTGAATCCTAGACAAGCCCGATGGGCGCTCTTCTTTGAACGATTCAATTTTGTCCTACAATATCGCCCAGGTCCCAAGAACCTCTGTGCTGACGCTCTATCGAGATCCTTTGAACCAGAGGATGTTCCTGATGTTCCCAGAACCATAATAGATCCTGCCTGCATATCCCTTGCCGTGACCACCACAGTTCCAGTGGGGAAAACCATCGTTCTACATAGATTACGTGAACGAGTTCTGAAATGGGCCCATGATTCCAAGTTGGCAGGACACCCGGGTCGTACCAGGACCCTAGAGATGCTGCGGAGATATTACTGGTGGCCCAACATGGTGCAAGACTCTCGTAACTATGTGAATTCATGTCCCGTCTGCGCCCAACAGAAGCCACCTGCCGGAAGGCCTTGGGGTCTACTCCGGCCGCTTCCAGCATCTACCGAGCCATGGTCCAGAATCTCAACGGACTTCATCACAGACCTGCCTCTGTCTCAGAACAATACCATAATTTGGGTCATCATCGACCGTTTTTCAAAAATGGGTCACTTTATTCCCTTGCCGGGCCTCCCATCGGCCCCACAACTAGCCAAGTTGTTCCTGAAACACATTTTCCGTCTCCATGGACTCCCAAAAGAAATAATATCTGACCAAGGACCACAGTTTGCAGCCAGATACTGGCGCTCCTTATGCAAGAAATTTAATATTGCCCTGTATTTTACGTCAGCCTATCATCCACAGGACAATGGTCAAGCTGAAAGGACCAATCGGACCTTGAAAACATTCCTCTGCTCTTACGTGAATGACCAGCAGGACAACTGGTCTGATTTGCTACCCTGGGCTGAGTTGTCACATAATACCCATGTTGCTGCTGCCACCGATGTATCTCTGTTCTCCGTGGTACTCTGAAGACAACCTCAGCTGCCACTTCCAGTGCCTCTGACTGTTCCTTCCCCAGTGGCACAGTTCATGGCCCACACCATTCGCCAGGTGTGGAATCAAGTCAAAGAACGCCTTACCCAAGCCGCTGAATGCTCCAAGCGTACTTCTGATGCCCACAGACATCCCACTCCACTCTTCTGTCCTGGTCAGAAAGTGTGGTTAAGCACCCGACACATAAGGTTGAGACTTCCTTCTCATCCTCTGGCTCCCAAGTACATCGGTCCATTTCCAGTGCTTCGAAGAGTGGGAGCAGTGTCATATCAGCTACAGCTACCACGTGCTATGGGCATCCATAACACATTCCATGTCTTGTTATTGAAGCCTTTGATCCTCTCCTGGCCCTCTCGTAGAGATCACCCTCATCCATGGATCTCCACTGAACCTGACTCATCTCTTCAGGTAAGAGAGGTCCTTGACGTCCGTCGGCGTCGAGGTACATGGGAATACCTCCTAGCCTGGGAGGGTTATGGGGCCGAGGAGAATTCATGGGAACCTTCCCATAACATTCTCGACAAAGAACTTCTTAAATCCTTCCATAGAACCCATCCTGACAAGCCAAGGCCGTGTAGAAGAGGGGGTACTGTTGCGCGCCCCGTCCACGCCCGGCCCGCGCACAGGCCTGCTCACCTCGCTAGCTTCAGGTCACGGATCGGCCTCCCCAGCGGCAGCCGCGAACTCCTCTAGGCCTTGGCATCCCATGGCGGCGGTCGCCGGGCCTTCCACTGTGCACCAGGCCTCACGCCGGAGTTCGGCGTCTCCACTGGCGTTGACCACGCCCCTATGAGCGCATGGACCACCCGGCCTCTTGTAGGGCCAGAGGCGGGTCCTAGCTCCGTGGCGCGCCCTGATTGATGGAACGATATAAGGAAGCCCCTGACTGCACTTCCGTGTCTTGGCAATCGGGTCGGCACTGTAAGTGTACTAGTTTGCCTCAGCCTTCACAGTCTTGTTCCAGTCTTGTTCCAGCGTCCTTCTGTTCCTGCGTCTGTCCGTCCTCTCAGGTAGTACCCTCCATCTGTCTCTCTGGTACTGACCTCGGTCTGTTCCTTGACCTTCCTGTCTGCTGCCTGCATTCTGACCTGTGCCTGCCTTGTGACCTCATCTGATCTCCGGAACCTGACCTCTGCTTCATTGACTACTATGATTGATCCTCGGATTCTGACCTCGGCTGCCATTGACCACGTCTTCTGATTCTGGCTCTGTCCCTTGCCTTGTCATCGCCTAAGCTGTTTGGGCCTTCCTTGCCTCTCCAGGCCAACAGCGTGAAGTCTGACCGTGCTCCCTTGCTGATCGTGGGCATGCCTCTCTACTACCTTTCTGGGAGACCCTGCGAGGCCCACCTAAGTCCAAGCGGCCCGGGTCCCTACAGACTTCACCCGGGGGGACCTCGGGCTTCCAGTGGTGAAGCTCATCCTAGCCTCTATCTCCTCCTGTGCTCCGCCCCCTGGGGGCAGGTGCTTCCTGGTCCCTACCAGGGAGCTGTTCTCCACTGCTCCAGGACAAGGGTCCACCTCCAAGCGCAACAAAGGGAAGTCTTGCCTCAATAATCTGTGATATTTTTTGAAGGGGTTAATAAACATGTGGATAATGGTAAGCCTGTGGATACAGTGTATCCAGATTTTCAGAAGGTGTTTGACAAAGTACCCTATGAGAGACTCCAGAGAAAAATAAAAAGTATTGAGATAGGAGACAATGTCCTATTGTGGATTATGAATTGATTAAAAGATAGGAACTGAGAATAGGATTCAATGGCCAGTTACCTCTATGGAGGAAGGAAATCAGTGGAAAATGAATTGAGCGAAGAGATTAAAGCTGCAGACAAAAAATTATTCCAAGTTTTTAAATCACAAGTGGATAGTGAGAAATTACAGGAGGACTTTGCAAGACTGGGCCCTCAAATGGCTGATGAAATTTAATGTGGCCAAGTAGAAAGTGATGCACATAGAGAAAAATAATCCAAACTGTACTTACACGATGATAGGTTCCATTTTAGGAGTCATCACCCAGGTAAATGATACAGCAACATCATGGACAATATATTGAAATCTTTGGCTCAATGCACGCAGTGATCAAAAATCTAACCGAATCATGGGAATTATTAGGAAAGGCATGAAGAATAGCATAATACATTTGTATGACTCCATAGTGTAACTGCACCTAGAGTATTTTGTGCAATTGTACTGTGATGCATCTCAAACCAGATACAGCAGAACTAGGAAAGGTATAGAGAAAGACAATCAATATGATGAAGGGAATGGAATGGCTCCCCTATGAGGAAAGGCTAAAGAAGTTAGGGTTCTTCATCTGAGAGAAGGCTGAAGGGAGATATGATAGAGGTCTATAAAATCATGAGTGGCATAGAACAGACAAATGTAAATTGGTTGTTTATTCTTTCAAAAAATAAAAAGATGAGGGGACACTCCCTGAAGATACTAAGTAGAATATTGAAAATACATCAGAAAAATATTTTTTCATTTAACATACAATTAAGCTCTGGAATTCAATTCTGAAGGACGTGGTATAGGCAGCTACTATAGCTGGGTTTAAAAATAGGTTTGGATTAGTTCCTACAGGGAAAGTCCATAAACAGTTATTAATCAGGTAGATGTAAGGAAGCCACTGTTGCTCTCGGGGGTGGATCCTTGTCCTGTGGCAGTGGAGATGCGCCTCCTGATAGGGACCAGACGGCAACTGCCACCAGGGGGGGGAGCACGAGAGGAGACAGTGGCTAGAGTGAGCTTCACCACTGGAAGCCCAAGGTTCCCTCGGGAGGAGCCCGTAGGGACCCGGGCCACTTGGCCTTAGGTGGGCCTCGCAGGGTCTCCTGAGAGAGTGAATATCCGGCATGCCCACAGACAGGAGGAGAGTGCGGTCAGGTTTGAGACTGGAGGTCAGATGGGACAAGGAGGACCAGAACAACGCAGGAGATGACAAGGCTAGGAACAAAGCCAGAATCTGGAGGCGTGGTCAAGCAGGCAGAGGTCAGAGTCCAGGAGTCAGTCCAAGGAGTGGTCAACAAAGCTGAGGTCAAGAGGCAGGCAGCAGGCAGACGAGTCGAGTAGCAGGCTGGGGTCAGGAGGCAGGCAGGTCAAGGAACGGACTGGAGTCAGGAGGCAGGCAGCAGGCAGGGCAGGTCAAGGAACAGACTGGGTCAGAAGGCAGGCAGGCAAGCAGACAGGTCAAGTAGCAAACCAAGGCCAGTACCAGAGAGACAGTCTGGAGGTACTACCTAGGGAGATGAACAGACGAACAGGAACAGGAGGACGCTGGAACTAGGAAGCAGGAACAAGGCAGGAACAAACTGGAACAGAAGAATCCTGGAACTAGACTTGGAACAAGGCAGGAACAAGTACAAGCGCAGAGACAATCTAGTAACTGACCTGATTGTCAAGGCAAGGAAGTGCAGGCAGGGAATTCCTTATAACAGAGAATCAATCAGGGTGCGCCGTGGAGCTAAGACCTGCCCTTGGCCCTACAAGAGTTTGGGCGGTCCGCGTGCACGCGCGTAAGGGCGTGGCCAGCAGTGCCGAAGACGCCGAGCTCCAGCGTGAGGCCTGGTTCACAGTAGAAGGCCCGGCGACCGCCGCCGCAGGTCGCTGGGGCCTGGAAGTACTGGCAGCTGCCGCTAGGGAGGCTGACCCGGGACCTGCCATGGAACCATGAAGGTGAGCAGGCCCGTGCACGGGATGGGAGCGGACAGGGCGCGTAACAGCCACTACTTATCCCTGGGCATAAGAAGCATGGAATCTGTCTACCACTGAGATCCTGTCAGGTACTTGTGACCTGGATTCGCCACTGTTGGAAACAGGATACTGGGCTTGATGGACACTTAGTATGACCCAGTATGGCAATTCTTATGTTCTATACATAGAACAAGCAGGGATCTCACAGACATTACTCAAAACAATCATGAATCTAATACCCCAGCTACCTATCAGTAAGTCCAAACAATAAACAAACAACAGATGCTCCAAAATGCCATTATCAGAACAATCATGGGCAGCAAGAAATGGGAACATGCCTCTCCCCTCTTAGTTGCCCTACACTGGTTTCCCATTTCTCTACATATCCCAGCATTGTAGTTGTGATTATGTTTCTGTACATGCATTACTTTGCATTTATCCACATTAAAATTCATCTGTCATTTAGAAGCCCAAGCTCAAAAGGTCCTTCTGCAGTTCTTAACAATCTGCTGCAGTTTTAATGTCTCAAAACAATTTTGTAACACACCAATATAAATCTGCCACAACCAAGGTGATCACTCCTACAGAGATACTAAACAAAAAAAATACCCTGATACCAATAAACTTAACTCATTGAATGTCATAAGAAACTATTACAATTTTTAAAGATGAGAGGTGGTGTTCTCATACTTTCTCATTACTCGGTACCATCCAGGTTACTTACCACTGATGTACTAATTATTAACAGTCACCAACCGGCCTCGTTTCTTCGCAGTCAACAGAATATATATATTTTAACGTATATTTTTGTCAATGCATATAAAATATTCTGAAAATTACTTTCTTCAATAAAAAATTATTTTCACACCCCAATGATTCCCTGTACGTACCAGGATCAGTCCAGACGGTGGATTATGTCCCCCGTCCAGCAGAGGGAGTCAGACCAAACTTCTGGGGGAGGAGCTACATAAGCCCATATCCCAGGTCTCCTAGCTCAGTAGTGTTCGGTCTTCAGCAGAAGGAGCAGGGGAACTCCAGTTATCTTATTTTCTGAGGGATCAAGTTGACTAAAAAAAACAAAACAAAAAAACAGGAAAGTAAAATTTTTGAAAGGGGGCTCGTTGTAGTTTGGAGCCTTTCACTCCATTGACTCCCCCCCCCCATGCTTCTTGCTGACAGGCCTGTTCCTTTCCTTACTGTCTCCCTCAGTCGGGTAAGTATTTCTTTTTATTTCCTCACAGGTTTGTCTTTTTCGCGCCAGACCGCCGGGGGTGAACGTTAGAGGTTCTAACCTCTCCCCCCTCCCCCCCCCTTCCATTGGTATCTGACCCGCGGCCCCACGACATAATATTCCCCGGGGCAGCTACCGCCGCCGGGAAGTCCCATTCCCCGGCAGTTCTTCTACCTCCCGGGTTGGTGGGGCACTTGGGGCGTTCTTATAGCTGCGGCTTTCCCTTGGCGCCGAAGAGCGAGTGTTTCACGCCCCTCCTCCCAGACCCATTATGCAGAGAGCGGTGGTCTGCAAGACATGTGGACGGCTTGGGGGGTCGCCTATCACGGGAGTGGCTTTGCACGAGTTGCCTCCCTGGTGGGGAAGGTGGCTCGCGACTGGGGGGCTGCGCTGGAGATTGCGGGCAGGACCGCGAGGGAGGACAGCGACAGGCCCCGTTCCCGCTCAGCGCAGAAACAGCGGCCATTTTGCGGCAGGACATGTCTGAGGCAGGAGCCTCTGAGGATGAGTCAGAGGCCCCGTTCCCGACGCTGCCTCCGGTTTTAGCCCCTACTTTCGACCCTGCGCCTCGAGTTCCTTCAGGGGAAACGTCTGGGGGAACTCCTTTCGGGTTTCCAGCATTTTCTCCGGAGTTTGTGCTCTTGATGCACAATGCTTTTCTTCAGCGGATGGCTCAGCTGCCAGACTTCTGTCAGGGGCCCTCTCCTCCCAAACTGGCAAGGTCGGACCCCCCCCTTGGGGGCGGCCCCTATCTCGGGAGGTGACACACAGCCCAGGGAGACGACGGGGGCGCCCCGGGACCTCCCCGTTCTGCCCAGAGCCTATCCCTCTCCTCAGGCGGGGGACCCGGTCCCTGATCCGACCGGAGATGATCCGTTGTTAACGGCCCAGCTGGAGGGGGACGACCCCCGGGTGCTCCGTATTTTTCAACGGGAAGAGTTGGATGAGTTGATTCCATACATCTTACAGGAGCTAGATATCGACCCTCCCCCGGAGCCGCCGGGACCCGACCCCAAGGCAAAGAAGGGGGACCCTCTTTTGGCCGGGCTCCGTCCGCTGGCCAAGGCTTTCCCTACTCACCCTACTTCGCTTCAGTTACTTTCAAGAGAATGGGATGCCCCCGAGGCCACCCTAAAGGTCAGCAGGGAAATGGAAAAACTTTATCCCCTACCGGAGGAGTTCCTGGAGTTGCTTAAGGTCCCTGCGGTGGATTCCGCGGTCTCTGCGGTCACAAAGCGTACCACTATCCCGGTCACAGGGGGCACGGCGTTGCGGGATCTTCAAGATAGGAAGTTAGAGGTTTACCTCAAGAGGATTTTTGAGGTTTCGGCGCTGGGAGTGCGTGCAGCCATCTGTAGTTCTCTGGCGCAAAGGGCAGGACTCAGCTGGGTACAACAACTTCTCCCTCAAAGGCGTTAAGCACTTGCGACCACCTCAGCAGGCTCCTTGTCCCTCTTGGAACCTCAACCTAGTGCTTCAGGTCCTTGCTGGTCCTCCCTTTGAGCCTCTTCGTTCTTTTACCCTCAAGGACCTCACCCTCAAGACAATTTTCTTGGTGGCAATTAGTTCGGCACGCCGCATTTCGGAGCTGCAGGCTCTGTCCTGGGGGAACCATATCTCAGATTCACTGATACGGGTGTCACCTTGCACACGGTGCCCTCTTTTCTCCCCAAGGTGGTCTCGACTTTTCATCTTAATCAGTCGGTGGAATTACCTTCCTTCTCTCCGGATGCCTCTCAGGATCTACGCAAACTTGATGTCAAACGCTGTCTAATGCGTTACCTGGAGGTCACCAACGACTTCCGTCTCTCTGACCACTTGTTCGTCCTATGGTCGGGTCCTCACAAAGGTTCTAGGGCCTCTAAAACGACCATCGCCCGCTGGTTGAAGACTGCAATTGCCGCAGCATACATTGGAGCGGGGAAGTCTCCTCCTCTGGCAATCAAGGCTCATTCTCTTCGCTCGCAAGCTACCTCCTATGCGGAAAGTCTTTCCGTCTCTGCGCAGGAGATCTGCAGGGCTGCCACTTGGAAGTCTCTTCATACATTTGCTCGTCACTATCGTCTTGATGTCCGGTCCTCGGACTTCGGTTCCTTTGGTGACAGAGTTCTCTGAACAGGGCTATCTATGGCCCACCCTTAGGGACGCTTGGGTACATCCCACCGTCTGGACTGATCCTGGTACGTACAGGGAAAAGAAAATTATTCCTTACCTGCTAATTTTCGTTCCTGTAGTACCAAGGATCAGTCCAGACACCCTCCCTATACTTTGGGGGTCTTTTTGGGAAGCCTCTGCTCATTTTTTTCTGTGTTCGAACTTATTGCTGCCCTCCCCGATGGGGAGGATTCTTCTTCTTACAATACTGTTTGCAAGTTCTCAGTTGAGACCAAGTTGTTCTCCATTTGTTAAGTGTTTTTGGTTTGATTTTTACTGGTTTTCTCCATTTGATCCCTCCGTCTCTTCTCTGTCTGGCTTTGTTATCCTGTTTACTGAGCTAGGAGACCTGGGATAAAGGCTTATGTAGCTCCTCCCCCAGAAGTTTGGTCTGACTTCCTCTGCTGGACGGGGGACATAACCCACTGTCTGGACTGATCCTTGGTACTACAGGATCGAAAATTAGCAGGTAAGGAATAATTTTTTTATAATTTTATACTGACATGTTTTTTATCATATAGTTTAAAATTATTTACAGGCATTGGGGTGTGGAAATAATTTTTTATTGTGGATAAAAATTTATTTAAAAATTTATATTCAAATTGACTGCAAAGAAACGAGGCCAGTTGGTGGCGGTTAATGATTAGAAAATCAGTGGTAACCTGGATGGTACCGAGAAATGATAAAGTATGAAACCATCACCTCTCACCTTTAAAAATTTTAATAGTTTCTTATGACAGTCAATGAGTTAATTTTCTTGATATCAAGGTGTTTTTTTGTATAATATCAAAACAATTTTGTGTCATCTGCAAATCTGGTTATCTCACTCATTGTTCCTTTCTCCAGATCATTTAAGAATATGCTAAATAGAACAGGTCCCAATACAGACCCCTGGGGCACTCCGCTAATGACCTTTCTCCATTTGGAAAACTGACAATTTAGTCCTACCCTTGTTTCCTATCTTTTGTCCGGTTACCAATTCAAAATAGGATACTGCCTCCAATCCCGTAACCTCCCAATTTCCGAGGAGTCTCTCATGAAGGACTTTGCCAAATGCCTTTTGAAAATCCAAATACACTAAATCAACTGGCTCACTTCTGTCTGCATGTTTATTTACCCCTCAAAAAAATCTGCTAATAGTATCACTTAATTCTGGACATATGAGTAGGGATCTACTGACTGCCAGATCGAATTTACTAAGTTTACTAATTGCATATCAATTTTTAAGATCAAATATTTTTTAATAGAAATAGAGTTTCCTTCCACAAAGAATGCATAGTCTACAAGAGTGAAAAGGTACAGTAAAACTAAAAGGGCAATGCATTGTTCAGTCGGTGGATCAATGTGGAGTGCATAAAAAAATAAAAAAGTGAAAAAAACTAAGAATGTTTGACTATTTTTAAACCTATTTGTGAATAGACTTCTTAGCTGTGATTAGTACATAGTCTTTAGATAACTCACTGGCTGTTGGTGGCACCAACGTAGCTCTCAACAATGAAGCAGCAGCAGGAGTTGGCAAACATGACACTGGTCTAGCTTTTATCTTCACTGATGGAGGAGCTGGCTTAACTTCAGAAAATGATATTAAGTCCTGTGGTAAGGAGAAAGGAAGACAGATTATTGATATATCAGAATAATATATTAAACTTAACAGCTATGCTGCTTCACTTATACCAGTATTGAACAATTTGGCAGGTATATGTAATGGAATAGTTTTGAACTGATTTCTTAACAAGTGCTTAGGAAATCACTATTAAAGGGTTAAATATAAATCTAAATGTCTAACATTTCAATGAAAGATTAGGTGGTTGTTGAATATGATTAGTCTGCCAGTGTTTTCTGGTTTGTGGATTTTAGCATTGCAGAAGAAATATCTGCACTAACAGAGAGGATTCTCAATCCTTAATACAAGCACAGACTTTTGAAATAAGTTAAACAATATCCAGCAGCTGCCGCCTGACACTCTTCTTGTCCCAGTAGATGTAGAATAAATGTACAGCAACATTTCTCATACAGATGGCACAGCTGCACACTCAAGATATTTAAATATACCTATTCTGGACCACCATTTCACACTAGAAACTATTATAACATTAAATTCATCCTGACACCAACTACATCAGCTTCAATAATGGCATCTATTTCCAGATGACGAGGATGCAATGAGCATCAGAAAGGCACCACAGTATACAAATCTTTATATGGCAAAATTGAAAGAGATATTCTTAAAAGATACCACACCAGAACTTTCAGATAGCAAATTTCTAACTGCAGAGCATGTTGCAGCTCTCATGCAGTTTGAAATGTGGCAGGTGGGGGGCATCCCATGGAGTTCCACAGGACCTGCCTGCCCCATGTGTTCAAACAGCGGGATGGCAGTTAGATCTTGGATTCCTGCGAGGCTTAGAGGGAACATTGCCTATAACAGGTGTTCTCTGACAGACACACAACTGGGTGATGCAATTAGGGGCAGATCTTCAAAGCCCTACGCGCGTAAATCCGGAAGGATCTACGCACGTAGGGGGCTTACGCGCGCCGGGCCTATTTTCAAAAGGCCCGGCGGCGCGCGTGTAAGTCCCGGGGCTTGAATAAAGGGGTGGAGCACAGGTGGGGCGGGCGGTCCGGGGGCGGTTCCGGAGCCTCCAGGCACAGCGGCTATTTGGTGCTGTGCCCGGGATCGCGGGCTGGCCATCAGCCGGCGCGCGCAACCTACATCTGCCCAGAGGCAGGCGCAACTTATAAAATAAAAATTAGAGGGGGTTTTAGGTAGGGTAGGGGGGTGGGTTAGGTAGGGGAAGGGAGGGGAAGGTGAGGGAGCGGAAGGAAAGTTCCCTCCGAGGCTGCTCCGATTTCGGAGCGGCCTTGGAGGGAACGGGGAAAGCCAGCAGGGTTCCCCAAGGGCTCGCCACGCGCACGCCGCCACGCATGTGCGTGGCGGCGTGCGCATGTTATAAAAACGGGCGTACATTTCTGCGTGCCAGGTTGCACGCAAAAATGTACGCCTGCGCGTAGGTATTAAATCAGGCCCTTAGTCTGAAAACCTATAGAAAATCTAAGAAGCCTTCTCAGGCATGTGCATGAATTCCCACTCTACTACCATTGTGTCAGAGTCTTTTCAGATTTATAAATCAACTCCAAGAAGCCAACTTCAAAGGGGTGGAGGGAAGTGAGCTTGTGTGGATATATATCCTGCTATTCTCCAGGAATACCCATTGCAACTTTAATTTCTCCAAGGACATGCAGCATAATATAGCCACACAAGTAGAAAATAATACTGTAAAGTGAATGTGTGGCAAGAACTTCATATTATAGACTTGTTAGTCTCCTCTATGGAGTCCATTCTTAGATGAGTCATTGATTGGACTGCTCCAGGTAGAAAGCAACAGGACCCTTACAGTCTATATAGTGCAGTCTATTTCATCTTTATGAACATGAGTCTGGACAACTGGTAAACCTGTGAAACAGAAAAAGTACACTATAGACTCCCCAACTATATACATAATACTGATAACCTAGAGGTCTCATTAGCTACTGTATATAAGTCGTAAAACCAAAGCATGTGGATTGTAGTGCATGAACAACTATAAATCTGGTATTGATCATCAGAAACTAATATACAAAGGGCTGTGTTCCCTAAAGCATGAAAAACAATTAAAAAAAACCTTCTTAATCCTAAAAAACATAATATCAAAAATCAAAACATAACAAAACGTAACTCATATAGAAACACAGAAATGACGGCAGAAAAAGACCAATCGGCCCATCCAGTCTGCCCAGCAAGTTCCCACACTTATTTTCCCATACTTATCTGTTTCATCAACCACCAAGTTCAGGGCCCTTGTTGGTAACTGTTTGATTCAAATTTCCTGCCCTCCTCTGTCATTGATGCAGAGAGTAATGTTGAAGTTACATCAAAGGTGAGCATAAGGCTTAATGGTTAAGGGTAGTAACCGCCGCATCAAGCAAGTTACCCCGATGCTTATTTACCCCGACTGCACAGATCAATGCCTTGTTGGATGTAGTCTGAATGTAAATCCTGTTTTCCACATTTCCCCCTGCTGTTGAAGTAGAAAGCAATGCTGTATATGCATTCAAAGTGTTGTATCAGGCTTAACTGGTTTAGGGTAGTAACTGCCGTAATAAGCAAGCTACGCCCATGCTTATTTGTTTACCCAGATTGTGAAGTTCAGTCCTTGTTGGTTGTTGTCTGAAAGCAAATCCTCTTTTCCACATTTCCGCCTGCCGTAGAAGCAGAAAGCAACACTGTTTATGCATTCAAAGTGATGTATCAGGCTTAATTAGTTTAGGTTAGTAACTGCCGTAATAAGCAAACTACCCCCACGCTTATTTGTTTCACCAGATTGTGAAGTTCAGTCCTTGTTGGTAGTTATCTGAATGCAAATCCTCTTTTCCACATTTCCCCTTGCCTTCGAAGCAGAGAGCAATGTTGGAGTTGTATTAACCATGCGAAGGCTTATTGAGTAAAGGTAGTAATCACCAGGTACTAGCCTCCACTCCAGAATCCACCCCCATGGCTCTTCTCTTCATTCCCATCCTCTAGCCTTTATGAATCCACAATGTTTATCCCATGCCCCGTTGAAATCCTTCACAGTTTTAGTCTTCATCACTTCCTCCGGAAGGGCATTGCAGGAATCCACCACCCTCTCCGTGAAGAAATACTTCCTGGCATTGGTTCTGAGTCTTCCTCCCTGGAGCTTCAAATTGTGGCCCCTAGTTCTGCTGATTTTTTCCAATGTAAAAGGTTTGTTGTTGACCATGGATCATTAAAACCTTTCAAGTATCTGAAAGTCTATCATATCACCCCTGCTCCTCCTCTTCTCCAGGGTGTACATATTTATATAACTCAAGGTTATATTAAAAATATAAGGATACCAATTACAAGCTACAGTATCTTTATTTGCCGATGTCATCATGTTCCTCCTTACAAATCCAAAGCAATCCTTATTAGGGGTTGAACATGAATTAAAACGCTTTGACGAAGTTTCTGCCTTCAAGGTTAATCTTGAGAAATCGGAGCTCCTCAATATCAACTTATCCACCCCAGAGGTCATGGTGATTAAAGAGTGTTTCCTTTTCGCTGGGCTAAAACATGCATTAAATACCTGGGGATTTTCCTAGGCCCTCGTGTCACTGATTTGTACAATCTTAATTATGTGTCACTGGTGAAAAATATCGATAAAGACCTAAGTAAATAGGATAGAGGAATGTTCTCTTGGCTTGGCAGGATAGCAATTATTAAAATGAGCATATTACCTAAATTCTTATATCTATTCTCATCTCTGCCAGTATACATCCCCTCACAAATCCTCCACAGTTGGCATAAAAAGATCTTCGATTTTATTTGGAGACGACGCCCTCCCAGAATCTCACTTCATGTATTATTTCTACATAGATTGCAAGGTGGATTGGGGGTACCTAATCTTTCTTGGTACTTTGCAGCATCCCAACTGCGAGCGTTGTTAGATTTTAATTGCTGGACCTCCATTAAACAATGGGTGCAAATTGAACAAAGATTAAATATGGAAATGTCTATTAAGGCTATGTCTTGGCAACCCCGAATATCATGGCAGACAGTGCATTGTCTTCCATTGGCAACCAGGATTACTCTGAAGGTCTGGTCCCAGTGGAAAATGAAGCTAGTGGGAGGTTATGGGTATTTCTATCAAGCTTCACTATTTCACAATGTGTACTTTCCAGTGGGATATCAAACCAACCAATTTCATGAATGGCATAAAAAGGGGATTAACACCATTGGCCACCTAATGTGTCAGGGTAAACTGTTATCAACAGAAACACTGGAGTAGTTAAATCATATTGACCCAACTAATTTTTTAGCCTATGCGCAAGTCACACATTTTGTCAGCTCTTTACAGAAAGCAAAGCTCCTTCGAAATGGTAGATCTCTATTTGAAAGTTTTTATATTAATAGTGATTCTATTAGCAGCTCTATCTCAAAAATGTATAAGTTATTTTTTGAAACTGAGCCCTGTCACTTCAAGCACATTGAGCAGTGGGAAATAGATCTGGGCCAGCAGTTAGGATCTAAAACTTGGGGGGAAATCACTTGCATAGCCAGCAAGTGCTCTATCTTTGCTTGACTGCAAGAAAATTGTTATAAAATGATTTACTGCTGGTACTACACTCCGGACAAATTGCATAAAATTTATCCACACATTTCAGACTCTTGCTGGCGTATGTGTGGATAACCTGGCTCCTACTTCCATATATGGTGGAGCTGTAAGACGATTTTGCATTTCTGAGGCTCAGTCTTTTCCTGGTTGAGCGAAGTCCTGGAAGTTTCATTAGCCCCCTCTGCTGAGGTGGCTTTGTTACACCTACCAGCATCTGGGTTGAATAAATACCAACAGAAGCTCTGTGTGCCGGTTTTTATAGCCGCACGTGGTGTTGTTGCAGCCCGGTGGAATTACCATGTATTACTGAAGTTGTTGAAAGATTATACATATATTATTACCTTGCCTCTTTAATGGCTGCCAAGCACAAACGAATGTCCTCCTTCTCACAGATATGGAAGCCTTTCCTAGACTTTTACTTATAATGATGATAAGATTGCCTTCTAGTTCATTTTTATCTCATGCGTTTAGCGCGGTGTATGGCTTATACCTCAGTAGCTATTTCTAATTTGAAATTATGTTTAGCTATATGTCCTTTTCATGGGTGGAATGTTTTGATTATAGACAATATTTATAATCCATGTACTGCTGTATAGAGAGCTCCTTTAGAGGGAAAAAGGGGGTAGGGCTTTTAGAAGGGTTTGTTTATCAATGTACAAGCCGTTAAGCCCGTTAAAACGGGCTACATTAACATTTTTTTTGGATCATTTCCTTCCCCCTCATTCTCCCTCCCACCTCCCCCACTCTCTCCCCTCAGTCACTCCTCTCTCTCCCTCCCTCCCCCTCCCCTCCCCTCAGTCACTCCCCCCTCCCCCCTCCTCCCTCCCTCAGTCACTCCTATCTCCCCCTCCCCCAGTCACTCCCCTCAGTCACTCCCCCCTCCTCCCCTCAGTCACTCCCCCCTCCTCCCTCCCTCAGTCACTCCTATCTCCCCCTCCCCCAGTCACTCCCCTCAGTCACTCCCCCCTCTCCCACCTCCACTCAGTCACTCCCCCCTCCCCCAGTCACTCCCCCCTCCTCCCCTCAGTCACTCCTATCTCCCCCTCCCCCAGTCACTCCCCCCTCCTCCCCTCAGTCCCCTCCCCCCTCCTCCCCTCCCTCCTCCCCTGAGTCACTCCTCCCTCCCCCCTCCCCTCAGTCACTCCTCCCTCCCCTCAGTCACTCCTCCCTCCCCCCTCCCCTGAGTCACTCCCCCCTCCCCTGAGTCACTCCTCCCTCCCCCCTCCTCCCCTCAGTCACTCCTATCTCCCCCTCCCCAGTCACTCCCCTCAGTCACTCCCCCCTCCTCCCCTCAGTCACTCCCCCCTCCCCCCCTCCCCTGAGTCACTCCTCCCTCCCCCCTCCCCTCAGTCACTCCTCCCTCCCCCCTCCCCTCAGTCGATCTCCGCCGAAGACCCAGAGCGGCGGCGGCCCGAAGACGCAGAGCGGCGGCGGCATGCGCACGAGGGAGGGACAGACTTCCTTCCGTCCGTCTGTCCCTCCCTCGCGCGCATGCCGCCGCCCCTCCGGGTCTTCGGGCCGCCACTGCCGCCGCTCCTGCCCAGGTCTTCGGGCCGGTGCCGCCGCTGCCGCTGCCGCTCCGGGTCTTCGGGCCACCGCGGCCGCCGCTCCTGCCTGGGTCTTCGGGCCGGTGCCGCCGCCGCAGCTCTTCGGGCCGCCGCTGCCGCTCCCGCCGCTCCGGGTCTTCGGGCCGCCGCCGCCGCTCCGGGTCTTCGGGCCGCCGCCACCGCCGCTCCGGGTCTTCGGGCCGCCGCTCCTGCCGCTCCGGGTCTTCGGGCCGCCACTCCTGCCGCTCCGGGTCTTCGGGCCGGTGCCGCCGCCGCTCCGGGTCTTCGGGCCGGTGCCGCCGCCGCCGCTCCTGCCGCTCCGGGTCTTCGGGCCGCCGCTGCCGCCGCTCCTACAGCACCATTTTTATTTTCAAGAGGCACACTGTGACCGATGTGCTCGCATGCGCGGTAGAGCTGCTCTCTACTGCGCATTTGCGGCACGTCGGTCAAGCTTCGTTTATTAGGTAGGATAACTACTGTTTGCTGTTTATTGTATTGAGTGGACAGGAAGGTCATTATGACAGTGGTGTCCAGAAGTGTTGTATAAGGGATTTATGGCAGTGATAGTAATCCCAGTTAGTAAATGTATAGTGAGTCATGAAGAAGTGAGAGCTCCTTGCGTGGAGTGACTGTGGTTGTGCAGCTGTCCATGCAAGGAAAAGCGTGAATGATGTTGCACTCTGCAGAGAAACAGCATTCACCGATAGTGATTCAATGAATACCCAAGTTGCCGAAGCTGGTGCAACCAGCAGAACTTGGGATTATAATGTTGTTGACTCAACTTGAAGCACATAGAAAGATTAGAGGTAATGTACTTACTGTGATATGGAAGCATGGTAACGAGAGATACCATTTTACCTGTGCCTTCGGAAGAAAGTTGGTATTTCTGAGGTCCAGGATGGGCGGAGAGTAACTACTTTCTGTTGAAAGAAAGAATAGTGTAATTAAAACTTCCCACCTCCCACCCCCCTTCCCCTCTCTGCGCTTTGTAGCGTCTGGGGGAGTGTACCGGGAATCTTGGTACAAGGTGGGGTGGCTGCTCTGATATCCGGTCAGTTGGGAGACCAGGAGGTGTCTAACTGGAGGGGCTGATGTAAGCTGGATATCATGTAACCTCCCTCGGGAGTGTGAGCGGTAAAGTCTTACCCGCAATTCTGTGTGCTGTACAAGGAGACATCAGGATCTGTTGTCAGGCTTCGAGGTGGACTTGCACTTGAGGCAGTATTTGCTGGATCTCGTGTTTAGCAAATCAGCGAATGCACCTGGAACTTTGGTTCTGAAGCAGGAACCAGAAGCCAGAGCATTAATCAGCCTCGTTGCTGAAAAAGGGAGGAAGCCCTGATGCAATCCCAAAGAAATGATAGAGAGGTTCTCCTGGTATTGTGGCTGACATAGCTAGCATAACGATATGTGACACTAATACGGTTCTTGGATGGTTTATGACCTAGAACTTTTCGAACCATGTGGACCGAAGTAGAGAACACATCTCAATGGGAATGCCGCAGAAGCGGGTACTTACCATCCGACGTGGATCGCCGAAGGACAAGCTGGTGAAGATTGCTGGCTCTGTGGATTTCCGGAGTCCTCGAGGGGTAGCCTTTGGACGTAGACATCCGTCTCAACTCTGATGTCTAGTATGGTAGCGCAGGTATAGAAGAGACAGGCTGGGCGTGGCTGGCGCTTACACCGTAATTAGTGGAGGGCCACAATCCTGCACCGATGACGGTGGGCACGCCTGGGAACAAGGGAGCTATTAACGAGCTTGTGAACCTGACCCTCGTCGCAGCGGCTCGATGTCTCGTGACGCCAGTGCAGAATTCTTTGGACCTCGATCCGGTGTTTCTGGAGCACCAAGGACTGCCAAAACTGTGTGGAACAGTGCCAATGGCAGTGGTGATGTTGCTCGGCCCGAGCATTGTCCAGCATCGAAAAGGATAGCAATGATGTGCTGGATGGCGTCGGTGGCGGACGGTCACCGTGTCAGTGACGATGTGTGCCATGGTGCTCGGCCCGGTCTTTCGCCAGCGCCGAGATGGAAGCCCTCGCTGTCTTGGATGGCGATTGATGACGGACTGTCAGCATGCCTGCTCTGCTCCTGGCACTATGTAGTGTCGTAGGCTAATACGGGGCTTTAATAAGAACCCAAAGCATGGAGCACTGTGTTCAGGCGAGGGCATTATGTGGCGGTGCTATGTCGGGATTGACGGCATCGATGGCAGCCGAAGCGGCCTCGAGGGTATCGTCAAAAATGTATATGAAAAAACATCGATGACTCGGCCAGAGCAATGAGGACAGTGACGGAGCACTGACGGCATCGGCGTAGGTATCTATGGGAACGATGTGGCATCGAATAGTTGAAAAAACATCGTTGGTATCGGAAAAAAGGTACCGGCATCGACAGAGTCGATGACCACATCGATAGGAACGTCGAAGACACCGATGGAAACGACGTGGGCGTCGAGGACATCGATGTATGGAGGCGGGCGCCAAGGGCATCGGTGGCATGGCCACGGATGATTGGATTGACTCGGGTAGCAATGGCATCCATGGCATCGAATCCACGGACGCGGGCATCGACTCCACGGATGTGGGCACCGACGCCACAGGCGCGGGCACCGATGGATTTGACGTGGGCACCGATGCCACGGACGTGGATGTGGGCATCGACACCACAGGCTTGGGCATCGATGCCTCGGACACGGGCATTGATGCCATGGATGCGGGCACCAATGTCACGGATGTGGGCATTGATGCCATGGATGTGGGCATCGATGCCAAGGACATGGGCACCGATGGCCACCGATGGAAAAGCCCTGGGCATCGATGGCATCCATAAAATAAAGGATGGCATCGATGGAATGACCCCGGCATCGATGGAAGTGTCCCAGGAGACGGTGGCATCGACCCGGGCATGGATGGCACCGACGAAACAAGGTTTACATCGATGCATCCATCCAGGCAATGATGGCACCGATGGAACCCAAGGAAAAATCAGTGCCATGGATGAAAAACATGGATGGCACTGATAGAAACAATGCAGGGACGATGGCATCAGAGTACCGCAGAGGGAGGGGTACCGATAGCATCTAAGAATCCAGGACGGTCTGAAGGGGGTACTGACGGTAGCGTTGGGGCATCGACTGCGCGAGGGTACCGAGGAAATCGAAGGACCTGAATCTACAGGGGCCCTGGCGGCAACAGAAACCGTGGAAGTCCCTGTCTCACTAGCGCTAATAACCAAGCAGAGTGTCACAGAGGGACACTCCCAGGCTATGTGTAGCTAACTGAAAAAATAGGGAGAGGGAAGGCCACAGTCGGTTGGCAGGCCAGAAAGGTGACAGGAACCGACCGAAAAAACAGGGCATAGTACTCACCAAGCGTTGAATAAATGTACGCAGAAGGAGACCCGTGCAGGGAAAAGTGTTTGTGAAGTAAAAGTTTAAGTCTTTCCTTGAGGAAAAAGTGTTATAATTTCTCAGAGTTCCTAACCGCTATGCTTACTGCAGAGCGGAAAAAAGAAGACTGAGGGAGACACCTGTGGCTCACAGGGATAACTGCAGGCTGAGCATGCTCAGTGCACTCAGTGTGCCAGTGTCAGTCAAAGCTTTGTAGAAACTTTGACAGAAAAGTTTTCCGTACAGGGTTCCATCCTGTGTTGTCACCCATATGTGAGGACTACCATCCTGCTTGTCCTCTGAGAATGCTAGCTTCCCTGCAAGGGTCTTTATCCTTGACTGGGAGCTGTAAAAGGAATACCATCTAAGAACCCTCTCTCCCAGAGCCAAGAAGTTGTTGTGGAGGTGGACACCTGGCCCGCGGTGGTGTGTTGGCGCCACCTGTGAGGGAAACCCCCCACAGGTCCCCACCGTCAGGAGGCAAGGCCAATTGGGAAGCAGAGGCCGACTGGAGCTTCGCCAAAACCAGGCCTCGTTCCCCGCAGGTTGAGCCCTTGGGTACCAGGGCCAGCTGGACTTAGGTGGCCTCCGTGTAGTTGATCCCGAAAGAGGTGTCCAGAGGGCAGAGTGCAGGAAGGCAGCAGAGTCAGAGGGTCCCAGCAAAGCCAGATGAGAGCCAAAGTCAAGTCCAAGCAGAGGGTCGAAGGCAGGCGGCTAGAGATGAGGTCAGGTTCAGGCTGAGTGGTCGAAGGCAGGCGACTATAGGCGAGGTCAGGTCCAGGCAAGAGGTCAGAGGCAGGCAGCTATAGGCGAGGTCAGGTTTAGTACCGGGTCAAGCTAAGGAAGTCCATCCGAAGGTAGGGCAGGAACAGGAGTTAGAGCAGGAACTGGAACCAGGGCCGGTGCAAGGGGATTAGGCGCCCTAGGCGAGCCTTCTCCCTTGCACACCCCCCCCCCCCCCCCGGTCTCGGCCCCAACTCCTACATCATTCTCGATCATGCCCACTGACTGAGTGGTTTTCTGGGTCACGAGCAGGTTGGGCACTGCTTGTGGCCCGCCAAATCTCCATTCCTCTTTGCCGCCGCTTGCTGCCCCATATGGTTCGCACCCAATGGTGCAGCAAGGGTCTCCAGCGCCCGGGGGCCTCTCCAGCATCCCACCTTAATCCTTCTTGTACTAATGCTTAAGGTCACAGAAAATCAGTGGCCGTCTCTAGACAAAAGAATTTTTTTGGGGGGGGGGGGGTGCAAAATGACATATCTTCATTAAAACCACCTCTATAGCATGGACCCTGCTTTAAAATTGGTTATAAAAAAAAAAGTGTTAATAAAAAAGTCCAAATGGTCTTCTGCATAATTTTAAAAAGCTGGTTAGTTTCACACTTCTAGTAAAACTACTATAAAATTATTTGATAGCCTCATTCAACTAATTCTATATGGCTATGAGAGTGAAGTCTGGAATATATAGGAAGGGACAGAATGTCAATACAAATCCTGCACCTCCAGTTCTGTAACTCTGTATATCCACTGAAATTCCCCCAAACAATGGAGCTTGGATGTTTCCCTTACAGCTCATCATACTAAAAGATATTTTCAAATTCTGGTGTCACCTCATAGTAACAGCAGCACAAACACCTTCCACTGCCAGACACATTGTGACCTAACACAAAACCCCACAGAAAAGACACTCAAAATCTGTACTGCAATCCCATCGTAACATAATAGTAATAACACCAAGGACTCATACAACAATAACCCTACCTGTGAAAAAGCAAGGGTAAATATTACACTGGGTCCTAGAATACCAATACACCACCTGAGGAAACAAAACAAACCCGATTGCTATAGATCCCTATACAGACACTACATGATAACAGAATCTCTCATCATGGTCACACACACACAGAGTAAAGACAGACCCTCAAAAAATACAGAATACAAAATAAAGGAAACGGAAACCCCAAGAAGCCAGACTCTGTGTATTAATAATGGAAAAACAGAACCACCATTCCTCATAAAACAATAAAATCAAGAAACATAAAGCATCAGTTATAATAGTAAAACCATACTAATAAAAGAATATTTTAAAACTTCTGATAAATAGAATTTCTATTAATAAAAATCATGTACATGTTTTACAATTTCCCAAATACCAATAAATTATTTCAAAACAGCACATATATCAAATAACACCCAATAATTAAAACTAATAAGGATTTTAAAAAGCCCCTGCTATCCATACGTGGGAGCTCTTGATTTCCAGTCACCCTGATATTGTCGAGGATTAGGAGGTTATCCTCACTCTCTCTCACATACTCACATGTCCATTCTCTCTCACACATACACTGTCACATACATACACATTCATGCTCTTATACCCACCATAACCTCTCGCTCTCACAGACACTGACACACTCTCAAGCTCTAAGACACTCTCTCCCCCTCCACACACACTCTTACTCCCCTGGATTTTCTTATACACACTCATGCTCTCACTGGCTCCTTCACAAACACACACACACAGGCAAGCTCCCAGTCATTCTCACACACACCCAGGCAGGCTCCGTTTCATTTTCACACCACTCCCTCCCCATCCCCCAGGCATGCACACATTCATTCTCACACACACAGACCCCCAGGCAGGCACCAATTCATTCTCACACACACATGCACCACACACAGGCAGGCACCTATTTTCACACATACAAACCCCCAGGCATGCACCCATTCATTCTCATACACAGACACACCCTCAGGCAGGCATCCATGCATTCACACACATACACCCCCAGGCAGACTCCTATTCATACACATGCACACAGTAAAGGCAGACCCCCTCTCTTTCTTTTGCCAGCAACCTCGGAGCCTCTCTCATTCCTCTGCTGCCACTGTCACTGCTGCTGCGTGGCTATTGGGGAGGTGCTGATTGCTGCTACTGGCACTGAAGCCCATTCTGCTGCCTCCTCTGTGCAGGCCTCGTGGGCTTCCACTTCCTCCATGCTGATCTTGTACATTGTGAGATCCGCGCAGAGAAAGTGCTCCTCTTGCACATTCCCAAAGATTACATGTTCCAATCAGTAAAAAGTATTTTTTTTTTACATTTGCTGTCTGATCTTAGTTTTCTAATCAGATGGTCATAGGCTTTTTTTCCCCACTTTCCCTTTCTTATTTTTTTGCCAATTCCTTTTAGATTGTCTCTCTGCCACTGAGAGAAGCTGCTAGCACTAGCAGTGGCATTTTGCTGCTTATTTTACCCCCTGGGGTCGGTTGCAAGCAGCATTTGGGTGTTGTGCGTGGGAGATATATTCAATTTCTAGCTAGTTTGACAGCATTCCTATTGGAAAAGATATTTCATCGATTTTGTTGCTGTGCCAAGCAAAGGTATTTTGTTAACTGCAGTTTTTTTAAATTGAACTCACTGTCTCTCTGTGCTCTTTTAATCAAAGAAGGCAGTGCACTGGGCATCAGTGATAGTGGGCATTGGGCACTGGGCAGTTTTGCAAACTCACATATATTGGGACAGCGGTGCTCTGTGAAGCCAAATTCCAAGTGGGCCTCTTATGTGCACACACATTACATTATTTATTTACTTATTTAGCATTTCTTTTATATACCGAGGTATAGCAGAGTTGCCTTCACTCCGCTTTACATTTATAACAACCTGTTACATTAAAAAATTTAAATTTTAACAAACTGAGAACTGGCATATAATATTAGTATAAACAAAACAAGATATACCAAAGGATAGGTATACTGAAATATCTGAGTTCAAAACATAAAAAGAGACATCTGTAGTTTGGAAGCAGGAGAGATTGTCATAGGGGGAGATTGAATGTTAGAAGGCTATGGTATTATGTTTTAAGATCATTGTGTGTGCTGTCATTAAGAGATTGGCTGAGTAGCCAAGCTTTTAAGTCTTTTTAAAAAGATTTTAGGTTTTCTTGAATGGTTAGGTACTGAGGTAATGAATTCCATAACTTTGGGCCAATGATGGAGATGGCTCTGTTTCTGGTGGAAGAGAGTTTGGCATGTGGAAGTGATGGAATCACTAGTTGAAGTTTACTAGTTGTTCTTGTTGTGCGAAGAGAACAATGGATATGTATGATGTCATCAAGGGCAGTGTAGTCTGCTTTATAAATTGATTTATGAAGTATTGAGAGAACTTTGAATTCTATTCTTTTCTCAATTGGAAGCCACTGTAGTTGGTTGAGAACAGGTGTAATGTGTTCAGATTTTCTTTTACCCGTCAGGACTCTGGCAGCAACGTTCTGAAGTAGCTGCAAAGGTCTTAAGGACGTCTTAGGTAAGCCAATCAGGAGAGAATTGCAATAGTCCAAACCGGAGAAGATGAGGGCTTGTAGGACGGTTTTGAAATCATGGGGGTGAAGCAGTGGTTTTAGGTGTTTGATTACTTGTAGTTTGTGAAAGCCTTCTTTTGTTCTTGTAGAGATGTGTTTTTTATAGTTTAGATCATTGTCTACCCAAATGCCCAAGTCTTTTACATTGTCTTTAAGTTGGATTGAGGGTATTGTCAAATTGGAAGGGTGGTATAGTTTTTTGTCCAGAGTTTTTTCTGGTGATTAGGATACATTCAGTTTTGCTCATATTTAAACATAGTTTAAGATGGATTAACATGTTTCTGATTGTATCAATGTGTGAGGCTGCTCTTGACATTGCATCTTCTATGGAGGAGGAAATTGGAATGAGAATTTGTATATCATCGGCGTACATGTAGTACGTTATGTCAAGTCTTGATAGGAGATGGCATAAAGGAATAAGGTAGATGTTGAATAAAATGGGTGATAGTGCCGATCCTTGTGGCACACCTGTTTCGAGGAGGATGGCGTTCGATAATATGTTGTTGTAGGAGACCTTGAAATATCTATTTTTAAGGAAAGATGTAAACCAGCTTAGAGTTTTGCCCGCGAGCCCAATGGATTCAAGACTAGAAATAAGCATTTTATGGTCCACTGTGTCGAAGGCTGCGGAGAGGTCCAGAAGAATCAGTAAGTATCCTTTTTTGTTGTCGAATCCTCTTAGGATGGTATTGGAAAGGTTGAGTAAGAGGGTTTCGGTACTGTGGTTTTTCCTAAAACCAAATTGGGTGGGATAAAGTATTTTGTTGTCATCTAGATGTTCGTTGAGTTGTTTCAGAACCGCCTTCTCTGTCATTTTGGCAAAGAAGGGTAGGTTAGAAATAGGGCGGTAATTGTTTAGGTCATCTGGGTTGAGGTTTTTTTCTTTAATAAAGGTGTGATTGTAGCGATTTTTAACTTGGGAGGTAGCTCGCCTTCCTCGAGTGATTTGTTGATGATTGCTGTAATTGTCGGAGCTATTGGGTAAGCAATTTCCTTAAGAACTCGGGTGGGAATGGAGTCTAAGTCATGACGTGCAGGGTTGATTTTTCTCATCATTTTTTCTGTTTCCGTAATGGAGATAGGTCTGAAGTCGAGCCAAGGAGAGCTGCTATGTGTTGATGTTTGAGTTTGGAAGCTTGATGTAGTGTTGAGGGAGTCTGTTATTTTGGAGATTTTGTCCTTAAAGAAGATAGCTAAATCTTGGCTTAAGTTTTTTTTGGTGACAGTAACGTTGGAGTTGCAGTTATCTGTAATGAGGTTATTTACTATGTTGAACAAGGATTTGGATTTGTTAGTGGAGTTTATTATTTTTTTACCGTAGTAGTCCCGTTTTGTGATTTGGATTGATTTTTTGTAGGCGGCTAGTTGTGTGCGGTATTTCTGTTGTGTTGCGGGCAGCTTATTTTTTTGCCATTCTTTCTCAATTTTCCTGAGGGCTGTTTTCATGTTTTTTAGAGTGGTATTAAACCAAGGGTTTTGATTTTCTTTTTTGTTCTTTAGTCGTTTGACTTTCTCTGGGTTAATGATGTTAGCGGTTTTTTCAGTGATTAGAGACCAGGATTGGATAGCGTTGTTTATGTTTGATAAATCTAGATTCGCTAGTTGATGTCCCAGCTCTTGAAGAAGGAGATTAGTTTGAAAAGGAGGACGGTATTTGAAGAATTTTTGTGTTATTATTATTTGATGGGATGTTGTAATTCAATTGAGTCTTGCATAGTAAGAGATGGTGATCTGACTAGGGGACTGGGTTATAGGAGAAGGAAGTGTCCGTAAAGAAACTATTGGTGAAAATCAGGTCAAGTGTGTGACCTGCTTTATGTGTGGAGTTGTTCACTTGAAGGATGAAGTTTAAGCTTGAAAGCATGTCTAGTAGGGTTTCACAGCTTGGTGAACTGGGGTTGGCATCAGTATGGAGGTTGAAGTCGCCAAGGATGATAGATGGTTTTTTCATGTTGATGTTTGTAATAAGGAATTCCAGGAGTGGAGAGATGTTGCTATCTAGCAGTTTGGGTGGACAATATACAAGGCAAACTTGTAGAAATTGAGAGTCGAAAAGAGCTACTTCATATTGTTTTGGGAGGTTATGTGGGATCATTTTCATTGAAAGGTGTTTTTTTATAAGAAGTAGAAGGCCTCCTCCTCTTTTGTAATTGCGGGGAATTGAAAAGGTATCATAGTCATTATTAACAAGGTGGTTCAGAAGTACTTGATCAGTGTTTTTAAGCCAGGATTCTGTTATGGCAAAGAAGTCAGGGTTTTTTTCTTGTAATATGTCGGAAATTAACATGTGTTTTTTTTGATAAGGATTGAGCATTGATGAGGAGGAAGGTGAGACAAAGTAAGTTTTTGTTATTTTTCAATAGAGGGATGTTTATAAGGTGTTTGTGTCTGTTTTGGAGATGAGGGTTGGTAAAAGTCACCATCTTTGTGGCGGATGTGAACGTGGTTGAGAGAGATCCGGGTGAAGAGTACTAGCAGTTGAATGAAGCTGAATGATCAGGCAATTTAAGTTAAATTCAAAAAATTCAAAAATCCCTCTCTGTTTGCGATTGGCAGCCCTTTGCTGGTGGGAGGGTCCCAGAGCCGCGCAGATGGGCGCCGTGGCTGGCAGGCAGCACGGGCTCGCCGGGGGCAAGGGGAACAGGAAGGCCTTACCCCGACAGGTCTAGGCGCCGATCGCGCAGGCCTTCTCTCCCCGGGTTCACAGCAGCGGCAGCGGCAGCAGAGATCCAAATCAGAGAGACGCGGCACCTGCGGATCAGGCAATTTAAGTTCATTAATAATTAATTAATTAATTAATTAATTAATAAATATTTAAGTTCATTAGTACACATCAAGGCACTGTGCCTGTGGGCAGGCAGTTTAGCAGACTCACGTATATTGGGACAGCGGTGCTTTGTGAAGCCAAATCCCCAGTGGGCCTCTTTTATAGTTACCACTTTGTTGTGTGCACATACATTACATTAGTACACATCAAGGCACTGTGCCTGTGGGCAGGCAGTTTAGCAGACTCACGTATATTGGGACAGCGGTGGTCTGTGAAGCCAAATCCCCAGTGGGCCTCTTTTGTAGCTACCACTTTGTTGTGTGCACATACATTCTGGCAGTCAGGTGGCAGGCCAGCAACCCCCTGACATGTGGCAGAAGCGACAACCCACCATGAAGGAAATGGGGTAGGAGGCAGGCAGCCTCAAAAGTTGTAACCAAGAGCATTGGGGAAATAATTGCCCTTGATGACCAGCCCTTGCAGATAGTGGAGAATGTGGGTTTCAAGCATTTTCTAAAGGTCGTACTTCCAAATTACAAAGTCCCCTCCAGAACCACATTTAGCAGAAAGGTCATCCCCAACCTGTACAAGCATAGAAACATAGAAATGATGGCAGAAGAAGACCAAACGGCCCATCCAGTCTGCCCAGCAAGCCAAGCAGTTTATCCATTTTTTCACCCTTTTTTCTCCCTCCCACCCGTCACTATTGGCTTCCAGCACCCTCCGGCCCCAATTCCCTTCCACCCCTCCACCAATGCAGAGAGCAGCGCCGTATCTGCATCCTAGTGAACATCCAGCTCAATCAGGGGTAGCAACCGCTGCAACAAGCAGGCCACACCCCTGCCCCTTACCCACCCCTGTTTTGTTTGCTTGTTTTTTTTAAATTTTTTTTTGGAGATGGCAGCCCTCCATCCTTCCGCTCCGTGAAGGTGGAACACCAACCACTGGCCACAGTGTCACAGTCGCATCCAAGCGCTGCTAGCTAAGGCAGAGGGGAGTGTGCATTTCACCTGCAATATCTGGACCGCCATGAATGCTGCACACTCTTACCTCTCCCTGACAGCACACTGTCAGGGAGCTGCCTGCCCCTGCCTCAGCCGAGGCTGAGGCAGGGGCAGGCAGCAGCTCAATTAGTGAACAAGTATCAGGGTGGAGGTGGGCTTTACTGCACACCCACCTGACGGACCAGGCCCATATCGCAGCCAATTTTCTAGCATGCATCAGACAGATGCTGGAGGGCTGACAACTACACCAGCAAGACAGGAATCCTCAGGCAGGGTTCTTTGTCACAGACAATGGTGCAAACATGGTTAAGGCAATAACCGAGGGGCGCTTTAAGAACATATGATGTTTTGCACACACTCTGCACCTGATAGTGAAGTCAGCTCTGGGGTTGGAGTCCAAGCATACACAAGTGCAGGGACCTTCCACAGAAGTGTGAAGGCGGGGCAGGTTCTCCGACAAAAGCAAACTGATTTGGAGATGCCTCACAAGCATCTTATTCAAGACACTGCCACCTGGTGGAATTCCACCTATATGATGCTGCAGAGGTTAGTGGAGCTGCAGAAGCCCCTTCATGAACTTTCTGGTTCAATGGACATAGGTGTGCAGAATCCCCTAGGGCATCATGAATGGTTAGTCATGAGTCAGCTGGTAAAAATCCTGCAGCCCTTCAAAGATGTCACGGAGGAGCTGAGTTCCAGAAGTGCCACCTTGGCTGACATCATCCCTATAGTTAATTTCCTGGATGAAAATTTGGAGGCTTTAAACAGGAAGAGGCAATGACAGCTGAGGAGCTGCATTGTCTGGACATTCTGCAGCAGCAGGTGCAAGATAGATTAAGGCCTTTAACAGAAGAGCACACATACATGCTTGCCACAGTCTGTGATCCCCGTGTGAAAGGGAAACTCGCCCTACAGTACGATTGTCTCCTATTGGTGAAGGACCTGCTGTTAGCAAAAGTCCGTGAACAGGACCGCCATAGGCAGAGACAGATTAGGTGTGAAGCAGAGGAAGAAACAGAGGGCACTTCAGAGAGTTGTGCTAGCCCAAGCAGGAGCAGCACTCTGTCAGCGACAGCTAGTACCTCCTCCTCCTCCACTTCAGTACGCCAAAGGCACGGTATCTCTCAGAGCCCACAGAGGACATGCAGACAGATCCGCTGGCATATTGGGCACACAAGTCCACTGTCTGGCCACATCTAGCCAAAGTGGCTCAGCGATATCTGTTATGTCCACCAACCAGTGTGCCCAGTGAACATGTATTTTCAATGACAGGGGATATCATGAGTCCTCACCGCTCAAGGCTGGCACCAGAGTTGATGGAAATGCTAGTGTTTTTGAAAGTAAACCTGCCTTGGCTTGGGTTTCCAAATTTTCCCTGTGAATGGCAAGATGAATAAAACAATTGAAAGCCTTGCAGCAGCTCCAACTGCCTCCTATGCTCCAGATAATATAAGCACTGCAGCACATGTACCTGACCTGAAACACTGTGCCTGTCTGTCCACTGTCCAGGCCATACGTCCCTACAAGGGCCTGACCTCTAACACTGTGCCTGTCAGTCCACTGTGCAGGCCATACGTCCCTACAAGGGCCTGACCTGAAACGTTGTGACTGTCCGTCCACTGTCCAGGCCGTACGTCCCTACAAGGGCCTGACCTGAAACACTGTGCCTGTCTGTCCACTGTCCAGGCCGTATATCCCTACAAGGGCCTGATCTCCTACGCTGTGCCTGTCCGTCCACTTTTGGAATGTAAGAACATAAAAAGCTGACTTAAGATATTTGGAGCTTGCATATTTCATATGCTCAATAGTTTTCATGACCTTTATAATATGGACCGTGTTCCCTAAATATTTCTTAGGTGCCAACAGTAATGTTTCTAGTATTATCGAAAACTGGTGGTAGTTGCACTCTAGTTCATTTTCTGTGTTCCCATTGTTTACAGAGGCACCTAGGGTACAAAGTTAACATAGGTTGATATTGTAGATTTGGACTTGAGTAGCTATTTTCTTATTTCTGAGAGCTCTTCATGTTCTTTGTCATCAGCTGAAGTGCATAAGTACAGTTAATAGCTTCTGGGTATTCACAAATAATCTCCAGCTCAGTTCTTGCTTCACATATGGCAGTCTCTATTGCTCTAAAAGCATCCTCTGTTGAATTATCTTTCAGAAATGAAAAAGATGTCATTTTCTTCTGGCAGTGAACCAGTTCAGGAAGAAGTGACAGATCAAACCACAACATACCTGCACAAAGGAAATTCTCTAATGCTGTGCCTGTCCGTCCAGGCTTTATGTCTCTCCGAGGGCTTGACCTCGAATGCTGTGCCTGTCCGTCCAGGCCTTATGTCCCTAAAAGGGCTTGACCTCTAATGCTGTGCCTGTCCATCCAGGCTTTATGTCCCTAAAAGGGTTTGACCTCTAATGCTGTGCCTGACCGTCCAGGAGCCCTTTCCTGATCAAAAGAAAGGGAACTCTCCCCGGAGTAGCCGGCCAGCCTATCTCTTAATACCTGTTGACCCAAGTTAAACCGCTGTTCACAGTGAGACGTCCTCCACATCACCACGCTTTGAAAGCTCGTGCTCCACTCTAGAGGCCAACCCATTGCAGGGAGCCCTTTCCTGCTCAAAGGAAAGGGAATTCTCCCCGGGTGTAGCCAGCCTATCTCGTAACACCCGCTGACCCATGTTGAACCGCTGTTCACATGGAAACCTCCTCTGCCTCTGCCGTGAATATTCTCTTTTGTATGTCCACCAGATTTTAAAAGACCAGCGAGAGCTCACTAGATGCCAATGGAAAGACCCTACTCTAGGGGCGAACCCATTCTAGGGAGCACTTTCCTGCTCAAAGGAAAGGGAACTCTATGAGGGTTTGACCTCTAATGCTGTGCCTGTCCGTTCAGACTTTACGTCTCTACGAGGGTTTGACCTCTAATGGTGTGCATGTCCATCCAGGCCTTATGTTCCTAAAAGGATCTTGACCTCTAATGCTGTGCCTGTCCGTCCAGACTTTACGTCTCTAAGAGGGTTTGACCTCTAATGCTGTGCCTGTCCACCCAGGCTTTATGTCCCTAAAAGGGTTTGACCTCTAATGCTGTGCCTGTCCGTCCAGGCTTTATGTCTCTACGAGGGTTTGACCTCTAAGCTGTGCCTGTCCATCCAGGCTTTATGTCATCTCTGCTGCCTTTGATACCTTCAACCACGACACCCTAATAAGGTGCCTTTCTGAAATCGGTATCACTGGCTTAGCCCTCCTTTGGTTTACCTCCTACCTTAAAGATAGGCGCTACGTAGTCAAAACTGAAAACTCCGAATCCACACCCACCCTACTCACCCAAGGGGGTCGCTTAAGGCTCCGCACTCTCATCCACACTGTTTAACATCTACCTCCTCCCCCTCTGCCAACTACTTACTGACCTAGGGCTCCCACATTTCCTCTACGCAGACGATATCCAAATTCTCATTCCAGTACAAGAATCACTAGACAAAGCCATCAAAACATGGGAGAACTGCCTCAGCGCAATAAACCCCCTCCTTACCAACTACACCTTGCTCTGAACACTGCTAAAACTGAACTCATCCTCATTTCACAGCATAACACCACCAAGTACTTAACAGACAGGAATCAACATGCACCCACAATCTCCCTCCAACCACAAGCTCGTAGCCTCGGAGTCACAAATGACAGCCAACTCAATTTAAAAAAATTCATCAACGCCACGATAAAAGATGCATTCTTCAAACTCCACACCCTTAAGAAACTTAAACCCCTCCTACACCTGAATGATTTTCGTACTGTCCTACAAACTACCATCCTTACGAAAATTGACTACGGCAATGCAATCCTCCTAGGACTCCCTGCTTCTTACACTAAACCCCTACAAGTACTCCAAAATGCTGCAGCCAGGATACTAACTAACACGTGTAGAACCGTCCACATAACTCCAATCCTTAAAGATCTGCATTGGCTGCCAGTTTCCGCCCGCATCCTCTACAAGAACTTACTTATTATACACAAATCCATTCACAACAACATTAACTGGACTAGCAACCACATTCACCTATATACCTCCGATCGCCCCACCAGAGCAATCCATAAAGGCACCCTCACAAAACCTATCATCTAACTTCCACTAAAATGCATGCCTTCTCTATAGCAGGTCCCACACTCTGGAACTCCATGCCACCAGACCTTCGACTGGAAACAAGCACGCAAAAATTCAAAAAAAAGCTTACAAAAAAAGCCTTCCCGGATTAACTCCATTTACTCAACCCTCCACCCTTTCCCTCCCCTCCCCCTCCCAGCAATCTTATCTGCCCAATCTAAAGGTAAATACTGACTCCAATGTCATGGCTTATTCCTTACCTATGATATGTAATGTTTCACTCTAACAAAATTTGATAACTACTCGTTAATTAACCAATTTGTAAATACCAACTGCAATGTTATGGTTTTTTTTCTGATTTAAGATATACAATGTTTGACACTAACAAAGTTTGTTAACTTTCATCTATATACCCTGCCTAGTTCAGCTTTCACCCTGTTTAATGTATTTCCCTGCTGTTACTTGTTACATGTAAACCGATATGATGTTTCGACGAATACCGGTACAAAAAAACTTTAAATAAATAAATGTCTCTACGAGGGTTTGATCTCGAATGCTGTGCCTGTCCGTCCAGGCCTTATGTCCCTAAAAGGGCTTGACCTCTAATGCTGTGCCTGTCTGTCCAAGCTTTACGTCTCTATAAGGGTTTGACCTCTAATGCTGTGCCTGTCCATCCAGGCTTTACGTCTCTATGAGGGTTTAACCTCTAATGCTGTGCCTGTCTGTCCAGGCCTTATGTCCCTAAAAGGGTTTGACCTCTAATGCTGTGCCTGTCTGTCAAGGCTATATGTCTCTACGAGGGTTTCACCTCTACTGCTGTGCCTGTCCGTTCAGGCTTTACATCTCTACAAGGGTTTAACCTCTAATGCTGTGCCTGTCTGTCCAGGCCTTATGTCCCTAAAAGGGCTTGGCCTATAATGCTGTACCTGTCCGTCTAGGCATTACGTCTCTATGAGGGCTTGACCTCTAATGCTGTGCCTGTCTGTCCAGGATTTATGTCCCTAAAAGGGCTTGACCTCTAATGTTGTGCCTGTCTGTCCAGGATTTACGTCTCTACGAAGCCTTGACCTCTAATGCTGTGCCTGTCAGTCCAGGATTTAAGTCTCTACGAGGGTTTGACCTCTAATGCTGTGACTGTCCATCCAGGCTTTACGTCTTTACAAGGGCTTGACCTCGAATGCTGTGTCTATCCATCCAGGATTTATGTCTCTACGAAGGCTTGATCTCGAATGCTGTGCCCGTCCGTCCAGGCCTTATGTCCCTAAAAGTGTTTGAACTCGAATGCTGTGCCTGTCCGACTAGGTTTTATGTCCCTAAAAGTGTTTGACCTCTAATGCTGTGCCTGTCCGTCCAGGCTTTATGTCCCTAAAAGTGTCTGACCTCGAATGCTGTGCCTGTCCGTCCAGGATTTACATCTGTATGAGGGTTTGACCGCTAATGCTGTTCCTGTCCGTCTAGGATTTACGTCTCTACGAGGGCTTGACCTCTAATGCTGTGCCTGTCCATCCAGGCTTTATGTCACTAAAAGTGTTTGACCTCTAACGCTGTGACTGACCGTCCAGGAGCCCTTTCCTGATCAAAAGAAAGGGAACTCTCCCCGGAGTAGCCGGCCAGCCTATCTCTTAATACCTGTTGACCCAAGTTAAACCGCTGTTCACAGTGAGACGTCCTCCACATCACCACGCTTTGAAAGCTCGTGCTCCACTCTAGAGGCCAACCCATTGCAGGGAGCCCTTTCCTGCTCAAAGGAAAGGGAATTCTCCCCGGGTGTAGCCAGCCTATCTCGTAACACCCGCTGACCCATGTTGAACCGCTGTTCACATGGAAACCTCCTCTGCCTCTTCCGTGAATATTCTCTTTTGTATGTCCACCAGATTTTAAAAGACCAGCGAGAGCTCACTAGATGCCAATGGAAAGACCCAACTCTAGGGGCGAACCCATTCTAGGGAGCACTTTCCTGCTCAAAGGAAAGGGAACTCTCCCTGGGGCCAGCCTGTCTTGCCCCATTCAAAACCACAGGGACCTGACTACCTCGGCTCTGCCAGCCTGTCTTTCCCCTATCAACTTTCTGCCACTCTGCCTTGCTGCCATACACCAGATGACTCACTTAACTCCTTGTAGTGTTCTTGCCACTATCATGATTTCTCAGTGTGGGTGCTAGTCTTTCTGCTTGCTATGTTCCCCCCTACATTGTGCTGTTGATGCCACTTGTCTTGTTGCTTTGCCTTTCTTGGGTTCATGCATCTGTTATTGGTGCTCTCTTTTGAAGCTGTGATGTGTTTTTGACACTCTTGCTGCTGCTTTGTGCCTCTGTTAAAGCACTCTTGCCACTTCTGGTACCCCTTTGCCCCTTTACAGTGCCTTACGCTATTCATGCCACTTTGGTGCCACTTTGCCACAGTCTAAGTACCTTGGAGCTCTTTTCTTGTTCTGATGATTGCTCCCCAGAAGTTTCATCAGAATTGATAATAAAACCCCAATTCTACAGCCAAAAATAGGCTGCAAATACTTCCCCCATTGACTTTAATGGGAATCGGAAAATGAATAAAACTTATCAATGGATCGGGTTCCCCATTGAACGAATGCAACGTATTTGGGTCCCGACGAATACAAATACCAAATCGGACGAATCCGTCCCTTCTGCACATCCCTAATGCAAGCTTACAAACATAGAAACATAGAAATGACAGCAGAAGAAGACCAAATGGCCCATCAAGTCTGCCCAGCAAGCTACGCACTTTATCCATTTTTTTTCCCTTTTTCTCTCTCCCACCTGTTACTATTGGCTTCCAGTACCCTCCAGCCCTAATTCCCCTCCACCCAATCTAGAGAGCAGCTTTGAATCTGCATCCAAGTGACATCCAGCTCAATTGGGGTAGCAACCGCTGCAACAAGCAGGCCACCCCCCTGCCCCATCTCTTACCCACCCCTGTTTTTATTTTTTGTTTTGTTTTTTTTTTGGAAATAGCAGCCCTCCATCCTTCCGCTCCGTGAAGGTGGAACACCAACTACTGGCCACTGGCATCCCGCTCCGTGAACGCCTCTGTGGCTACTGCCGCTCCGTGCAGTGTTTGAATGCCGCTGTGGCTACTGCCGCTCTGTGCAGTGTTTGAATGCCGCTGTGGCTACTGCCGCTCCGTGCAGTATTTGAATGCCGCTGTGGCTACTGCCGCTCCGTGCAGTGTTTGAATGTCTCCACTTTATTCACGCTCTCTAGACTTGATGGATCCACAGTGTTTATCCCACGCCCCTTTGAAGTCGTTCACAGTTTTAGACTTCACCACTTCCTCCGGAAGGGCAAAAAGCAGAAAAAGGAGCTGGAGTATGAAGGAAAAAAGTTGTGCTGTTCATAGATTTCTCCACTAAAGTATCTGAAGGACGAAGGAATATGGCACCTATTTGTTCTGAGCTACTGCGTAGAGGAGTGTCCTTTGAGCTTTAATTTCCTGCTAAACTTAAGGTTTTTTCTGAAGGCAAGACCATATTACAGTCAAAAAAGCAAGCTCAACACTTTTACAATCTATTTTATGCTGTTTGACCACTAGCACTAATACTGGCTACAGCGAACCCCTAGAGAACAGCCACGTTTGTTTTGACAACTGAAACTGGTGATTAGATACTTTTTCTTTCGTTTGCTCTTTTTTCTTCCTTTTGCTCACTACATAGGCTTTCCTTAATCAGTATTTTTGATGGAAGAGTTACAAAGAGCTACATGAGTTCAAGCATGTTTGGAAGCATTTATAGCTGCCAGAAAGCAAATGTTGCTTACCTGTAACAGGTGTTCTCACAGGACAGCAGGATGTTAGTCCTCACATATGGGTGACGTCACAGGACGGAGCTCAATCACGGAAAACTTCTGTCAAAGTTTCTAGAACTTTGACTGGCCCCTACTGGGCTTGCCCAGCATGGCACTAACCCTGCAGCCAGCAGGGGTCCCCTTCAGTCTTGTTTTGAAAGCTACAGGTAGTGCCGAAAAATAAAATAAAACGAACCCAACACCGCGCGACAGCGGGCAGGTTTCGTGAGGACTAACATCCTGCTGTCCTGTGAGAACACCTGTTACAGGTAAGCAACATTTGCTTTCTCACAGGACAAGCAGGATGGTAGTCCTCACATATGGGTGAGTACCAAGCTGAGGATGTCCGAAAATGCACCAAATGTACCCAACGGCATGCAACAGGCACAACAACTGTAGTGAAATTTGGTAGAGGGCATCCGGAACGCTATCGG
This sequence comes from Rhinatrema bivittatum, assembly GCF_901001135.1. Taxonomy (NCBI): domain Eukaryota; kingdom Metazoa; phylum Chordata; class Amphibia; order Gymnophiona; family Rhinatrematidae; genus Rhinatrema; species Rhinatrema bivittatum. The sequence continues at coordinate 415,954,972 of NC_042616.1, read as the reverse complement.
GCAGGCGGAAGGGTGTTGGTACGTCACATTGGAAAAAGGTTACGGAGGACAGATTGGCCGAAGATGGAATCCTGTCTTCCGGCTATGTCCAAGCAATAGTGGACTGCAAAAGTATGGAGTGAGCTCCAGGTAGCAGCTCTGCAAATGTCAGGAAGCGGCACCGATCGTAGGTGTGCTACTGAAGTCGCCATGGCCCTCACAGAGTGTGCTTTAACACGGTCTTGAAAAGGAATGCCTGCTTGCTGATAGCAAAAAGATATGCAGTCCGCCAACCAGGAGGAAAGAGCCTGCTTACCCACAGGTTGCCCTAATTTGTTTGGATGGAAAGAGACGAATAACTGTGTGCTCTTCCTGTGGGCAACTGTACAGTCTAGATAGAAAGCTAGAGCTCGTTTATAGTCAAGGGTATGCAGCGTCTGTTCCCCTGGGTTGGAGTGAGGCCTGGGAAAGAAGATAGGTAGTATGATGGATTGATTAATATGAAACTCCGAAATTACCTTGGGCAAAAACTTAGGGTGAGTGCGGAGTACCGCCCGGTCCTGCAGGAGTTTAGTGTAAGGCGGATAGGTGACTAGGGCCTGTAACTCACTAACCCTGCGAGCAGAAGTGATAGCTAAAAGGAATAACACTTTCCATGTGAGATATTTAAGGTCACAGGAGTGGAGAGGTTCGAAAGGTGGTTTCATGAGCCGACCGAGAACCAGATTAAGGTCCCAAGAAGGGGCCGGAGGACGTAAAGTTGGCTTGATATGGAGCAAGCCTTTAAGAAATCGTGTTACGAGGGGTTGTACCGAAATAGGGACATCCCCAATTCCTTTATGGAAGGCGGCTACCGCGCTGACATGCATTCTAATGGAAGAGGTCTTTAGACCGGATTCTGATAAATGCCAGAGATAGTCCAAGAATTTTGGGATTGGACAGGAAAAGGGATCAAGGGACTGCGAAGTGCACCATGATGTGTACCTTTTCCATTTATAGGAATAAGATTTTCTTGTGGAAGGCTTCCGTGAAGCAATCAGGACACGAGAAACTGATTCGGAAAGGTTAAGTGGTTGAAGGATTAACCTTTCAACATCCATGCCGTCAGGGACAAGGCTTGAAGATTGGGATGGAGTAGGCATCCGTCGTTTTGAGTGATCAGATGCGGGTCCGTTCCCAAGGGAATGTGCCTGCGGATGGAGAGATCCTGGAGTATGGGAAACCACATTTGGCATGGCCAGTGAGGTGCTATCAGGATCATGGTTCCCTTGTCCTGACGTAGCTTCACGAGAGTCTTCAAGAGAAGAGGAAGTGGAGGGAATGCATAAAGCAGACCGGTTGCCCACGTGAGGGAGAATGCATCTCTGGTCTCAATGTTCCAAGACTTTCAGTGCTGATGGTGATGTTTCTCCTTACGATCCCCTCGGTCCTGAGGGGGAGAAGAGGGTGTCGAAGGCCAGGAAGTGATCGACGCCGGGAGGTCACCGGTCGGTGGGCGATGTTGGTGCGACGTTGATGGTGCCGGTTCCGATGACGTTGATGCAATGGACGGAGTTGGGGTTTGAGCACAGAAGAGAAGTCCCATCTTTTCCATTCTGGCCTTGTGACCTTTTGGTGTCATTAGGGCACATTTGGTGCAGGTCAAGACATCGTGCTCTCGTCCAAGACACATTACACAGACTTTATGTGGGTCTGTAATGGAGATGGTATGAGTACAGTCCGTGACACCGAAGGAACCCCGACGCCATGGCCATAGAAAAAATCAAGCTGCGGTACGGTCGACGACCAGTAGGCCGCGAGGGCCAAACTCGACGGTAATCAACGGAAAACGGGTAAAAACTTACTGGAGTACCGCGGACTGAAAAAAAGTTAATGGAGGGACCCCTGTGGGGCAATTTAACTTTAAATAATTCAGTGAGGAAAATTCCTGTCAGGAATCCTTGCAGAGCTGCATAACCACGTGGCTACTGCTGCGCAGAAAAAAGAAGACTGAAGGGGGACCCCTGCTGGCTGCCATGCTGGGCATGCCTAGTAGGGGCCAGTCAAATTTCTAGAAACTTTGACAAGTGTTCCATGATTGGGCTCCATCCTGTGATGTCACCCATATGTGAGGAATACCATCCTGCTTGTCCTGTGAGAACACCTGGGAACCCGCTCATAACATCATGGACAAGTCTCTTCTGCGACAATTCCACTTGCATCATCCTGGTAAACCGGGCCCCTTGAGGAGGGGGTGTAAGAGGGGCGGTACTTTTGCAGTCCCGGTTGCTAGACTTGCGACCGGGCCCTTACCTTTTAACCACACTGAGGCCCGCGACGGGGTCCAGTGTTTTTCGGGCCTGCCAGGCCTTTCCGTGGCTGCGTCTCCACAAGGGAGACGCCGCCGAGCACCAATCCTGACTCCGCCCCCCCCTTAGACACACGCAAGGGGAAGCCTTTTAAAGGCACAGCTGCACGGAGTCCCGGCCAGCCCCCTAGATGACGTCAGACGCCGGCAGGGTATTTTAACCCGGCATCTGACTAGGGAAATCGCCTTGCAACAGGGTTCACTCCTTGGAGTCACTAGTTGCCTCACGTTCCTGTGTTCCTGCCTTGATTCCTGTGTTCCTGGCTTTATTCCTGTATTCCTGCTTCAGTTCCTGAGTTTCTGCTTCTGGGTCAGTTCTTCAGCTTCAGTACCTGGTTCCTGATCTTCGGACTGTCTTCCTGGCCTCGTCTTCGGTACGTCTTCATTCTGCTGATCTGCTGCCTACCTCGACCTCGAACTGTTCTACGAACTACGTCTGCTCCGGGAGACCTCTCCTAAGCCCAAGCGGCCCGGGTCCTCACAGGCTCCTCCTGGGGGGACCACGGGCTTCCCAGGGTGAATCTCTTGCCTGGTCTCCCAGTCCCAAACCGCCTCCCGACCAGTCCTCACGGCAGTGGTCCGTCCACTGCCATTCCTTCATCTTCACGGCCGGCCCAAGGGTCCACCTCTCCAGTGATACAGTTCACAACACCTGCAATGAGACGGAGTTATCGCAATGTGTCTGTAAGCATCCTGGAGGTCTAGAGAGCAGAGCCAGTCTTCCCTTTGCAGAAGAGGAAGGAGGGAACCCAAGGTTACCATCTTGAACTTTTCTCGGTGGAGGTACTTGTTGAGGGCACGTAGGTCCAGAATTGGACGAACGCCGCCTGATTTGTTTGGGATTTGTTTGGGATTTGTTTGGGAATAGAATCCTAGGCCTTGTTGGGAGTAGGGCACTGGCTCTATTGCTCTGGACTGGAGGAGGGAGACCTCCTGCTCCTGGAGAAGTGAGTGGTCGGATGTTCTTCATGTCGGTAGAGGTGGGGAATCTGGTGGGATGGAGAGAAAATTCAGGTGATAACCTTGAGAGATTATGGCAAGAACCCACTGGTCTGAGGTGATTGTGTGCCACCTGTTGTTGAAATGGCACAATCAACCTCCCACTGGTATCTGAGGCAGTGGAAACTGGCTGCTGCTCTCTATGCAGGAGTCAAAAGCTGGAAGCAGGGCCCGGTTGAGGAGCTACCTGCGGCTTTTGTTTCCGCGGTTGACGAGACTGGGCCTTTTGGAAAGGTCTCGTGCATTGAGTCCTAGACTGTGGTGGATAGGACTTCTTTGGATGGAAGAATGACTTTTTAGTATCCTTCCTGAAAGGCTGTTTGGAGGAATACTCAGAGGGCATCAGAGAGAGCTGGCGAAGGGTCTCATGATGGTCATTGTGTTCCGCCACCGTCCGCTGAATCTGTTCGCCAAACAGATTGCCGCTATGCAGGGCAGATCAGATAATCTGTCTTGTACTTCAGGGCGTAAGTCTGACGACTTAAGCCAGGCCCATCTTCTTGCCGAAATAGCAGTTGCAGAAACTCTGGAAGCAGTGTCAAAGATATAATAAGAGGATCTGATTTCATGCTTCCCTGCCTCGAAGCCCTTGTGTTCCAGGGCTTGAAGCTGTTCCTGGAATTGCTGAGGCAGGGACTTTGCAAAGTCCTGTACCTACTTGAATAAGACCCTGTTGTACTGGTTAATATACAGTTTGTAAGAGGCGATCCGGGAGATAAGCATTGATCCCTGGATGACACGCCGGCCAATGGCATCCAGGAATTTCTGTTCCTTACCTGGGGGAGAGGAAGAGTGGGGTTTTTGCCCTCTTTTGGGCCGATTCTACAACCACAGATTGGTGATCCAGCTGAGGTTTCTGGAATCCTGGGGCAGACCGGACCAAATAAGTGGTATCAGCTTTCCTGTTGACTGGAGCAACAGAACCAGGGTGTTCCCAGTTCTTTTTTGAGGAGATCCAAAACAACCTGGTGAATAGGGATGGAGGTTATTTCCTTGGGAGCATCCAGGAATTGTAACAGCTCCATCATTTGATGCCTATCATCTTGCTCAGTCTGTAATTGGAAGGGAAACAATTCAGACATTTCCTTCACAAAATTTATGAAGGACAAGTCCTCTGGAGGAGAACGTTTCTTATTTTCAGTAGGAGACAGTGACGATGGTAAATCATCGGTGTCTTGAGATGAATTGTCAGTCCAGGTGTCATAGGGATCAGCATCTGTCCCTGTAGGAACCTGAGAAGGATGGGACAATGGTATTCCTGAAGGTCCTGGTCTAGGATCTGAAGGCATCAAAGGAAGGACCGGAGGCACCGATGAATGCATCGAGGGCACCGGTGCAGGCATCGAGGGCATCGATGGATGGATCGTGGTGCCAATGGGCACATCGGCATCGATGGTTGAGGCATTGGCAGGACTCCCGATGGAGGAATGCAGAACGGTGTTTCTCCTCCCAATGACAGGGTAAGCAGGGAAGGCAGCGGAGCCATCGGTGACCCAGGATCCATCGGTGGAAAAGCGGCTATGAGCGCTTCAATCTTCGAGAGCAGTGGTGCCAATGCTGCCGGAATGGGATCGATGGTCGGTTCCGCAACCGGCACCGATTTTGGCGCCGGTGGACCTTGGCGTCTGTGCATCGCCTTATCGATGGGCTTCTGAACCATCCGGTCCAGTTCTTTACGGAGACCTGGAGCAAGCAGCCCAGGCTCCGGAAGGGAAGAAGGAGGCAGAGGCATAGCCGGAGGGACTACCGTTAAAGGCGGAGTCGAGGCTCCCAATACGCATCCGGGTGAGTGGTGCCTCGGTGACCCGGTCGCAGAAAGGGTCGGTGCCTTTTCTGGACGGGGTTTCTTTGATGGCGGCTCGGACGATGGCGATGATTTTCCTTCATCGATGGTCCGAGCCTTCCAGTGTTGATGCCGATGTTTCTCTCTACGATCCCCTCGATCCTGAGGGGGAGCAGAGGTCATCAAAGGCCGAGAAGTCATCGACGCCGGACTGTCATCGGCTGGTGGCCGATACTGGTGCGAAGTGGACGTGCCGGTTCAGACGATGTCGATGCAATAGACGGCGTCGGAGTTTGAGAACGGAAGAGAAGTTCCATTTTCTCCATTCTGGCCTTGCGACCTTTTGGTGTCATTAAGGCACATTTGGTGCAAGTCACGACATCATGCTCACACCCAAGACACATTACACAGACTTTATGCAGGTCTGTTATGGACATGGGGCAAGTACAGTCCGGGCACCGACGGAACCTCAACGCAATGGCCTTTGAAAAATCTAGCCACAGTACGGTCGACAGCCAGTAGGTCGCGAGGGCCAAACTCGATGGGAACCGACCGAAAACGGGTAAAAATGTACCGGAGTACAGCGGAGTCAAAAATTTAAAGGAGGGACCCCTGTGGGGTATTAAAGTTTTTAGTAATTCCGTGAGGAAAATTCCTGTCAGGAATCTCTGTGGAGCTCCTTAACCCACGTGGCTACTGCTGTGTGGAAAAAAGAAGACTGAAGGGGGACCCCTACTGGATACAGGTTTAGTGCCATGCTTGGCATGCCCAGTAGGTGCCAGTCAAAGTTCTAGAAACTTTGACAAAAGTGTTCCGTGATTGGGCTCCATCCTCTGATGTCAACCATATGTGAGGACTACCATCCTGCTTGTCCTGTGAGAAAAGTTATATCCGGCTAAGGGGGTTATTTTCTAAAGCTATCGCACGCGTTGATAGATTTCAATATTGACCTCGGGGTTTCTAATGTTCATGAATCGATTCATTTACTTTGCCTACAAATAAAAATGGCCTGGTCATTAGCTTTATAAGTTAAACATTTCTCCTTCAATAGAGATCTATATTAATCAAGCTCTAGCATGGATGGACCTTCCGTTATCCTTACTTGGTAGAGCCTGCTTGCTGGTAGCAATACAGTTTCCCAACCAATTGGCGAGGGTGTGCTTGCCCACCGCAACTCCCAGTCTATTCTTGTCGAAAGAGACAGATAGGTGGACTGCCCGTGAGCTGCGGTGCGGTCTAGATAAAAGGCGAGAGCACGTTTGCAGTCCAAGTTATGCAAAGCCCGCCAACCTGGGTGTGAGTGTAGCCTTGGGAAAATAGTGGGCAACACAATGGACTGATTTAGGTGAAGTCAGTCACTATCTTAGGCAGGAACTTACGGTGAGTGCGCAGTACCACCCTGTCGTAGAAGACCCTTATGTAAGGCAGATAGGTCACTAGGGCCTGCAGCTTTCTGACTCTGCGAGCAGAAGTAACCACCACGAGGAAGAGAACCTTCAAGGTGAGGTGCTTGAACTTGCAGGAGCACAGGGGCTCAAAAGGAGGCCGCATGAGCCATGCCAGCACTACATTGAGGTCCCAGGCCACAACAGGAGGACGTAATGGAGGCTTCAGTTGAAGTAAGCCTCTCATGAAGCGCCCTACTAAGGGCTGCACCGAGATTGGGGTGTTGCCCACCCCTCAGTGGGAGGCGCTAATGGCACTCAGATGTACCCGGATTGAGGTTGTCTGAAGACCAGACTCCGAAAGGCACCAGAGGTAGTCTAAATGCCTCAGCGTTGGGCAAGAGAAGGGGTCAAGGCCCTCCTGCGTGCACCAAGAGGAGAACCTTTTCCACTTCGCTTGGTACGATTTCCGTGTGGAAGGCTTTCGCGAAGCTACTAAGACCTGCGAGATATTATCAGAAAGGTCAAGGGACCGTAATATTAGTCTTTCAACATCTAGGCTGTTAGGGACAGCGATTGGAGGTTCGGGTGGCGCAGCCTGCCCTGATCCTACATGATGAGGTTGGGCGAGGTGCCCAGGCAAAAGGGCTCCTGGACAGAGAGGTCGCGGAGAATGGGAAACCAGAACTGAGGCGGCCAATGCAGGGCTATGAGGATCGTGGAGCCTCAGTCCTTCTGTAGCTTCACAAGAATCTTGCCTATTAGCGGAATCAAAGGGTACACATATAGGAGGCTCGCACTCCAGGAGTGGGTGAAAGCATCCATGGCCGGTCTCCCTTGGTCCCCGTGTAGGGAGGAGAATTGGTCCATCTGTGGTTCTGCGAGAATGCAAAGAGATCTACGTCTGGCTGACCCCACCAACAGAAGATCCTGGCTGCTACACAGGGGTTCAGGGACCACTCGTGGGGCTGGAATGTCCGGCTGAGGTGGTCCGCCACTACATTTTCGGTACCTGCCAGGTAGATGGCTCACAGGAGCATGGAACACCACAGGGCCCAGTCCCAGGCCCAAATCTGTGCTGCCTCTTGGCAGAGTAAATAGGAGCCTGTGCCCCCCCTGTTTGTTCACGTACCACATGGCTACCTGGGTGTCCGTCTGGATCAAGACGACCTTGTTGGACAGGCAGTCCTGGAATGCATAGAGAGCGTACCACATCGTCCGAATTCCAGGAAGTTGATCTGGCAGGCTGCCTCAGCTCTCGACCATACCTCTTGTGTCTGTATGCCGTTGACATGGGCGCCCCAGCCTAGGTTGGAGGCATCCATGGTCAAAGTCACCTGAGCAGCCGGGAGCTGAAAGGGAAGTCCCTTGCTCAAGTTGGATTCCTGCACCCACCAGGTGAGGGAGAGCTAGAGTGGGTTGGTTATCTGGACGAGTGCCGAGAGTCTCTGAGTGGCTTGGTGCACTGAGACCGCAGGGTCCACTGCGTGACCCTCATGGCTAGGCGGGCCATTGCGGTGATGTGCACCGATGATGCCATGTGACCCAGCAACTCTGGGAGCAGGTGGGCGGAGGCTGTCTGCGGCGGCGGATGGATCTGGCCAGCCCGGTGGGTTGGCTATGGTTCATTGGGGAGGAATGCCTTGGCCACAGTGGTGTCCAGGTCTGCTCCTATAAAGGTCAGTCGCTGGAACAGAATCAGCTGGGATTTTGGGTAGTTGACAAGAAACCCCAGTGACTGGAGGAGGGTTAACATCACATTGAGGGACCGAAGGGCCCCCTCTTTTGACAAACGTTTGATGAGCCAATCGTCCAGATATGGGAACACATGTACCCTGTTCTGGCGCAAATGTGCTCCCACCACTGCCAGGCACTTCGTGAAGACCCGGGGCACGGAGGCTAGACCGAAGGGGAGAACCCTGTACTGGAAGTGTCAGTGGCCAACTACAAAGCGCAGATATTTGCGATGAGGTGGAAAAATTGCAATGTGCACGTAAGTATCCTGTAGATCCAGAGAGCAGAGCCATTCCCCTTGATGCAGAAGCGGAAGTAGGGAGCCCAAGGACACCATTCTGAACCGTTCTCTGTGAAGGAACCTGTTTAAGGCTCAAACATCGAGGATGGGCCGGAGGCCGCCTGTCCTTTTTGGGATGAGAAAATACCAGGAGTAGAACCCCCATCCCCACTGAGCCAGAGGATCTGGTTCCACGGCTCTGGACTGTAGCAGGACCGAGGGTTCTAACTGAAGGGTCGCTGTGTATTCCACAAGGCTCCACAGTGGGGAGGGTGGGGAGTCTGGAGGAACCGTGAGGAGATTCAGGTGGTAACCGTGAGCTACGATGGACATTACCCATCGGTCGGTGGTTATTGGGAACCAATGGTTGACGAAGTGGCAGAGACGACCTCCCACAGGTGGGTCGGACGGTGTGGGCAGAGGTGTCTGCTTTCTGCTCTCTGGATGCCAGTCAAAACCCAGCTGCATGACCAGGCTGGGGTTGAGATCTAGGCGCTGTTTGCTGGTGAGGGTGCCCTCTTTGGGAGGATTGAGCTACAAAAGCACGGGAGGCCAGAGGGTAGTATCTCCGTTGCTTTTAAAATTGCTTCCTGGTATCCCTACGTGGACCTCTACGGGCCGCTGAGGAGGCATCAGAAGTGGTAGTGAATAGCTGACACAGGGTCTTGAATTGGGCCACTGCGTCATGGATTTTGTCCCCAAACAGGTTTCTACTGTACAGGGGAGGTCAGCCAATTTCTCCTGGACCTCTGGACGAAGGTCTAAGGCCTTTAGCCAGGCCCAGCATCTGGCACTAATGCCCGCCTCTGAGAGCCTTGAAGCTGTTTCAAAAATGTCAAAGGCTGCCCTTACTTCTTGTTTTCCAGCTTCCAATCCTTTCAGGAGGATGGATCCCAGGCCCTCCTGAAACTGCTGTGGCAGGGTCTCCGAGAACTCCTGAACTTGTTTCCAGAGGTTCCTGTTTTACTGGTTCATGTATAGCTGGTATGCAGCTATGTGAGAAATCAGCATAGAACCCTGGAAAACCCTTCGACCTAAGGCATCTAAGGCTCTCTAGTCTTTTCCTGGAGGGGATTAAGAGTGAGGGCGGGTCCTCTTGGCCATTTTCTGGGCTGACTCCACTACCACCGACTAGTGTGGCAACTGGCTCTTCTGAAAACCCAGGGCCTGTTGCACTAGGTAGGTGGCATCCATCTTCTTATTGACTGAAGGCACCATATCTGGATGTTCCCACAGACGGTAAAGGAGGTCCAGAAGAACCTCGTGTACTGGGACCGCCATCACTTCCTTAGGAGCGTCCACAAACTGTAGGACCTCCAACATTTTGTGGCAGGCGTCTTCTTCTGTTGACAGTTGGAAGAGAATGGTTTCCACCATCTTCCTGACGAAACTAGCAAAGGAGAGATCCTCCGGATGTGGGCGCCATCTCTCTTCTGGGAGGGAAGGCTCTGAAAGAAGCTCCTCAGAGGCCTCCAAGGAATGTTTGGAGAAGGCGTCCTTCCATGGGTCATAGGGGGCCTCTTCCTCACCAATGAAGTGTCTGGGTCGAGGAGAGGGGCTAAAACCCAGGGTATGGGGTGCGGGCACTGATGGACGGTGAGGTGGCACCGACAGCGGTTGTGCTGGCATCAATGGCACCAGGACCTGCGAGGGACGCCGGGGCACCGGGAGACCCAATGGCCTGAGGACGGACTCCGGCATCGGCGGTTCTGACTGCAGAGATGGGCATGGAGTTGCAACTTCCTCCTCCGAAGAGCTTGGAATAGGGATTGAGAATGGAGGAGGCGCCGGTGGTTGGCTGGGCACCGAGGGGCCCGTCAGTACAGGCTGTGTTGGCAAAGCACCAAGCAACACATCCAGCCTTTCCAGGAGAGGTGTCAACATGGAGGGTGCTGGTTCTGATGCCGGTGTAGGGGCCAGTGGCGGAGGCGGTTAAAGGCCCCGAAGGGCATTGAGCACTGCCTGCTGGACCACGAGGGTGCGGACAAAACCTACCCTGGAGTAGGAGGGCAGGCTGGGCATCACCGGAGCGTCCACGGGTGTCCGCGGAGGCTCGGTGCCTGGCACCAGTATCGGTGGGGAACTCCGTGGGCTCCCCGGTCCAGAGGAGGATAGGGCCTTCTCTCCCCGGGGCCCCTTCAGAGGGGGCTCGGCCGAGGCTGATGCCACTATGGTGTCAGTGCTTCCCATGGTGCTGGGCCCAATCTTTCTCCGGTGCCGAGAATGACGATGCGGCAGTCTTTGAATGCATTGATGCCGGTGAGGGGCGTTCCTCAGTTTTCTTGGCAGGGCTTTGATGGGGAAGGTCCCGAGTCAGAGTAATCCCCATGACTCGATGCACCCGGCACCAGAGTCCATGGAGCAGATAGCTTGGAACCAAACAAGTGCTCCATCTTCTCCAGGCGGGCGTGCCGGCCTTTGTGGGTCAACTGAGCACAGCATGGACATCGATGGACGTCATAAGAACATACCATACTGGATCAGACCAAGGGTCCATCAAGCCCAGCATCCTGTCTCCAACAATGGCCAATCCAGGCCATAAGAATCTGGCAAGTACCCAAAAACGAAGTCTATCCCATGGTACTGTTGCTAGTAATAGCAGTGGCAATTTTCTAAGTCAACTTAATTAATAGCAAGTAATGGACTTCTCCTCCAAGAACTTATCCAATCCTTTTAAACCCAGTGTTGTGTTTTTGGACATTGAGGCGTGGGCCCTTGGTCGTTGCAAGAGATAGCACCTCCCACAGGGTGGAGCCCTGCGGGGATTTGCAGCGATAGGCTAGCTCTCAGCAGAGATGGACACAGAGAAAGTGAGTCTTTATTATACTGTAATGTAGATGATAATGTTCTGTCTGAAGACTGTAGAGTGGAAAGGCAATACACAGTCTCACCAGGTCCAGAGAGGGAGATGGGTCCGGTAGTGGTCTGCGAAGCAGGGTAGGCCAAGGACCCAGGCCTAGATGGAAAGGTCAGTGAGAGTAGATCCGGTAGTGGTCCGCGGTGTGGGGTAGGCCGAGGATCAATGAGAAGAGAGATGAGACAATGCAGAGAGAGAACTGGAGCAGTAGTACTCATTCTGATGCTGGTAGTTGTAGTTGTAGAGAACCCCTGAGGAGTGGAGGTCCGGGGCAAAATAAGGCCCTCGAGGAGCAGGTACTTTAGAAGTCCTTGTAGGTGGTAGGCAACCCCACAGGGTAGGCAGGAGTGAGGCAAGGCCCTGAGGAGCAGATACCTTCAGCATCCTGGTTGGTAGCAGATAACCCCGGAGGGTGTAGAGGAGCGAGGCAAGGCCCCCGAGAAGCGGGTACCTAAGTCATCCTGGAGCGAGCGTACACAGAGCGGGAGCATCTGGTAGCGCAGAGAAATCAGCATGGAGGATTCCTTGCTAACTCGTATTAGGAATCATGAACGGAGTTTAAATATCAGAGCTTGTGACGTCATACCGTGGGGACGCCCCTGAGGTTCCCGCCATGACGCACATAAAGGACAGGGCTGCGCACACGTGTCCTAGGTGACTCTGGGAGAAAGATGGCGAATGCAATCACCCATGCCGGACCGGGGACGCCGGAGGGGTCATCGTGGAGAAGCAGAGGCAGCCATCTTCCCAAAAGGAACTGAGTTAGGCAGAAAAAAGGTGAGCAATAGAGGGCACAGCTGCTTGCAACCAACGAGCACAACACCCACCTACACTAACCACATCCCCTGGCAACAAATTCCAGAGTTTAATTGTGCGTTGAGTGAAAAAGAACCTTCTCCGATTAGTTTTAAATGTGCCACATGCTAACTTCATGGAGTGCCCCCTAGTCTTTCTATTATCCGAAAGAGAAAATAACCGATTCACATCTACCCGTTCTAGACCTCTCATGATTTTAAACACCTCTATCATATCCCCCCTCAGCCGTCTCTTCTCCAAGCTGAAAAGTCCTAACCTCTTTAGTCTTTCCTCATAGGGGAGCTGTTCCATTCCCCTTATCATTTTGGTAGCCCTTCTCTGTACCTTCTCCATCGCAATTATATCTTTTTTGAGATGCGGCGACCAGAATTGTACAAAGTATTCAAGGTGCGGTCTCACCATGGAGCGATAAAGAGGCATTATGTCATTTTCCGTTTTATTCACCATTCCCTTTCTAATAATTCCCAACATTCTGTTTGCTTTCTTGACTGCCACAGCACACTGAGCCAATGATGTCATGGGAAGGCCCGAGACACAGGATGCAGATATTGTGTGGGTCTGTTATTGACATACTCCGCAAACATTCAGGGCACTTACAAAAACCAGTTGCCATGACAAGAAAAAGGCAGCGTTCGGTCAGTGACCGTTGGTCACCAGGATTTAAACAGCTGGGAACCGACCGCAAAAACGTGAAACAGACTTACTGGACATCGGAGAAGTTTGTGCGCGATGGTGGAGCCCAAAGCGGGGAAATATTAGAAGAAAACTTCAAAGTATTCCATGTGAGGAAAAAATTCTCACAGAGCTCTATTAACCACAAGGCAATCGCTGCGCGGAAAAAAGAGACTGAAGGGGGACTCCCGTGTGGCCACGGGGTTAGTGGCATGCTGGGCATGCTCAGTGTGCCAGTCAAAGTTCTAGAAACTTTGACAAAAATGTTCCGTGACAGGGCTCCATCTGATGATGTCACCAATCTGTGAGGACTACCATCCTGCTTGTCCTCAGAGAAAAGATCATGCTCCATCTAAACAAATTTGTTACATGTATATGCTTGAATGGAAAAAGATTGAAGAACTAGATGCCAATTTTTTGTACAAACAGCTTCCTACAGATTATGGGTAAATATTCAGACATTAAGTGGCTAGTTAAGTTAGCCGGATATCCATATCTGGACACCCATATCCAGCTAGCTTTACCAGGATATTCAGCAGCACAGCCGCACCACTGAATATACCCGGATAAGTTATAGTTAGCTGGATATGTGGCATCTGGCTAACTTTAGATCTGCCCTATGGCACATCTAGAGTAAGCCGGTTAAATTAACCGGCTAACTCAGAATATCCTGCTTCCGTGTTGCTAACTCAGCTCCTCCCTGAAATGCCTACCACCCACCCCAGGAATTCCCCCGACTTACCCGGCTAAATTCTAGTTGGTTCACTAAATTCTAGCTGGATAATTTGTTATCCAGCTAGAATTGTGACAATGTTTTGTAACATCTATACCCTCTTCTGATAACAGGATTGAGGAGATGACAGAAATTTGATTCATTGATTGTATACAATATCTACTGCAATTGCTAGTATGTTATGTGTATGTGTGTTTGTGTATGTGTAAGAATGCTTGTTTTGTCTTGTATTTATGTGGTTGTTTTGACAACCTTAAAAAGGATGTGACAAAGAACATTATCATCTTCTTCTTCTGTTTATTTGTCTTTTCTTTCTTTCTTTTTTTTTTTTTTTTTTTTTTACCAGCTACTGGTTATGAGTTGCACTACTTAAAGTTAAAAAAAAAAACAGAACCAAGAAGGTTGGCAAGGTTGTGTTTTTCTTCATTTCAGTTTGTCTTCAGCTAAACAAAAATCAATCTTCAGTGGCACTATTGCAGTCTCCTATTCTGCCCCGGGTAAACAAATAGAGCAGTGTGATTGCCTTTTTCTTAGTCACAATTAATGAGAGACCACTGACTGCAGCAGGGAAGATCAGAAAAAGTCCTTTGCCAATATTTCTTCTCAAAAGCATTTCTTCTATTCCATGAGAGCTTCTGAATGTATAACTTGTCTCTGCAAAATGCAAGAGAGCAAATGGAGATTCTTTGTACATGCTCAGACTTTTCAGAGGGAGAACATCAGTCACTTGAGCCAGATGGCAGTTATTAGCTAGTTAAAAAGATGCTTTATCATGATTTGTCTTCCATCCAGTCTCTTTACCGACTTGTCCCGTCTCAGATCCTAGGAGGCTGCCATGTCATATAGACACGAGTTGGTTTCTATAGTTACCAGTTAGCCTCTCCTGTTTGCTCAATACAGCCATAGACTTGAATGGGAAAAACAAATGAGACAAAAATTTTCATTACATTTGTGAGCACCCTTCATTCATTTTGGGAGTCTACAAATTAAACAAAATTGACTAATTTGTTGCATACTACCCATTCTTTTCAAACAAATGCACATCCCTACTTCTCTTCTTTCTCTTTAGGCCTGTTAATGATAATATAAATCATGGAACAAGTTGTGAATCGATGTTTTGCAGACCTGGGTGGCCAATACCTCCTTCTGGAATAGAAGGCAGTTACTGGCAAAGGAGAAGACATTCTTGATGCAACATAGCAGCCTTTAAGAATCTTGGATGTATTCTTATATGTTCATTTTACCATAGTTCTGAAATTATTTCTTTTGGAAGAGAGAAGTTTTTTTCTATTTATCTTGAAAGTCTGATCCAGACTCCACCATGACTACCAGAAAGATGATTAGGTTGGGGAACCCTCCCTGAGGAAACTGGGAATCTGAGATATTTTGTCCTAGGGGAAATGGATGGATAAGCTGTGGAACCAAAGGCAAATGTTGTGCTCCGCAGTCGCAAGCGGCTGCGGCCGCTGTTGCTCATCTCTTTGTTTGCTGCCTTAGCTCCGTTAGGGGAACTCGCGGCCTCTGCCAGCTACCACCGGCCTTCCACCCTCCATTCTCGGGCCTCCTCGAGTGGCATCGACGCTGCCGACCGCCATCTTACCCGCGGAGATCCCTAGGTACGCGCGCTCCCCGACCTACTTTAACCACGTCATGGCGGGAACCTCGGGGGCGTCCCCACCAGATGACGTCACTCAACCTGGATACTTAAGCTCACCAGCCCAGACAGCGACTTGGCAATGAGTTCACTTGCTACAACTATCTACTCTCTCTGCAATACTGTTCCAGTTCCTGCTTCTGTGTTGCAGACTATCGGGTACCTGCTCCTTGGGGGCCCTATCTCATCTCTTGGCTATCCGCTCCTCGGAGGGCCTTCACACGGATTCCTACCTACCTCACTCCCCGAGGCTTCTCCGGACCTGCTACTGCCTTCAGTCACTGTGAGTACTACGCTGCGGTTCCTGTGTTATTCTTTGTGGGATCTCTCTCCGGTGTACCCCGCTCTGCAGACCATTGCCATGACTTCTGAAGAGGATCCCTCACCAGTGTACCCCACTATGTGGACCACTACCGTGACCTCCCACCGAGGGACCCTCTCATATACCATCTCTACGGACCCAGTGTATTTTAGTGACTGTACTTCTACCGGCACCCCCGCTCCTCGGGTAGTGCCATTACTATTTTTCTCTTCCAGTTCCCGAACTGAGTCTGACGTCAGCAGCTGCGCTGCCGTTCCGTGGCCCACCTCCAGAGGTCACTCTCTCTCATTCTACCCGCTGCTGTATCCCATTCCACAGCCGAGACTCCGCCTCCCAATGGTGAAGCTCAGTGGGGCTCCTCCCCCTGGGCGGTTCCACCTCTCGTCTCGGCCAAAGGGTCCACATACTTACAAATCCTAACAGCAAAAAGAGCCACAGTATCACTTTGAAATAGAAGTGCCTTGAGGTCTTGCAGATTTACCATTGTAGTCAGCAAATAAATGCCTTTTCAAAGACCTCTAAAGGAGCCAAATATATGTGGACAGAATTCAGAGGACAGAATCTCAAAAAATGGGCAGAAAGCCTTCTTCTATAACGCTGAGCATGTCACATTATCCTAGAAAAATCTCTCTCTCCTCAGGACTTTGCTGCTCTCCTTAAGAATGGGCCTTGCATGGAACCTTCTGCAATAGGTCACTGAAACTTAGACAAGAATCGTGGTTATCACCTAAGATACAGAATGCACTAGCCAGAGGAACTCACTGAGGTGCAGTTGATAACAAGCTGTAATTTCACAGGCTGGCAGCCAGGAGTTTTCTGTAGTCCCCAGCTTCTTTGGTCTTAAGAAGGGCCCTTCTGCTCTCATGTTGAGATTCACTGAAATATAGATGCTTAGAGCTAATCGCTGTAGAGGAAAGCTTTTTATTAAATGCTATAAAATAGTATAAATATTAAATACTAAGGCACCTTATGGAGAGACAGAGTGCCATGCAGGTATCAGCATACACTCCCTCTCAAATAATTGTACTAATACACATCTTTATATAGAATTTTTACTTGTACATTTTAATCTCCAAACTAGGTTACATAATTGTCAAAATGACTATACTTGGCTTCTAATATAAACAAATAATCTGACTAGCCATTTGGTAATTTGCTCTTGGTCTCCATGCTAATTACCCTTGCCTTGTATGTAAATGATGTTATCTAATGTTCATGATTAGAAGGAATGTCAATTGTGTTATGGCCGCAGCAAGCCGCGACTGGGGCCGACTGTCATGGCCGCCGGTCGCGGCGGACCGCAGCCGGGAGCAATGACTCACCCAACTCTTCGAGGCAACCCGGAGGCTCCTGCAGGAGCAGGGAGCCTCCTCCGACGATCTCCTCGCGGCCTTGGCCGCTGTCCTGGCCAGCCGCGGAGCCCAGCGGGGCTGCGATGACTCCTCCTCCTTTCCTGGGTTCTTAGAGCCGCACGCGCAGCTGAAGATTTGATTTAAAGGGGCCACGACAGGAAATGTCGTGGCTCCCTTTTGATGCTGTTTCCTCTTCCAGGGCTTTAAAAGGCAAGGTCTGCCTCTCAGACCTTGCCTTGGTATTGAGGTTCCTGCCTGAATGTGTTCCTGGCTCCTGGTTCTTCGTTCCACTCTTCTTCCCTGCTTGTGGATTGATTCTTAGCTTCTGACCTCTGGACTGGTGGACGTGTCTTCTCCTGGCTTGATTCTGGTACGGCGTTGGACTCTTCTCCTGGCTTGATCCCGGTACGGCGTTGGACCCTTCTCCTGGCTTGATCCCGGTACGGCTCTGGACCATACTTCGGCTTTCGACCCTGGACTGGACTCTGACACCGCTGGTATATTGATTCTCCAACCGGCGTAGACTCTTCCTCGACTCAGTCTTCAGACTGTCACGACCTGTTGGAGGCGCCAGCCGTCTGGAACCCACGACCTGAAGGAGGCGCCTGCATCCAGACCTTCTACAGTCTTCAGAGGAGTCGCCTAAGTCCCAGCGGCCGGACCCCTACGGGCTCCACCTGGGGGGGTCGCGTGCTTCCAGGGTGAAGTCTTCTAGCAAGTCTCTACAGTCCAAGAGGCCTCGCCCTTCGACGGTAGCCATCTACCTCGAAACAAGGGTCCACTAACATAACAGAATACCAAGGCCATGGACCCGGCGGAGGCCTCGGCTCGGCAAGCCATTCCAGGACTGGCACAAAAAGTCATGGAACAACAACATATTCTAGAATCCATGGCTTCGTCCCTAGAACGACTGAACGCACGCCTGGACTCCATGGCAGCGGCTCAAGCTGCCTCTGCAGCCGTGGCCAGCGTTGGTTGTCGAACCCCGCTCGAACTACAATTCCATTACCCATACCTCCACGCTATGCAGGGGATACTCAGTTGTGTCAAGGATTCATCGACCAGTGCATGATGCATTTTCAACTCTAAGCTCCTTTGTTCCCAGACGACCTCACCAAGACTACCTACATTTTGTCACTCTTGGAGGGGAAGGCCCTGGCATGGGCTTCTCCTTATTGGCGACGATCTGACCCAATTCTCACATCCATTCTATTGTTTACTGTTTTTGAAGTTTGAATTGGAATATTGATTACTATGTTACCCTCTGCTTTACACACATTGTTAATTGTAAACCGGGTTGATGTGATTCGTGTCATGAAATTCGGTATAACAAAAATAATAAATAAATAAATATATCTTCAAAAAGTTTTGGAAACGGTTTCTTCGCAGTCTCTCGCTATGACCCTGGGAAGCAGGTAGTAGCCGGTTCTAAACTTTTGCAACTTCGACAAGGGAACCAAGCTCTCGAGATTATACTATCGAGTTCAGAACACTAGCTTCAGAACTTCACTGGGAGGAGAACTGTTTGCGCTCCATATACCTGGAGAGTCTATCGTCGAAGATTAAGGATGAGATGGCAGCTCGTGAACTACCAAGGTCCTTGGACTCTATTATTGAATTAGTAACTCGGATTTACCGCCGCCTGCAAGAAAGAGCCCGTGAAGGAGCTAACTCCAGAAGAACCATCCCTCCGGGAACTCCTCTCGTCCAGTACCAACTGTCTCTCAAACTAATCCAGCTCCCGGAGGAAATACTGAAGAACCTATGCAACTGGGGCGCGGTCCCCTCTCCCCGGAAAGAACGGCAGAGACGCCGACGTGCTGGCCTCTGCCTGTACTGTGGAGGAACGGGTCACCTCATAGCCTGTTGGCCTGATTCGTCCGGGAAACTTCAAAGCCTAGGCTCCGGCGGGGGAGTAACCCTAGGCATTACCTCTCCAGCTCCCCCACTCACTCTTCGGATCTCTTTGGCACTAAAGGGACCTTCAATTTTCTACCATGGCCTTAGCAGACTCTGGCGCTGGCGGGAGTTTCATCCTTCAAGATATCGTGGAGAAACTCCATATTCCTCTGCAACTTTGTCCTACGCCATTGATCATATCCTCTGTTCATGGAGATCCTCTACCAGGACGAATAATTCACCAAACTGTTCCTCTGGAATGTCACATCGCACCCAAACATTACGAACAGATTTCATTTTATGTCATCCAGAAAGCCATACATCCAGTGGTATTGGGTATCCCCTGGTTTACAACGGCATAACCCTCAGTTTGATTGGACAACACTGAAGCTTCTGCAATGGGATCTACTGTCAAGAACCTATCTACGAGAATCCATACCAACCGACAGCTACGTCTGCATCGCACGGCTGGAAGGTATGCCCGCACAGTCATAGTCAATTTACTGATTCTTCTCTAAAAAGGCTGCGGATATCTTGCCTCCGCATCGAGAGTTTGACTGTGCCAATAACTCGTTCCAGGAGCCTCGCCTCGCCAAAGGAAGGGTCTATGCATTATCCGCCTTCAGAGATTCAGGCGATGACCAGCTATATTCAGGAAATCTATAAAAAGGGTTCATTCGACGCTCCATCTCGCCAGCTGGAGCTGGTTTTCTTTTTTGTAGGGAAAAGGATGGAACCCTGAGGCCATGTATTGATTTCCGTGGACTCAATGCCATCACCATAAAAGGACCGCTACCCACTACCCTTAATTAAACTAAACAATCACCTCGCACAAACAAAATACTATACCCCACCCAACATGGATTCAGAAAAAAATCACAGTACTGAAACATTACTCATTAACATAACAAACACCATCCTAGAGGCTTTGACATACGGCCAACGATACATCATCATCCTTCTAGATCTATCGGCCGCCTTCGACACAGTCGAACACAACAGTCTAATCAACAGACTATCTGAAATCGGTCTAACAGGAAAAAAACCTTAGAATGGTTCACCTCCTTCCTACAAAACAGAACTACAAGGTACGTTCAACAACCACCCTACGAAGCCATCCCACTTGAAACCGGAGTCCCTCAAGGATCCTCGCTATCTGCAATCCTTTTCAACATCTACCTATTACCCCTCTGCCAACTTCTATCCAGTCTCAGTATCACTTACTTCCTGTATGCCAATGACATACAACTCCTCATCCCTGAAACAAATACCATCGAAACGCACTACAACTCGCAGCTACTACCATCAACAAATTAAAATCCTACTAAACCAACTAAAACACTATGCATCAACACAGAAAAAACAGAATGTATGCTAATTGAAAAATCCAAACACAGGAAGATCATCACAATCCACTCCATTAACATCGACAACAACCACATTAAATTAAAGAAAACGCTAGAGATCTGAGAATATGGATCGACCCACAGCTCAACCTTAAAAAGCACATCTCCTTAAAAATAAGAGAAGGTTTCCACAAACTACTCAATCCTCAAGCACCTAAAACCACTGCCTAAACCACTCAGACTTCCGAACCGTCCTTCAAGCCCTGATTTTCTCAAGCATAGACTACTGCAATTCGCTCATGTTAGGCTCCCCAAATCATCTCTACACCCTCTTCAAATATTGCAGAATGCCACATGCCAGAATTCTCACAGGTCACAAAAGATCTGACCACATCCACCCGATCCTAAAGAGCTACACTGGCTCCCAATAAAACAAAGAATCAAATACCAAGATTCTAGCAATCTTACACAATTCTACACACCACAATGACGATGACAGCATCAACACCCTAATCCAGAGACAACACCTCCCAACGGACCACCAGATCAACTAACAAAAATTGTCTTGAATCCCATCTGCAACCGCTGCCAAACTCACCACAACCAGGAAAAGAGCATTCTCAATAGCTGGCTCCCTCACCTATGGAACTCCCTTCCAACACAACTAAGAGCCGAAAGAAACACCATATCTTTCAAAAAACTACTCAAAACATGGCTTTTTTTAAACAAGCCTTTAAGGATGGGAATAGAATAAACAATCAACTACGCAGCTCAACCCCCCTCCTCCCCTCCATGGCCTCACTCACTGATCAAACCCCGATCTCCCCTCCTATTCATTCCACTGTCCCAGCTCTGCCCTCCTCCCCAGTCTCGCAACACCATCCACCTTGATCACCATGTCAGAACAACCATATCAGTTTTATCCCTTCGTTACTCCGCCATTCCCCGTTAAATTATTATCTCCCTGTCATTTCCTGTTAAAATATTATCTCTGTCACAGCTAACCTGAGATTCTAATAATTTCAGTACCACATTCCAACACTATGGTCAGATATGATGTTCCTGAGCCCATAGGTATAATACTGTTCTTGAGTTTTCATTATAATACTCTTGAGTTCTTATGTATAATGTTCTTGAGTTCCTATATATAATGTTCTTGAGTTCTATGTATACATGTTCTTAAGTTCTTATGTATACTGTTTCTTGAGTTCACATGTATAATGTTGTTCAACATGTAAACCGGAGTGAAGGCCAACACCTAATACTTCCGGTATATAAAACAAACAAATAAATAAAATAAATAATAAATTAAATTGCTGAAACTTTTTGATCGTTTACAAGGAGCCCGGATATTCTCTAAGTTGGATCTCAGAGGAGCCTATAACTTAATCAGGATTCGTGAAGGTGACGAATGGAAAAACAGCGTTTAACACAAGGACGGTCATTACGAGTATCTCGTTATGCCATTCGGACTGACTAATGCTCCTGCTGTATTTCAACATTTCATCAACGAAGTTTTTCGAGATTTACTTTACGTTTGTGTGGTGGTTCTAATTGGGACGATATTCTTATTTTTTTCTTCCAGTCTACAGTCTCACCGGCAACATGTCATCCAAGTCTTACAACGGCCTAAGAGAGAACAGACTGTATGCCAAGATTGAAAGAGAATCTTTACCCTTCCTGGGGTACATTATTCGAAACAAGGATTTCAAATGGATCCCGCCAAGCTGAAAAGCATTAAGGAATGGCCCCAGCCTAATGGATTACGCGCGCTTCAACGCTTCCTTGGATTTGCGAATTATTATCGAAGTTTTATTCAGAACTTTTCTAAATTAGCCGCTCCTCTCACGGCTTTGACGCGTAAGGGAGCTAACATCAAAGCTTGGTCAGTTGAGGTTGAAGAGGCTTTCCAGGCCCTTAAGAACGCCTTCGACAATTCTGTCAAGAGTTCTTTGCAACTGCTCATAAAATTCCAAACCCTAATAGTATGTAGCAGACATGGACTGAAAGAAGGTTTAGAGGTTCCAGATTTACGTGGTAGCCATTCTTTATCAGTATTCCTTCAAGACAATACTGCTCAATACATATAAATTGTTTTATTGGCATTACTGACTCCCATTCTATAACTGCATGCAGTTCAGCTGTCAAGTAGTAACTTTTAAAATTAGGAACACCTAGCCCTCCCATAAGCAAGTTTGATATCCAGTGTTTTCTGTTGAAATGGTTTACCTGGACGCATGCCTCCTTTTCAATATCCTCAGGTTTCTGTGCTTGGAGTACTCTCATTCCTTGTGTCTGAAGCAAGCTCTGCTCCCTTTCTAATGTTCGTTGCTTTGAAGAATTTGCACCTAAAGAAGTGAAAATAAAGGTGTCATTTTTTTGTTTTCTTTGTTTATTTGACCCAGCAATTTTCACCTTCTTCTTTAGGCTTTCAGCTCAATCAGAACCAAGGTTAGGATCTGGCACCATGAGCCTTCATTTATAACTAGCTGGAGATTTTTTTTCCTATTTTTAGGAGCCTTTATTTTCAGAATTTATTTTATTTTTCCCAGGATTTTATCAGTGTTTATTATAACAAGAACACAAATGGGAGAAGTCAGTGGAAAAAAATGACTCGTTATTTATTCTGGTAAACATCATTTTTGTCCTCCTCATAAAAAAAACATATAAGTTCCTGGCATGCAATAAAATAAAAATTGAAAACTAATATCTCTAACCTATTTTCTATTCCCTTGAACTTACTTTTGTCCAGTTATTGCAGTGCCAGTTATTGGCTGGGGGTCATGCACTAGGAATTCGTCAGAACCCTTCAATCATGATATCTAAATTCAGTCACTGGATGATGACATTACATGTTGACTATGACTCCTTATCCCCAGGGCCTGTGAAAGGCCCAGGGCCTGTGATAGCCCGCTGATCTGAGAAGCAGAATACCTAAGCCAGAAATTAAACCTAGGTCCTTCACTCTGCCATTGAGCTACCAGGTGTTACATTTTTTAAAAAACATAAGAAATGACATGCTGGTCCACCAACCAGACCATTAAGGGTCAGCATCCTATCTCAGAGAGTGGCCAATCTAGGCCAACTGGAAATACCCAGCAAATATTAATGGGGAACTCCATTCCATTTTAGCAATCCCAAATTTATCTGGTTAATAGTTGTTAATAGACTTGCCCTCCAAAAGTCTGTCCAAACCATTTTTAAACCCAGCAATACTACTAGCCTTAACCACATCCTCCAGCAACAAATTCCACAGCTTGATTATGTATTAACTGACCTAAGAATTTCAACAAATTGTCCAAATGATTCCAATGTCCTTTTCCTGAATGATAACTATTTTATAGAACCCAGTATTGTGAATATATATGGAGCAATTTTCAAACAACCTGAGGAGGAGGAGGCCACGTCTGGAGTGGTAGAAGAGAGTTGCTGGAACATTGCACAATGATCTTGAATCTGTGTGTTGCGCAGTGGACCCTTAGGCCGAGGTGGGGTTGACGCTACCCGTAGGAGGGATCCTACGGGTCCCCATCGTCAGCAGGCAGAGAAGGCTGATGGACGGAAGCCGGTTGGCACTTCACCAATACCAGCCCTCGTCCCCCCCAGGTTGAGCCTTTGGGTGCCGGGGCCGGCTGGACTTAGGTGCCCTCCATCGGTGGTCGTCAAAGGATGGATCAAGGTCAGCCCAGAGGCAGCAACAGGTGAGGGTATCAGTCTGTACTGGACGAGACGGAGTCCCAAGACCCAGGCGCCAACAGGAACACAGTAAGACAGCAAGAGCAGGCCGAAGCCTGAATAAACTACGTCCAGGACAAGGGCTGAAGAGGCGTCGTTGAGCAAGCTGGGTTCAGGGCTGGCGGAAATCTGGAAGCGGTGGCAAGCAAGGCTGAGGTCTGGATGAGGAGAGAAGCAAGTAGATGGTCAGATGAAGCAGAAGTCCAGGGCTGGAGAGAGGCAAAGGAGTAGTCAGGCAATGCAGAGGTTAAGCCAGGTCAACAATCCGAAGGGGAGACGAAGGTACAGGAATGCAGGAACGAGGAAACAGAAACAAGGATATTCAGGATCAGGAACCAGGAACAGCAGAAGCAACGAGCACTTGACAAGTGAGGGAACCTGTTGCAAACGCAATCCGAGGTAGCGGGGCCCGGCCTTATATACCGGAGCTCCGCTGACATCTTCATCCGGGGCCTGCGGCTAGGTTTCCCGCCGCGGGGCCCTACTTAAGGTCTGGATGGGCATGCGTGCCTAAGGAGGGGCACGGCGCTGGTCGGAATGGCATCTCTTCGCGGGCCACGCGGAGAGGCCTGGCACGGAGCGCCAGGAGTAGTAGCAGAGCCTGAGGCACCAAGGCGGCCTGAGAACGGAGCCGGCGGCCCACAGCCACCAGAGATGAGGGACCAGGCACTGGGTTACTTTGAAAGAGGTGAGAGGGGGCTGAACTGCGGGTCTGCCACGGCCGGCGCACGTAACATTGTGCTCTCACATCCTTGACTTTGTCTCCGAAGAGATTCTCTCCCATACAAGGCATATCAGCAAGTCTTTCTTGCACTTCCAGTCAGAAATCTGAGGCTTGCAGCCAGGCAAGTCTGTGTGCCCCTGTCCTCACAACAGAGACTCTCAATGCCACCTTGAAAACATCATAGGTCAAATGGACCGTTTTCCATACTCAAATCCTTTGTCCACCAGTGACTGGAGGGCATCTTGCTACTTTTGAGGAAGCTGCTCAGTCATCGCCTGCATTTGCTTCAGGATATCCCACATTTATTGGCTCATGAAGAGTTGATATGATGCTATGCAGGAATGAACAATGCACTCAGGAAAACCTTCCTCCCGATAATATCCACAGCTCTAGAATCCCTCCCCAGGGCACTAGGGGATGGATTCTAGATCTCTTGGCCTTTTTGAGAGCAGATTGGATGACCACAGATTGATGTGGAAGTTGCCATTTGTTCAATCCAGGAGAGGGAGTTCTCCCACATCCTCATCTACACCTCCTGAAGGATCTTGTGCACTGGGACTACAATGATCTCCTTGAACGGCTCCATTTATTAGAAAAGATCCAGCACTTGGCTCTGGATTCTTCAACTGCAAGGGGTAACGAGGAATTGAATTCAAATTGCAACCAACAAGGGCCTGATTTTTATGATTTGGGAATCTGAAAAGCATGAGGGTAACATGTACAGCGCAGCAGATACTACCATAAGCTTGCCGAGCAGTCTGAATGGACCATTGGATCCTTTTCTGCCATAATTTCTATGTTTCTATGAAACTATCTCTTTTTTCTGGATCACTGATGCCAAAGGTTTTTAATATTAGCCTCAGGGGAAGTGGGAGGCAACAAAGGTTATTGTTAAGAGCAATTCACTCCAAGAAGAGGGGTGTTACCAGTCATGTGTTGCAGTTCTCTTCTACATTTTTGTAAGCAACATTGCAGAAGGCTTGTCGGGAAAGATTGGTCTTTTTGTGGATACTAAAACCTGTGATAGGGAATACAGTCAAAAAGGTGTAGAATACATGATTAGACATCTAATAAAAACTCAAGGAATTGTCGAGTCTGGCAGTTAAGATTTAATGCTAAAAAGCAGTCATGCATTTGGGATACAAAATCCTAAGGAAGCGGCACAGGATGGGGTGATACTCTTCTAAGCACAAAAGAGTAGAATCTGGAGGTGGTCATGTCGGATGAACTTAAGGTGGCCAAACATGTGGATAAAGCGACAGCAAAAGCCAGAAAAATGCTTGGGTATACAGGGAGATGAATGCTCAGCAGAGAAAATGGAGGTGATATTGCCCTTGTATAAGTCCCTAGTGAGACTTCATTTAGAATACTGTGTACAGTTCTGGAGACCACACCTTGAAAAAGATACAAACTGGTTGGAATCAGTCCAAAGTGTGGCTACTAAAATGGTCAGCAGTCTTCATTCTAAAGCATACAAGAACAGACATAATGATTTAAAAGTGTATACTATGATGGGTGTTATATTCCCCTGGTGAATCCAAGAATGTGGGCTGTAAGGAAAACCTGGGAAGGAGATCTTGGGGATGAGTGGTGGAGACCCCCTCCAGAGGAGGACACACTCTTGAGACTGCAGGTCAGGAGTTTTAAGTGAGCACTGCCATGGGGTGGATGTAGCTGCAGCCATAGTGAAAGAGTAACCAAAACCCCACCTGCAGACTATGGTGGGAGGTGGCAGTAGACTTGGATCCCTAAGAACCAGGCCCATAGAGAACAGCCAAGCTTAGGCTGTGAAGGAAGCAACTGTGACTAGCATGCAGAAGGATTAAGGCGAGAATTGCTTTCTTATCATATGAATTTGAAACTGATGTGGTTCGATAAAGTAAAGCTATAGAGACTTTAAACTACTGGGATAAGCTGGGACTATGTGTGCTTATGTCCAGCTCACCAACGAAGTGAGGATTTAAACCCATAGCTGTGACACGCTGGAAGGAATGGGTAAAGTAGAGGCAATAAAGGCTGGAGTACCTGGCCTAGGGAGCCTTCAAAGGTGGAGCTGGGGAAATTACATGGAAGAGTCGGGCAGCGGGACCATGGAAAAGGACCCCCCAGAGGCTTAACCAGTGGCTGAGTTTCTTATGTAACCAGAGAATTCCATCTGCATTGCGACTGGGAGAGTAGTTGGTGGCACGAATCCTCAACAATACCTTAGAGGAAAGGCGGGATAGGGAAGATATGATAGAGACATTTAAATACCTCCAAGGTTCTGGCAACAGGAAGCATGCCTCTTTCAATGGAAGAGACTCTAGAACGAAGGGTCAAGGGATGAAGATGAAAGAGGATAGACTGAGAAGTAATCTAAGGAAATAATTCATTACAGTGAGGGTGGTAGATGCATGGAATAGCATCTCCATGGAGGTGATGGAGACAAAGATAGCATCTAAATTCAAGAAAACATGGAATTCTACAACTACTACTGAACACTTGTATAGCGTTACTCAAGGTACGCAGGGCTGTATAAAAAAAAACATGAGACAGTTCCTTCTCGGTAGAGCTTATAATCTAATCAAGATAAACATACGAGACAAGAGAGACTCTGTGAATATAGAAGTCCATATTCAAACACAGTCCGGTTAGCAAAGTTAGCCGGATAAACTTATCTGGCTAACTTTGGAGGTATACTCAAAAGTACAGCCACACTATTGAATATAGCTGGCTATATTAAAATTAGCCAGCTAACTTTAGGTCAGCTCTTTGTTCCGACCAGACTTAGCCAGCTAAGTCATCCAGCTAACTCTGAATATCAAAGTTAGCCAGTTAACTTAGCCGGCTAACTGAACTCCTCCCAGTTACACTCCTGGATCGCCCCTAACTTATCCAGCTAAATTCTAACCTCCTAACTTATTAGCCAGCTAGAATTTAGCTAACTGGAATTGCGATCTCTGGGTTGCTGAGCTGTAGAGAGAGACTATAGATAGTGAGTAGACAGGGTATGCTGGATACATAACCAGTAGTAGATGATACACTCACAATTGTAGATATCTGTAATGGCTTCTATGCTACAGAGAGTCTTCAGTATATTCAGGAACAGGAGCCATAGGCGAGTACTGGTTCCTATATGCAGCCTGGAATAAGAACTCACATTATCTGTGTATGAGATGGCTTCTGAAATAGCAGAGAGTCTTTGGAGAGTTTTAGTAACATAGGCCCTCGTGGAGTGAGTACCGGTTCCTATCTGCAATCTGCAATAATAACTCACGATCTCCATACCTGCGATAACATCTTAGACAGAAGGGAGTCTTCATAGATTAGGAACATATGTCCTCGTGGAGCGAGTACCGATTCCTATGTGAAATAGAACTCACAGTATTCACGTCTGCAATCGCTTCCAGGTAGTAAGGAGTCTTCTGAGCATTCAGGGACGTAAGCCCTCAAGGAGCGAGTACCGGATCCCGTCTTAGCAATCTGAAATCAAGAAGAGAGAGCGGGGCCCCCAAGGATCGGGTACCCCTTGGTAAGTTTGTGGAGGCAGAGTAGCAGAGAAAAATTTCCCCTTGCTAACTCGATTCGTAGTAGCAAAGACCTTTTAAGTTGGAAGCGGATGACGTCACTACGGGGGGACGCCCCCGAGGTTCGCGCCTTTGCCGGTACAACTCTGGAGCGTGCACGCGCGCCCTTACATCATCAGGAACATGGCGGATCCGCAGCGTCAGGCCAGCCCGGGGATTACGGGGCGAAGCGGCGAAGAGAAGCCGCGGCAGCATCTGTCCGTCAGACCTGAAGGGAGTCGCCTCAAAGGTAGAGAGGGTGGAGCGAGGGTGAGAATAGGCACGAACGCAACACTTTCCTCATAGGGGAGCTGTTCCATTCCCCTTATCATTTTGGTTACCCTTCTCTGTACCTTCTCCATCGCAATTATATCTTTTTTGAGATGCGGCGACCAGAATTGTACACAATATTCAAGGTGCGGGCTCACCATGGAGCGATACAGAGGCATTATGACATTTTCCGTTTTATTCACCATTCCCTTTCTAATAATTCCCAACATTCTGTTTGCTTTTTTGACTGCCGCAGCACACTGAACCGACGATTTCAATGTGTTATCCACTATGATGCCTAGATCTCTTTCTTGGGTGGTAGCACCTAATATGGAACCTAACATTGTGTAACCATAGCATGGGTTATTTTTCCCTATATGCATCACCTTGCACTTATCAACATTAAATTTCATCTGCCATTTCAATGCCCAATTTTCCAGTCTCACAAGGTCTTCCTGCAATTTATCACAATCTACTTGTAACTTAACTACTCTGAACAATTTTGTATCATCTGCAAATTTGATTACCTCACTCGTCATATTTCTTTCCAGATCATTTATAAATATATTGAAATGTAAGGGTCCCAATACAGATCCTTGTATAGCAGTGAATGATAAGATAGACTTAACTGGCATCTCAGAAACATGGTGGAAGGAGTATAACCAATGGGATGACATACTTTTAAATAGATTAGATGAAATAGGATTAAGCGACAAAACTATCAAATGGTTTAGATCATATCTAAGCAACAGATATTTTCAAGTACAAATCAAAGACAAGATGTCAGAAAAAATTAACCTTCAAACAGGAGTGCCACAGGGGTCAGCACTATCGGCCACACTCTTCAACATATATCTCTTACCATTATGTCACCTACTGGCTGATATGGGAATTACACACTATATTTACGCAGACGATATCCAATTAATACTACCCATTAACAACACAATTAAAAAAACACTAAAAACAGCAAACATGTATCTAGATATCATCAAACAACTACTAAACCAAATGGACCTAGTAATTAATATTGAGAAAATAGAATTTATACATTTAGAAAGAAAAAAGACGGAGATCATTCAGAACACAATTATACTCAACAACAACCAAAAAATTGAGTTAGCAGACAAAGTAAGGAACCTTGGAGTAATAATTGACTCAGAACTAAGCTTAAAACAACACATATCTCTAAAAGTAAAGGAAGGCTATGCTAAACTCATGGTGCTTAGACGACTTAAACCACTTCTAACAACTGCCAACTTTCGATCAGTACTGCAAGCGTTGATATTTGCAAGCACTGATTACTGTAACGCACTCCTACTAGGGCTACCACACACTTCCCTAAGACCACTTCAAATATTACAGAACACAGCTGCCAGAATCTTGACCGGCAAACGGAAAAGAGATCACATCACAGAAACACTGAAGGAATTACACTGGCTACCCATTGAACAAAGAATTCAGTACAAAACACTCTGCACCATACATAAATTAATACATAATGAAAATGCAGAATGGCTGAACACAGCCCTTTGTGTACACGACCCAAACAGAAACCTGAGATCAGCCAACAAAGCACTTCTTACTATCCCATCAATCAAAACAGCAAGACTAACACAGGTGAGAGAGAGAGTACTATTCCTGGCAGGAACCATACTATGGAACACCATGCCTTTGGAGTTAAGATTACAAAGTAACAACAAAACCTTCAGGAAAAATTTAAAAACCTGGCTCTTTAAAGTAGCCTATCAAAAAGAGAAAGGAGAATAACACCCAGGGGAATGCAGGTACAAACAAAACAATGGAACATCGAACACATAACCAAAATCAATATGTGTATTTTATTTGTGAACCAGTTCAAGTTTCAATTGTAGCTCATTAATAAAGGTTATAAATCTGATATAATAAGAAATGGACATGACTCATTACACTCACCAATTAATATTATTTACAAACTATGTTACCGATCCTTAATGGCACCTGTTTAACCTAAAAAACCATAGCATAATTTTTATGTGCCTTATTGTAAACCGTTGTGACGGTATCCACTGAACGACGGTATAGAAAAGTGTATAAATAAATAAAATAAATAAAATAATGCCAGACTGGGGTACAAATTATATCGCAATGATAAGGAGAAGCAACTTGATGGGGGTGGGGGAGACGCTTTATGTCCAAGATGGCGTACAGTTCAACAGGTTAAGGATCTTGCAAGAAACTAAATGCACAATAGAATCTTTATGGGCAGAAATCCCATGTGTGTCAGGGAAGAGTATAGCGATAGGAGTATACTACTGTCCACCTGGCCAAAATGATGATATGGATGATGAAATGCTAAGAGAAATTAGGGAAGCTAACCAAATTGTTTAGCTTAGTGCGGTAATAATGGGAGATTTCAATTACCTCAATATTCACTAGGCAAATGTAACATTAGGACATGCTAGAGAGATAAAGTTCCCTGATGGAATGACTACTTCATGGAACAACTGGTTTATGAACTTCCGAAAGAGGGAGTTATTGTAGATCTATTCTTAGTGGAGCCCAGGATTTGGTGAGATAGGTAACAGTGGCAGGGCCACTTAGCAATAGTGAATCTAACATGATCAAATTTGAATTAATGAATAGAAGATGGACAATAAGTAAATCTATGGCTCTAGCACAAAACTTTCAAAATGGAAACTTTAATAAAATGAAAAAAAAAACCAGAAAAAAACTGAAAGGTGCAGGTACAAAGGTTAGGCGTGTACAACAGGTGTGCACATTTTTAAAGAATACCATCTTAGAAGTGCAGTCCAGATATATTCCACGCATTAAGAAAAACCTGATGTGTTTTGTATAGTAGAGAGCTGGCTTTTAGATTCTGATATAGCTACTATTAATCAGATGTGCCCTACAGGCTATGCTTTTTTTTCTCAACCACGAGCGAAGGAAGGGGAGGGGGGTTACTCATCATTTTTAAAGAATCTTTGAATTTGAAATCTCAAAATCTCAGTAGAATATCGAATCAGGAATTATTACTTGTTTATTCCTCGAATTTCTCTATTTGTCTTGTTTATTGTCCACCCAAAGTATTACAAGCAAATTTATCTTTGCTGTTTGAGCAATTATTATTAGCCTCAATTAATTTGAGTAATATGATATTAATAGATGCCTTTAATTTACCTTTCAATCACATTCTAGAAGATAATCAGTTTCAATTATTCAATGATATTTTAGGGTCATTAAGATGGTCTCAAAGGATTCATACATCTACCCATCGTCTGGGTAATATTCTTGATTTAGTCTTTATTAATGATTTTGCAAATTTTCAATTAATACTCCAGATGTGAAGACTGTTCCATGGTCAGATCATTCATTGATTAGTTTTTCTTTAAAGGGTGTTCATGAGGAAATTAGTACTTCCAATTCTTGTTGCAGTTACTCTAAAAGATCATTTGTAGACATTATCAAACTCAAAGATACCAATGATGTTAATAATTATCTAGAAGTTTGGTCAACATATTTAAATACTACCCTTAATAATATTGCTCCATTTAAATCTTCTTTATCAAAAAAAAAAAAAAAAAAGATAACAAAGTCCAACCTTAGATTACCCCATCTTTAATTTCGTTTCAACAACATTTAAGAAAAATTGAGCGTAAATGGTCAAAACATCCTTCTTTTGAGAATGCATCTTTCTATGGAACATCTTTAGCAAAATATCAAACTGATACTCTCAAAGCCAAGAAAAAGTACTATTCGAAAAAAATAAAAGAATTGGGAAATAGTCCTAAAGCATTATTTCATTTAGTGCATAAGTTAACTGAAGATCAGAAGGCAAAAAGAAGAAGCACTAATACACTTTCAGCTGACATGTTTGCTAAACATTTTTCTATGAAAATAGAGAATCTTTCTCTGCTCTTTAAAGATGTGACACCCTGGTTTTCTGATGATACTTTATGTAATTCATCGGTTTGGTCTAATTTTGAGACTGTTTCTTCATTGGAAATTTTGAACATAATTTCACATTTAAATAATACTATGTGTCCTGTATTAAATGTTTCTACTGTGACTTTCAGAGCCATATTTGAATTAATGAAAGTTTCTATTACACATATAGTTAATACCTCCTTGTCAGCTGGAGTGATGCCTAATGCTTTGAAAACTGCTCTAGTTAAGCCTCTTCTAAAAAAGCAAAATCTAGATGTTAATAATCTAGCAAATTATAAACCTATTTCCTCACTCCCCCTCATTGCAAAGGTTATTGAAGGTATTGTTCTTAAACAATTTACAGATTATCTCGAGAACAATGAAATTCTAAATCCTCATCAATTTGGGTTTCGACGTGGTCTGAGTACTGAATTGCTTCTTATTTCAATGACTGACTCCATCAAACACAGTCTTGATGGAGGACAACAATTTCTCTTAGTCTCGCTAGATATTTCTGCTGCATTCGATTCTGTTGATCATCAGATTCTCCTATTTCGTCTTCGCGAATGTGGTATAACGGGTACTGTTCTTTCTTGGTTTAATAGTTATCTCACTGGTCATCATCAATGTTTCAGATTTAATCAACAATCGTCTTCGCCCCAATTGTTAAAAGCTAGGGTGCCGCAAGGGTCTGCTTTGTCGGCAATGTTATTTAATTTATATCTTGCCCCCATTACCAAACTTTTGGCTATTATTACTGATGGATTCAAAATTTATGCTGACGACATACAGTTTTATATTAAGGTTCAGAATCCTTGGCAGAAAACAGTTGATACTCTTCATCTGTGTATTGATACCATCAAGCATTGGCTAAACAAAATAAATTGTCACTAAATACCAATAAGACTAAAATTTTGTTGATTCATTGTCCCCATTCTACACCTATTAATGATGCCATTTGCATTGATAATATTTCATTTCCCCTTGATAAACCTAATATGAGTTTAGGTGTTCTGTTCGACGCGACATTTTCATTCAAATCACAGATTACATCGTTAATAAAAACCGGATTTTTCAAACTCCAGCTTATCGCAGGATTACAGCATTTACCGTTTGATCAAGATCTTCTTCCAGTTGTACGTGCGATCATTTTTCCTCACATAGATTACTGTAATAGTCTTTACATAGGACTACCCAAGGTTACATTACAGCCTATTCAGTTATTGCTTAATTCTGCCACGCGGCTCATTTCTCATACAAAACGGTCTGAGCATATTTCTCCAATTTTATGTAAATGAAACTGGTTACTAGTTACCGAGCGAGTTGATTTCAAAATTGCTATGATTGTTTTCAAACTTCTCAATTCAGATTCTTCATATTGGTCAAATGCATTGTTGCGTATTTATAAACCTATAAGAGGATTAAGATCCTCTCAATTGAATCGTTTG
Source organism: Rhinatrema bivittatum (assembly GCF_901001135.1). NCBI lineage: Eukaryota > Metazoa > Chordata > Amphibia > Gymnophiona > Rhinatrematidae > Rhinatrema > Rhinatrema bivittatum. The sequence goes on along the minus strand of NC_042616.1, from coordinate 415,921,183 downwards.
GAAATACCTTCAGTACACCAAGCACACTTGTTTTTCATTAGAGAGACCTCATTTTCTATTGCTGCACCAGCTCTGTGGAATCTTATTCCTTTTGAACTCCGGTCCTTAGACAATGTAATAAATTTTAAACATCTACTGAAAGAGTTCTTACTTCATCGTGCCTTCAGTGTATTCTAGAGTTAAATAAGTGAGAGAATTCCCTTATCCTATGTGCCAGATTATAGTTGATAAGGGTTCTAGTACTAAATATTATTCAGATTACCTTAGGTAAGGTATTGGACATTATAGTTTCTATGAAACTAAAGGTATTTTTGTTTGTTAAGTTTGTGGTTGATAATATGTATGATATTTCATATTATGTATATTTTTATTGTATATCACCTAGGCCTGTTTGTGTTAAGCGATTAATAAATTTTAATAAAATGAAATGAAAAAAATGAAAGAAAGGTATGGTTAAAAGGTGAAGTGAACGAGGTTAAAAGGTGAAGTAAACGATTGCTGGTATGGTTAAAAGGTGAAGTGAAAGAGGCTATTTTAGCAAAAAGATCTTCCTTCAAAAATTGGAAGAAGGATCGATCTGAAGACAAGAGAAAAAAGCAGAAGCATTGGCAAGACAATGTAATACATTGATAAGAAAATGTAAAAGAGAATTTGAAAAGAGGATGGTCATAGAGGTAAAAACTCATAATAAAAACTTTTTAAAATATATCCAAAGCAGGAAGCCTGCAAGGGAGTCAGCTGGACCATTAGATGATCAAAGGGTTAAAGGGGCACTTAGGGAAGATAAGGCCATGGCAGAAACACTAAATGAATTATTTGCTTCGGTATTTACTGAGGAAGATGTTGGGGAGATACCTGTTCCAGAGGCAGTTTTCAAAGATGACCATTCAGATGAACTGTCCCAAATCACAGTGAACCTAGAAAATGTAGTAGGCCAGATTGACAAACTGAAGAGTAGCAAATCATCTGGACCGGATGGTATACATCCCAGGATTCTGAAAGAACTAAAAAAATGAAATTTCAGACCTATTACAAGTAATTTTTAACTTATCATTAAAATCATCTGTTTTACTGGAAAAAGGGCTCCAGAGGTGATCCGGAAAACTATAGACTGAGCCTGAATTCAGTGGCAGAAACAATTGTGGAAACTATTATAAAGAATAAAATCACAGAATATATAAATAAACATGATTTAATAGGAAACAGCCAGCATGAATTTACCCAGGTGAAGTCTTGCCTCACAAATCTGCTACATTGTTTTTGAAGAGGAGAATAAGCATGTGGATAAAGGTTAACCTGTAGATGTGGTGTGCTTGGATTTTCAGAAGGCATTTGACAAAGTCCATCATAAGAGGCTTCTAAGAAAACTAAAAAGTCATGGGACAGGAGATGAGGTCCTTGTGTGGACTACAAACTGGTTAAAAGACATTAAACAGAGAGTAGGAATAAATGGTCTGTTTTCACAGTGGAAAAAAATAAAACAGTGGAGTGCCTCAGGGATCTGTACTTGAACTGGTGCTTTTTAATATATTTATAAATGATCTGGAAAAAGGTATAGCAAGTGAGGTAATGAAATTTGCAGATGACACAAAATTAATCAAATTACTTAAATCACAAGCAGATTGTAATACATTTCAGGAGGACCAAGCAACATTGGAAGATTGGGTGTCCATATGGCAGATAAAATTAAATGTGGACAAGTGCAAGGGGATAAATAAAGGAAAAAATAACCCATGATGTAGCTACACGATGCTAGGTTCCATTTTAGGAGTTACCACCCAGGAAGATCTGGGCATCATAGTGGATATTACATTGAAATCGTCAGCTCAATGTGCTGTGGTGGTCAAAAAAGAAAACAGAATGTTAGGAGTTATTATTAGGAAGGTGTTGCGCTGGAGGTGGACCCTTGGCCTGGTGCAGGATTGGAACGGCCCTCCGGTCAGACCTGGAGAGCGCCTGCCACCAGGAGGCGGAGCACAGGAGGAGACAGAGGCTAGCTGGATCTTCGCCAATAGCAACCTGGGGTTCCCTCAGGTTGAGCCCTTGGTTACCCGGGCTGCCTGGTCTTAGGTGGGCCTCGCAGGGTCTCCTAGAGAGAAAGTTCAAGGGAGTGCCCACCACGAACAAGGGTGCACGGTCAGTTTTCAAACAGGGAAGTCCAGAAGTCGCAGGAGGCCAGAAGAGATTGTCCGAGTGTATAGCGAGGATCAAGGCCAGAGTATCAGTCCAGAATGGTCAGCCAAAGCAGGGTCGGTAACAGTGGTCAATCTGGGCATAGTCAGGTCACGCAAAGGTCAAGTTCCAGGTGGCGATCAAGAGTAGTCAGGTCAGGCAGAGGTCAAGTTCCAGGCGGTGATCAAGAGTAGTCGGAGTTCAGGCAGAGGTCAGGTCAGGCAGCAATCAAGAGTAGTCAGAGAATAGGCAAAGGTCAGTACTGTGAGATCAGTCCAAAGGGTACTACCAGGAATGGAGAGACGAAGGAACAGGAGACACTGGAACAGGATACACAGGAGGCGCTGAAAAATGAGAGAATGGAACAGGAGACACTGGAACAAAGACAATGGAACAGGAGACACAGGAGCAAAGACACTGGAACGCAGGAAGGCAAACTAGAGATACCGGAGTGTACGACCCAATTGCCAAGGCCTTTTATGCAAGGGAGTTGTGATGTTATCGGAGGGCGCCGGGTTAGAGTTTCCCGCGCTGGTGCCTTTAAGTACGACGACATCAGCCACTCGTGCGCCTAGGGGCGGGGCCGAGGAGCAGGAGGACACGGAGCCTCTGTGGGAGCTCCGCTGTGAGGCCGGCATCGGAGACAGTAAGCGGGGAAGCTGGGGACGCCATGAACTTGCTGCAGCGGCAGAGGGCGTGAGCCCGGAGCTGGTAGATGGACGGGAGAGGTGAACAGGTCCGGCCGCAGAGCAGACGCAGCCGGGAAGCGCAACAGAAGGGAATGGCAAATAAATCGGAGAATGCCGAAAGTTTAGACCGTACTTGAGTAATGCATGCAATTCTGGTCATCGCATCTCAAAAAAGATATATAGTTCCACTGGAGAAAGTAGAGAGAAGGGCAACCAAAATGATAGAGGGTATAGAATGGCTCCCCTATGAGGAAAGGCTAAAGAGCATAGGGCTGTTCAGCTTGGAGAAAGCAAAACTGCTTTCTCCAGGACAGCAGGATATAGTTCTCACATATGGGTGACATCATTGATGGAGCCCTGGTATGGAAAACCTTCTGTCAAAGTTTCTAGAAACTTTTGACTGGCACACTGAGGTCACTGAGCATGCCCAGCATGCCATGATCCCTGCAGCCACAGGGGTCTCCCTTCACTCTCGTTTGTAGCAATAAGAGCGAGTGAAAAAAAAAAAAAAAAAAACGTATAGGACCCAACCCCGCGAGGTGGCGGGGGGGTTTTGTGAGGACTATATCCTGCTGTCCTGGGATAACACCTATTACAGGTAAGCAATTTTGCTTTATCCCAGGACAAGCAGGATGATAGTCCTCACATATGGGTGATTAGCAAGCTAGAGGCTGATTCATATTTGTTTTGGACCAACAGCGCACAACTTGTGCAACAGGCATAACAACTGGTGCGATGTAGGAAAAAATGAGGCAGCCAGAAATCACAGCAGGTTGGATATGGAAGGAGTTGGAGATTAAACAGGGAACAAGTTCTTTAAAACAGATTGACCATAGGCTGAATCTTGAGGGGGGATATGATAGAGGTGTTTAAAATCATGAGAGGTCTAGAACGGGTAGATGTGAATCGGTTATTTACTCTTTCGGATAGTAGAAGGACTAGGGGACACTCCATGAAGTTAGCATGGGGCACATTTAAAACTAATCGGAGAAAGTTCTTTTTTACTCAACGCACAATTAAACTCTGGAATTTGTTGCCAGAGAATGTGGTTCGTGCAGTTAGTATAGCTGTGTTTAAAAAAGGATTGGATAAGTTCTTGGAGGAGAAGTCCATTACCTGCTATTAAGTTCACTTAGAGAATAGCCACTGCCATTAGCAATGGTTACATGGAATAGACTTAGTTTTTGGGTACTTGCCAGGTTCTTATGGCCTGGATTGGCCACTGTTGGAAACAGGATGCTGGGCTTGATGGACCCTTGGTCTGACCCAGTATGGCATTTTTCTTATGTTCTTATGTTCTTATGTCATCCTTCCTTGTCCAAACAGTAATGTGCTGCAAAGGTGTGAAGAGAACTCCAAGTTGCAGCTTTACAGGTATCAGCAATAGGCACTGAACGGTAGTGTGCTACTGATGTTGACATAGCCCTTACTGAGTGTGCCTTTACTCGCCCCTGGAGAGGAAGGCCTGCTTTCTCATAGCAGAATTCAATACAGTCTGCTAGCCAGTTGGAGACAGTTTGTTTGCCCACTGCAACTCCTGGTTTGTTTTTGTCAAAAGAAACGAAGAGTTGGGTGGATTTCCTATGGACTGCAGTGCAGTCTAGGTAAAATGCAAGTGCACGTTTACAATCCAAGGTGTGTAAAACTCTCTCGCTCTGGTGAGAGTGAGGCCTTGGGAAGAAAGTGGGCAAAACTATGGATTGGTTAAGGTGAAAATCTGTTACCACCTTAGGAAAGAATTTGGGGTGAGTGCGGAGGATCACTCGGTCATGTAGGAACCTTGTATAGGGTGATTAAGTGACAAGAGCTTGTAACTCACTGACCCATCTAGCGGATGTAATGGCTACTAGGAATAGTACTTTCCATGTAAGAAATTTACATCACAGGAATGCATAGGCTCAAACGGGGGGCGCATGAGCCTTGCAAGGACTACATTTAGATCCCATTCCGTAACTGGTGGTCGAATGGGAGGCTTAAGTTGGAGTAAGCCCCTCATAAACTGGCTCACTAGGGGTTGCGCTGTTATCGGAGCATCTCCTATTCCCTTGTGATATGCTGCAATGGCACTCAGGTGTACACGCACAGAAGAAGTCTGGAGACCAGAATCTGAGAGGTAGCACAGATAGTCTAACATAGAAGGAGTAGGGCAGGAGAAAGGTGCAATACCTTTTAGTGTGCACCACTCGTTAAATCTAGTCCACTTGGAGCGCTAAGATTTATGTGTGGAAGGCTTTCGTGAAGCTACGAGAACTTGAGAGACTTGAGTGGAAAGATTGAGTGGTCGTAGGATTAAGCTTTCAACATCCAAGCTGTTAGGGCAAGGGTTGGTAGGTTGGGATGGCGCAACATGCCTTGGTTCTGAGTTATGAGAGTGGGTGCTGTGCTAAGTTGAATTGGATCTGAGATCAAGAGGTCGAGGAGTATGGGAAACCATACTTGTCGAGACCAGTATGGGGCTATGAGGATCATGGTCCCTCTGTCCTGCTGTAGCTTCACGAGAGTTTTGGATATGAGCGAAATCGGAGGATACGCATATAGAAGTCCTGTGATCCAGGGGTGAACAAAGGCGTCCCTGGGGAACATTTGTCAATGGCTGTGGAGGGAGCAGAACCTTTCCACTTTGTAGTTCAGTTTGGACGCAAAGATGTCGATGGTTGGGTGACCCCAGCGTTGAAAGATTTTGCTCACTACACAGAGATCCAGAGACCATTCGTGGGGATGGAAACGTCGACTGAGATTGTCCGCTAGGACGTTTTGAATGCCTGCCAGATAAGTTGCTCGGAGATGCTTGGAGTGCTCGAGAGCCCAGGCCCAAATCTGTACTGCTTCTTGACATAGCAGATAAGAGCCTGTGCTTCCCTGCTTGTTTATGTACCACACTGCTATTGTGTTGTCTGTTTGTATCAGCACAGTCTTGTTTAAGAGGCAATCTTTGAAGGCATAAAGGGCATAACGAATCGTTCGAAGTTCTAAGAAGTTGATCTGACAGTTCATTTCGAGCGTAGTCCACATATCTTGTGTTTGAAGGTTGTTGACGTGAGCCCCCCATCCCAAGTTGGAGGCATCCGAGGTCAAGATGACTTGCAGAGTCGGTTGCTGGAACTGTAGACCAACTTGTAAGACAGTTTGGTTTGTCCACCAGTGGAGCGAAAGTCGTAACTGGTGGGTGACCTTTACTATGTACGACAGTGGTTGAAAAGCTTGGAGCCATTGAGATTTCAAAGTCCATTTAGTTCTTTGCATGGCTAATTTCGCCATAGGGGTCACATGTCCTGTAGAAGTCATGTGGCCTAGTAGTACGAGAAGTTGATGGGCAGAGGCGAACTCGCAGTGGGTTATAGAGTTTGCTAAGCGCGCAAGATTGTTCGCATGGTCATCTGGAAGAAAAGCTTTTGCCACTGTGGTGTCGAGGTCTGCTCCGATGAACGTGAGCAACTGAAACGGGTCGATATGGGATTTTTGATAGTTGATTAAAAATCCCAGGGAGTGTAATTGTCTTATTGTGCTTTCTAGGGCAGATAGAGCTCCCTATCTGGATGGACTCCTGATTAGCCAATCATCTAGGTAGGGAAAACATGAATGCTGTTTTTTCTTAGATGCGCCTTAGTCACTGCAAGACATTTCATGAACACTTGAGGTGCAGAGGCTAGTCTGAATGGTAGGACACGATACTGGTAATGATGTCTTCCCACTACAAATCATAAGTACTTACAATGTTGTGTGGAAATGGGTATGTGCGCGTAGGCGTCTTGAAGATCCATGGAACAGAGCCAATCTCCTCGGTATAATTAAGGAAGGATGGTTCCCAAACCATACGGAACTTTTCTTTTTGAAGAAATTTGTTGAGATTGAGGAGGTCTAGGATGGGGCGGAGACCGCCTGATTTCTTTAGAATTAGGAAATAGCGGAAATAGAACCCTCTGCCTTGTTGAGACTGGGGGACGGGTTCGACAGCCCTGGCAGTCAGCAGGGTGAAGAGTTCAAGTTTAAGTTGAGATGTGACGACAGCGAATGTCGTCACATCTCAACTTCAACTAGAGGAATGAGTGGAGAATGCAGGGGTATTTTGGTGAATTTGAGACGGTATCTCCGATTCAGTATGGCTAATACCCATTGATCTTTGGTGATGAGACTCCATTGGTGTTTGAAATAATGGAGTCAACCTCCTACAGGTAAGTAGGGTTTGGGATTGATGGAGAGGCTTCTGTTCTCTTGCTTCTCTTCAAAAACCAGATGCTGGTACAGTTTGTGGAGGTGGCTGGGTTTTTGTCTGTTTTGGTTGACGTGGACATCCTCTTTGTGGTGGACGGAAAGGGCGAGCCGAAGAAGTAGGTGGATAGTACCTACGAGGCCGATAGAAGGGCCTTCTGGTGTCCCTTCTTGTGGGTTTCCGCACTGAGGACGGTTGGTCCGATGGCAATTTGAAGAGTTGGCGGAGTGTCTCATGGTGATCTTTTAGTTGGGATACAGTGTCCTAAATCTTTTCTCCGAAGAGATTGTCTCCAGTACATGGGAGATCTGCCAGTCTCTCTTGGACTTCCAACCTGAGATCCAAGGCCTTTAGCCAAGCCCACCTCCCTGCACTAATTCCAGCGGCTGAAAGACGGGCAGATGTTTTAAACGAATCATAAGCGGCCCGTACTTCATGTTTGCCGGACTCCAGGCCTTTGGCAATAAGAGTATTAAGTGTCAGCTGCTGTTGCTGAGGAAGACTATCAGCAATATCTTAGACTTGCTTCCACAAGTTTCTTTGATATTGCGTCATATATAGCTGATATGCCGAAATCCTAGACACAAGCATGGATCCTTGAAATACTTTTCTTCCCAATCCATTCAAGAATTTCTGTTCCTTTCCTGGAGGAGCAGAGGAATGTGGTTTCTGCTTCCTTGCCTTTTTCTGAGCCGATTCAACAACCACTGATTGGTGTGGCAATTGTGGCTTCTGAAAACCTGGGATATTTTGAACCAGGTATGTCACGTCTGTTCTTCTGTTGACAGCTGGTACAGAACAAGGATGCTCCCATAGGCAATGTTGAAGTTCCAGAAATACATCAGGAGCGACGGCCTTGCCTTTTAAAATCGAGCTCCATACCTCTGGCACTTCCTCTTCATCGTGCGGACATCTTCGGGCCTGCGCAACTGGCGTTACCCATCGGGGTAAGGGTCCTCACCGTCTCTCCGGCGATCCACCTCCCTCCGATCACCTTCCGCTTAACCGCGAGGCCTACCCAACTGCAGGAAGACTGACCCAGACCGCGCTCCCCGGCCAATCGAAGGCCCGGCGCGGCGGTGACTACATTGGGAGTGATGGCCTTGCCGTTTAAATCGAGCTCCATATCTCCGGTGTCGCGACAAAGGGGCGTGCTTCCCCTTTAGTGCTCTCCTCCATCTATTCACAGCCTCTCCTGCTTGCTGTTCCACTCCCTCTGCTCCCCCCCTTTCACACCTAGCCATCCATATTACAGCTCCAACAAGCTTTTAGCTCCCCCCATCCTGCAATTAATTTGCTCAGACACACTACTCATCTACCTCTCTCCTTACCCAATCTCTACTTTACCATATCCCTCCATCACTCCTTCCCTTCTCCCTACTTTAAACACTACTTGAAGTCTCCTGCCCCTTCCACTTTACCCTTCCCCTCCTCCACTGGCAACTCGCCTATGAGTGCCCCTTCAACTATTCCGCTCCTCTCCCTCCTTCAGACATGTTATTCTATCCAATCCCCACCGTCAAACACCACCACTATCACCACTATCACTGTTGCAGCACACCAAAAAACAAACTCCTACCTTCCATCCTCCTAACACGAGATCCATAGTGCCAATCATGATCTCCCCGCTCACTCAATTCCTCGGCCTTACTGGCCTCTCCATCATTCTCATTAACTCAAAATCTCTAGTCAAAAAAACATCCATCATCAATGATCTTCTACTTGACAAGCAACCAGACATTTGTGTCATAACGGAAACTTGGTTTAAACTCACTGATATAGTTCTTATTAACCAACTCCCTATACAACTTTATGATATCATCTCACTACCCAGACATAAAAAAAAGAGGCAGAGGTCTCCTACTAGCCACCAAAAAGGAACTAAAACTTATTCCACAGTTTGTCAAGATCCCCCCTAAATATGAAATTGGTTTCTTCAAATCTGCTCTATTACAAGTTTGTCTAGTCTACCCCTCCAGGTCTACTAGACAACAGTGCCTCCCCCCTCATAGAATTTATAGCAGAAAACAAACAATGACATCCCAGCTATTATACTGGGGGACTTCAACCTCCATGTTGACACAGTTCCTTTATCCCCTAACTGCGAAGCCTTCCTATCTTCCATTAATGTCAGGGGTTTTAAACAAATCATGGCTAGCTCCACCCATAAAGCAGGCCACACCCTTGATTTAATCTTTATAAATTCCCTTATCTCCTACGCTGACCTCCCCACCTGTACTCCTGTTCCCTGGTCAGACCATTCACTTATCAAAGCCAACCTCAGCTTAAAAGAAAAATCAAATCCCTCACCCATACTCAAGTCTACGTTTACCTTTAGAAAACCTTGTACCATCGAAGACCTTAGCTCCCACTTCATTAATGACATACACAAACTAGACCTCTCCAATGCTGACTCGGTCCTTACCTCTTGGTTTAACATCACCAATAATATTGCCGACAAAATATGCCCATTAAGGGTTAAAGAAATAAATCCTGCCCACAACTCCAAAAAAACTCTGGTTCTCTCCAAACCTAAAAAAACTAAAACAAGAACTTATATCCAAAGAAAGAAATGGTGCAAAGCCCCCTCCCCCACCTTGCTGATTGCCTATAAATCATCCCTGCACAACTACAGGACATCTATCCTCCAAACTAAAAGATTTCTACGCCCTCAAAATCCATAATTTTCAATATGATGCCAAGGCGCTCTTCTCATACGTTTCAGAACTGACTAAAACTTACCCCCCCCCCCACCATCACAGATAACGAGGCCCAAACTAAATGTGATGAACTTGCAACATTCTTCCAAGAAAAAATCTCCAAGCTCCTATCATGATTCAACACCGCCAACTCACTCTCTTACACCACACCCCCCATAACCCGAAAGCCACCCTAGATTCCTTCGAATACATACCCTCCCTCGAAATTTGAAACCCCTCCTAATGAAAATGAAACCATCCTCACACCCAGCCATTTAGAAGTCCAGTTTTTAAGTCTTACAAGGTCCTTCTGCAGTTCTTCATAGTCGGCTGCTGTTTTAATGACTCAAAACAATTTTGTGTCATCTGCAAATTTGTTCACCTCACTCATTCTCCAGATCACTTATGAATATGCTAAATAGCACAAGTCCCAATATAGATCCCTGGAGCACTCCACTAAAGAGTGGAAAATTGAGCATTTAGTACTACCCTCTGTTTCCTGTCTTTTATCCAGTTACCAATTCACAATAAGACACTGCTCCAATCCCATGACCTTACAATTTTTGGAGGAGTCTCTTAAGAGGAACTTTGCCAAATGCCTTCTAAAAATCCAAATACACTATATCAACAGACTCACCTTTATCTTCATGTTTATTTATATCCTCAAAAAAATCTAATAAATTGGTAAGGCAAGACTTCCGTTTGCAAAAACCATGTCAGCTCTCACCTATTAAACCATGTCTATTTATATGGTCAGTAATTTTGTTTTTGTGAATAGTTTCAAACATTTTGCTTGGCATTGATGTCAGGCTATCAAGTTCAGATCACTCCTGGAACCCTTTTTAAAAACTGGTGTCACATTGGCCACCCTCCAGTCTTTGTCTTTATTCAAAATTTCTTAATCACCTAAGAATGTACTAAGTGATGTACATAATAAAAACATGCATATAAATAACAGAAATTCAAAATAACAGAAATACATAAGCACATATAAATATAACACAAAATTTGACATAAATTAAAACTATTAGCCTGATAAAATTACAGTAAAATAAAAACAGTTAAAATGCATACAGCTCTCTAACAACATAACATAAAAATTTCTGGCGTAACGGACTAGTCCCATGATGTTTTAAATAATAGGTTGCAAATCACCAGAAACAGGTCTGCAAATTCATTTTTTAGTTCCTTCAGAACTCTGGGGTAAATACCATTTGATCCTGGTGATTTGTTACTCTTTAGTCTGCTAATCTAAGTTATTTTGTCCTCCAGTTTCACAGTGACTCCATCTAGACTCTCAGCATCTTCATCATCAAAAAAACTTTTCCAGCATAGGTATGATAGCAACATCTTCCTTTATAAAGACAAAGGCAAAAAATTCATTAAGTTTTTCTATTTCCTTGTTCCTCTCTGACCACCTCTTTTTCCCTTGGTTATCTAGTGATCCAACTGACTCCCTTACAGACTTTTTACTTCAAATTGACTTGAAAAAGGTTTTATTACTTATTTTACTTCTATGGCAAGCTTCTTTTCAAATTCTCGCTTAGCCCTGCTTAATACTTTTTTATATCTAACTTGTCATTTCTTATGCTCTTCCCTACTTTCATCATTTGGGTCTGCTTTCCATTTTTTTGAATGATGATGCCCCTTTGGCTTTAATAGCCTCTTTCAGCTCTCTATTAACCATGCCGTTAGTTGTTTGGTTTTCCTTCTGCATTTTTAATGCACAGAAAGCATTTTCTCTGAGCCTCAAGGATGGTAATTTTAAATAGTGTCCATGCCTCCTGTAAGTTTTTAACTACTTTTAATTTCTTTCTAACAAATTCCCTCATTTTATCACAATCTTCATTTTTATAGTTAAATGCTACTGCAGTCGTTTCCTTAGTATTTGACCTCCAGTGATTTTATCAAATTGTAATACATTATGATTTATGTTACCAAGATGATCCACCATGTTTATCTCTTGCACCACGTCCTGCACGTCATTGAGAACTAGATCTAATTTAGTTCCTCTCTGGTTGGCTCCATGACCAACTGTTGCATGAAGCAGTCATTATTGGCATCTAGGAACTTTATCTCCCTTGCACATTCTGATGTGACATTTACCCAATCAATACTCTGATAAATGAAGTCTCCCATTGCTTTTGTGATGCCCATTTAACTAGCTGATCTCTTTAGCAATCTGCAGTCTGTTTTCTCATCATGGTCAGGCAAACGGTAATATATCCCCTCTAATATACTCTCCTCTTTACCCTTGGAATTTCTATCTATAAGAATTCCAGATTGCAGTTTACTTCTGTTATGATTTTGTAAGAATGTGAACCCTGGGCCGAGATGAGAGATGCTCTTCCCACAAGGAGGAGCCCCGTGAGCCTCACCGCAGGTGGGCATGGTCTCAGTGATGTAGGACACAGCTGTAGTGGAAACTTTATTGAGAGGAAAGATAAGGCAGACCCCGCGGAGTGGGAATGTAAAAAAAGCAAAATTGCTTACCTTGTAATAGGTTGTTATCCCAGGACAGCAGGATGTAGTCCTCACATATTTATTTAATTTATTTTATTTTATTTAAAGTTTTTTGTATACCGACATTCGTTAAGAAAACATCACATCGGTTTCCATAGAACAATAATTGGCCAACAGGGCTTTACAATGCAACTGATAAAAGAACTAGGGGGGGGGGGGGGCGAAGAGGGGGTAGAGGGAAGAGGCTTTACAATGGAACTGAAAAGAACTTGGGGGGGGGATGTGGGGGGGGGTAGGGGGGTAGGGGGGTAGGGGGAAACTAATGTTAAACTGTACAAATAGTTAAACGCAATAAAACCATACTTAAATGCAAGAAAAGAATATGTACAATAGTATACTGGGAAGAGAGAATTGAGGGGGGGAATTCAGACGAGGATCTAGAGGGCGAGAGAATATGTGCAGGAGAATAGGAGAGAGGAGAAGTGCGGCTCATGTGTAGGCTCGTGTGAACAACCAGGTCTTGAGATTCTGTCTGAATGTTTTAGAGCACTTCTCAAGGCGTAGGTGGGTGGGCATAGCGTTCCATAAGGATGGACCAGCTAGGGATATTGCACGTTGTTTAGTGGCTGTGAGATGGAAGAGTTTGGGAGAGGGAGTGTGAATGTTTGCGGTGTAGGGGCATTCTGGTGGGTCTGGAAGAGGAACGGATGTGTAAGCTGTCTGGGAACCAATGCATGTCAGGATTGTGGATAGCTTTGTGGATAAGGGTAAGGGTTTTGAATTGAATTCTGGCTGTGATGGGGAGCCAGTGAAGTTGCTTGAGAATGGGTGTGATATGTTCTTTTCTACGGGTGCCTGTTAATACGCGTGCAGCTGCATTTTGCAGCAACTGTAGGGGAGCAAGGCTGTTCTTTGGGAGACCTAGGAGTAGAGCGTTTGCGTAGTCTATTTTGGATAATATTAGGGCTTGTAAGGCTGTCCTAAAGTCTTTGAGGTGCAGGATGGGTTTAAGTTTTTTGAGAGTGTGTAATTTATAGTAACAATCTTTGAGTGTGGAGGAGATAAATTTCTGTAGGCTGAATTGAGGGTTAAGGGTAACACCTAGGTCTCTTACAGCTTGCGAGAGGACTGGGGGAGCAAGGGGAGAGTTGGCTGAGGGAGTGGGTAAGGGATTGATAGGTTGGGGTGAAATGATCATAAGTTCAGTTTTATTGGGATTAAGGGCAAGGTTGAGTTCTGTGAGTAGACAGTTGATGGATGAGAGGGCATTATCCCATCTTTTTAGGGGCGTTGGCGATGGAGTCGTGATGGGTATAAGGACCTGCACGTCATCTGCGTAGACAAAGTGTGGGAGGTCGAGATTTGAGAGTAGCTGGCAGAGGGGGAGGAGGTATATGTTAAAGAGGGTGGATGATAAGGAGGAGCCTTGGGGGGACACTCCTTGTGATATCATTGGGTCAGATTCGTGGTTTTTCAATTTTTTACCTTGAAATATCTGTCACTTATGTATGATTTGAACCAGCGGAGTGAGGACCCAGAAATGCCAATGTCAGCTAGCCTGTCGAGTAATATAGTGTGGTTAATAGTGTCGAAGGCAGCGGAAATGTCTAAAAGGGCTAGAAAGAATGAGTGACCTTTGTCAAAGCCTCTGATGACAAGGTCGTTGAGGGAGAGTAGTAGAGTTTCAGTACTGAAGCGCTTTCTAAAGCCATGTTGAGAGGGATAGAGTATCTGGTGCTGGTCTAGGTAGTCTGAAAGTTGGGTATTGACCGATTTTTCAAGTACTTTGGCGATGAAGGGGAGGTTGGAGATAGGACGGTAGTTGGATAAGTCAGAAGGGTCAAGTTTTGGTTTCTTAAGGATAGGTTTTACTATGGCTGATTTGAGCTGGGTGGGAACATCTCCAGAGGATAAGGAGGTGTTGATGATATCAGCTAGTGGTTGGGAAATGCTGTCTGGGATTGTCAACAGCATTTTAGAGGGGATCATGTCAGAGGGGTGGGTAGCGGGTCGCATTTTCTTAAGTATTGCAGAGATTTCGGAGGAGGAGGTGCTTTCGAATGTATCCATTTTGTAGTCAATGACTTTGGGGGTGAATTTGGTTGGTGAAGGTAAAGGGGGAAAGCGGGAGGCAATGGTGGCAATTTTGTTGTGGAAATATTGTGCAAGTTGGTTGCATTTAGTGTTGGGGTCTTCGCATGGAGTTGTGTTGGGAGATGTCATGGTGAGGTTGGATATAATAGAGAAAAGAGCTTTCGGGTTGTATTGGGGTGTATATGGGTGACATCATTGATGGAGCCCTATTGCGGAAAAATTTCTGTCAAAGTTTCTAGAAACTTTTGACTGGCCCTGAGAGACCACTGAGCATGCCCAGCATGCCATGATATTCTCTGCCACAGGGGTCTCTCTTCAGTCTCGTATGTAGCAATAAGCTTTAACAAAATAAAATTAAAATAAAATAATAAAACGTATCGGACCCAACTCCGCGGGGTGGCGGGGGTGGGTTTTCTTGAGGACTACATCTTGCTGTCCTGGGATAACACCTACTACAAGGTAAGCAATTTTGCTTTATCCCAGGACAAGCAGGATGCTAGTCCTCACATATGGGTTATTAGCAAGCTAGAAGCTGAGTCATTTTGTAGTGAAGCAACAGTGAAGTATTGTTGTTGAAAATGAGGCAGCCAAAGTTCACAGCAGGTTGGATGTAGAAGGAGTTGGGATTAAACTGGAAAGAAGTTCTTTAAGACAGATTGTCCATATGCTGAATCTTGTCGTACTTGTTTGTCCAAAAAGTAATGAGCTGCAAAGGTGTGAAGAGAACTCCATGTTGCAGCTTTACATATGTCAAGAATTGGCACTGAACGGTGGTGTGCTACTGAGGTTGACATTGCTCTTACTGAATGTGCCTTTACTCACCCTTGGAGAGGAAGGCCTGCTTTTTCATAGCAAAACTGTATACAATCCGCTAGCCAATTGGATAGAGTATGTTTACCCACTGCTTTTCCTGGTTTGTTTGGATCATAAGATACAAAGAGTTGAGTGAATTGCCTGTGGACTGCAGTGCGGTCTAAGTAAAAGACTAGCACACGCTTACAGTCCTAAGGTATGTAAGGCCCATTCTCCTTGGTGAGAATGAGGCCTTGGAAAGAATGTGGGCAAAACTATAGATTGGTTCAACCCTTCTAGCTGATGTAATGGCTATAAGGACGATAGTCTTCCATGTAAGAAATTTAAGATCACAGGAATTTATGGGTTCAAAAGGAGAACGCATGAATCTTAAGAACAAATTCAGGTCCCATTCTGTGATAGGTGGCCGAATTGGTGGTTTAAGGTGAATTAAACCTCTCATAAATCTACTGACAAGAGGATGTATAGATATTGGTACATCTCCCATCTTGTTATGGTAAGCTGAGATTGCACTTAAATGTACCCTTACAGATGATGTCTGGAGGCCAGAATCTGAAAGATGGCATAAGTAGTCTAGTAGAGAAGTTGTGGGGCAGGAGAAAGGGTCAATGTTCTTTTTCGTGCACCACAAGGTAAACCTTTTCCATTTCGAAGAATAATTCTTTCGTGTTGAAGGTTTACGTGAAGTTATAAGCACTTGAGATACATTGGTTGAAAGATTGAGTGGTTGTAAAATCAAGCTTCCAACATCCATGTTGTCAGGGATAGGGATTGAAAGTTGGGATGGCGCAACTGATCCTGATCCTGAGTTATGAGAGTGGGAGCTACACCCAGGCGAATTGGTTGTCTGATCGAGAGGTCTAGAAGTGTGGGAAACCATACTTGTCGAGGCCAATACGGGGCTATGAGTATTATGGACCCCTTGTCCTGTTGTAGCTTCACTAGAGTTTTGGTTAAGAGTGGTATCAGAGGATACGCGTACAGGAGGCCTGAGTTCCAAGGGCGAGCAAAGGCGTCCTTGGGTAGTCGGTGATTCTGTCTGTATAGAGTGCAGAATGTGTCCACTTTGTGATTCAAGTGTGACGTAAAGAGGTCTATTGTTGGTTGACCCCAAGGTTGGAATATCCTGGTTGCTACTAAGGGATCCAGGGACCACTCGTACGGTTGGAACTGATGACCGAGTCGGTCTGCGGGTGCATTGTAAGTGCCAGCCTGATAAGTGACCTGGAGAAACATGAGTGTGTTAGGGCCCAGTCCCAAATTTGTGTAGCTTCTTGACAAAGGAGATACGAGCCCGTACCTCCCTGTTTGTTGATGTACCACATGGCTACTGTGTTGTCTACATAACGTATAGCTCAAAGTTCCAGAAAATTGATTTGAAAAGTTGCTTCGAGTTTTGTCCAAGTATCTTGGGTTTGGAGATTGTTTATGTGAGCTCCCCAACCCATGGTGGATGCATCTGTAGTTAAAGTTATCTATGGGACTGGTTGTTGAAAGGGTAGGCTCTTGCGCAAATTGTCCTTGTTCACCCACCAAAGTAGAGAAGAACGTAGCTGGTGGGTCACTTGGATTGGAGAGGATAGGGGTTGAATGGCTTGGATCCATTGTGATCTTAAAGTCCATTGGGTTACCCGCATGGCTAACCTTGCTATAGGGGTGACATGAACTGTGGAGGCCATGTGGCCTAGTAAGGTTAGAAACTGATGAGCTGTTGCTTGTTTCTTCGAGTGAATCGAGTTTGCCAGTAGGGAAAGTGTTTCTGCTCGATCCTCGGGTAGAAAAGCCTTAGAGAGGATGGTGTTCAATTCTGCTCCTATGAATTGAAGCAGGTGAGATGGAGTGAGATGGGACTTTTGATAATTGATGAGAAAGCCCATGGAGTGAAGTAGAGTAATTGTTCGACTGAGAGAAGCCAGAGCTCCTTGTTGAGATTGACTTCTGATGAGCCAGTCGTCTAAATAGGGAAAGACATGGACACTTTCCTTGTGCAAGTGTGCTACTATTACTGCCAGACATTTGGTGAATACTCTGGGAGCAGAGGCAAGTCCGAATGGTAGTACTCTGTACTGGAAATGTTGATGACCTACCATGAAGCGCAGATACTTGCGATGAGGAGGAAATATTGGAATGTGAGTGTAAGCATCTTGAAGATCCAGAGAACAAAGCCAATCTCCTGTTTGAAGAAGTGGAAGCATGGTGCCGAGAGAGACCATCCTGAACTTTTCTTTCTTCAGAAATTTGTTGAGATTTCTGAGGTCTAGGATGGGACGTAGGCCTCCGGTTTTCTTTGGAATGAGGAAATAGCGGGAATAGAATCCTCTGCCCTGCTGAGCCCGGGGCACCGGCTGTACAGCCCTGGCTCTCAGAAGGGTGGATAATTAGAAACATAGAAACATAGAAATGACGGCAGAAGAAGACCAAACGGCCCATCCAGTCTGCCCAGCAAGCTTCACACATTTTTTCTCTCATACTTATCTGTTTCTTTTAGCTCTTGGTTCTATTTCCCTTCCTCCCCCACCATTAATGTAGAGAGCAGTGATGGAGCTGCATCCAAGTGAAATATCTAGCTTGATTAGTTAGGGGGTAGTAGGGGTAGTAACCGCCGCAATAAGCAAGCTACACCCATCCTTATTTGTTTTAACCCAGACTATGTTATACAGCCCTTATTGGTTGTTTTTCTTCTCCCCTGCCGTTGAAGCAGAGAGCTATGCTGGATATGCGTGAAGTATCAGTTTTTTCTTCTCCCCTGCCGTTGAAGCAGAGAGCTATGCTGGATATGCATCGAAAGTGAAGTATCAGGCACATTTGGTTTGGGGTATTAACCGCCGTAACAAGCCAGCTACTCCCCGCTTTGTGAGTGTGAATCCTTTTTTCTTCTCCCCTGCCGTTGAAGCTATGCTGGGTATGCGTGAAGTATCAGTTTTTCTTTTCCCCTGTCGTTGAGGCAGAGAGCTATGCTGGATATGCGTGAAGTATCAGTTTTTCTTCTCCCCTGCCGTTGGAGCAGAGAGCTATGCTGGATGTGCATCGAAAGTGAAGTATCAGGCACATTTGGTTTGGGGTAGTAACCGCCGTAACAAGCCAGCTACTCCCGGCTTTGTGAGTGCAAATCCTTTTTTTCCACATTTCCTCTTGCTGTTGAAGCTTAGAGTGATGTTGGAGTCACAGTAACCATGTGTATGTTTATTGAATAAGGGTATTGTGTCCAGGCAGTAGCCATCATTCTGGCGAGTCACCCACTCTTCATTGGCGGCCTCTTGACTTTATGGATCCACAGTGTTTATCCCACGCCCCTTTCAAGTCCTTCACAGTTCTGGTCTTCACCACTTCCTCCGGAAGGGCATTCCAGGCATCCACCACCCTCTCCGTGAAGAAATACTTCCTGACATTGGTTCTGAATCTTCCTCCCTGGAGCTTCAAATCGTGACCCCTGGTTCTGCTGATTTTTTTCTTATGGTAAAGGTTTGTCGTTGCCTTTGGATCATTAAAACCTTTCAAGTATCTGAAAGTCTGTATCATATCTCCTCTGCTCCTCCTTTCCTCCAGGGTGTACATATTTAGATTCTTCAATCTCTCCTCGGACGTCATCCGATGAAGATCCTCCACCTTCCTTGCAATCCTCCACCTTCCTTGCAATCGGATTATGTGATTTTCTATTAGTGAAAGAGGTCTCGGCGGAGAATCTCTTGGAATTGAGAGGAAATTGAGTTGGTAACCTCGAGATATTATTGCAAGTGCCCATTGGTCTGTTATTTGTAACCAATGGTTGTAGAAGTAGGATACTCGGCCTCCTACTGGAAGATCTGGATGAGGATTGAAGAGATGGCTTTGGTCTCTGGGAAATTCCTCAAAAGCCAGCAGCTGGTACCGTCTGTGGTGGTGATTGAGGCCTAGTTGCCCTAGGTTGTCTGGGCTGAGCTCTTTGTTGTGGCCTAGTCGATCTGCCCCTTGAAGTTGGAGGATAATAACGCCTCTGTCGATAGAAGGGCCTTCTAGGTTCCTTTCTCTGAGGCCTACGAGATGATTGTGTAGTTGGATCCTGTGGAATCAATGAAAGTTGACGCAGGGTTTCTGTGTGCTCTTTCAATTCAGCAACCGCATCTTGTACCTTGGTACCAAAGAGGTTATCACCCAGGCATGGGAGGTCAACTAATTTTTCCTGGACTTCAGGCCTGAGGCTTTAAGCCATGCCCACGTCTTACACTTATTCCAGATGCCGCCACTCTGGATGCAGTTTCAAATCCATCATAGGCAGCACGGACTTCGTGCTTGCCAACCTCAAGTCCTTTGTGAATAATTGCCTGGGCTGCTTCTTGATGTTGCTGTGGCAATGATGGTATAAATTCTTGCATCTGTTTCCACAGATTTCTTTGATATTGAGTCATGTATATTTGGTAAGATGATATCTTAGTATTTAACATGGTTCCATGATATACCTTTCTTCCCAGGGAATCTAAGAATCTGTGATCTTTTCCTGGGGGAGTGGAGGAATGTGGTCTAATCCACTTTGACTTCTTTTGTGCGGATTCTACCACCACCAATTGGTGTGGAAGCTGTGTCTTTTGGTAGCCAGGAACAGACTGCACCAAATAAGTTGTGTCCATTCTCTTATTTACAGCAGGCACTAAGCATGGGTGCTCCCAAAGTCGATGCTGTAAGTCCAGGAGGACTTCATGGACCGGTATAGCTACTACTTGCTTTGGAGGATCCACAAATTGGAGAACCTCCAACGTTTGTTGTCTTGAATCTTCCTCCGTCACCAAGTTGAAGGGTATGGTGTCCGCCATATCCTGGATGAAATTTGTAAAGGATAAATCCTCCAGTGGAGATTTCTTCCTTGGGTCTGGAGGTGAAGGATCTGACATGAAGTCTTCAGAGGAAGTGTCTGTATGTCCCTCATCCCAAGTGTCGTATGGATCATCTCAATGAGGAGATATTGGAGATGATCGACACATCATCGACACATGATCTAGGTGGGCGAGGAAGCCCTGAAGGACCTGGTTGTGAGTCATTGAGGGGTATCCCTTCAGGTCATTCTTCTCGGGGTTTGGAGGAAGAGCACCGACCACTTCGTCAAATCTCTTCATTAGGAGTTTATATAGTGCTAGTTCTGGATGCCCTAGGTCCCCAGGCATCACTGGCATCAGTACCGGCATCGAAGAAGGCGTCGGTGTCATTGATGGTCGTGCCGGTATCACTTTAGGTTGTGGTGCCAGCTTCGGTGTAGGCACCAGCATCGACGGAATTGTCATCATCGGTGTCTGTATTGGTATCGACGGAATAGTTGGCATCGGTGTAGTCATCAGCTTTGGTGAAATCACCGGCATCGGTAGTAGTACCGGCATCGGTTCGGGAACCGGCATCGGTGAAGGCACCGGCATCGGCAAAGGCGCCGGAATGGGCATCAGCTCCTTAAGGGCCTGGAGCACAGCTTATCGGATGAAATCCGACAATTCCTGCGGAACAGCTGGTGCAGGCAGAGCAGCTGAACCCGGTGGCGGTGGAGGCGTCGATACTCCTTCCACAGAACCCTGTGGAGGTTCGACGACTGGTGTTTCTTCGAGAGGCGAAGGCCCTGGCATCGAGGATAGCGGTGTTTCCTGAAGTTTTGGCCGCTTAACGGTCAGTTCCTCCGGGGAGAGAAGCGCCGTCTGTGTTGATGTGTGTCGATGTCTATGACGATGTTTTGATCGGTGTTCGACCACTGACCTCGTCGATGTTATCGATGTCGTTGGCGATGGATGGTCTCCCGACCCCTCCGGATGACGTTTTTTCAATATTATTTGTTTTGAGACTCCGGCCGGAGATGATTTTGTCGATGTCAAGGGAGAAGGCAAAAGCTGTAGATGGAATAGATGTTCCATTTTCTCTTGGCGAAGTTTTCTTCCCTTTGGAGTCATCTCTGCACATTTAGGGCAGGTTGTGACATCATGTTTGTCCCCCAAACAAAGGACACACTCGAGGTGTGAATCTGTAATGGACATTGTCCGATTACAGATAGGACATTTTTTAAATCCGGTAGCCATTTTCAATCGACAGCCGTTGATGAAATGAAAGAAAAAAATTATGAGAGAAAAAGTTTTTACTCAAGGAGTAAAAATGAGACTACGATTAATCACCAGCCGGTGAAAATCTGAGAGATCCCGTGTGGGAGAAAATGAATTAGAAAAATAAGTGACTTTTAGTCAGCAAATTATGGGAGAAAAAACTCACAAGGCTCCTGCTCCACGATGCCTACAGCAGCGCAGAAAAACGAAGACTGAAGAGAGACCCCTGTGGCAGAGAATATCTTGGCATGCTGGGCATGCTCAGTGGCCTCACAGGGCCAGTCAAAAGTTTCTAGAAACTTTGACAGAAAGTTTTCCGCAATAGGGCTCCATCAATGATGTCACCCATATGTGAGGACTAGCATCCTGCTTGTCCTGGGTTAAACACAGTTCTTGAGCAATAGTTATGCACAGGGTGGCACCGCTGGAATGAAGGTCTGGTCGTGGCCCACAGTGCAGGGTACACCAGGAGATTCCTACAAGAAAGTTGAGATTACCTCAGAAGTGCAGATCCGGTAGTGGCCCACAGTGCGGGGTACACCGAGGATGACTGTACTGATGATGAGGCTGTTGGTACGGTCTGAGGTGCAGGAACCCAAATGTGGATCTTGTAGAAGCGGCAATACCCTGCAGCTCAGGATATGCTGGAGCAGTAATTGCTGAAGAGGAACGGTAGTGGCCCGAGGCACAGGGTACACCGTAGAAGCTTCAGTAAGGCTGGTATCGTAGAAGGTAATCACAAGAGAAAGTTCCAGGAGAGAGTCCCAGGCAGGAAAACCCTCTGAGGAGCAGAAAGCCAGGAACACGGAAGAGCCCCCAAGGAGCGGGTACCCATAGTGTCCGAACACCACGAGGAGATACTAGAACTGGAGATCCAAGAATGGAGCGTATTTAGCAACGAGAAAAGTCCTTGCTAACTCGTAGTAGCAGAGGGCCGGTCAGCTTAAGTACAGCAGTGGGTTGATGTCATCGGGAGGGGACGCCCCCGAGGTTCCCACCATGTCGTGTACAAAGGAGGCCCTTGCGTGCGCGCGCTTGCCCTAGGTGATTCCGGAAACAAGATGGTGGTCGGCAGCACCCATGCAGTCCTGGGAATGCCAGGGAGGTCGGCGGTGGTTGGTGGAGACCGCCATTCGTCCTAGGATTTACCATATAGGGAGAAAAGAAGTGAGCATAAGAGGTCGCAGCCGTCTGCGAATGACAGGTGTAACAGTACCCTCCTTCTTAGGGCCCCTCCCCGGGGGTTTCGGCTTCCTAGGATGTGACAGGTGAAATTGTCTGATCAACTCCTTGTCGAGGATGTTGCTTGCAGGCTCCCAACTATTCTCCTCTGTTCCAAATCCTTCCCAGGATATGAGATATTCCCAGCATCTTCCATGTTTCCTTACATCAAGGATATCATCCACCTGGTAAGTAATGTCCTCTTCAGCGGAGAGAGGTTGAGAGTCAGGTGTCTTCCTCGAGAATTCCGACAAGATGAGCGGTTTTAGAATGGAAATGTGGAAGGCGTTGTGGATTTTAAGAGAACCTGGTAACTGCAAGCTGTATGTAACTGGAC
The DNA here is from genome assembly GCF_901001135.1 of Rhinatrema bivittatum. Classification (NCBI taxonomy): domain Eukaryota; kingdom Metazoa; phylum Chordata; class Amphibia; order Gymnophiona; family Rhinatrematidae; genus Rhinatrema; species Rhinatrema bivittatum. The sequence goes on along the minus strand of NC_042616.1, from coordinate 415,898,438 downwards.
CCAGGTGGCAGAGTATAGCAAAAGGCCCTATTTAACGGGGTGCAAATTGAGCTGAAGGCAGTTTTAGGCGAATGAAGAGGGTACTGAGCCATACCTTGTCCCCGGGTTGTAACTGTGGAGCTGCTCTGTGATGAGTATCATAGAATTTTTTTGCTTGTTGCCCAGCCTTCCGGTGAAGCTCTTTAGTATGTTCCCAGAGCTGATACAGTTCTTGTGCCGAGGCCTGGGCTGCAGGAGAAGATACTGACAAAGAGGCAGAGGTTGACGTCTATAGACAAGTTGAAAAGGCGACAATCCTCTGGAAGCTGATGGATGGGAATTCAATGCGAATTCTGCCCAAGGGAGCAACTCGGACCAGTCGCTTTGTCTGGCATAGACATAGGCCCAGAGAAACTGTTTTAGTGTGCGGTTCGTCCTCTCGGTCTGTCCGTTGGCTTGCAAATGGTACGCAGATGTAAGATCCAGAGATATAGCGAACTTTTTACAGAGAGATCTCCAGAATTTTGCTGTAAATTGTACCCCTTGGTCCAAGAGGATGTGCTTAGGCATGCCATGGAGACAGAAGATGTGACGGATAGCAAAATTGCTTACCTTGTAATAGGTGTTATCCCAGGACAGCAGGATGTAGTCCTCACATATGGGTGACATCATTGGTGGAGTCCTATTGCGGAAAGCTTTCTGTCAAAGTTTCTAGAAATTTTTGACTGGACCAGTGAGGCCACTGAGCATGCGCAGCATGCCATGATATTCTCTGCCACAGGGGACTCTCTTCAGTCTCATATGTAGCAATAAGCTTTAGTAAAAAATAAAATAATAAAACGTATCGGACCCAACTCCATGGGGTGGCGGGTGGGTTTCGTGAGGACTACATCCTGCTGTCCTGGGATAACACTTATTACAAGGTAAGCAATTTTGCTTTATCCCAGGACAAGCAGGATGCTAGTCCTCACATATGGGTGATTAGCAAGCTAGAGGCTGAGTCATTTTGTAGTGAAGCAACAGTGAAGTATTGTTGGTGAAAATGAGGCAGCCGAAGATCACAGCAGATTGGATATAGAAGGAGTTGGGATTAAATTGGAAGCAAGTTCTTTAAAACAGATTGTCCATATGCTGAATCTTGTTGTCCTTGTTTGTCTAAACAGTAATGAGCTGCAAAGGTGTGAAGAGAACTCCATGTTGCTGCTTTACATAAGTCAAGAACTGGCACTGAACGATAGTGTTCTACTGAGGTTGACATTGCTCTTACTGAATGCGCCTTTACTCCCCTTGGAGAGGAAGGCCTGCTTTTTCATAGCAAAACTGTATGCAATCTGCTAGCCAATTGGATATAGTATGTTTACCCACTGCTTTTCCCGGTTTGTTTGGATCATAAGATACAAAACGTTGAGTGGATTTCCTATGGACTGCAGTACGGTCTAAGTAGAATGCTAGCGCACGCTTACAGTCCAAGGTATGTAAGGCCCGTTCCCCTTAGTGAGAATGAGGCCTTGGAAAGAATGTGGGCAAAACTATGGATTGGTTCAAGTGAAATTCCGTAACTACCTTGGGGAGGAATTTTGGATTTGTTCGGAGAACCACTCTGTCATGTAGAAATTTTGTATAAGGTGTGTGAGTACGTGACAAGTGCTTGTAACTCACTAACCCTTCTAGCCGATGTGATGGCTATAAGGAATATAGTTTTCCATGTACGAAATTTAAGATCACAGGAATTCATGGGTTCAAATGAAGAACACATGAGTCTTGTTAATACCAAATTCAGGTCCCATTCTGTGACAGGTGGTCAAATTGGTGGTTTAAGGTGAATTAAACCTCTCAAAAATCTACTAATAAGAGGATGTATGGATATTGGTGCATCTCCCATCTTGTTATGGTAAGCAGAGATTGCACTTAAAAGTACTCTTACAGATGATGTCTGGAGGCCAGAATCTGAAAGATGGCATAAGTAGTCTAGTAGAGAAGTTGTGGGGCAGGAGAAAGGGTCAATGTTCTTTTTCATGCACCACAAGGTAAACCTTTTCCATTTCGAAGAATAGTTCTTTCGTGTTGAAGGTTTACGTGAAGCTATAAGCACTTGAGAGACATTAGTTGAAAGATTGAGTGGTTGGTTGTAAGATCAAGGTTTCAACATTCATGCTGTTAGGGATAGGGATTGAAGGTTGGGATGGCGCAACCGACCCTGATCCTGAGTTATGAGAGTGGGAGCTACACCCAGGCGAATTGGTTCTCTGATCGAGAGGTCTAGAAGTGTGGGAAACCATACTTGTCGAGGCCAATATGGGGCAATGAGTATCATGGACTCTTTGTCCTGTTGTAGCTTCACTAGAGTTTTGGTTATGAGCTGTATCAGAGGATACGCGTATAGAAGGCCTGAGTTCCAAGGGCGAGCAAAGGCATCCTTGGCTGGCTGATGTTTCTATCTGTGCAAGGTGCAGAACTTGTCCACTTTGTGATTCAGGTGTGATGCCAAAGAGGTCTATTGTTGGTTGTCCCCAACGTTGAAATATCTTGGTTGCTACTGAGGGATCCAGGGACCATTCGTGCGGTTGGAACTGACGACTGAGTCAATCTGCCACTACGTTGTGAATGCCTGCTAAATAAGTGGCCCGGAGAAACATATATTGTGTCAGGGCCCAATCCCAAATCTGTGCGGCTTCTTGACAAAGAGATATGAGCCCGTAGCTCCCTGTTTGTTGATGTACCACATGGCTACTGTTTTGTCCGTTTGGATCAGAACAGTCTTGTGTGAAAGGCAGTCCTTGAACGCATGTAGCGCATAACATATAGCTCGAATTTCCAGGAAATTGATTTGAAATGTTGCTTCGAGTTTTGTCCAAGTACCCTGGGTTTGGAGATTGTCTATGTGAGCTCCTCAACCTAAGGAGAATGCATCTGTAGTTAAAGTTATCTGTGGGACTGGTTGCTGGAAGGGAAGGCCCTTGCGCAAATTGTCCTTGTTCGCCCACCAAAGTAGAGAAGAACGTAGCTGGTGGGTCATTTGGATTGGAGAGGATAGGGGTTGAATGGCTTGAATCCATTGTGATCTTAAAGTCCATTGAGTTACCCTCATGGTTAGTCTTGCCACAGGGGTGACATGAACTGTGGATGCCATGTGGCCTAGTAAGGTTAGAAACTGATGAGCTGTTGCTTGTTTCTTTGAGTGAAGCAAGTTTGCCAGTAAGGAAAGTGTGTCTGCCCGAACCCCAGGTAGAAAAGCTTTTGAAAGTATGGTGTTCAATTCTGCTCCTATGATTTGAAGCAGGTGAGATGGAATGAGATGGGACTTTTGATAATTGATGAGAAAGCCCATGGAGTGAAGTAATGGTTCGACTGAGGGAATCCAGAGCTCCTTGCTGAGATTGACTTCTGATGAGCCAGTCGTCTAAATAGGGAAAGACAAGGACACTTTCCTTGTGCAAGTGTGCTGCTATTACTGCCAGACATTTGGTGAATACTCTGGGAGCAGAGGCAAGTCCGAATGGTAGTACTCTATACTGGAAATGTTGATGACCTACCATGAAAGCGCAGATACTTGCGATGAGTAGGGAATATTGGTATGTGAGCGTAAGCGTCTTGAAGATCCAGAGAACAAAGTCAATCTCCTGTTTGAAGAAGTGGAAGCATGGTGCCTAGAGATACCATCCTGAACTTTTCTTTCTTCAGAAATTTGTTGAGATTTCTGAGGTCTAGGATGGAACGTAGGCCTCCAGTTTTCTTTGGAATAAGGAAATAGCGGGAATAGAATCCTCTGCCCTGCTGAGTCTGGGGTATCGGTTCTACAACCCTGGCTCTCAGAAGGGTGGATAATTCTACTTGCAATTGGATTATGTGATTTTCGCATAGAGGAAGAGGTTTCGGAGGAGAATCTCTTGGAATTGAGAGAAAATTGAGTTGGTAACCTCGAGATATTATTGCAAGTACCCATTGGTCTGTTGTTATTTGTAACCAATGGTTGTAGAAGGAGGATACTCGACCTCCTACAGGAAGATCTGGTTGAGGATTGAAGAGAGGGCTTTGGTCTCTGGAAAAAAACTCAAAAGCCTGCAGCTGGTCCCGTCTGCAGCGGAGGTTGAGGCCTAGCCGCCCTAGGTTGTCTGGGCTGAGCTCTTTGCTGCGGTCTAGTAGATCTGCCCTTTGATGCTGGAGGGTAATACCGCCTGTGTCGAAAGAAGGGTGGTCTAGATTCTTTTCTTGGAGGCCAGCGAGATGACTGGGTAGCAGAATCCTGTGGAACTAACGATAGTTGGCACAGGGTTTCTGTGTGTTCTTTTAATTGTGCTACAGCATCTTGCACTTTAGAACCAAAAAGGTTGTCACCAATACATGGTAAGTCAACTAACTTTTCTGGACCTCAGGCCTGAGATCTGAGGCTTTAAGCCATACCCAACGTCTTGTACTTATACCAGAGGCCACTACCCTGGAGGCTGTTTCAAAACCATCATAAGCGGCTCGGACTTCGTGCTTGCCAGCTTCAAGTCCTTTGTGAATGATTGTTTGGGCTGCTTCCTGATATTGCTGTGGTAATGAAGTTGAAAATTCTTGCATTTGTTTCCACAGATTTCTTTGATATTGAGTCATGTATAACTGATATGATGAAATTCTTGTATTTAACATGGCTCCTTGATAAATGTTTCTACCCAAGGAATCCAAGAATCTATGATCCTTGCATTGAGGAGTGGAGGAATGCGGCCTTATCCTTTTTGATTTCTTTTGTGCGGATTCCACAACCACTGATTGGTGTGGTTTTTGGTAGCCGGGAACAGACTGTACCAAATAAGTAGTGTCCACTCTTTTATTGATAGCAGGTACTGAGCATGGGTGCTCCCAGAGTCTATGTTGTAAATCTAGGAGGACGTCATGGACAGGTATGGTTAATACTTGTTTTGGAGGATCCATAAATTGGAGGACCTCCAGTGTTTGCTGTCTAGCATCTTCCTCAGTTAGCATGGTGAAGGGTATGGTGTCCGCCCTATCCTGAACAAAGTTTGAGAAGGATAAATCCTCCGGTGGAGATTTCTTTCTTTGTTCTGGAGGGGAAGGATCTGACATAAATCCTTCAGAGGAAGTGTCTGTATGCCCCTCACCCCATGAATCATAAGGATCTTCGTGATGTGGAGACATTGGAGAAGATCTTGGTGGACGAGGAAGTCCAGAAGGACCTGGCTGCGGATCATCTATAGGTATCCGTCCAGGAATGTCTTCTCGTGGCTTGGATGGAATGGCACAGACGATTTCATCGAATTTTTTCATGAGAAGTTTGTAGAGCACAACTTCAGGATGTCCTGGAGCCGACGACGACATCAGCATCGATGGCATCGGGTCAGTCATCGGCGATGGAATCAGTGTTGGTATCGATGGTCACCTCGATATCGACTTAGGCTGTGGTGCCGGCATCGGTGCAGACATCGGCAGGGTTGTCGGCATCAGTTTGGAAACCGGCATCGGTGAAGGCACCGGAATCGATATCTGTTGATCCTTTAAGTCCTGGAGCACCGCTTGACGGATGAAATCCGACAATTCCTGCGTAACTGCTGGTGCAGGCAGAGCAGCTATATGCGGTGGAGGTGTCGATGTTCCTTCCACAGAGCCCTGTGGAGGTTCGACACCTGGTGCGTCTCCGTGAGATGAAGGCCTCGGTGTCGGAGGTACCGGTGTTTCCTGGATTCTAGGCCATTTCGCGGTCGATTCCTCCGGGGAGAGAAGCGCCTCTGGTATCGATGGGTGGCAGTGCCGATGGCGGTGCTTCGAACAGTTCGGTCGCTGACTTCGTCAATGCTATCGGTGACGTTGGAGACCCTTCCGGATGACGTTTTTTCAAAATTATGCATTTTGAGACTCCGGCAGGAGACGATTTAGTCGATGTGGAGGGAGATGGCAGATGTTGTAGATGGAATAAATGCTCCATCTTTTCTTGGCGGGCATTTCTTCCCTTCGCGGTCATTTCTGCACATTTGGGGCAGGTTGTTACGTCCTGTTTTTCTCCTAAAGCACACACTCAAGGTGTGGGTGTGTAATGGGCACTGTCCGATTACAGATGGGACATTTTTTAAATCCCGTGGCCATTTTAACGTCAACAGTCGTCGAAGAAATGAGAAGAGACGTGAGAGGAAAAAATTTTACTCAAAGAGTAAAAACGAGACAAAGATTTACTCACCAGTCGGTGGAAACCTGAGAGATCCCGATGTGGGAGAAAATGTATGTGAAATCTGATTTTTAGTCAGACAAAAAACTGTCCATCGTAGAGCATATAGAAAGACATGGTTTAATGGAACACAGTCAACATGGATTTACCTAAGGGAAATCTTGCCTAACAAATCTGCTTCATTTTTTTTGAAGGGGTTAATAAACACGTTGATAAAGGTGAACCGGTAGATGTAGAGTATTTGGATTTTCAGAAGGCGTTTGACAAAGTCCCTCATGAGAGGCTTCAAAGAAAACGAAAAAGTCATGGGATAGAAGGCAATGTCCTTTCGTGGATTACAAACTGGTTAAAAGACAGGAAACAGAGAGCAGGATTAAATGGTCAATTTTCTCAGTGGAAAAGGGTAAACAGTGGAGTGCCTCAGGGATCTGTACTTGGACCGGTGCTTTTCAATATATATATAAATGATCTCAAAAGTAATACGATGAGTGAGGTTATCAAATTTGTGGATGATACAAAATTATTCAGAGTAGTTAAATCACAAGTGGATTGAGATACATTACAGGAAGACCTTGCAAGACTGGAAGATTGGGCATCCAAATGGCAGATGAAATTTAATGTGGACAAGTGCAAGGTGTTGCATATAGGGAAAAATAACCCTTGCTGTAGTTACACGATGTTAGGTTCCATATTAGGAGCTACCATCCAGGAAAAAGATCTAGGCGTCATAATGGATAATACTTTAAAATCGTCGGCTCAGTGTGCTGCAGCAGTCAAAAAAGCTAACAGAATGTTAGGAATTATTAGGAAGGGAATGGTTAATAAAACGGAAAATGTCATAATGCCTCTATATCGCTCCATGGTGAGACCGCACCTGGAATACTGTGGACAATTCTGGTCGCCGTATCTCAAAAAAGATATAGTTGCGATGGAGAAGGGCAACCAAAATGATAAAGGGATGGAACAGCTCCCCTATGAGGAAAGGCTGAAGAGGTTAGGGTTGTTCAGCTTGGAGAAGAGAAGGCTGAGGGGGGATATGATAGAGGTCTTTAAGATCATAAGAGGTCTTGAACAGGTAGATGAGAATCATTTATTTACACTTTCGAATAATAGAAGGACTAGGGGGCATTCCATGAAGTTAGCAAGTAGCACATTTAAGACTAATTGGAGAAAATTCTTTTTCACGCAACGCACAATAAAGCTCTGGAATTTGTTGCCAGAGGATGTGGTTAGTGCAGTTAATGTAGCTGGGTTCAAAAAAGCTTTGGATAAGTTCTTGGAGGAGAAGTCCATTAACGGCTATTAATCAAATTTACTTAGGGAGTAGCCACTGCTATTAATTGCATCAGTGGCATGGGATCTTCTTAGTGTTTGGGTAATTGTGGCCTGGTTTGGCCTCTGTTGGAAACAGGATGCTGGGCTTGATGGACCCTTGGTCTGACCCAGCATGGCAATTTCTTATGTTCTTATGTTCTTATGTGAGGAAACTCACATAGGCTCCTGCTCCACGATGCCTACAGCAGCGCGGAAAAACGAAGACTGAAGAGAGACCCCTGTGGCAGAGAATATCATGGCATGCTGGGCATGCTCAATGGCCTCACAGGGCCAGTCAAAAGTTTCTAGAAACTTTGACAGAAAGTTTTCCGCAATAAGGCTCCATCAATAATGTCACCCATATGTGAGGACTAGCATCCTGCTTGTCCTGGGATAAGAATAACTTCGCTAGTTCTGGAGCTGATGGTAACTCGGGTAGTGCCACAAAATGAGCCATTTTAGAAAAGCGATCTACAGTGACCCAGATGAAGTTGTTGCGGTTGGACACGGGTACATCGACAATAAAGTCCGTGGCTATATGTGTCCACGGTTCGCTAGCAGCAGGCAAAGGTTGGAAAAGTCCCCAGGGACGACTGGCGGGTGGTTTCTGTCTTACACAGGCAGGAAATGATTCCACGTAAGCCCGTACATCTTCTTTCATACAGGGCCACCAGTAATATCTTTGCAGAGTGGTCAGCATTCTGGATTGACCAGGATGACCTGCAAGGAGTGAGTCATGGGCCCATCTGAGGAGCTTCCTCCTGAGTGTCCGGGGTACCACTGTCTTTCCAGCTGGAACCGTGTGGGTGACTGAAAGAAGTACCCTAGTAGGGTCAATGATATGACATGGAGTATCAGGGATATCTTCCAGAGAAAATGAGCAGGAGAGAGCATCCGCGTGGGTGTTCTTGTCCGCTGGGCGATACCGCAAGAGAAAATCAATTTGGTTAAAAAACAAGGACCAGCGGGCTTATCTGTGGTTCAAGCGCTGGGCATGACATAAGTATTCAAGGTTTTTGTGGTCGGTAAAGACCATTATCTGATGTTGAGCACCCTCGAGCCATGGATGCTATTCTTCAAATGCTAACTTGATTGCTAGTAGCTCCTTGTCTCCTATACCGTAGTTTCGCTCGGCAGGGGAGAAGCGCTGAGAGAAAAAGGAACAGGAATGCAAGGTATGGGTGTCACTATGTTGGCTGAGGACAGCACCAACTCCGATGTCCGAAGCATTCACCTCGACTACAAATGGTCTTGGGGATCAGGGTGGCGTAGACATGGCTCTTGGAGAAACGCCTCTTTGAACTTCTGGAAGGTGGCACGGCTTCTGGAGACCACTGAGAGGGGTTGGCTCCCTTGCGCATAATGGCAGTAAGAGGCACGGTCAAAGTTGAATAGTGATGAATGAATGATCTGTAGTAGTTGGTGAATCCGAGGAATCTTTGTAGAGCCTTTAGACCAGTAGGTTGAGGCCAGTCCCTAATGCTCTTGGTTTTTTGCGGATCAATCTGGAACCCCTGGCTGGACACCACATAGCCCAAAAAGGGGATAGACTCCTGGTGGAATGAGCATTTCTCTAATTTGGCATACAGATGGTTATCTCTTAAACTCTGTAGAACCTTGTGTTGCAACCACCCCTTCCCGACGGCTTCACTCCACCTACCTTTCTTTCTTTGCACCTCCTCTCGCTATGGATGGACGCCTGGCTGCCATGGCGTCTGCCTGCCGTCCTCTCCGGCGTCCCCGGACTGGCTTGGGCGCTGCCGTCCGCCATGCTCCGCTGGTACCTTAGGGCGCGCGCGCTTCGCAGCACTCACTCTTATTTCCTACTTGGCGCGAACCTCAGGGGCGTCCCCCTGTGATGACGTCACACTGCTCGGATATTTAAGCCTACGATGTTTGCTAGCCTTTGAGTTAGCAAGGGGTATTTTACTGATGGGAATTCGCTCTCCGTACCCAGCTACTCTGCCTCTCCAATCTTCCATTGGACTCTTAACGCTAACGAGGTACCCGCTCCTTGGGGGCCTCACTTGCTTTTCAGGTCGCTATCAGGAAACCGGTACTCGCTCCTCGAGGGTCCATGTTCCCTGACTCGCTGCCTGCTCCTACCTTCTCTTCTGCCTGGAAGGATTCACTATCTTCAACACCAGTGAGTACTACCATCTTCACCTCAGAGCTGTTCTCTGGAACCAGAGAACAGCTCTGAGGTGTTCCAGCCCTAGTGCCATCTCCTACTTGGAACCGCTGTGTGAGTACATTACCTTCAAGCCTGTCAGCTCTCAGGGATCAGGTACTCGCTCCTCGAGGGCCTGCTCTCCCTATCTTGGGGTTCTGCATACTGGAGCTTTGTGCATATTCCACTGTACTCATTATTCTCAGTTCTTTCCACTACAGCACTGCTACCGGAGGAGTCGCTGTTCCAGCGCCTGAGGGATACTAGCCCAGCAGGGCTACTTCTGCTGCTCACCACTGCCACCTCTGGTGGCTTCACTACATTGTCTAATAAAAGATCAATCTCTGTGTTTGTGTGTCCTAAGCTGAGCCTGACCTGTGGCCCCTCACGGGTCTTCCCCCCATGGGCGTGGTCAGCTGCCACAGTGTCCAAGGGTGCACCCAAACCTCACTAATTATAACACCTTGGAGACATCCATTTGATGAGTCTGGAGATTCTGAGAAAAAAAACAGTATGTCGTCCAGATACACTACTATGCGGTCATACAGCATGTCCTTGAAGATTTCATTCATCATGTTTTGAAACACGACCGGGGCGTTGCAGAGGCCAAAGGGCATGACCAAATATTCAAAATGGCTGTCACATGTATTAAATGCTGTTTTCCATTCATCGCCCCGGCGTATTCGGACCAAATGATATGCCCCTCTGAGGTCCAGCTTTGTGAATATTTTGGACCCCATGGAGCCTATCAAAAAGTTCAGAGATCAATGGCAATGGATAGTGGTCCTTCAAGGTGATCTCATTCAAGCTGTGGTAGTCTATACATGGGCGAAGGGATCCATCCTTCCTACCCACGAAAAAGAATCCGGCTCCAGCAGGAGACTTTGAAGGCCGAATGAAGCCCTTCACCAAGTTCTCTTGAATATAGGCAGATATAACCTTGGTCTCGGATAGAGAAAGTGGTTACACCCTTCCTCTAGGAGGCTCAGAATCGGGTAATAAGTTTATGGCGCAGTCGAAGGATCGGTGAGGTGGTATCTGCCGCTTTCTTAGAAAACACGTCCTAATAAGAGAAGAGAGGTGGTAGTAGTCAGGCAAGGCATAGGAGTCACCAATTCTAAGCATTTTCCATGGCAAGCTTTTCCCCATTGGGATAGTTCTAGGGTAGTCCAATCGAATTGGGGTGAGTGGAGTCTGTAGCCATGGTAGTCCAAGTACCACCGGATGTATAGCTTTGTCCAGGACTAGGAATGAAATGGTCTTGGAGTGCGGAGTGCGGTGTGCGGAGACAAAGAGGTTGAGTAGTGTAGGAGACCTCACCAGGTAATGGCTCGCCATGTATAGATGACAGTAGCAGTGGAGTGGGTGTCCGAACAGTGGGGATTCATAGGTGCTCTACGGGTTGCTGAAGTATGAAATTCCCACCGACACCTGAGTCCACTAGGGCTAGTGTGTGGAATTCGAGAGCATCTGAGATAATGGAGACTGGAAGAGTCAGTGGAGGAGATGAAGAAGTTAGACCTAGGAAGAGTCCTCTGGCGGATCCTAGGTCTGCAGGTTTCCCAGACAGATAGGACAGGAGGGCACAGCATGGCCAGGTTATCAGCAGTACATGCAGAAGCCTAGTCTTTTTCGGTAACGCCTCTCCTTGGTTGTTAGGTGGCTGCGATCTAGTTGCATGGGTTCTTCCTCTTCGATAGCCGGTGCAGGAATTATCTGAGTAACCAGCACTGGGCGAGATCGTGTAACCCCTGGAGATATCTTTTTAGGACCATTTACCTCTTGTGACCGCTCATGCAGACGACGGTCAATTCATCTCGCAAGGTCAATGAGAGAGTCCAAATTATCGGGGAGTTCACGTGCTGCTAATTCATCTTTAATGCGAGAGTTAAGACCTTCTAGGAATATGGCCCGCAGACAACCCAGGTCCTAATGTAGCTCCGAGGACAAGGTTTTAAACTCAATAACATAATCAATCAAAGGTTTGGTACCTTGTTGTAAATGCAGGAATGCAGATCCAGCGACAGTCTTACGGGCGGGATCATCAAATACAGAACGAAAGAGAGCAAGGAAGCCTGTCAAGGCTTTGAGAATTGGATCATTACACTCCCAGAGAGGTGAAGCCCAGGCCAGGGCTTTCCCGTCTCAAAAAGACAGTATATAAGTACTTTTGGACACTATGTCTGGGAAATAAGTAGGTTGCAGTGAAAAGTGCATATAGCAATGATTTAGAAAGCCCCTATGTAACAGGGGATCACCTGTAAAGCGAGTAGGTGCTGGCAAGGGTACAGAGAGTCATACAGGCGTCACCTGTAGAGAGGAGATATCCTTGTCAGATGTCGATGGAGAATTCAACCAACAATTTAGCTTATTGAAGGCATTAGCCAAAGTCTCTAATGTCCTTTGTTGCTCAGAAAGACGTTGGACCAGGTCAGGAATGGCCTGCAGAGCTGAGACATGAGCCGGGTCCATCGGCTTAGCAATCTGTTATGGTTTTGTAAGAATGTGAACCCTGGGCTGAGTTGAGAGATGTCTCTGCCCACAGGGAGGAGCCCCGTGAGCCTCACCATTGGTGGGCATGGTCTCAGCGACGTAGGACACAACTGTAGTGGAGACTTTATTGAGAAGAAAGATAAGGCAGAACCCACAGAGCGGGAATGTAAATAAACACAGTTCTTGAGCAATAGGTATGCCCAGGGTGGCACTGCTGGAATGAAGGTCCGGTTGTGGCCCGCAGCGCAGGGTACACCAGGAGATTCCTAAAGGCGGGTGGAGATTACCTCAGAAGTGCAGATCCGGTACCGAGGTTGACTGTACTGATGATGAGGCTGTTGGTATGGTCTGAGGTGCAGGAACCCGGATGTGGATCTTGTAGAAGCGGCAATACCCTGCAGCTCAGGATATGATGAAGTAGTAATTGCTGAAGAGGAACGGTAGTGGCCCGAGGCACAGGGTACACCATAGTAGCTTCAGTAAGGCTGGTATCATAGAAGGTACTCACAAGAGGAAGTTCCAGGAGAGAGTCCCAGGCAGGAAGGCCCTCTGAGGAGCAGATAGCCAGGAACGTGGAAGAGCCCCCGAGGAGCGGGTACCCAGAACGTCCGAACACCACGAGGAGATACTGGAACTGGAGATCCAAGAATGGAGCGTATTTAGCAATGAGAGAAGTCCTTGCTAACTCATAGTAGCAGAGGGCCGGTCAGCTTAAGTACAGCAGCGGGTTGACGTATTCAGGAGGGGATGCCCCTGAGGTTCCCGCCATGACATGTACAAAGGAGGCCCTTGCGCATGCACCTTAGGTGATTCTGAAAACAAGATGGCGGTCGGCAGCGCACATGCCATCCCGGGAATGCCGGGGAGGTAGACGGTGATTGGCAGAGACTGTCATTCATCCTAGGATTGATGGTGCGGGGAGAAAAGAAGTGAGCTTGAGAGGTCGCAGCCGTCTTGTGACCGACAGGCATAACAAATTCCTGCAAAACATTTATCCTGCTTGATTTTATGCCATCCATAACATATAATGCCACATCTCCACCAATTTTATCTGGCCTGTCATGTTGATATAATTTGATTCTTGGTATCCCAATTCTCCTTCTACCAGGTTTCTGAGATGCCTATTATGTCTATATCTTCCTTTAGCACTAAGCAGTCTAACTCTCCAGGCTTTTCAGATTTCTGGAATTTGCATTCAGAAATTTTAAAGTAGATTTATTTATTTTTCTCTTTTTATATGTATCCACACCTGCTTATGATAAAGAGAGTTTGGCATGCTCTATATCAGTGATTCTCAACCGGTGTGTCGCCAAGAACATGCAGGTGTGTCGCCACACTTCCCGTTCCCCCGCTGACCCAGCTGCTCCCCCTCCCGAGCAAAATAGGTCCTCCGTCCAGGCTTCAAATGCTTATAGCCCGGGCGGAACGCAGCATGACAGCTGGAGTCAGCGGCACTGGCATGCTTTCTTCTTCTTGCCCACCCCGCGGTCCCAGATGAGGAAGTGGTAAGCAACGGGTGTGTGCGTGGGAAGAACAGACCATTTGAGGAATGAGGAATGAGTTGGACGGTTCAGAGAAAAACAAAAAACGTCAACCCCCGCGGCCGATGGGACTCCTTTCTCCACGAGGGCTGAAAATGAAGTAGGTTGCTGCTGCCTTTAGGGTTAGAAGTGGAGGAGGTTGCTGCTGCCTCTAGTTCGGGGGAGGGGGGAGAGTGAGTGAATGAGCAAGCATGTGTGTTTGAGATCCTGTGTGTGTGAGTGAGAGAGCCGGTATGTGAATGACTGAGAGCCTGTACATGTGAAAGAGAGTATGTGTGTAATTGAGAGCTGGTTTAGGTGAGAGAGCATGTGAGTATGTGATTGAGAGCATGTGTGAAAGTGAGAGAAAGATAGAGCATGTGTGTCTGTATGTGTCTGAGAACTGGTTTAGGTGAGGGAGCATGTGAGTATGTGATTGAGAGCCTGTGTGTAAATGAGAGAGAGAGCATGTTTGTAAGCATGCGAGAGTGTGTGTGTGAGAGAAAAAGACAGCATGTATATGTGTGATTGAAAGCCTATGTGTGTAAGCCTGAAAAGATAGACAGCATGTGTGTAAATATGTAATTAAGAGCCTATATAAGTGAGAGAGAAAAAGCACTTGTATATGTGAGCGACTGAGAGCCAGTGTGAGAGTGAGAGAGAGCGAGAGAGAGAGGAGAAAGTTGCAAGCAAACCATCCCTCCTCCTGCTAATTCAAAGCAATCTCAGGGCACCTGGATATCAAATGTTCCCAGGTATGCAGAGCAAAAAATTGTTTGTATCCTTATTATTTTTCATTACTGGGTCTTTGTGTCTACTATTTTGAAATATTTTATTGGTATCTAGAAATTTTTTATATGAGTTTTTAATTATTGGATATTTCATTCATCTGCTGTTTTGAAATAATTTGTTCTTTTTGTTAGTATGGTTTTACTGCTATTGATATTATATTTCTTGATTTGTTTTATAAGGATAGGTGATGTTTCTTTTTTTCCTTTGTTGCACTGCATACAGAGACTCTGGCTTCTTGCAGTTTCCAATTCAGTTTTTGTCTGCATGCTTCTAATTATGCGTTTTGGACTCTTTATTCTTTGTTAGGTGAGGGTCAGCACATATGATTCAGGTGAGGTGTTCTGCTGGCATGTAGTTTCTGTGTAGGGCTCTATAGCAGCCTGACTTGCTCCGTTTTCCTAATAGGAGATGTATTGGTGTCTTAAGGCCTGGTATAATATTTTCAGTGTTGCCTTTTCTTAGGTAATATTTTTATTGTTAAGAATGACACAAGAAAAACATACATATTCTGTCTGAACAGAAATAGCATAAACAGTAAAAATCCCACACCAAAACAGCACCAATTTCTAGCACTTAACAGTACTGTTAAGTGCTAGACAGAATATGTATCTTTTTCTTGTGTCATTCTTAACAATAAAAATATTACTGGACCTTTATTTTTTACTTCTGTCGTAAATTGTAATGAGCAGTGTGTCACACATGTGAGCGTAGTCTGTCAGGTGTGTCACGATGGGAAAAAGGTTGAGAACAATGCTCTATATTGAAATAAATGGGGGGGGGGGGGGGGGGGGTGTCAGCTTTTACAACCACCTCTCAGAACATTCTAACTGGTTTGCAGTATCCTTTGAAGATACCTCCCTCTGAACTCTGCACTGCTGAGCAACTATCGGCTTTTCCCCATGTTCTAGTTTAAAAGCTGCTGTATCGCTTTTTTAAAGGTTAGTGCCATCAGTCTGGTAACGCTCTAGTTAAGGTACAGCCCATCCCATTGGAACAGGCTCCTCCTTCCCCAGAATGCCCCTCATGTCCTAACAAGCCTAAAACCCTCTTTCCTGCACCAACATCTCATCTGGTTAAAAGGTGAGGCAAAAGCGCCTATTTTAGCCAAAAAAAATATCCTTTAAAAATTGGAAGAAGGATCCATCTGAGGAAAATAGGAAAAAGCATAAGCATTGTCAAGATAAGTGTAAAACATTGATAAGACAGGAGAAGGAAAATTAGTTCTTACCTGTTAATTTTCGTTCCTGTAGTACCACGGATCAGTCCAGACAATGGGTTGAGCCTCCTTTCCAGCAGGTGGAGACAGACTAAAACTTGAAGGATGCCCTATATCAGGACAGAGCCTGTCCTCTACCCCTTCAGTATAACGTATGTCAAAGCATAAAACAACAAATCCAAGAATAGGATCAAGCAAGTAACTGTAAAGCTCAACGGAGCAAATATAGAATAATGTAGAAAACATGGTATAACTATACGCTCTTGCATCAACTTGGTATAAGAAAACGACCAAGGCTTCCGGTATAATTGCTCAGTAATCTTGCACAAAGAAATATATGGAAATCTGCAGACCTGCAAGAAAACAAGCTTCGAGAGGACAGAAGACAGACAGGGAAGGGCGTCTGGACTGATCCGTGGTACTACAGGAACGAAAATTAACAGGTAAGAACTAATTTTCCTTTCCAAAACGAGGTGGGACCGAGACAGTCCCGCTCGAAGCACTTGCCGCCCAAAGGAACTGAACACCGGAGAGTGTACATCCAGATGGTAGTGCCGAGCAAAAGTGTGCAGAGACGTCCAAGTGGCAGCCCTGCAAGTCTCCTGCGGGGAGACAGATTGACTCTCCGCCCACGAAGTAGCCTGAGAACGCAGAGGATGGGCCTTCAGACCCTCAAGAAGCGGACGACCTTGACAAAGCTACGCCGAGGAAATGGCTTCCTTCAACCACCGCACAATCGTGATCTTAGAAGCCTGCTTACCGCGGTTGGGACCACGCCAAAGGACGAAGAGATGGTCCGATACCCGGAAGTCATTGGTGACCTGGAGATAGCGAAGCAAGACTCGTTTCACATCTAGCCGACGAAGGTCGCCACCCGCCGTACCCACAATCTCCTCCGGAGAGAATGCTGGGAGTTCGACCGACTGGTTGACATGAAAAGCAGAGGCAACCTTAGGCAAGAAGGAAGGAACCGTCCTGAGAGAAACCCTGGAATCGGAGAAACGCAAGAAGGGCTCCTGACAGGACAGCGCCTGAAGCTCGAAAATACGGCGAGCAGAGGAAATAGAGACTAGAAAGACAGTCTTTAGAGTAAGATCCTTGAGCGTAGCGTTGCGAAGAGGCTTGAAGGGAGCCGCACAGAGAGCACGAAGGACCAGGTCGAGACTCCACGATGGACACGTGGCCCGAGAGGGGGGGGGGCGGAGGTGTCTAACGTCCCTCAGGAAACGAATCACGTCAGGGTGAGCTGCTAAGGCATGACCGTCCACCCGACCCAGGAGAGAGCCGAGCGCTGAGACTTGAACGCGTAGAGAACTGAAGGAGAGGCCCTTAGAGAGACCCTTCTGAAGAAAAGAAAGAATCAAAGGAATCGAGGCGGAGCGCGCAAGGACACCTGCCTCCGTACACGCGGACTCAAAAACTTTCCAGATGCGCACATAGGCCAGAGAAGTCGACTGCTTCCGGGCTCACAGCAGGGTGGAGATGACCTCCTCCCTATAACCTTTGCGCCTCAGGCGACGCCGTTCAAAAGCCAGGCCGCAAGACAGAAGCGATCGGCCTGGTCGAAAAATACAGGCCCCTGCCGGAGGAGACGAGGGAGATGACCGAGGCGCAGGGGCCCGACCACCGCTAGATTGATGAGATCTGTGAACCACGGCCTTCGCGGCCACTCGGGAGCGACGAGAATCACCGGTCTCCGGTGGAGCTCGATTCTCCTGAGAACTTTCCCCACCAGTGGCCACGGGGGAAACACGTACAGAAGGACGTCCGCTGGCCAAGGTAGAGCCAGAGCATCCACGCCCTCTGCGCCGTGCTCCCTCCAGCGGCTGAAGAACCGATTGGCCTTGGCATTGCGCAGAGTCGCCATGAGGTCGAGGTGAGGAGGACCCCACCTGTCCACTATCAGAGCCATGGCCGCGTCCGAGAGCTCCCACTCTCCCGGATCAAGCGACTGCCGGCTGAGGAAGTCAGCTTCAACATTGTCTTTTCCAGCGATGTGAGAAGCCGCAAGGCACTGTAGGTGACGCTCCGCCCAAGCGAGGAGACAGCTGGCTTCTAAGGCTACCAGGGGACTGCGAGTGCCCCCTTGGCGATTGATGTAGGCGACTGTGGTGGAGTTGTCGGACAGGACTCGTACCGCCTTGCCACGGATCAGGGGAAGGAACTCCTGAAGGGCCAGGAGGACCGCCAAAGTTTCCAGTCGATTGATGTGCCAGCGCGACTGAGTCTGGGACCATGTCCCCTGGGTGGATTGAGAAAGGCAGACCGCAGCCCAGCCCAACAGGCTGGCGTCTGTGGTTACTATTGTCCACTGTGGAGCTTGAAGGGGCATCCCTTGCAGGACCGAGAAGACTTAGGGCGGTCCTCTGGAAGCTTATGGACCTTGTTGTCAGCCAAGGAGTCCTTAAGCTTGTCGAGGTACTCGCCAAAGAGCATCTTACCTTTGAAGGGAAGTGTGCCCAGCTAGGTCTTCGAGGACTGATCAGCCGACCAGTGGCGTAGCCAAAGGAGCCTCCAGGCAGCCACTGCCGAAACCATCGCCTTCGCCTGCACACGGACCAAATCATAGAGGGCGTCTGACACGTAAGCGATTACCGCCTCCAGACGTTCGGCTTGTTCTGCCTCACCTGGCGGAAGCTCCCGGGCGCAGAGTAACTGTTGGACCCACTGGAGGCCCGCCCGCATCATGAGACTGCTACAGCAAGACACCCGAACCCCGAGGGCTAGGACGTCAAAGATGCGCTTCAGGTGAGCCTCCAGCTTACGATCTTGTGAATCCTTCAAGACCGTGGAACCTTCCACCGGAATCGTGGTGTGCTTGGCCACTGCAGAAACATAAGAATCCACCGATGGATATCGCAACAGCTCCAAGCCCTCTTCCGGGAGGGGATAGAGCTTATCCATCGCACGCCCCACCCGGAGCGCACCCTCAGGAGCCTCCCATTCCCGCAGGATAAGGAGCTTAAGCATGGGGTGGAAGGGAAAGGCCGAGGCCGGAGCCCTCCCAAAACCGGGTTCATATCCTTAGGGAGTGAGGCCATGAGATTATCCATGGAGGGACTTTCCAGACCCAGCCCCTCCAAAACAAAAGGGAGGAGGGGCTCTAACTCCTCCTTACAAAAAAGACGAAGGGCTCTGGGGTCATCCCCCGCTAGGGGGGGAGCATCCGCCGAATCCGAGGAAACAGCGGGATCCGAGGACCCGGGAGACACGGGGGGGGGGGGGGGCACCCCCGGGACCACCCGCACCCGAACTGGTCCCTGAGGCTCCACGGCCGGTCCAGTGGTCAACGGCGCTGAACGAGGGATTTTTGGCGGGGGGGGGCAAGGGAGGGGGTTTTCATCCAGCTCATGCAGGCTAGCTAGATAAGATTTGTGCATGAGGAGGACGAAATCCACAGAAAAAGGGACCCTGGATTTGCCGGGGAAGGGAGAGGGGGGGGGGGGCGAGGGAAGGTCAGGACCCCCCTCCTGGAAACCCGCGGGGGCCAAATCGGGGGTTAAATCAAAAAAATCCGGCCCCCCAGCCCCAGGGAGCACTGAAATCGGCCCCGATGAAAAATCCAAGATGGCGGCCGTTCCCGGGCTCTGCCGAACCAGGAAAGGCCTAGCCATGCCAGGAGGAGTGGAGCCCCGGGCTAAATTTGCTTGTCCTGCTGAGGAGGGACCTTCCCCACCCAGCAGGCAAGCAGTGCAGAGGCCCTGACGCGAAAAACGCGAAGAGGACAGCCCACAAGAAAGACAGGCTGTCAGCCAGGACATAGCTAAACCTCGGCTGAGGAAAAAAAAATGAAAAAAAGCTTGATTGACAGCCTGCACAGCAGGAGAGAGCAGGCGGGAAACCTGCTGCCTTCTGCTTCTCTGACTGCTGGTTCTAGCCCTACTCTGACCAGAAAAAAATAAAAAAGCTGGTCAACTGCTGCAAATAAGTTAGAGGTAGGTGAGTACCTGCAACTTATTGAAAGTTTAACACCTTTTAACTCCTTTTTTTTTTTTTTACTGAGCGCAGCAGCGGGTTCAAAACCTCTCGGCAGCCAGAGGGGGAACGAGGCCCAGAGAGCGTCGGTCCCCACACCTGGAAGCGTCCACAGACTCAGGACTATGCAGGGAACCCCCTCCTGCAAAAGGGGACAAGCCCCCCTGAGCCAGGCAAGAGCTGGGAGACGGATGTCTCCCACACAAAAAACAGAAAAGCACTAAAGAAGGCAGAAATTTCCTTCAGAGATCCTTTTATTTTATTTTTTTTAAAACAAGAACCAAAAGAAGTACTTGCTTGAGCCTAAAGAGAAAGAAGAGGCTGACTAGCCTACAGCAGAGAACCGAAGGGGAGATGCTGCACCTGCTGGAGACAGACAAATACTGAAGGGGTAGAGGATAGGCTCTGTGCTGATATAGGGCATCCTTCAAGTTTTAGTCTGTCTCCACCTGCTGGAAAGGAGGCTCAACCCACTCTCTGGACTGATCCGGGTACGTACAGGAAAGAGAGAATTTGAAATGAAATTGGCCGTAGAGGCAAAAACTCATAATAAAAACTTTAAAAAATATATCCGAAACAAAAAACCTGTGAGGGAGTCAGTTGGACCGTTAGATGACCGAGGGGTTAAAAGGGCTCTTAGGGAAGATAAAGCCATTGCAGAAAGACTAAATTAATTCTTTGTTTCTGTGTTTACTAATGAGGATGTTGGGGAGATACCAGTTCCAGAGATGGTTTTCAAGGGTGATGACTCAGATGAAATGAAGCAAATCACTGGGAACCTGGAAGATGTAGTTGGCCAGATTGGCAAACTAAAGAGTAGCAAATCACCTGCACCGGGATGGTACGCATCCTAGAGTTCTGAAGGAACTCGAAAATGAAATTTCAGATCTACTAGTTAAAATTTGTAACCTATCATTAAAATCATCCATTGCACCTGAAGACTGGAGGGTGGCCAATGTAACCCCAATATTTAAAAAGGGCTCCAGGGGCAATGCGGGAAACTATAGACCAGTGAGCATGACTTCAGTGCTGGGAAAAATAATGGAAACTATTTTAAAGATCAAAATCACAGAACATATAGAAAGACTTGGTTTGATGGAACACAGTCAACATAGATTTACCCAAGGGAAGTCTTGTCTCACAAATCTGCTTCATTTATTTGAAGGGGTTAATAAACACGTGGATAAGAGTGAAATGGTAGATGTAGAGTATTTGGATTTTCAGAAGGCGTTTGACAAAGTCCCTCAAGAGAGGCTTCTAAGAAAACTGAAAAGTCATGGGATAGGAAGTAATGTCCTTTCATGGATTACAAACTGGTTAAAAGATAGGAAACAGAGAGTAGGATTAAATGATCAATTTTCTCAGTGGAAAAGGGTAAATAGTGGAGTGCCTCAGGGATCTGTACTTGGACCAGTGCTTTTCAAAATCATAATATTCTTTACCCCTTGCAATTTGGTTTTCGTAAATTCTATAATACAGAAACTCTACTGATTTCTCTTATAGACACAATCCTAAGAGGGCTAGACAATGGTCAAACTTACTTATTAGTATTACTTGATATATTGGCTGCGTTCGACACAGTAAATCATAGCACATTATTAATTAGATTAAGCGAAATAGATTTAGCAGATACAACACAGCAATGGTTCAACTCAGATCCTTCAAAGTCAAAATCAATAACAAAGTCTGAACAATTAATTCTAAAATATGGAGTTCCCCAAGGTTCATCACTTGATGTATGGGCATTACTACCCTTAACCAATTAGCATACATGATTTTGACCTAACTGTAGCATCACTCTCCACTTCAATGGTGGAGGGAGGAAGACAAGAAGAATTGGATTCTTATAACAAACAACCCTAGGCCTTGACTTTTACACTCTAGGATAATGATATGCAGGCATTAGGGAAAAAGCACAGGACTGCTTCTATGGCTAAGTCCAAAATCAAAGCATGTTCAAATAGTAGCATTGTATGAATTATCAGGAAGGCTGCTCACTCTGTTAACATCCTTTCAACGTGAACGTCGTTTTCTAACTATCTGGGACTCTTATATTCAATCGTTATCTCACAGACTTCGCAGTCAAATTTTGAACGCTTAAGACATCAGTATTCTGGGTGAATTGACTATGTTCATGGGGTTGCCTGGACTGTTGGCAGGGAACGAGAGACTGGCACAGGGGGAGAGAGGGGGGGGGGGGGATAAACTGATGGTAGTTCGATACATGTCAATGTAATGTATATGTTGAAAACCAATAAAAACCGTTTTGCAAAAAAAAAAAAAAAAAAAAAATGTTGCAAAGAGTAAATTTGTTCTGAGTTTGACAGTGGCTTGGGTTTGATTTTTAATATTACTACTCTTAACATAAGGCTTGGGGTAATTTTCATGAAGCAGCAGTTTCTACCATAAGAAGTTTGTTGGGCAGACTGGCTGGATCATTTGGTCTTTTCTTTGTCGCCATTACTATGTTATTTTGTTAGACAACAGCTGAATAAACAATAACAAGCCTGGCTGAGATCTCATACTTCCAAGACTCTCTGCTCCTATAAAGATTAACTATATATAATTTTGAGAGTGATAGAGGGAAATGACACTTTCATTTATCACAACTTCATGCAGCAGGTAACAAACTGAGAGCTTTAATTAGGATCTCCACAGATTAACCTCATCAGGCTAAGAGTCCTCTTCATCTTTGGATGATGATACAGTGAACATCACGGGTAACAACTTTATGGATTTTCTTTCTACCAAGCTGATAAGGATTCCTACTACTTTCACAAATATCCCCCCTTGGTATGAGACTCCTCCAGAAACTCATGTTAGATGGTCTTCATTTGATGAAGTAACTGAATTTGATACTTCTAGAATCATCACTGCCATGAATTCCTCTCACTGTCCTCTGAACATATGCAATGTTAATGTCCTGAAAACAGTTACAGATACTATCAGTCCTTTTCTAACACTGATAGTAATCTCTCTCTCTCTCTCTCTCTCTCTCTGAAAGAAGGGCAAATGCCTTAATATTCCTTAAGACCTTTACTAAAAAAGTTTAATCTTTATCCAGCAGACTGGGCTAATTTCCAGCCCATTTCCTCCCTATCATTTGTGACTAAAGACATTGAGTCAGAGGTCCAAAACAAATTAGTGGACTTCATGAAAAAGTATGATAGTCTTATTCAGTACCAATTCAGGTTTCAGTGTGCCTTAAGCACTGAGGTTTTGTTGCTACCATTCTTTGATTCTATGAAAAGGGGTATAGAGAGTGGCCGAGGATTTGTTCTTGTATGCATTAAATAAATCTACAGCTGTAGCACTAAACTTGCAAATGGAGGACTTTCAAAAAATGAGGAAAATAGAAAAAAAACTGAAAGGTGCAGCTATAAAGGTTAAGAGTGTACAATAGGTATGGACATTGATTAAAAATACCATCTTAGAAGCTTAGTCCAGATGTATTAGATGCATTAAAAAAGGTGGAAAGAATGCCAAACAAATGCAGACATAGTTAAACGGTGAGATGAAAGAGGCTATTTCAAAAATTGGAAAAAGGATCCATCTGAAGAAAACAGGAAAAATAATAATCATTAGCAAGGTTAATATAAAATATTGATAAGACAGGCTAAGAGAGAATTTGAAAAGAAGATGGCCACAGAGCAAAAACGTATAATAAAAACTTTAAAAAATATATTCGAAGCAGGAAGCCTGTCAGGGAGTCGGTTGGACCATTAGATGATCGGGGGGGGGGGGGGGGGGGTTAAAGGAGCATTTAAGGAAGATAAGGCCATCACAGAAAGACTAAATGAATTCTTTGCTTCAGTGTTTACTAATGAGGATGCTGGGGAAACCGAAATATCTTTTCCTGAAACAGTTTTCAAGGGTGTTGATTCAGATGAACTGATCCAAATTACAGTGAACCTGGAATATGAAATAGACCAGATTGATAAAACTGGAGAGTAGCAAATCTCCCAAACCAGATGGTATAGACCCCAGGGTTCTGAAAGAACTCAAAAATGAAATTTCAGAACTATTATTAGTAATTTCTAACCTATCATTAAAATCATCCATTGTATCTGTCGAATGGAAGGTGGCCAGTGTAACCCTGATAGTTAAAAAGGGCTCCAAGGACGATCCAGGAAACTACAGATTGGTGAGCCTGACTTCAGTGCCAGAAAAACCTTTTGGAAACTATTCCAAAGAACAAAATCAGAGAACACATAAACATAGTTTAATGGGTGTTACGTATCTGCTTGCGGCTAGTGCCGCGAGCAGCCTCTCACCTCTGCTGTCAGCCTCCAACACCATCTATGCGGCTGGAGCCGCCATCGTTCAGCCTTGTGGCCAGGATGCCGCTGACGCCATCTCCATGCGGCCCGGAAGCCGCTGACATTCTTTTATCCTGCGGCAGCAGGGAGCCGCCACTGTGCTCCCCACGGCCTGGAGCCACTGCTGTTCCACCTCTGCGGCCAGGAGGCCGCCAACATTGTTCCTCCTGCGGCCCTGGAGGCCGCCGACATCAACTCCTTCCCCGCAGCATGGAGCCGCCTTCAGTCTCCTCTCTGCGGCCTGGAGACCGCCGCTAACGATGGGCCTGGGTTTGGGGCCTGGTGCCGCATTTGTTCTGCTTCGCAGCATAGACGCCGCTCTCCATGGTCCTGCCCCTAGGAGCAAGGCCGTGCCTCTCTTCAGTTCTTAAAGGGTCCATGGTGGGAGTAGTCCTGCGGCCCCTCCTGATGTCGTCATCCTGGTCAGCCCTATAAAAAGGGTTCTTCGTCAGTTCTTCGTTGCCTTTGCATGGAGCCAGTCCTCTCCTGGACTTCCCGTCATCTCATCTTCTCCTAGGCAATCTGCTTTTCGTGGCAATTCCTTGTCTTCGTCTATGGTTCCATGTCCTGGTCTCTCGTCGGATCCTGTGTCTCCATCTCGTCGGTTTCTGATGTCGTTGTCTTGCTGTTCCTGATGTTCCAGATGTTCTGTTCTCCAGATGTCCTGATGTTCCAGACGTTCTGTTCTCCAGATGTCCTTGTGTCCAGATGATCTCATATCCAGATGTCCTTTTCGTCTGCAGTGCAAGCCTCCGGAAGACCGTTGTTTTTAATGTTCCAAGTTCCAGTCTTGTATCCTGAGTCCTGTATCCTGAGTCTTGAATCTTGTCCTGGTCTTCAGAGTTCCTTGTGTCTGCTTCTGTCCATGTCTAAGACTCTGCCAGAACCTGCTCTGTTCCAGCATGGCCCGTGCCTTGCCTTGACTGGCTGTGGAGGGCACGTCTTGGTGCAGGCCTCTCCTGAATCTTTGTCATGCTCTGTTTCGAAGTTCCACTGCTTCGCCTGGAGTCTGCTTCGCCTTCGACGTGGTCCGCAACCTGCCTTGAGTGGCTGTGTAGGGTGCGCAGCGTGGCAGCACTCATTCAGTACTTTTCCATAATCCTGAACCTTGCCTGAATCCTCCAACTAACCTGAGTCTATGTCAGAGTCCTTTGAATTTCCTGAGTCTTCTTGTTCCTGCTCTCAGCCGCTCTCCATCCTGTCGCATCTGCCATTCCCATATGGCAGGTCCGAAAGGGCTATCGAGTGGCCAGAGAGTTACCCCAGAGACCAACATTGCGTTGTTGGGTCTCTTTGATGCGTTCAGGTTAGGCAGAGGTCAGGGCTCCTGATCTTCAATCTGTCCACCCGTGCTTGGACACATCTTGCCTGACTCGGCGCTTACCCGGAGTCAGTCTGCGGTCGTGCCGTGGTCCAAGGGCACACTACCTCTCTGAAATTGGGACTGCTTCCCAGCGCTCCCGTAACAATGGGGCACAGCCAGCATAGATTTACCCAAGGCAATTCTTGCCTCACAAATTTGCTTCATTTTTTGAAGGGGTAAATAAACACGTATCCTGGTGGATTTAGTGGATTTAGATTTTCAGAAGGCATTTGAGAAAGTCTCACATGAGAGACCTTTAAGAAAAGTAAAAAGTCATGGGATAGGAGGTAATGTTCTTTTCTCGAATGCAAACTGGTTACTAGATAGAAAACAGAGAGTAGGTTTAAATGGTCAGTTTTCTCAATGGAGAAAGATAAACAGTAGAGTGCCTCAGGGATCTGTATTGGGATCAGTGCTTTAATATATTTATAAATGATCGGGAAATGGAAACGACAAATGAGGTGACCAAATTTGCAGATGACACAAAATTATTCAGAGTCGTTACAACACAAGCAGATTATGATAAATTGCAGGAAGACCTTGCAAACCTGGAAGACTGGGCAACCAAATGGCAGATTTAGCCCAAAAAAGCATCTTTCAAAAATTAGAAGGATCCATCTGAAGAAAATAGGATAAAACATAAGCATTGTCATGTTAAGTGTAAAACATTGATAAGACAGGCAAAGAGAGAATTTGAAATGAAGTTGGCCATAGAGGCAAAAACTCATAATAAAAATGTTTTAAAAGATATCCAAAGCAAGAAACCTGTGAGGGAGTCGGTTGGACCATTAGATGACCGAGGGGTTAAAAGGCCTCTTAGGGAAGACAAGGCCATTGCAGAAAGACTAAATTAATTCTTTGCTTCCGTGTTTACTAATGAGGATGTTGGGGAGATACCAGTTCCAGAGATGGTTTTCAGGGGTGATGAGTCAGACGAACTGAACAAAATCACTGTGAACCTGGAAGATGTAGTAGGCCAGATTGACAAACTAAAGAGTAGCAAATCACCTGGACCAGATGGTATGCATCCTAGGGTACTGAAGGAACTAAAAAATGAATTTCTGATCTATTAATTAAAATTTGTAACCTATCATTAAAATCATCCATTGTACCTGAAGACTGGAGGGTGGCCAATGTAACCCCAATATTTAAAAAAGGCTCCGGGGCGATCTGGGTAACTATAGACCAGTGAGCCTGACTTCAGTGCCGGGAAAAATAGTGGAAACTATTCTCAAGATCAAAATCATAGAGCATATAGAAAGACATGGTTTAATGGAACACAGTCAACATGGATTTACCCAAGAGAAGTCTTGCCTAACAAATTTGCTTCATTTTTTAGAAGGGGTTAATAAACATGTGGATAAAGGTAAACCGGTAGATGTAGTGTATTTGGATTTTCAGAAGGCGTTTGACAAACACCCTCATGAGAGGCTTCTAAGAAAACTAAAAAATGCGATAGGAGGCGATGTGTTACGGGACCGGGCCGTGTCCTGGTCCCTCCTCCTACCTCGGGGCCGGGCCGGCCCGGCCCGCGCGGACTCTTCCCAGACCATCTGGGCCTAAATCGCAGCCTGCCGCGGCGCTCCCTCTGCAAGGGAGACGCCGTCGATCCTCCATCGCTGGCCCCGCCCCCTAGGCGCACGCGCGCGAGGGTCTCCAGATTTAAAGGGGCCAGAGCGGGAACTCCGGGACAGCCCCTAGGATGATGTCAGACACTGCAGCTGGGACCAAACCCTCGCCTTGCAACGAGGTTCGATCAGTTCTTCTGAGTTTCTAGTTGCTGCATCTGGACCCTGGTTCATCTAGGCTGTCTTCTGGCTTCTGACGCGGCTTCGCCTCCTGACCACGTCTTCTGCTTCCGCCCCTGGCTTTAGTTTGTCTTCTGATTACTGGCTTCTGACCCGGCTTCGCTCCTGGACTCCGACTTCGGCTTCTTCCACCACCTCAGGTATCCAGTCTTCGCTGGTCCAGAAGATTCTCCTAAGTCCCAGCGGCCTGAGCTCTCACGGGCTCTCCGGGGGAGCCACGGGCTTCCGAGGGTGAAGACTCTTCCAGCTTTCTGGATCCAGCCGTCCTCTTCGTCCACCTCTCCGGACGCTACCCGGATCCTTGGTCGCATAGGATCCCGCCTAAGTCCAAGAGGCCCGGGTTCCTAAGGGCTCCTCCAGGGGGGACCTCGGGCTTCCAGTGGTGAAGCCTTCTCTAGAGTCTCTTCAGCGCTACCTCCTGGCTGTGACGCCTCTGTGGGGTTCCACAGTTTTCCATCTACCATTTCAGCTGGCCCAAGGGTCCACGACTGTAACACGATGTCCTTTCGTGGATTACAAACTGGTTAAAAGACAAGAAACAGAGAGTAGGATTAAATGATCAATTTTCTCAGTGGAAAAGGGTAAACAGTGGAGTGTCTCAGGGGTCTGTACTTGGATTGGTGCTTTTCAATATATATATAAATGATCTGGAAAGGAATACGAAGACTGAGGTTATCAAATTTGCGGATGATACAAAATTATTCAGAGTAGTTAAATCACAAGCGGATTGTGATACATTACAGGAGGAACTTGCAAAACTGGAAGATTGGGCATCCAAATGGCAGATGAAATTTAATGTGGACAAGTGCAAGGTGTTGCATATAGGGAAAAATAACCCTTGCTGTAGTTACACGATGTTAGGTTCCATATTAGGAGCTACCACCCAGGAAAAAGATCTAGGCATCATAGTGGATAATACTTTAAAATCGTTTGCTGCAGCAGTCAAAAAAGCAAACAGAATGTTAGGAATTATTAGGAAGGGAATGGTTAATAAAACGGAAAATGTCATAATGCCTCTATATCGTTCCATGGTAAGACCGCAATTTGAATACTGTACACAATTCTGGTCACCGCATCTCAAAAAAGATATAGTTGCAATGGAGAAGGTACAGAGAAGGGCAACCAAAATGATAAAGGGGATGGAACAGCTCCCCTATGAGGAAAGGCTGAAGAGGTTAGGTTTGTTCAGCTTGGAGAAGAGACGGCTGAGGGGGGATATGATAGAGGTCTTTAAGATCATGAGAGGCCTTGAATGAGTAGATGTGAATCGGTTATTTACTTTCGAATAATAGAAGGACTAGGGGGCATTCCATGAAGTTAGCAAGTAGCACTTTTAAGACTAATCGGAGAAAATTCTTTTTCACTCAACGCACAATAAAACTCTGGAATTTGTTGCCAGAGGATGTGGTTAGTGCAGTTAGTGTAGCTGGGTTCAAAAAAGGTTTGGATAAGTTCTTGAAGGAGAAGTACATTAACTGCTATTAAGCAAGTTTACTTAGGGAATAAATCAGTAGCATGGGATCTTAGTGTTTGGGTACTTGCCAGGTTCTTGTGGCCTGGTTTGGCCTCTGTTGGAAACAGGAAGCTGGGCTTGATGGACCCTTGGTCTGACCCAGCATGGCAATTTCTTATGTTCTTATGAAATTTAATGTGGACAAGTTCAAAGTGATGCACCTAGGGAAACATAAGCCACACTGCAGTTACACGATGTTAGGTTCCATATTAAGAGTTACCACCCAGGAAAAGATCTGGGCTTCATAGTAGACAATATACTGAAATTATCAGCACAGTGTGCTGCAGCAGTCAAAAAAACAAACAGAATTCTAGGAATTAATAGGAAAAGAAGGGTGAATAAAATAGAGATTGTATCTCTGTCTTGCTCCATGGTGAAACCACACCTTGAGTACTGTGTACAATTCTGGTCACCACATCCCAAAAAAGATATAGCTGCACTGGAAACGGTACAGAGAAAGGTTACCAAAATGACAAATGGGATGGAATGCCTCCCCTATGAGGAAAGACTAAAGTGATTAGGGCCATTCAGTTTGGAAAAGAGATGGCTGAGTGGGGATATGATCAAGAGGTCTATAAAATCATGAAAGGACTACAATGGGTAAATGTGAATCAGTTATTTACTCTTTCAGATAATACAAGGTCAGGGGGTTACACTTCAGGAAAAGCAAATGTTGCTTACCTGTAACAGGCGTTCTCACAGGACAGCAGGATGTTAGTCCTCACATATGGGTGACATCATCAGGATGGAGCCCAATCACGGAAAACTTCTGCCAAAGTTTCCAGAACTTTGACTGGCCCCTACTGGGCATGCCCAGCATGGGACTAACCCTGCAGCCAGCAGGGGTCCCCCTTCAGTCTTATTTGATAGCTACAGGTAGTGCCGAAAAATAAAACAACAAATGTTAGGAACCCAACACCACGGGGAGGCAGGCGGGTTTCGTGAGGACTAACATCCTGCTGTCCTGTGAGAACACCTGTTACAGGTAAGCAACATTTGCTTTCTCACAGGACAAGCAGGATGGTAGTCCTCACATTTGGGTGAGTACCGAGCTGAGGATGTCCGAACATGCACCAAATGTACCCAACAGCATGCAACAGGCACAAGAACTGGGGTGGAATTTGGTAGAGGGCAGCCAGAACCCCACCGGGCAGGCGGAAGGGTGTTGGTACATCACGTTGGAAATAGGTTACGCAGGACAGACTGGCCGAAGATGGAATCTTGTCTTCCGGCTTTGTCTAGGCCAGTGGTTCTCAACCCTGTCCTGGGGACCCCACCAGCCAGTCGGGTTTTCAATATATCCACAATGAATATGCATGAGAGAACATTTGCATGCACTGCCTCCATAACATGCAAATTTTCTCTCATGCATATTCATTGTGGATATCCTGAAAACCCGACTGGCTGGGGGGGGTCCCCAGGACAGGGTTGAGAACCACTGGTCTAGGCAATAGTGGGCTGCGAAAGTGTGGAGAGAACTCCAGGTGGCAGCCCTACAAATGTCAGGAAGCGGCACCGATCGTAGGTGTGCTACTGAAGTCGACATGGCCCTCACAGAGTGTGCTTTAACACGGTCTTGGAAAGGAATGCCTGCTTGCTGATAGCAAAAAGATATGCAGTCTGCCAACCAGGAGGAGAGAGTCTGCTTACCCACAGGTTGCCCTAGTTTGTTGGGATGGAAAGAGATGAATAACTGAGTGCTCTTCCTGTGGGCAACTGTACGGTCTAGGTAGAACGCTAGAGCGTTTTCTTAAAGGCTTACAGTCAAGGGTATGCAGAGACTGTTCCCCTGGGTTGGAGTGGGGCCAAGGAAAAAAGATAGGTAGTATGATGGATTGATTAATGTGAAGCTCCGAAACTACCTTAGGCAAAAACTTAGGGTGAGTGCGGAGTACCGCCCGGTCCTGCAGGAGTTTAGTGTAAGGCAGATAGGTAACTAGGGCCTGTAATTCACTAACCCTGCGAGCTGAAGTGATAGCTAAAAGGAAAATCACTTTCCATATGAGATATTTTAGGTCACAGGAGTGAAGAGGTTCGAACGGTGGTTTCATGAGCCGCCTGAGAACCAGATTAAGGTCCCAAGAAGGGGCCGGAGAACGTAAAGGAGGCTTGATATGGAGTAAGCCTTTAAGAAAACGAGTTACGAGGGGTTGTACTGATATAGGGACATCCCCGACACCTTTATGGAAGGCGGCTACTGCACTGACATGCATTCTGATGGAAGAGGTCTTTAGACCTGATTCAGATAAATGCCAGAGATAGTCCAAAAACCTTGGGATTGAACAGGAAAAAGGATCAAGGGATTGCGAAGAACACCATGACGTATACCTTTTCCACTTATAGGAAAAAGATTTTCTTGTGGAAGGCTTCCGTGAAGCAATCAGGAAACGAGAAACCGTATCTGAAAGGTTAAGTGGTTGAAGAATTAGCCTTTCAACATCCATGCCGTCAGGGACAAGGCCTGAAGATTGGGATGGCATAGACATCTGTCGTTCTGAGTGATCAGAAGCAGGTGCGTTCCCAAGGGAATGTGCCTGCGGATGGAGAGATCCTGGAGTATGGGAAACCACACTTGGCGTGGCCATTGAGGTGCTATCAGGATCATGGTTCCCTTGTCCTGATGGAGCTTCACGAGAGACTTCGAGAGAAGAGGAAGTGGAGGGAATGCATAAAGCAGACTGGCTGCCCACAAGAGGGAGAATGCATCTCTGGGCTGAGAGCGCTCGCTCTGAATGAGGGAGCAGTAATTGTCCACTTTGTGGTTCTGAGGGGACGCAAAGAGGTCTATTTGGGGATAACCCCACTGCTGGAAAAGAGAGGTCGCTCCCGAGGGGTTGAGCAACCACTCGTGTGGTTGGAAGACACGACTCAGTTTGTCTGCCAAGACATTGTGTACTCCCAGCAAGTAGGTGGCCCTGAGGTACATCGAGCGGGAGAGAGCTTCCAACCAAATCTGCGCAGCTTCCTGACACAGAAGGAAGGAGCCTGTGCCTCCCTGCTTGTTGATGTACCACATGGCCACCTGGTTGTCCGTCTGAATCAGGATAACGTGATTTGATAGAGAATCCTGAAAAGCTCTGAGAGCATATCGCATCGCTCGAAGCTCCAGGAAATGTATCTGGTGTTTGGCTTCCTCTGGAGACCAAAATCCTTGTGACTGCAGATCGTTCACATGAGCTCCCCAGCCGAGGCTGGAAGCATCGGTGGAGAGAATGAGTTGAGGATCTGGCAGATGAAAAGGCAGTCCCTGGAGGAGATGGTTCTGATCTTTCCACCAGGCGAGAGACAGACGGAGTGCATCGGTGATGTGGACAATGGTTGACAGAGGCTGAGTCGCTTGAATCCATTGTGACCTCAGAGTCCAATGTGTGACTCTCATGGCCAGGCGGGCCATTGGTGTGAGATGGACTGAGGACGCCATGTGTCTGAGAAGGACAAGGAATTGTCGAGCTGTTGCTGTACACTGAGACTGCAACTGGTGAGCAAGAGATATGAGGGTTTGCACTCATTGATGAGGTAGAAAGGCTTTTGCCTGTAAGGTGTCCAAGTCTGCCCCAGTGAACGACAAGGTCTGAGATGGGAGTAAATAGGATTTCTCGTAATTGACGAGAAATCCTAGAGAAATTAGAGTATGTAGGGTCAAATCCAGGGACGATCGAGCAGCTTGTTGGGTTGGGGCCCTGATTAACCAGTCGTCTAGATAGGGGTAGACGTGAGCACCTTCTTTCCTGAGAAAAGCTGCGACAACCACGAGACATTTAGTAAAGACTCGTGGTGCCG
Organism: Rhinatrema bivittatum; assembly: GCF_901001135.1. Classification (NCBI taxonomy): domain Eukaryota; kingdom Metazoa; phylum Chordata; class Amphibia; order Gymnophiona; family Rhinatrematidae; genus Rhinatrema; species Rhinatrema bivittatum. Next base: position 415,866,036 of record NC_042616.1, on the reverse strand, counting down.
ATGCTAGGCCAAATGGAAGCACTCGGTATTGATAGTGCTTTGGGCCTACTAAAAACCTGAGATACTTGCAATGAGCTGGAGATATCGCAATGTGGGTGTATGCGTCTTGGAGGTCCAGAGAGCAGAGCCAGTCTCCTCTTTGTAGAAGAGGTAGAAGTGAGCCCAAGGTTACCATCTTGAACTTTTCCCGCTGGAGGTACTTGTTGAGGGCACGTAGGTCCAGAATTGGACGAAGCCCCCCGGATTTTTTGGGGATCAAAAAGTACCGGGAATAGAACCCTAGGCCTTGCTGTGAAAGAGGGACGGGTTCTATTGCTTTTAACTGGAGAAGAAGGGAAACCTCCTGCTCCAGAGGGACAGAGTGGTCATTTACTCTCCACGCTTGTAGAGGTGGTGAATCCGGTGGAAGAGCAAGAAAGTTCAGGTGGTAACCCTGAGCAATGATTGCTAACACCCATTGATCGGTTGTGATTGATTGCCACATGCTGTGAAAGTGGCACAATCGACCTCCCACTGGTATGGCTGGCAGAGGGATCAGGCTGCTGCTGCTCTCCAAGGGAACGTCAAAAACCTGAAGCAGGCCCCGGCTGGGGAGCTGCTTGTGGCTTTTGCTTCCGGGGCTGAGATTTCTGATAAGGCCTCATAACTCAGGACCTTGTTGGTCATTCTTCCTTGGGCGGAAGAATGACTTCTTAGAGTCCTTCTTGAAGGGCTGTCTAGAAGGGAAGTCAGAAGGTATCGATGAGAGCTGTTTGAGGGTCTCATGATGGTCCTTTAATTCAGCCACTATTTGCTGAATCTGTTCACCGAACAGATTATCTCCTATACAGGGCAGGTCAGAGAGCCTGTCTTGTACTTCTGGGCGAAGGTCAGAAGACTTGAGCCAGGCCCAGCGTCTTGCCGAAATGGCAGTTGCAGACACTCTAGTGGAGGTGTCGAAGATATTGTAAGCTGTTCTTATCTCATGCTTTCCTGCCTCAAACCCCTTGTGGACAAGGGTTTGAAGATGTTCTTGAAATTGGTCAGGCAGGGTTTCAGAGAAGTCCTGTATTTGCTTGAAAATGACCCTGTTATATTGGGTCATATACAGCTGGTAAGAAGCAATCCTGGAGATAAGCATGGCCCCTTGGAACACTCGTCGACCAATATTGTCTAGGAACTTGTGTTCTTTGACAGGAGGGGTATAAGAGTATGGTTTTGTCCTTTTTGCTTTCTTTTGAGCCGATTCCACCACAAATGAGTGGTGGTCAAGCTGAGATTTTTGAAAGCCAGGGGCTGACTGTACCAGATAAGTAGTGTCAGCCTTTCTGTGTACTGGGGTAATGGATCCAGGATTTTCCCAGTTCTTTTTGAGGAGGTCAAGAAGAACTTGATGAATGGGAATAGAAGTGATCACCTTAGGGGCATCCAGGAATTGGAGAATCTCCATCATCTGGTGCCTATCATCTTGCTCCGTCTGAAGCTGGAAAGGGACCAATTCTAACATTTCCTTCACAAAATTAATGAGAGAGAGGTCCTCTGGAGGAGAACGCTTTCTACTTTCAGTAGGAGAGGGAGGTGAAGGTAAGTCATCAGTGTCTGTGGAAGTATCATCACCCCAGGTGTCATAAGGATCAGTAGGCTGATCTGTAGGACGAGAAGGGGGTTGGATACCCGAAAGTCCCGGCTGAGGCTCCGAGAAAATCAAAGGAATCGCCGGGGGCACTGTGGACGGCCTAGAAGGCATCGGTGCCAGTATCGAAGGCATCGATGGCGCCGATGTGCGTATCGCTCCCGATGAATGAATCGGTGGCGAGGGGTGACATGGCATCGATGACTGAGGCAGAACTCCCAAAGGGAGACCCAGGAATCACCGGTGGAAGGGCAGTCATGAGCGCCTCCATCCGGGATAGCAGCAGTGCCAGCGCTGCTGGAATCAGGTCGTGACCGGTTCCACTCTCGGTGCCGATGTCGGTGCCGGAGGGTCCTGGAGCCGTTGCATCGCCTTGTCGATGGCCTCCTGAACCAGCCGGTCCAGTTCTTCCCGGAGACCTGGGGCAATCAGCTCCAGCTCCGTGACAGAAGAGGGAGGCTGAGGCACAGTGGAGGGACCACCTTTACAGGTGGAATCGCGACTCCCAAACCCCGATCAGGTGAGGGTGGCCTCAATGTCCCGGTCGCAGGAGTGGTCGGTGCCGTTCCTGGACGGGGCTTCTTCGATGGTGGATCGGACGGTGGTGAGGTCGATGATTTCGCTCCCTCGACGGTCCGAGACTTACGATGCTGATGGCGATGTTTCTCCCTTCGATCCCCTTGATCTTGAGGGGGAGAAACGGGAGTCGATGGTCGTGGAGACGTCGACGGCGGGCGGTCACCGGACGGTTGTCGATGTTGGTGCGATTTCGACGGTGCCGGTTCGATGACGTCGATGCGATGGACAGCGTCGGGGTGTGAGCACGGAAAAGGAGTCCCATCTTCTCCATTCTGGCTTTGCGACCTTTTGGTGTCATGAGGGCACATTTGGTGCAAGTCAGGACATCATGCTCACGGCCTAAGCACATTACACAGACTCTATGAGGGTCTGTGATCGACATGGTGCGAGTACAATCCGGGCACCAACGAAAACCAGACGCCATGGCCATAGAAAAAATCGAGCCGCGGTACGGTCGACGGCCAGTAGGCCTCGAGGGCCAAACTCGACGGTAATCGACGAAAAACGGCGAAAAAACTTACCGGAGTACCGCAGCCAGAGAAAGTTAGAGGAGGGACCCCTGTGGGGCAAAGTTATTTTAAATAAGTCCGTGAGGAAAATTCCTGTCAGGAATGTGTTCAGAGCTCCTAAACCGCGAGGCTACTGCTGCGCGGAGAAAAGAAGACTGAAGGGGGACCCCTGCTGGCTGCAGGGTTAGTGCCATGCTGGGCATACCCAATAGGGGCCAGTGAAAGTTCTGGAAACTTTGGCAGAAGTTTTCCGTGATTGGACTCCATCCTAATGATGTCACCCATATGTGAGGACTACCATCCTGCTTGTCCTGTGAGAACAAGTAGCACATTTAAAACAAATCGGAGAAAATTCTTTTTCATTCAACACCCAAATAAGCCCTGAAATTCATTGCCAGGGAATGTGGTTAAGGCAGTTAGCATAGCTGGGTTTAAAAACAGTTTATGGACTTCTCCTTCAGGAACTTGTCCAAACTGCTGATAATCAAGTTGACTTAGGGAATCGCCACTACTAATTACTGGCATTGGTAGTATGGGATTTATTTACTGTTTGAGTACTTGTCAGCTACTTGTAACTTGGATTGGCCACTGTTAGAATCAGGATGTTGGGCTTGATGGACCCTCAATCTAACCCAGTATGGCAATTTCTTATGTTCTTATGCTTGATATCTCTTTTGCATTTGACACAGTGGATCATAAAATCTTTCTATATCATATAAAAGAAACAGATATTTTTGGCACGGTGTTCAAGTGTATTCAGTCTTATTTATCTGACAGAAAGCAAAGAGCACAGATTGGTCAAGCCAACTCAGATTGATATCCTATGCAGGCAGGTTTTCTGCAAAGCGTGGCCTCTAGGCGTTATTATTCAATATGTGTAGTGCTTATTTGCCAACTCTTGGTCGGCCTCTATGACAATTTCTGTGTCTACGCTGATGGCATACAATTTTATATATGATTGGCAACTTCAAGGTCCATCTTCATTAATTTCCAACTGTTTTATATCCATCAAAATGTTGGCTTATGTATAACAAACTAGCCCTCAATCAGTCAAAGACTGGTTGTTGTGATACAGCATAACATGTTGATTACAATCCCATTATCTGTCAAGGTAGGCAGTACTGAACTACAGATTGTTTCACAGGCAAGGAGTCTTGGGAAAATAATAGATTCCAAATTATCCCTTGTCCCACAGATAAAAGCCATAGTTAAAGCTGGTTTTTATAAATTGCATTTATTATGAGGTCTGATGCCTTTGCTGCAACCAGCAGACTTTCACTCTGTAGTTCAATCTTTTTTGCTGTCCATTTTAGACTACTATAATTCAGTTTACTCCCTGCAAAATGCTGTGGCTCGGCTCATAACTGGGGACAACAGGAGAGATTACATTTCACCTGTTTTATTTTACTTCCTCTGGCTTCCAATTCAATGGAGGGTCAAATATAAAATTGAACTCCTGTTGCATAAAAGGAAAATTAGTTCTTACCTGTTAATTTTCGTTCCTGTAGTACCACGGATCAGTCCAGACAGTGGGTTGAGCCTCCTTTCCAGCAGGTGGAGACAGACTAAAACTTGAAGGATGCCCTATATCAGGACAGAGCCTATCCTCTAACCCTTCAGTATAACGTATGTCAAAGCAGAAAACAACAAACCCAAGAATAGGATCAAGCAAGTAACCATAAAGCTCAATGGAGCAACTATAGAATAATGTAGAAACATGGTATACCTATACACTCTTGCATAAACTTGGTATAAAAAAAACGACCAAGGCTTCCAGTGTAATTGCTCAGTAATCTTGCACAAAGTGAAATATGAAATCTGCGAACCTGCAAGAAAACAAGCTTCGAGAGGACAGAAAGACAGACAGAAAAGGGTGTCTGGACTGATCCGTGGTACTACAGGAACGAAAATTAACAGGTAAGAACTCATTTTCCTTTCCTGTACGTACCCGGATCAGTCCAGACAGTGGGATGTACCAAAGCTTCCCTAAACTGGGTGGGACCGAGACAGTCCCGCTCGAAGCACTTGCCACACAAAGGAACCGAAAACCGGAGCGTGCACATCCAGACGGTAGTGCCGAGCAAAAGTATGCAGAGACGTCCAAGCGGCAGCCCTGCAAATCTCCTGCAGGGAGACAGATTGACTCTCCGCCCACGAAGTATTTATTTATTTATTTATTTAAAGATTTTTCTATACCGGGGTACGTAAATAACATCACCTCGGTTTACATTCAAACAGTAATTCAGCATTGCGCTTTACAATATAACAAGGTAACTAAACAAAAACAATACAGTATATAACTTTGTATTAATAGAATATAAGCAATATATGAGAGATTGTGGCAGTTAGGAAGAGTAGTTGAGGATTCAGATCATTGATAGTAGGCTTTTTTAAATAGCCAGGTTTTAAGGTTTTGTTTAAATTTTTTGTGACAGAGGGAGATTTAAAATTTTTTGTGACAGAGGGAGATTTAAAATTCTAAATCGTACTTAAATTGCCTGAACTGCTGGCGCCGTGTCCCTTTAAACTCGGACCTCTGCTGCTATAGCCGCTCTGCCGCTCAGCCGCTGCTGAGAAGCTCCTGGGGAGAAAGGCCTGCGCGATCGGTGCCCAGACCCGTCGGGGTAAGGCCTTCATATTCCCCTTGCCCCCGGCGAGCCCAGCCTCCGATCACGCTGCCTGCCTGCCAGCCATGCCGCCCATCAGCACGACTTCGTCTCCTGGACCCTCCAACCAACAGACAGCAGCCAATTAAAAGCAGAGAGGGAGATTTAAAATTCTAAATCGTACTTAAATTGCCTGAACTGCTGGCGCCGTGTCCCTTTAAACTCGGACCTCTGCTGCTATAGCCGCTCTGCCGCTCAGCCGCTGCTGCGAAGCTCCTGGGGAGAAAGGCCTGCGTGATCGGCGCCCAGACCCGTCGGGGTAAGGCCTTCATATTCCCCTTGCCCCCGGCGAGCCCAGCCTCCGATCACGCTGCCTGCCTGCCAGCCGTGCCGCCCATCAGCGCGACTACGTCTCCTGGACCCTCCCACCAATTATTATTATCACCAACTAGTAGCCAATTAAAAGCAGAGAGGGAGATTTAAATTTCTGAATTTTTACTTAAATTGCCTGAACTGCTGGCGCTGCGCGACAAAGGGGCTGGCCCCTTTGTGCGCCCCTTCGTGCAGCCACTGAGTTTGTGGAGAATTTAAACAAAATATACTAAAGGAAGGAAGGAGGAGAGAGAGAATAAAGGGAGAAAAAAAAATCCTTTTTTTTTTTTTTCCCTCATAACTCTACTTTCACAGTTATATCACCTCTTCAGTCACTCGGTACCCTCTCAACTATAGACACACTCCAGCAAGCTTCTCTCGGACCTCTCTCAACCACAGACACACTCCAGCAAGCTTCACTCGGACCTCTCTCAACCACAGACATACTCCAGCAAGCTTCACTCGGACCTCTTTCAACCACAGACACACTCCAGCAAGCTTCACTCGGACCTCTCTCAACCACAGACACACTCCAGCAAGCTTCACTCGGACCTCTCTCAACCACAGACACACTCCAGCAAGCTTCACTCGGACCTCTCTCAACCACAGACACACTCCAGCAAGCTTATTTTGGACTTCTTTCTACTACTAACACACTCCAGCAAGCTTCTCTCGGACCTCTCTCAACCTCAGACACACTCCAGCAAGCTTCATTCGGACCTCTTTCATCCACAGACACACTCCAGCAAGCTTCTCTCGGACCTCTCTCAACCTCAGACACACTCCAGCAAGCTTCATTCGGACCTCTTTCATCCACAGATACATTCCAACAAACTTCACTCGGACTTCTATTAACCACAGACATACTCCAACAAGCTTCACTTTGACCCAAATCCCTAACCTACTGACTAACTTCAGGACTACTATTTATTCTTCTCCTCCTTTCTTCAGTGGCTTTCCTTATCTGACCACGCTGCTATCAAAGACTTCCTGCTCGTCTAAAGTCTTTCAATTTCTGGACCTACTTCTCGCCTATTCACTCAGTACCATTAAATAATGCACCAATCAGAAATGTTATCTCGCCACATTCCCACTATCAAACACTTCAACGTGAATTATAAACCGGCTAGATTTCTCCAACACTCCTCATTAACCAGAACATTAACACCTATTATGGTAGCACCTATCACTCAAATGTTAGGTCTAATAACTTTCTCCATCCTTCTATTAAATACACAATCTCTTCTAAAAAAGATCACCCTACTAAACGATATCCTCACAGATGAAAAGCCAGACATATGTGCGATCACTGAATCATGGCTAAAAGACACTGACACAGCCATAATAAATCAACTTCCCACTGACACTTACAATGTTTTCTCCATTCCAAGGATCAAAAAGAAAGGTGGAAGTATTCTCCTGGCTGCCAAAAAGAAATTTAACCTTACAGTTCAAACTACTTCCCCTTCCTCCAAAATGGAGACTGGCCTTTTCAAATCTAAGGATCTTCAAATTTGCCTAATCTACTCCCCCCCCCCAGCATACTTGAGAATAACCCATCTCTACTAACAGAATTTATTATCAAAAACCTTGATATTCACCTCCCAACAATTATTCTGGGGGATTTGAACCTACACTTTGATCGCATCCCTCTAACCCCAGCCTGTGAAACTTTACTGACCTCTCTGAATGCTCTAGGCTTTCAACAAGCTGTGACTAACCCGACTCATAAAGCTGGTCATACCCTTGATGTCATGTTTACTAACTCCCATATTGATACAAAACCTCCCCTCTGCACTCCCATTCCTTGGTCGGACCACTTTCGGATTGACACCTGCTGTACAATAAAACAATTACCATCTAATGTTCACAGCAAAAAAACCATCTACTTCCGAAAACAAGGTCAAACAGATGAAATTAATAATGTGATATCAGAAGATCTCAAAAATGTAGATTTCACAGACGCTGAAACAGCTACCTCTTCTTGGTTTAAAATTACTAGTAACATAGCAGAGAAACTCTGTCCTATTCAATCCAAGGAAATCAATTCCGAAAAAATAATAAGGAAAAAACCTTGGTATACTCCCGAACTTAAAGCTATGAAAATGGAGCTACGTAAGACAGAAAAAGAATGGCGCAGAAACCAAAATTCCACGACTTTATTAAAATTCAAATCATTACTACACAAATATCGCCAAGCCACCGACAAAACAAAAAAAGATTTTTATGCTTCCAGAATTCATCAATATCAATTCAACCCTCAAGCACTTTTCCAATATGTCAAAAGCCTTGTTACTGCTCCAACTCACAACAATATAAACAACAATGATGATTCAAAATGTGAGGAACTAGCTACATTCTTTTATAACAAAATACATTCTATTTTAACGCGATTTAATTCATTTCCTGCTCCTTTACACACCAACCAAGCTACATCAGCCACTCAAGATAAATTTGAAACAAAGCTATCTAATCTTGAGATTACTACTGGTATTGAAGTTGAGTCAATTGTAAAGAAAATGAAACCAGCTTTCCACCCCACTGACATCTTACCTACTAAGACTCTTCTTACAATACGTTCTACAATAGCAAAACCTATTGCAAAGATTCTTAACAAATCCATCACCACAGGCATAGTTCCTTCTATACTTAAACATGCTATCATTACTCCAATGATAAAAAAAATCTAACCTAGATTCATCTGATCCAGCAAACTTTCGTCCAGTATCAAACCTTCCCTTCCTCTCAAAGATTATGGAAAGAGTCATCAACAAACAACTGATTATTTAGATGATCATCAAATACTCTATCCATCCCAATATGGGTTCAGAAAGTACCACAGCACGGAAACACTTTTGATATCACTTTCTGAGGTGCTACTAAAAGCTTTAGATGCTGGCAAATCATACCTCATCGCCCTTCTTGATATATCAGCTGCTTTCGACATGGTAAACCACAACACTCTTATTACCCGTCTATCTGAAATAGGTATCTCGAGATCGGCTTTACTATGGTTTCAGTCATTCCTGAGCAATAGAACATACAGCGTTAGATGTGGACGAAGTGAATCCAAGCCAAGAAACCTCTCTCAAGGAGTCCCCCAAGGATCTTCTCTCTCCTCCACATTGTTCAATGTTTACCTTACACCGCTATGCCGGTTACTCTCTAAATTGGGTCTTCAACACTTCATCTACGCAGATGATGTTCAAATACTCATACCTATAACCAGCACAATCACAAATGCACTGAGTACCTGGAAGGTAGCTTTATTAGAAATTAAAACAATCCTCACAGACAACCAATTGGCTATAAATACCAATAAAACTGAACTTATCATAATTTCACCTCCAAAAAATACAATACTGATCAACTCTGATATTGCTCAAAACAACTCCACTATTTCACAACAAGTACGCAGCCTTGGTATCATCATTGACAGCAATCTCACGTTTAAAAAATTCATCGCGGATACGGTAAAAAATGGTTTCTTTAAGCTATTCACGCTTAAAAGTATTAAATCTCTATTATACCAATATGATTTCCGCACAGTTTTACAAGCAACTATTTTATCAAAGATTGATTACTGCAATGCTCTGTTACTGGGTCTACCCAAAGCCACCATTCAACCTTTGCAAATGCTGCAAAATGCAGCTGCCCGCATTATCACCGACACAAGCCGCCATGATCACATCACTCCAGCTCTTCAGTCTTTGCACTGGCTACCTGTGGCTTACAGGATAATTTATAAATCTATGTCGCTGATACACAAAGCCATTCAAAACAGAGAAATGCTCTGGTTTACAGATCAACTACAATTCAGAACGTCTTCCCGTCCAACGAGATTCCAGAATTTAGCCAAACTAAATATCCCAGCACCCAATCTGACTAAACTCTCTAGTACAAAAGAACGATCTTTCATCATTGCTGGATCAACAATATGGAACACCATGCCCTCTGAATTACGCCTGGAATTAGCCTGAGAACGTAGAGAATGGGCCTTCAGACCCTCAGGAAGCGGACGACCTTGACAAAGATATGCCGAGGAAATGGCTTCTTTCAACCAGCGCGCAATCATGGTGTTAGAAGCCTGTTTACCCCAGTTGGGACCACTCCAAAGGACGAAGAGATGGTCCGATACGCGGAAGTCATTGGTGACCTGGAGAGAGCGAAGCAAGACTCGTTTGACATCTAGCCGACGAAGGTCGCCACCAGCCGTACTCGCAATCTCCTCCGGAGAGAACACGGGTAGTTATACCGACTGGTTGACATGGAAGGCGGAGACAACCTTAGGCAAGAAGGAAGGAACCGTCCTGAGAGAGACCTCGGAATCGAAAAACGCAAAAAGGGCTCCCGACAGGACAGCGCCTGGAGCTCGGAAATCCTGCGAGCGGAGGAGATAGAGACCAGAAAAACAGTCTTGAGTGTTAGATCCTTGAGCGTAGCGTGGCGAAGAGGCTCAAAGGGAGCCGCACAGAGAGCACGAAGGACCAGGTTGAGGCTCCAAGACACGTGGCACGAGAGGGGGGGCGAAGGGGCCTAACACCCCTCAGGAAACGAATCACGTCCGGGTGAGCAGCTAAGGAATGACCGTCCACCCGACCCAGGAGAGAGCCAAGCGCAGAGACTTGAACACGTAGAGAACTGAAAGAGAGGCCCCTTATACAGACCCTTCTGAAGAAAAGAAAGAACCAGAGGGATCGAGGCAGAGCATGCCGGAACACCTGACTCCGCACACATGGACTCAAAAACTTTCCAGATGCGCACATAGGCCAGAGAAGTCGACTGCTTTCGGGCTCGCAGTAGGGTGGAGATGACCTCCTCCTTATAACCTTTACGCCTCAGACGACGTCGTTCAAAAGCCAGGCCGCTAGACAGAAGCGATCAGCCTGGTCGAAAAATACAGGTCCCTGCCGGAGGAGACGAGGAAGATGACCGAGGTGCAGGGGCCCGTCCACCGCTAGATTGGCTGCCAACGGGATAACAAAACTTTCTGCAACGGACGCATATGAGCAAAAGCCCAGGGGACAAGATCGATGGTGGAAGCCATGGATCCCAAGACTTGTAGATAATCCCAGGCTGTCGGGGAAGGTAGCGCAATCAGATTCCGGACCTGATCGATCAGCTTGAGGGCGCGCGCCCGTGGTAAGAAAACCTTGCCTACACGGGTGTCGAAGTGGGCTCCCAGGAACTCCAACTCCTGGGAGGGCTGAAGCTTGCTCTTGGAAAAGTTCACTATCCACCCGAGGGAGGCAAGGAGCTCCAGGATGCGATCCACCGCCCGTTGACAGGAAGTCGCCGACTTGGCCCTGATGAGCCAATCGTCCAGATAGGGGTGGACGAGAATCCCCTCCAGGCGCAGAGCCGCCACTACCACTACCATGACCTTTGTGAAAGTGCGGGGAGCGGTCGCAAGGCCAAAGGGGAGAGCTCGAAATTGGAAGTCCTGATTGAGGATGTGGAATCGGAGATATTTCTGGTAGTCGCGGTGGATAGGAATATGGAAGTACGCTTCTGCGAGATCGAGGGAAGCAAGGAACTCTCCGGGACAGACCGCCGCAATGACCGCAAGCTGGGTTTCCATGCGGAAGTGGGGAATCTTGAGGGCCCGATTGACCCTCTTGAGGTCCAGAATTGGGCAGAAGGACCCGTCCTTTTTGGGCACGGTGAAGTAAATAGAATACTGGCCGGCGCCAATCTCCCTTTCCGGAACTGGGACCACCGCCCCCAGATCCAGAAGTTTGGAGAGAGTCTGCACCACCACGTCCCTCTTGGCCCATCCGCAAGGCGAGAAAAGAAAGAGATCCAGCAGTTCCCTGACAATCTCGAAAGCGTACCCGTCTTTGATAATGTCGAGGACCCACTGATCCGATGTGATTTTGACCCACTCCTCGAAGAACAGGGAGAGGCGTCCGCCAAGGTAAGGAACCGAGGAATGAGTCAGCTGAACTTCATTGCGTGGCAGGTTTAGTGGTGGCACGCGCGGGCTGGCCCTCACGAAAGGGCCGCCTGCCACGAAAGGACTGCGACCAGGACTGAGCACGAGAAGAACCCCTCGCGGAACCGTCCCACCCCCGAGGAGCGAAGCGACGCTGACCCCTGAAACGAGAACGGGAAGGTGCGAAGCCCCGGGAAGACTTAGGACGGTCCTCTGGAAGCTTATGGACCTTGTTATCAGCCAAGGAATCCATAAGCTTCTCGAGATCCTCTCCAAAGAGCATCTTACCTTTGAAGGGCAGCTTGCCCAGCCGAGTCTTCGACGACTGATCAGCCGACCAATGGCGTAGCCAAAGGAGCCTCCGGGCAGCCACCGCCAAAACCATCGCCTTCACCTGCACACGGACCAGATCATAGAGGGCGTCCGATACGTAGGCGGTTATGGCCTCCAGACGTTCGGCTTGCTCTGCCTCTGCTGGCGGAAGATCCCGGGCGCAGAGTAACTGTTGGACCCACTGAAGGCCGGCCCGCATCATGAGGCTGCTACAGCAAGACGCCCAGACCCCGAGGGCCAAAACATCGAAGATGCGCTTCAAGTGAGCCTCTAACTTCCGATCCTGTGAATCCTTCAGAGCCGTGGAACCTTCTACCGGAATCGTGGTGTGTTTGGACACCGCAGAGACATAAGAATCCACAGCGGGATATCGCAGCAGCTCTAAACCTTCCTCCGGGAGGGGATAGAGCTTATCCATCACACGCCCCACCCGGAGCGCACCCTCAGAGGCCTCCCATTCCCGCAGGATTAGGAGCTTGAGCATAGGGTGGAAGGGAAAGGCCGAGGCCGGAGCCCGGAGACCCCCAAGACCGGATTCATATCCTTGGGCAGCAAGGCCATGAGATTATCCACGGAAGGCCTTTCCAGACCCAGCTCCTGCAGAACAAAGGGAAGGAGGGGCTCCAATTCCTCATTACGAAATAAACGGAGGGCTCTGGTGTCATCCTCCTCTAAGGGGGAGCATCCACCGAATCCGGGGAAGCGGCGGGTCCGAGGGCCCGGGAGACACCGGGGGGGAGGCACCCCTGGGACCACCCGCACCGGCCCCTGGGGCTCCGCAGCCAGTCCAGCGGTCAACGGCGCTGAGCGAGGGATTTTTGGCGGGGGAGGGCAAGGGGGGTGGGAAGGGGGGGGCTTTCGTCCTGCTCATGCAAGCTAGCTAAATAAGATTTATGCATGAAGAGGACGAAATCCGCCGAAAAAGGGACCCTGGATTTACCGGGGGGGGGGGGGGGGGGCGAGGAGGGGTCAGGACCCCCTCCTGGGGACCCGCGGGGGCCAAATCGGGGGTTAAATCAAAAAAAATCTGGCCCCCCCAGCCCCAGGGAGCACTGAAATCGGCCCCGATGAAAAATCCAACATGGCCGCCATTCCCGGGCTCTGCCGACCCGGGAAAGGCCTGGCCATGCCGGGAGAAGTGGAGCCCCAGGCTAAATTTGCTTGTCCCGCAGGGAGGGACCTTCCCCACCCGGCAGGCAAGCAGTACAAAGTCCCTGCCGCGAAAAACGCGAGGAGGGCAGCCCACAAGAGAGGCAGGCTGCCTGCCGGGACATAGCCGAGCCGCGGCTGAAGAAAAAAAGCAGAAAAAAGCTTTGATTGACAGCCTGCACAGCAGGAGAGAGCAGGAGGGAAACCTGCTGCCTCTTGCTTGTCTGGCTGCCGGTTCAAGACCTGCTCTGACCAGAAAAAGGAAAAAATGCTGGTCAACTGCTGCAAATAAGTTAGAGGTAGGTGAGTACCTGCAACTTATTAAAGTTTAAAACTTTTTTTTTTTTTTTTACTGAGCGCAGCAGCGGGTTCCAAAAAACCTTCTTGCAGCCAGATGGGGGGGAACGAGACCCTGAGAGACTCGGTCCCCACACCTGGAAGCGTCCACGGACTCAGGCTATGCGTTGCAAAAGGGGTAAAACCCCCCTGAGCCAGGCAAGAGCTGGGAGACGGAGCTGTCTCCTACACAGAAAAAGGAAAAATCACTAAAAAAGGCAAACTTTCCCTTTTTTTCTTTCTTTTTTTTTTTAAACAAGTGAGAACCAAAAGAAATACTTGCTTGAGCCTACAAAAAGACAGAAGAAAAGGCTTACTAGCCTACAGCAGAGAACCGAAGGGGAGATGCTACACCTGCTGGAGACAGACGAATACTGAAGGGTTAGAGGATAGGCTCTGTCCTGATATAGGGCATCCTTCAAGTTTTAGTCTGTCTCCACCTGCTGGAAAGGAGGCTCAACCCACTGTCTGGACTGATCCGGGTACGTACAGGAACTGCTAGTTATGAATTTATTTTCATGGATAAATGCCATACTATAAATTTATAACCCATCACAATCGCTTTGTTCCTCACAGACAGCTCTCTTGTGAGTATCAACCATTTGCTGGGCTAGACTAGCTGATACAAGGGAACGGGCATTCTTGGTGGCCTCTGTTGATGAGAAGGAAGTAAGTAGAGATGGTCAAGTCACAGGCCAGAGTCCGGGGCAGGCTAGGTAACGGAGTAGTTGGAGTTGGGCAGAGGTCAAGGCAGGCAGCGTTCAGACATGGTAACAAGTCAGGCAAAGGTCTAGCCAGGCTGTGTTCAGGCATGGTCGTTAAACAGGCAGTGGTCAGTGGAAGGCAGAGTTCAGGCATAGTCAAGTCAAGCAAGCTGAAGTCAAAACCAGAGATCCATCTGAGGAAAGACAAGATGGGAAGGCAGGCAGGGAGGCACGGAACAGCACAGGTGGGCAGGAGACACAGAGGACACCGAAGAACTGAAGACTGACCACAGGACAGAGATGAAGACGAAGACCAAGAACTCAGGAATGAAGACCAGGGACTGCCAAGACAAGGAACAGGATTTCAGGAACGCTAGAACACAGGAACAGGAATGCTAGAACACAGGAACAGATATTGAGGCAACTTGTACTACCTAAGGTAGTGGACCTATTGCCGAGCCATCTTGCACATGGAGGGCTGCCCTTAAATAGGGCAGCCTGAATGATGTCATCAACAGATGCTGCGGAGGTTTTCCCACTGCAGTCCCTTTAAATTCTCAGAAGTGTCATACACATGTGCCTAGGGATGGCGCTGCGCACAAGGATTGGCATCAGAGGTAAAACTAAGCGCAGCAGCCTGCTGTGTGTTGCCTTGGGGCCTTTTCCAGCATGGGGCCTCCTCTGGACGGGCTCTGGGAGGAAGGTGAGGGTGGTGGTCTGTGGGTCTGTTTCGCAGACCACCGACAGCAACGGTACCCCCCCTCTTAAGCCCCCCTCCCTGAAGGTCTGGATTTTATAGGATTCCGTGCATGAAACTCTCTTAATAAGATGGAGTCCAGAATGTTGGACGCAGGTTCCCAAGAGTTCTCCTCGGGCCCATACCCCTTCCAAGAGAGGAGGTATTTCCACTTTTTGCCTTTGCATCTCGCGTCCAGAATTTCTTCTATTTCATAGACTGTCTTGTTCTCACTAGTTATTTCCTGATGGTTTGGAGGAGTACTGGTGAGCCAGGAGAGTATCAATGGCTTTAGTAATGATTCATGGAACACGTTATGTATGCCCAAAATGGGGGTAGTTTGAGCTGGTAGGTTACAGGCCCAACTTGGCAAGTGATGGGAAAAGGTCTGATGTATCATGGGGCAAAGTGCATACAATGCACCCTAAGTCGTAATTTGTGGGTGCTCAGCCAGACCTTCTCACCAGATTGAAATTGAGAAGTGTGTCTCTTATGGGCGTCCGTTGTCTTTTTGGCTTTCTCTGCTGACTTTTCAATGAACCTATAACAACGACATAACAAGGAAACTCCTGTTATGTGGGACTTTGTGCGGATGCCAGCCTCGAGACAGCCTTTGATTTTGACTGCCCCCCTCGGATGGCTCCCGTAAATTATTCTTTATTTCTTTAATCAACTTATTTTTTAATTATTTTTGCGTTTTTCATGCTTGCTCAGTCCATGGCTCAGTTCCCCCGTTGTGCGGACCGACCCTTCCCTTCCACTGTGAGTGTTGTAATTAAATTCACTTATCTCTGTGATTGACGAATACCGCTGATTTTTGGGTCTTGCTCCGCCTGCCCGACATGGGCCATGTTTCGGCAGATCTCTGCCTGCTTCAGGGGCCGCGGGAACTAGCTATGCTGGGATCTTCGTATGGACCTACAATACAACTATTTTAAATGAAGACATTAGCAGGGGTCCATAGATCCTGGGCGGATAACTGAGCTACCAGAGAGGGGACTGCCACTGGAAGCGATAGAGGTGGTAAGGGTTGCTTCCCATATACCATTTGGAATGGTGATGACCCCATACTGGCACAGATCTGGGAGTGATTGGAAAACTCTGACCAGGATAAAAAGTAAGCCCAATTGCCCTAGTGTAAGCCTGGAAGAAGGTCTTGAGTATTCTATTAGTATGTTCAGACTGTCCATTTCCCTGTGGGTGATATGCTGTCATGAAATCCTGGGTGATATGAAACTTTTTACACAGTGAACACTAGTATTTCACCGTGAACTGTATTCCCTGGTCAGACATGTTGTACTTGGCTAAACCATATAAACAAAAGACATGGAGAGTAAAAGGTCATGCTAGCTCTGGGGCGGACAGAAGACCCAGAAGTGGGACAAAGTGAGCCATTTTTGAGAAGCAGTCAATAACCACCCAGATTACAGTGGCACCATTTGAGAAGGGGAGATCCACTATGAAATCAGTGGACAAGTGGGTCCAGGGTTCCCTGGGGGCTGACAAAGGCTGTAACAGCCTCCAAGGTCAGACTGACAGAGGTTTCTGCTGTGTGCAGGAAGAGCAAGAATCCACATAGGCCTTAACATCCTGCTTCATCTGTGGCTACCAATAGTATTGTTGAAGCAGTGCAAGGGTTCAGGCCCATCTAGGTAGACCTGCGACATGGGAGTCATGAGACCATTTCAATTCCTTTTCGCAGAGTTTAATGGGAATGACCATCTTACCTGAAGGGGTGGTCATGGAAGCAGCTAGGAGGATCCTGGCTGAGTCAAAGATATATCTGGGAGGTTCTGGGCACTCCAGGAGAGAGGGGGTGCCAGCATGGCCATTTGGCTAGGGCCTACAATGTTTAAGGGGCCTACTTTTGTTGAGCAAAATGTTTAAAAAAGCTAAATATATCTATTTCTAACATGTATAAATAAAAATTTAAATTGTAATTGAAGAATTTGCTAACAAAAAAACTCGTAAAGCTTTCTTAAATAAATACAAATTATTTGGGAAATTTAGAAAAAGATTTCTCTTAAGTATCACATCAGAACCTTACGTAGGGGCCTACTTTTCTTAGCTGGCACTGGCCTAATTCCTGCTCTCTCCGGCCCTGGTTCTGGGATGTCCTCAGCCTGGAAGGAACACGAGAGGGCGTCTGCCCGGATATTTTTGAGAGTCAGATGATATCTCAGTTCAAAATCAAAATGTATAAAGACAGACAGCGAGCCTGTCATGCATTTAGTTGTAGGGCAGGGTGAAGGTGTTCCAGGATCTTATGATCTGTATATATAGTGATAGAGTGTTGGGCATCTTCTAGCCAATGACGCCCCTCTCCTAGAGCTAGCTTAATCGCTAGAAGTTCTCCGTCCCTGATCCCATAATTGCAATCTGCTGGTGAAACTTTCTTCGTGAAGAACAAGCAAGGATGGAGGCCCCTTTGTTCAAATGCTGGCTTAGTATGGCCCCTACACCCATGGTGGAGGAGTCCAATTCCAGGATGAACAGGTGTGTTGGGTCCGGGTGATGAAGACAGGATTTCTTAAAGAAGGTATCCTTTAATTCTTGAAAGGCTGCTACCACTTCAGGAAGCCAAGCCCTATTATTAGCTCCCTTACAGATGAGGGCGGTGAGTGGTGCCGCAATCCTTGAGTAATTTGAAATGAAGTGGCAGTAATAGTTGGCAAAGTCCAGAAACCTTTGCAGGGCTCACGGTCCTACTAGATGGGGCCAGTCCTGGATGCTCTTAACCTTTTCTGGATCCATGTAAAAACCCTTCCTGGATACAATATATCCCAAAGAAGGGTAGACTTTACCTTTCAAATAGGCGTTCCTCAAGTTTAATTTACATAGGTTCTTTTCTCACAGTCCCTGTAGAAAGCAAGTGTTGCTTACCTGTAACAGGTGTTCTCACAGGACAGCAGGATGTTAGTCCTCACATATGGGTGACATCACAGGATGGAGCCCTGTATGGAAAACTTTTCTGTCAAAGTTTCTACAAAGCTTTGCCTGACACTGGCACACTGAGTGCACTGAGCATGCTCAGCCTGCAATTATCCCTGTGAGCCACAGGTATATCCCTCAGTCTCGTCTTATAGCTAAAAGTGCAAGCGAAATTAAAATAAAAGTAAAAACGTATACAGACCCAACTCCACAGGGTGGCTGGTGGGTTTCATGAGGACTAACATCCTGCTGTCCTGTGAGAACACCTGTTACAGGTAAGCAACACTTGCTTTCTCACAGGACAAGCAGGATGGTAGTCCTCACATATGGGTGAGTAGCGAGCTGAGGATGCCCGAGAGTGCGGCAAGTGCACCCAAGACGCGTGAAAGGCGCAATGACGGGGTGGAATTTGGAACGGAGGGCATCCTGAAACCCTTAACAGGTTGGTGGAAGGATGTTGGGTAGTTAAACCGAAAAGAATTAAGAGTAGATGGACTGGCCAAACATGGAGCATGCCGGCTAGTCGTATCTAAGCAGTAATGGGCTGCAGCCTGATAAATATGTACAAGGAGCAGCAACCGAGGGGAAGCTATGAAGGCTGGGACGGATGCAACAGAGTGTGGTTACACACATTGTTGTAGTGAAATGCCTGCTTGTCGATAGGAAAAGAGATACAGACCGTCAATTAGGAGGAATAGGTCCGTTTGCCCACTGGAAGTCGCAGCTTGACTCTTGCCACAGAAGGAAAGAGCTAGGTGGAATTCCTATGGAATGTAGTGCGATATAGCTAGAATGCAAGTGCACTATTACTGTCCAAGAAGTGGGAAAAACCCTCTCACTTTGGTGAGAGAGAGGTGTTGGGGAAAATGGGCAGAGTATATTCTGAGTAAGGTGAGATGCAACGTCTACCTTAAGAAAGATATGAAGTTGAATACGTAAAACCACTCGGTCACGGAGGAACGCAGGGTCGGATAAGTATGTAACAAGGTGTGTAACTCACTGACCCTGTTGGCAGAAATGACATTTATGAGGGAAAGAATTTCCCATATCAAACTGTGAAATGAGAGGAATGGAAAGGCTCAAACGGAGAACGTATGAGACTTATAAGGATAAGATATAGGTTCCATTCCGTGACTAGTGAAAATAGAGGCGGTTTAATCAGTGGATAATTCATGGTAAGCTGACTCAGAAGGGGATTACCGTTAATCGGGTATCCCCACTCCCAAACGATACACCAACTGGAACAGAGGTGTACCTATGCGGAGGATATCTGGGGAGCAGAATCCGAGGGAGCAAGAGAAAAGCGTGGTGGAGAAAAAGAAAAAGGGAAATACCCTTTTGTATGCGTCATGTGGTAAATCATGCCATTTTGAATGGTAGGATTTATATGTGGAAGGTTTTGTGATGCTACCAGTACCTGAGAACATCAGTGAGTCTACAATTTGAGACTGACTTGTGAGAAGGCAAATTGGTTACTGGTGTGATAGATTGAGAAGTAAGGGAAGCATATTGGTGTTGCGCTCCACTGGCTGGGAACGCTAGGGGTGAGATGTGTGCCCCTTACGGTAAGACGGACCTCATCTAGGGTTGGAGGTGACCAGGCCCCTGCTGGCCTGCATGCCTGAATGAGGCCAACCATGCAAGGTTGGTCTCTGAGTGGTCCTCCGACTACTCCCAGCTCTTTCGGACCTGCTGCAGGGAGTAGCACAGGCGGCAGGCCAGACAAGAGACGAGGGCGGACAAGGGCTGAAGCTTGAAGGCGAAGACGAAGACTTCAGGACTCAGGAGAAGAACACAAGGCATCAACAACAGGAACGAAAGACCTCCGGAAGGGTGAGCGGTTGGAAGCTCTCCCATGGAAGGCATCTGGAGCTAAAGTAGATGGAGGCTCAGTGCCTCAGGAACGTCCGAGGCAAGGATAACTCTTATGGACCTTGGGAAATCCAGACGAGACGAAAAGGACTCGGAAGACTTAGATGAAGACAAGTGGGCACTGTTCCTCAGGGCACCCTACACAGCCCACTACTCAGGGCGGACCCAATGGGCTGGACACGGACCACCCTGTCCTCTACACAAACCTACACAGCCTAAGGACGCTGGTCACGGACCATGCGGGAGCGGGGCAGGCTCAGGAAAGGAATCCAACTGGCAGAGGCTCCAATGACCGGAAACAGGAACCGACGGAACGGATTTACCCTGGGGGTGGACATCTGGAGGACTCGGGGAGCTGGAACATTGCAGGAACAAACATCAGGAAGATCAGGTACATAAGGACCTCTAGCCATTGAGGACATCAGGCCTTCTGGAACATCAGGAGGGCAGAGACGGAGGACGTCAGGCTCAGGAAAGGAATCCAACTGGCAGAGGCTCCAGTGACCGGAAACAGGAACCGATGGATCGGATATATCCTCGGGGTGGCCATCTGGAGGACTCGGAAAGCTGAAACATTGCAGGAACAGACATCAGGAAGATCAGGTACATAAGAACCTCTAGCCATCGAGGACGTCAGGCCTTCTGGAACATCAGGAGGGCAGAGACGGAGGACGACAGGAACATCAGGAGGGCAGAAACGGAGGACGTCAGGAACATCAGGACATCAGAAACCGGGATCAGGAACTGCAGTGACAAAACAAAGAGGGATCCCTTGGAATCCTGGAACACCAAGCAAGAGCAGGAGCAGGAACATGGAGCCCAAAGGGAAGGAGAAGCTCCTCAGACGACTGGCTCATTGCAAAGGCAAAGCTGACTGTAAGATGAAGTCCTTTTATAGGGCTGAAGACTGGCAACTCCCTGGGAGGAGTTTGGATGGGCCACACCTAGATGGCCCTATAACTGAGGAGAAGTGCTGTGGGCCGGCCCCTAGAGAGAAGATAGTGGCCCAAACCAGGAAGTCCATGCAAACCCAAGCAAGCCTCAGGCAGGCCCTAAGGACATCGAAGGCCTCCCAGGCCCTGGAGCTAATCCTGGATAGTTTGTAGGCAAGACCCCGGCTTTGAAGCGGCCTCCAGGAAAGAGGTGAGAAGCCTCCCGTAGCACAGCTACAGGAGGATTCATAACAACTGGTCTCGGTCAGGACGTGGGTCTGAGGAACAGTGAACCCCATCCCGGTTCAACATTAGAAGAGTGCTGGCTATGAGAGTCAGCAGAAGAGACACATTTAAGAGGCCCTTGATGGAAGAAAGGCGTCTATGGGAACGCATTGGAAACATGTGTAGGGAGTAGAATCTGTGCACCGTATGGTTCGATTCGGATGCAGAGGGCAAGTTCGGTTGACCTCAGCGTTAGAAGATTTTTTCCACTACACATGTAGTCCGAGACCATTCGAGAGGATGGAAACCTACATGGAGAAGGTCTGCTAGTGCGTTTAGTAAATCTCTTAGATAAGTGGCCCGAGGATGCATAGCGTGAGTAAGGACCAAGGGCAGAGCTGCGCAGCTTCCTTGCAGAGCAGCTAAGAGGTTGTGTGTGCTTGTGTGTTGGAAAGCACATTGTCCCTATGCTGTCTGTCTGTATGCACAAAGATTTGTTGCAGAGGCAGTATTGGAAGGCATAAGGGTATAACACATGGCTACAAGCTCCAGGGAGTTCATGTGAAACTGTGCCTGGAGTGGAGTAGACGCTTTTTGGGTTGAGAAGCTTTTAGATGAAACTTTACAACACTGAGTAAATGCGAGCATGAGCAGAATCAGACTAGGTTTTGGTTCTAGATCTGCAATATGGATGAGGGACGAAAGCGGTTGAACAGCTTAGACCCACTGATAATGGAATTTTACTGAATCTAACCCATAGCAGTTTTGAATCTATGAGGAAAGTGTATAGTGAAAAAACCCCATGGCCCGAGAATGAAGAATTGAGGGGCTGAGGTTATGGAAAAATGCATGTAGGGACATGTAAGAATTTATTAGAACGTCTGCACGTATTCTGGACAGGAAGGTCATTATGACTGTGGTGTCCAGAAGTGTTGTATAAGGGATTTATGGCAGTGACAGCAATCCCAGTTAGTAAATGTATAGTGAGTCATGAAGAAGTTAGAGCTCCTTGCGTGGACTGACTGTGGTTATGCAGCTGTCCATGCAAGGAAAAGCGTGAATGATGTTGCACTCCGCAGAGAAACAGCAGTCACCGATAGTGATTCAATGAATACCCCAGTTGCCGAAGCTGGTGCAACCGGCAGAGCTTGAGATTGTAATATTGTTGACTCACCATGAAGCACATAGAAAGATTAGAGGTAATGTACTTACTGCGATATTTATTTATTTATTTATTTATTTAAATTCTTTTTAATATACCGATGCTCAAGACCATGTCTTATCGTACCGGTTTACATCAAAACCAGGGGAAAAACCAAAATTATAAGCATGAAAGTTACAATGAACAGGGAGAGTAAATTCAGGACAATTGAAAGTAGAAGGATATGGAAGCATGGTGACAAGAGTTACCATTTTGCCTGTGCCTTCTGAAGAAATTTGGTATTTCTGAGGTCCAGGATGGGCGGAGAGTAACTACTTTCTGTTGAAAGAAAGAATAGTGTAATTAAAAGCCCCCAACCCCCCCTCTGCGTTTTGTAGCATCTGGGGGAGTGTACCGGGAACTTTAGTACAAGGTGGGGTGGCCGCTCTTATATCCGGCCAGTTGGGAGACCAAGAGGTGTCCAACTGGAGGGGCTGATGTAATCTGGATATCATGTAACCTCCCACGGGAGCGTGAGCGGTAAAGGCTTACCCGCATTTCTGTGTGCTGTACAAGGAGACACCGAGACCTGTCGTCAGGCTTCAAGGTAGACTTGCACTTGAGGCAGTATTTGCTGGATCTCATGTTTAGCAGATCAGCGAATGCACCTGGAACTTTGGTTCTGAATTAGGAACCAGAAGCCAGAGCTTTAATCAGTAGAGAGCCTCGTTGCTGAAGAAGGGACGATGCCCTGATGCAATCCCAAAGAAATGATAGAGGTTCTCTTGGTATTGTGGCTGACATAGCTGGCATAGCAATATGTGACACTAATACGGTTCTTGGAAGGTACATATCCTAGAATATTTCGAACCATGTGGCCCGAATTAGAGAACACATCTCAATGGGAATGCCACAGAAGCGGGTACTTACCATCCGACGTGGTTTGCCGAAGGAAGAGCCGGTGAAGATTGCTGGCTCCATGGATTTCAGGAGTCATCGAGGGAGTAGACGCCCGTCTCAACTCTGATGCCTGGTATGGTGGCGCAGGTATACAGGAGACAGGCTGAGCTTGGCTGGCGCTATCATGGAAGTATTTTGTGGAGGGCCACAATCCCCCACCGATGTCGGTGGGGCACGCCTCGGGAACAGGGGAGCCGATTAAAAGCTCGTGAACCCGGCCCTCGTTGCAGCGGCTCGATGTCTCGTGACGCCAGTGCAGAATTCTTCGGAACTCGTTCCGGTGTTTCTGGAGCACCAAGGACTGCCAATACTGTGCGGAACAGTGTCGATGGCAGTGGTGATGTTGCTCGGTCTGAGCATTGTCCAGTATCAAGAAGGATAGCACCAATGTGCTGGATGGCATCAGTGGCGGACGGTCATCGTGTCGGTGACAATGCATGCCACGGTGCTCGGCCCGGTCTTTCCCCAGCGCCGAGATGGTTGCCCTCGCTGTCATGGATGGCGACTGATGACAGACTGTCAGCATGCCTGCACTGCTCCTGGTACTATGTAGTGTCGTAGGCTAATACAGGGCTTTGATAAGAACCCAAAGCATGGAGCTCTGTGTTCAGGCGAGGGCATTACGTGGCGGTGCTATGTCGGTATTGACGGTGTTGATGGCGGCCGAAGCGGCCTCGAGGGTATTGTCAAAAATATATATGAAAAAACGTCGATTACTCAGCCAGAGCAATGATGACAGTGACGGAAGCACTGACGGCATCAGCGTAGGTATCTATGGGAACGATGTGGCATCGAATAATCGAAAAAAACATTGTTGGCATCGGAAAAAATGATACCGGCATCGACGGAGTCGATGACCGCATCGACAGAAACGTCGAAGACACCGATGGAAACGACATGGGCGTCGAGGGCATCGATGTATGGAGGCGGGCGCCGACGGCATCGATTGGATCGACTTGGGCACCGATGGTGTCCATGGCATCCATGCCACGGGCATAGGCATTGATGGCACCAATGGAATCGATGTTGGCATGGATGCCATCGATGGAATTTATTTATTTATTTATTTATTTAAGGTCTCTTTTATACCGACATCCGTTGACACATCGCATCGGTTTACAAAAAACAAAAACTTTTGGGCGGAGCCCTTACATATAACAGCGGAACAAGATTAACTTTTGGGCGGGGCCCTTACGTATAACCAATAGAGTACATTAAACAGGGGGGCGAAAACTAGAAATAAATATAAATCAATATGAGTAAACCAACTATATACACAGATAGGGGAGTTCAAAGTACAAAAAACAGCAGGCAAATTCTTAGTCTTAAATCGAAGGCATTCATAGTCATAGCTCGAAGAGTATATATTATAGAGGAATTCTCTAATGGGGGAAATTCTAAGTGGTGGGGGGGGATATGGAGTAGGCTTGCTGGAAAAGCCAGGTTTTCAGTTTTTTTTTTAATTTGGGTGTATGTGTCTCTAGGCGTATATCATGGGGTAGGGAGTTCCATAAGGTGGGGCTGGCGAGGGAGAAAGCTCTGCTAATAGTAGAGGAGAGTTTGAAAGTTTTGATGGGTTGGGCACGAAGGGTTCCTTGAAGGGCTGGGCGGGTGGGTCTGTTGGAGGTGCGGGGGAGGAGGGGGGGGTTGATCCAGTTGAGGTTGGAGTTTAACAGACTTTTATGAATGATGGAGAGTGCTTTATAAAGAATTCGTGATTTTATTGGGAGCCAATGTAGTTCTATGAGTGTGGGGGTAATATGGTCTCTTTTTCTTGTGTTTGACAGAATCCTAGCGGCGGCGTTTTGCAAAAGTTGTAAAGGCTTGGTATGTATTGCAGGGATGCCGAGGAAGAGAGCGTTACAATAGTCTATTTTAGACAAAATGATAGACTGGAGAACTGTGCGGAAGTCGGAGAAATGAAGCAGGGGTCTGAGTTTTTTTATCGTTTGGAGCTTAAAGTAGCATTCCTTTAGGATGGATTTAATGAATGGTTTAAAGGTGAGATGATTGTCAATAAGGACACCTAGGTTGCGAGTGTGCGGGGGGAAAGTGGTAGATGAGTATGCAAAAGGAATGTCTGGGAGCGGATGCCTGTTAGATATGATTAATAGTTCAGTTTTGTTGGGATTTAGAGCTAGCTGCATGTCATTGAGAAGTTGGTTGATAGAGGAGAGACAGGATTCCCAGTTCTGTAGCGCAGTTTGTAGAGAGTCAGAGAATGGGAAAATGAGTTGCACATCGTCAGCATATATGAAATGCTTGATGTGAAGGTTAGTGAGAAGCGTGGTAAGGGGAAGCATGTATATATTAAAGAGGGTAGAAGAGAGAGAGGATCCTTGGGGCACACCTTGAGGGAGACTGATGGGGTCAGATTCATTGTTGTCCACTAAAACAGTAAAGAAGCGATTTTGGAGGTACGATTGAATCCAGGTGAGGGCATTGCCAGTAATCCCGATACTCTTCAAGATATTGAGGAGGACATCGTGATTGACTGTATCAAATGCAGCAGAAATGTCAAGCATGGCAATCAGGTAAGAGGATCCTGAGTCGGTTCCTCTGATGAGGGTATCATGTAGGGAGAGCAGTAGGGTTTCAGTACTTAAATGCTTCCTGAAACCGTGCTGGGTGGATGGGAGAATATTGTTCTGTTCTAGGTGATCAGATAGGCGTGAATTAACTAGTTTTTCCAGGACTTTAGCTAGGAGGGGTAGATTGGAGACGGGTCTGTAATTAGATAGGGTGGCAGGGTCAAGATTGGGTTTTTTGAGTAGCGGTTTCACTACTGCTTGCTTGAGAAAATTAGGGACTGTGCCATGCTCTAAGGAACAGTTAAGAATATTCGATAAAGGTTTGGCGATCACTTTGGGTATAGATAGTAAGAGTTTAGAAGGAATAGTTTCAGAGGGATGTGAAGAGGGTTTCATTTTTTTTAGGATGTTCTCAACTTCCAGGGAGGAAGAGGAATCAAAAGTGGAAAGGGAGACTGGTGAGTTTATAGAGGGGAGACAGATTTTGAAGCTGTTGCGAGAGAATTGTGCTGTGATGGAGGATACCTTGTTTTTAAAAAATTGTGCAAGCTCATTGCACCGATTTTTTGAGGAAATTGCAGGTTGTTGTGTGAGGGAGGGCGAGGTTAGATCGGCAACCATGGAGGAGAAGAGGGCCTTGGGATTGTGTTGCAGACCATGTATTTTTTTGGCGTAATATTCTCGTTTGGTTTGGAGTATGGACTTTCTATATTCATGCATACGTTGGTAGTATATTGTTTTGGTTGCGGGGGATTGGTGCTTACGCCAGGACCTTTCTGCAGCTCTGAGATGGGTTTTAAGATCCCTGAGCTCAGGCGTGTACCAAGGTTTTCGATTTCTACGGTTTGGGTTTACAGTTTTCGTTATTAAAGGGCAGTGTTTATTGGCGATGCTGAGGGTGGAATTAACCCAGGTGGAGAAGGCGTTGTCGGTGGAGGAGAGATCAATATGGTTGCCTATATCCGAGCATGCTTGTGTGATGGTGTCTATATTGCAGGATTTGCGAAAATTGAATGCTATGGGCTGACTGGGCAGTATAGTAGAACTTTGAGGGAGGGTGAGTCTAGTTTGAATCAGGGAGTGATCAGACCAGGGTACTGCCATGCATGATGGGGGGTTGCTTATGTTGAAGTGGGAGTTGATAAAAATCAGATCAAGAGTGTGGCCAGCTTTGTGTGTGGGCGAGTTCACAATTTGTTGGAAACCCATGGCTTCGAGGGAGGACATGAATGCTTCGCATGCTGGGGATTGTGGGATGGTATCTATGTGTAAGTTAAAGTCTCCTAGGAGAATCGTGGGTACGTTGGGGGATAACGAGTTAGCAAAGAATTCAATAAGGGGGGATGAATCTTTCTCAAGGAGACCTGGGGGGGTATAAATGAGACATAGTTGGAGTGATTTTGATTTGAAGAAGCCAATTTCATATTGATTAGGGATGTCACATTTCTGGGCCAAGAGTTGAAAGTCCTTTTTTACAGCCAGGAGTATGCCGCCTCCTCTCTTCTTTTTTCGAGGGATTGAGAAAACATCGTAGCTGTCTAGGGGTAGTTGGTTGATGAGGGGAGTGTCATGCTGTTTGAACCAGGTTTCTGTGACAGCGCATATTTCAGGTTTGGAGTCAATGAGAATGTCATGCAAGAGATGAGTTTTCTTTTGGAGTGATTGTGCGTTGAAAAGAATAATGGTAATGATAGAGAGACTGATGGCTTGTGTGCGTGTGAGTGTGTGTATTGGGATAAGCCTTCTTTTGTTTTGAGTTGTCTTGTGGTGTGCGGTCTGATGTGTGAAAGCGAGGGGAAAGTTAGTGTGGTGTCCTGGCTGGTATGATAATGAATAATTGTCGATTAAAGGAGGCATTGTAGAGCCGTAGAGTAATGCAGGTAAAAATTTGGGTGTGAGTGATAATGCTGCAAATTACAGAGAACCAAATATTGCACATTTAACAGGCAGAAATATGGTTGAATAGGGATAGTATAGAGAAAACAGGGAAAATCACATATTAGAAGACTGGAGATCAAAATAAATTAGGAGCAGCTGACTAGGTTACCAAAGCAGTAAGTGTAGCAAGAAGAGGGGTTTTCTCTTGGGGGGTATTAGGTGGAGCGCATAGCTGAGATACCTAACCTACGTAGGTGGAGGTGAGGAATGGATGGTACAAATTCCATATTACAGGCAGATTACAATGCTGAGTAGACTCAAAAGCAGGGTACAGACAAGGTATGGTACACTTCAGAAACGGCCAGGAGCCTGGAAGTGCGGAGCGTTGCAAACACAGCTGCGTAAACCGTTGAGTTGTAAATATATTTGCTGTCAGATACAGTGCTAACGCAGGGGTTAAACTGTGGGCACTCAAGGGTTAAGGGTCGGTGCTCCTTTGGGGCTGCAACGAAGGGGCGAGACAAAGGGGCAAGCCCCTTTGACGCGCTCCTTTGGCGCGCGACGCTTGGCGCGCGGCGCCTGGAAAGATTGAAATTTAAAGGTACTCTTGGTCTGTGTGTGATTGGCTGCCTTGCAGCGGTCGGCTGATTGGCCGGTTCTCGGTGGGGGGCGGGCTTCGGCCGCGAGGGGAGCGGGCCTGGAGCACTGCTTGTTCTGGTCGCGCTGTCGGCGGTGGCCCCGTCCGGGTAAGAGATATAAAAGAAGGCCTTACCCCGATGGGCCGCCGGCGCCGATTGCGCAGGCCTTGCAGCTGGAGTGGCAGCGTGTCTCCTCAGGTAAGCCGGACAGAAAGGGCGATTCGCGGGCTTCGTAGCTGAAATTAAAGAGCCACCCGATCTCGGCTGATTGGCTGCCTTGCAGCCGTCGGCTGATTGGCCAGTTCTCGGTGGGGGGCGGGCTTCGGCCGCGAGGGGAGCGGGCCTGGAGCACTGCTTGTTCTGGTCGCGCTGTCGGCGGTGGCCCCGTCCGGGTAAGAGATATAAAAGAAGGCCTTACCCCGATGGGCCGCCGGCGCCGATTGCGCAGGCCTTGCAGCTGGAGTGGCAGCGTGTCTCCTCAGGTAAGCCGGACAGAATTGACATTGGCATCGATGGAATCCACTTTGGCATGGATGGCATCGATGGAATCGACTTGGGAATCGATGTCCATCGATGGAATCAACTTGCCCATCGATGGAATGGACCCTAGCATCGATGCCCATCGATGGAATGGACCTGGGCATCGATGGCATCAATAAAATGAAGGATGGCATCGATGGAATTGACCCTAGCATCAATGGATGTGCCCCAGGTGACGGTGGCATTGACCTGGGCATGGATGGCACCGACGAGACAAGGTGAACGTCGATGGCATCCATCCGGGCAATGATGGCACCGATGAAACCCAAGGAAAAATCAGTGCCATGGATGAAAAACATGGATGGCACTGATAGAAACGATGCAGGGACCGATGGCATCAGTGTACCGCGGGGGGAGGGGTACCAATGGCATCTAAGAATCCAGGACAGTCTGAAGGGGGTACCGATGGTAGCGATGGGGCATCGACTGTGTGAGGGTACCGAGGAATCGAAGGACTTGAATCGAAAGGGGCCCTGGCAGCAACGAAAACCGTGGAAGTCCCTGTCCCACTAGCGCTAATAACCAGGCAGAGTGTCACAGAGGGACACTCGCAGGCTGTGTGTGGCTAACTGAAAACATAGGGAGAGGGAAGGCCGCAGTCGGTAGGCAGGCCAGGAAGGTGACAAGAACCGATCGAAAAAACATGGCATAGTACTCACCGAGCGTCGAATAAACGTACACGAAGGGAGACCTGTGCAGGGAAAAGTGTTTGTGAAGTAAAAGTTTAAGTGTTTACATGAAGAAAAAGTGTTAGAATTTCTCACAGAGCTCCTAACCGCTATGCTTACTGCAGAGCGGAAAAAAGAAGACTGAGGGAGACACCTGTGGCTCACAGGGATAATTGCAGGCTGAGCATGCTCAGTGCACTCAGTGTGCCAGTGTCAGTCAAAGCTTTGTAGAAACTTTGACAGAAAAGTTTTCCGTACAGGGCTCCATCCTATGATGTCACCTATATGTGAGGACTACCATCCTGCTTGTCCTGTGAGAACTAGATGTACGTCGTGACAGCTGAAGGCCTTGGAAAATATAAGAATGTGGTCAATGTATACATAGATGGAGGAGATTATAAGTGGAGACTTCCTCGAGAAAATAGGGATCTGGAGATGGCCTACCAGTTTTCATCATGAACTTTCCCCCAGCACTGGAGCGCACTAGCGCCAGGGTGCTGAAATCCTGGTGGTCCACAGTGATGATCACCGGGAGAGTTAATTGGGGAGCAGGTGTAGTGAAGCCTAGGATCATCTCCCCACCAGATCCCAGGCTTTGAAGTTTCCCAGTTTGACTGGATATTGGGCAAGCAGGTGACCCGTGCCTGCGTAACAGAGGCACAAGCCTAGTTGCCAGCATCGTCGCCTCTTCTCTGGTGCAAGGCAACCATGGCTGAGCTGCATGAGCTCAACTGAGCGAGCAGCGGAGGGTAAAGGAAGAGGCGGTGGCACCAGCGGTCACTGGAAGTGGTGAGCTAGCATGATGGGTCTACTAGAAGGACCTTCCTGGCCCATTGCTGGAAGCGGCGGTCAATCCTCCCAGACAAGTTGATGAGCCCCTCCAGGGACTGCGGGAGCTCACGGGCTGCCAGTTCATCCTTAATCCTGGAGGAGAGGGGCTTCCAGGAATATGCCATGGAGGAAATCCTTCCTCCAATTGAGTTCAGTGGCCAGGCTCTGAAATTCTATAGAGTAGTCCAATAGAGGCCAGGTGCTCTGGCGCAGGTGCAGAAGGTCAGAGCCCATGGTAGTCAGCCGGCCTGGCTTATCAAAGACTGCCTTGAAAGCTATGGTAAACTGCTGCAGATCTCTTAAGAGAGAATCCAAATGCTCCCAGAGAGGAGAGGCCCAGGGCAGGGCCTTGCCATGCAGGAGAGAGAGTATGTAGGTTGACTTCATGAGGTCATCAGGAAATAGTGCCGTTTGGAGCATGAAGTGTATATAACATTGGTTTAAAACCCACAGCACTGTTTCAGATCCCTGGCGTACTGAGCTGGAGCTAGGAGGTGTAGAATGGGGCGACTCGGTACAACAGGTGTAGGTTGTGTCATCAATGGCTGTGCAGGTGCAGCCGGAGCAAACTTTGCATCCAGTCACTTGGTGAGCCGCACCATGGAAGCTGTCAGGAGTTCCAGAAACCGCTGTGGCTCCTGGAGCCGATGTGCAAGACCCAAAATAGCCTGGAGATTGTTGGTATCCGCTGAGTCCATTGCCTCGGCAATCTATTACAGTTTGGACTCTTGGACTGAGGGGGGTTGGTATAGGGAGAAGCTCTGCAAGTCCCCACCATCGGCTGGCGAAGCTGGCTATGGGGGCCCAACTAGAGATTCACCTATACAGCCCTCATTCCCCTCGGGTGTCGGGGCCGAGAGGGTTTAAGCGTGGGCCTCTTTTGATGAGGTGGAAGTCCGTGAAGGCAGCACAACAACAGGGGTGGATTTGGGAGGCGGGCATCCTGAAAACCCAGAACGGGTCGCTGGTAGGACATTGGGTATTAAGCTGAGAATAGGGTTGCGCAGAACAGACTGGCCAAAAATGGAATCTTGCCTGCCAGCCTTATCCAAGCAATAATGGGCTGCGATGATATGGAGAGAGCTCCAGGTCACAGCTTGACAAATATCGATAAGTGGAACCGAACGAAGGTGTGCCACTGAAGTTGCAACAGCCCTAACAGAGTGTGCTTTCACACGATCTTGTAGCGGAATGCCTGCTTGCTGGTAGCAAAAGGAGATTCAGTCCGCCAGCCAGGAGGAAAGGGTCTGTTTTCCCACTGGATTTCCCAATTTGATATTATCAAAGGAAACAAATAATTGAGTGTATTTCCTGAGGGCTGACGTGCAGTCTAAATAAAATGCCAGGGCACGTTTTCAGTCCAGGGTATGAAGAGCCTTTCTCCTGGGTTTGAATGGGGCCTTGGAAAGAAAGTAGTTAAAATGATGGATTGATTAAGATGAAATTCAGACACTACCTTTGGTAAAAACGTAGGGTGTGTACGGAGGAGTACTCTATCGTGCAGAAATTTAGTGTAAGGAGGGTAGGTGACTAATGCCTATAACTCGCTAACTCTGCGAGCGGACGTTATAGCGAGGTGAGATAGCTGCGATCGCAGGATTGGAGAGGCTCAAATGGAGGTCTTGAGGTACATCGCGTGGGAAAGAGCCCATGCCCATATCTGCGTAGCTTCCTGACACAGAAGGTAGGAGCCCGTTCCTCCTTGCTTGTTGATGTACCACATCGCTACCTGGTTGTTGGTCTGAATCAAGATGGCTTTGCCTGAGAGGCAATCCTGAAAACCCCAGAGGGCATATCTGATCGCCCAAAGCTCCAAGAAATGTATCTGATGTTTGACTTCCTGTAGAGACCAGGTCCCCTGAGTCTGCAGGTCGTTGACATGAGCACCCCACCCTAGGTTGGAGGTGTCTATTAAGATAATATGAAGTTCTGGAGCCTGAAAAGGAAGGCCTTGAAGAAGATTGGAGTGTTGTATCCACCAGGCCAACGACAGGCGGAGCTTCTTGGTAACATGGACAATGCTGGACATTGGATGATAAGCTTGAGCCCACTGGGATCGCAAGTTCCACTGTGTCACTCTCATGGCCAAGAGGGCCATGGGTGTGACATGCACCGAGGATGCCATATGATCCAGCAGGATGAGGAAACGACAAGCCGTCGAGTAATCTCGAGCCTGGAGGTAATGTGCCAGGGACATGAGAGTGTGAGCTCGATCCCGAGGGAGGAAGGCCTTTGCCTGTGTGGCATTCAGATCTGCCCCTATGAAGGATAGGGTTTGAGATGGAACTAGTTTGGACTTGGCATAGTTGACTAGAAACCTGAGAGATAGAAGTGTATTGAGGGTTAGACGTAAGGATTCTAGTGCGTGGGTTTGGGTCGGAGCCCTTATCAACCAATCGTCGAGATAGGGGTAGACATGGATTCCTTGACCCCTCATTAAGCCGCGACCACTACGGTCGCGACCACTACGGTCACCTCGAGTCTTGGTGAAGACTCGAGGTGCGGATGCCAGGCCGAAAGGGAGGACCCTGTACTGGAAGTGCCTGGGGCCGACTAGGAACCGAAGGAATTTTCGGTGAGATGGAGTGATGGCAATGTATGCGTATGCGTCCTGAAGATCTAGAGATCAAAGCCAATCTCCTCTTTGTAGTAGAGGAAGTAGGGAACCCAGGGTTACCATCCTGAACTTTTCCTTCTGTAGATACTTGTTTAAAGCACGCAGGTCCAGGATTGGACGATCGCCCCCTGATTTTTTTGAGATGAGAAAATACCGAGAATAGAACCCCTGCCCCTGCTGGGAGAGGGGTACTGGTTCTATTGCCAGGGATTCGAGGAGGCGGGAAACCTCCTCCTCCAGTTGAGAAGAATGGTCTGACAACCCCCACGTCGGCCGAGGTGGGGAATGGTCCGGCACAGTCAGGAAGTTGAGGTGGTACCCCTGGGACACTACAGCCAGGACCCACTGGTCGGAAGTGATTGTGTGCCATATGTTGGTGAAGTGGCACAGTCAACCACCGACTGGTACAGATGGTAGAGGAGGGCTGACCCTTCTGGTAAGGCCTGGAAGGACGACCTCGAACAGCAGGAGGATAATATCTCCGTGGCTTGAAAGATGATCGCTTAGAGTCCTTTAAGAATGTCCTCTTAGAAGTGGACGGGAAATCAGTAGGTACTGAGGAAAGTTGGTGCAGCGTTTCATGGTGGTCCTTTTGCTGCGCCACTATTTCTTGGATTTTGTCTCCGAAGAGATTATCTCCAGCACAAGGTAGGTCTGCTAACTGGTCTTACACCTCTGGTCGTAGGTCTGAGGATTTCAGCCAGGCCCACCTTCTTGCACTAATCCCCGCTGCAGACACTCTGGAGGCAGTGTCAAAAATATCATAGGCAGCGCGGACTTCATGCTTGCCAGCATCTAGGCCTTTTATGAGTCAGAGCACTGAATTGATCCTGGAATTGTTCTGGTAAAGAGTCAGAGAAATCTTGGATCTTCTTGAAAATGTCTCTGTTATACTGGGTCATGTATAACTGGTAGGAAGCAATGCAAGAAATGAGCATTGAGCCATGGAAGACACGCCTCCCTTTTCCTTCTCCTCGGCGCTTCCCTCCGGTCCCGGGTCGGCCCTCCCTGCGCGGTCGGCGTTGGTCCATCGGGGCCAAGGGAGTTGGGCTCGGGTTAGACCACCCACGTGGTCACTGGGGAGGTCCTCACACCGCAAAAACGGAAAATAGCAGCGCCGAAATAAGGAACTGAACCCCGGCTGAAACAGAAACAAAGAAGGGAGCCGGTAAGCCCACCTACCATTCTCAGACGTCAATTTCCGGCGATTCAAAGCCCTTTAAAGGGCCTTGACCGCTCCAGGCACCCTCCTTTTCCTTCTCCTCGGCGCTTCCCTCCGGTCCCGGGTCGGCCCTCCCTGGGCGGTCGGCGTTGGTCCATCGGGGCCAAGGGAGTTGGGCTCGGGTTAGTCCACCCACGTGGTCACTGGGGAGGCCCTCACACCGCAAAAACGGAAAATAGCAGCGCCGAAATAAGGAACTGATCCCCGGCTGAAACAGAAACAAAGAAGGGAGCCGGTAAGGCCGCCTACCATTCTCCGACGTCAATTTCCGGCGATTCAAAGCCCTTTAAAGGGCCGTGACCGCTCCAGGCGTCGTGCGCCTAAGGAGCGCGACAAAGGGGCCAGCCCCTTTGTGCGCCCCTTCGTGCGCACCAGACCCTAGCAGTGGCAGACACTCTATACTATCCTCATAGATATTCCCATACACATCTAACACAGGCCCTCCCAAGTATTCTCCAGACACCCTAGTATTTATCCAGGACCCACAGCTTTCATCCAGGATCCTCAGCATTCATTCATCCAGGATCCATAGCATTCATCCAGGATCCTCAGCACTCTTCCAGGATCCTCAGCATTCATTCATCCAGGATCCATAGCATTCATTCATCCAGGATCCATAGCATTCATCTAGGATCCTCAGCACTCTTCCAGCATTCTTCCAGCATTCATCCAGGATCCTCAGCATTCATCCAGGATCCTCAGCATTCATTCATCCAGGATCCATAGCATTCATCCAGGATCCTCAGCACTCATCCAGGATCTACACCATTATCCAGGATCCTCAGCATTCATCCAGCCACCATCTGCTTTCATCCACTCATCCCACGATTTCAATTAACCAACACTGTACATTCCAGTCTCCCCATCACTCATTCAGCAAAACACCAGCACCGCCATACTACTTAATCATTTTTCCCTCTAAGATTCCTCCTCAAGTCCTCAATTCCTTTACGCCTTAGAATATCATCTGCTGGCAAATCCCATCAAAGTGTTCTCTTTATGCCCAACATGATGTCTGCATACCCGATACACACATTGCACCACAACATCTGCTTCAAGACGAAGCCTTTGCTACGTTATCAACCAATAACTCGCAGAAATCTCACTCCGGTGATGATCTCTCCCTTTACACAATTGCTGGGACTGGCCCTCTTCAGCTTAACACTTTTCAATGCTCAGTCAATCACCAAAAAAACTCACATCCTTCACGACTATCTGCTCGATGCTAAACCTGACATTTGTGCCATCACGGAGACCTGGCTGAAGCCAACTGACACAATCTTAATTAATCAACTTCCTACACAGATATATGATATCTTCTCCCTACCCAGAAAAAAGAGAAAAGGGGGAGGTCTCCTCATAGCTGCAAAAAAATCTCTCAACCTCACTCTTCAATCTCTCAATACAATTCCCAAACTGGAGATAGGTTTTTTCAAATCTAAGTCACTCCAAATCCTCCTCACTTACGCCCCACCTGGACTTTTAGAACAAGATGCCTCCCCTATGGTGGAAATCGTAGCAAAATATGTAAATCCAGATTCTCCAGCCATAATCCTTGGAGATTTTCATTTTCACATCGATGCCAATCCTCGATCTTCTAACTGCGAAGCCTTCCTATCAGCCCTTTCAGACATGGGCTTCAAACAACACATCAACCAACCCACACATAAAAGCAGGTCATACCCTTGACCTTATCTTCACAAATTCCAACATCACCCCACTTACACCCCCTTTATGCCTCCCGGTTCCATGGTCAGACCACTTCATGATCACCTTCACCATTAAATCATTGACAGGATTTTCTGCACCACGTCAAGCGACCACACTGCACTACAGGAAACCATGTCCTTCAGAAGACCTCGGCAATTCTCTAATCAAAGAACTTCCTAAGCTGGATCTATCTAACCCCAACTCTGCTATCACCTCTTGGCAAACTATTACTGAAATGATAGCCAATAGTTTATGCCCACTGTCTAAAAAAACTATAGACCCTTATCGAAAAAATAAACAACCATGGTTCTCTAAGGAACTCTGTACCCTGAAGCAAAACCTTAGACGGAAAGAAAAAGAATGGAGGAAGAACCCCAACCCCCAATCTCTAACCACATATAAAGCCGCCCTCCACCATTACAGAAAGACAACGCTTCGAACAAAAAGAGATTTCTATGCCCTCCGTTTTCACGATATGATCTTCGATGCGAAGGCCCTTTTCTCGTACGTATCGGAACTTACCAAAACTGCTCCCCCTACTATTCCAGACGATACAGCCCAATCGAAAGCCAATGATCTGGTCTTATTCTTTCAGAATAAAATCTCAAACACCCTAGCTAAATTACCTACCAACCCAAATTCACTGCCTCTGGATACCCTTCACCGACCAAACACAGACATAAGCTTGGAATCCTTTGATCCTACCCACACTATAGAAGTGGAAAATCTGATTTAAAAAAATGAAACCTTCGACCCATCCGCAGGACCAAATCCCTTCCAAATTCCTGATTCTCATACCAGAATACATTTCCAAATATCTAGCTGATATTATCAATTGTTCCCTCTCACAAGGAATTTTCCCAGACGCTCTCAAATCAGCCACACTTAAACCCATTCTCAAAAACCCGAACCTGGATCCGAATGACCTCAACAACTACCGCC
Organism: Rhinatrema bivittatum; assembly: GCF_901001135.1. NCBI lineage: Eukaryota > Metazoa > Chordata > Amphibia > Gymnophiona > Rhinatrematidae > Rhinatrema > Rhinatrema bivittatum. The sequence goes on along the minus strand of NC_042616.1, from coordinate 415,829,527 downwards.
CCATCTCAAATCTCTCGTTTATAGCCAAGATCATGAAGAAAATTGTAAATAAGCAGCTTTCAGACTACCTGGAGGACCATAATATTCTACACCATTCACAATACGGCTTCTGAAAAGAACACAACACTGAAACCCTCCTCATCTCTCTCCTTGATCAAATTCACATCGGCTTTGACAAAGGTCAAAGGAGGTGGCTGACAAAGGTGGCTGACAAAGGTCAAAGGAGGTGGCTGACAAAGGAGTGGCTGACAAAGGTCAAAGGAGGTGGCTGACAAAATTAAAGCTAAAAGAATAGCATTCAAGAAATATAAAAGATCCCAAAGGAAGGAGCACAAAGAAGAATATTTGTATCAACTGAGGGAGACAAAGAAATTAATCAAGTTAGCAAAAAGTCAAGCAGAAGAGAGGATTGCCAAGGAGATAAAAAATGGTGACAAAACATTTTTCAGATACATCAGCGAAAAGAGAAAGGTCCAAAGTGGTATAGTGAAATTGAAAGGTGGTAATGATCAATGTGTGGAGAGAGACGAAGAAATGGCAGAAATATTAAACGAATACTTCAGCTCTGTGTTCACTAAAGAAGACCCTGGAGAAGGACCATCTCTACACAACAAGAAACTGGAGGGAAGTGGAATGGATGAAAATCCTTTTACAGTAGAAAATGTGTGGGAAGAGCTAAAGAACCTGAAAGTGGACAAAGCCATGGGGCCTGATGGGATTCATCCAAGGATATTGAGGGAGCTCAGAGATGTTCTGGCGGCTCCGCTGTGTGACCTGTTCAATAGATCCCTAGAAACGGGAGTGATGCCGAGTGATTGGAGAAGAGCGGTGGTGGTCCCGCTTCACAAGAGTGGGAACAGGGAGGAAGCTGGCAACTACAGACCGGTTAGCCTCACTTCGGTGGTGGGAAAAGTAATGGAGTCACTGCTGAAAGAGAGAATAGTGAACTATCTACAGTCCGGAGAATTGATGGACCAGAGGCAACATGGATTCACCAGGGAAAGATCCTGTCAGACAAATCTGATTAACTTTTTTGACTGGGTAACCAAGGAATTGGATCGAGGAAGAGCGCTTGATATCATATACTTGGATTTCAGCAAAGCTTTTGATACGGTTCCGCACAGGAGACTGGTGAATAAAACGAGAAGCTTAGGAGTGAGGGCCGAGGTGGTGTCCTGGATTGCAAATTGGCTGACGGACAGAAGACAATGTGTGATGGTAAATGGAACCTTCTCTGAAGAGAGAGCGGTTTTAAGTGGTGTACCGCAAGGATCGGTGTTGGGACCGGTCCTGTTCAATATCTTTGTGAGCGACATTGCGGACGGGATAGAAGGTAAGGTTTGTCTTTTTGCGGATGACACAAAGATCAGCAACAGAGTGGACACGCCGGAAGGAGTGGAGAGAATGAGACGGGATCTAAGGAAACTGGAAGAGTGGTCGAAGATATGGCAGCTCAGATTCAATGCCAAGAAGTGCAAAGTCATGCATATGGGGAGTGGAAATCCGAATGAACTGTATTCGATGGGGGGGGAAAAGCTGATGTGCACGGAGCAGGAGAGGGACCTTGGGGTGATAGCGTCTAATGATATGAAGTCTGCGAAACAATGCGACAAGGCGATAGCAAAAGCCAGACGAATGCTGGGCTGCATAGAGAGAGGAATATCGAGTAAGAAAAGGGAAGTGATTATTCCCTTGTACAGGTCCTTGGTGAGGCCTCACCTGGAGTACTGTGTTCAGTTCTGGAGACCGTATCTACAAAAAGACAAAGACAAGATGGAAGCGGTACAGAGAAGGGCGACCAAGAAGGTGGAGGATCTTCATCGCATGACGTACGAGGAGAGATTGAAGAATCTAAATATGTACACCCTGGAGGAAAGGAGGAGCAGAGGTGATATGATACAGACTTTCAGATACTTGAAAGGTTTTAATGATCCAAAGACAACGACAAACCTGTTCCATAGGAAAAAAATCAGCAGAACCAGGGGTCACGATTTGAAGCTCCAGGGAGGAAGATTCAGAACCAATGTCAGGAAGTATTTCTTCACGGAGAGGGTGGTGGACGCCTGGAATGCCCTTCCGGAGGATGTGGTGAAGACCAGAACTGTGAAGGACTTCAAAGGGGCGTGGGATAAACACTGTGGATCCATAAAGTCAAGAGGCCGCCAATGAAGAGTGGGTGACTCGCCAGAATGACGGCTACTGCCTGGAGACAATACCCTTATTCAATAAACATACACATGCTTACTGTGACTCCAACATCGCTCTAAGCTTCAACAGCAAGAGGAAATGTGGAAAAATGGATTTACACTCACAAAGAGGGGAGTAGCTGCATTGAAGGTGAAGCCTGATGCTTCACCTTCAATGCATATACAGCATAGTTCTCTGCTTCAACGGCAGGGGAGAAGAAAAAAGGGTTCGCACTCACAAAGAGGGGAGTAGCTGGCTTGTTACGGCGGTTACTACCCCAAACCAATTGTGTCCGATACTTCACTTTCGATGCATATCTAGCATGGCTCTCTGCTTCAACAGCATGGGAGAAGACTGATACATCACGCATTTCCAGCATAGCTCCCTGCTTCAACAGCAGGGGAGAAGAAAAACAACCAATAAGGACTGTATAACATAGTCTGGGTAAAACAAATAAGCATGGGTGTAGCTTGCTTATTGCGGCGGTTACTACCCCTACTACCCCTAACTAATCAAGCTAGATATTTCAATGGTGGGGGTGGAAGGGAAATAGAACCAAGAGCTAAGAGAAACAGATAAGTATGAGAGAAAAAAACGTGTGAAGCTTGCTGGGCAGACTGGATGGGCCGTTTGGTCTTCTTCTGCCGTCATTTCTATGTTTCTATGTTTCTATGTTAATCATTCCTTCTAGCCCTTCTTGACATCTCCGCAGCTTTCGATACCGTAAATCACAATACCCTACTAAACCGGCTGTCAGATATAGGTATTACTGGATCAGCTCTCAGATGGTTCGACTCCTTCCTTAGCAATAGAGGCTATAAGGTTAAAATCAATAATAAGGAATCCTCTCATACCAATGCCCCATTCGGAGTTCCTCAGGGTTCCTCCTTATCGCCCACCTTGTTTAACATCTACATACTCCCTCTCTGCCATGTACTCTCAAATCTAAATCTTAAGTTCTATATATATGCCGATGATGTACAAATTTTAATCCCCATATCCAGGTCACTGGACTCTACACTCAAATTATGGAACTCTCATTTACAAACGATCAACCATCACCTTTCAAGCATTAACCTGGTACTCAACACTTCCAAGATTGAACTACTGCTAATAACCCCAGAAGGCAGTCCATTTCATAACCAACTGCATTCTAACATTCAAATATCCCATGCCCGAGATCTTGGAGTTATAATAGATAGTCACTTGAATTTAAAGCAGTTTAAAAAACACACAACAAGGGAGTGCTTCTACAAGCTACAAGCACTCAAAAAACTCAAACCGCTACTATTCCACCATGACTTCAGATCCGTCCTTCAAGCTATTCTTTTCTCCAAGATAGACTACTGCAATTCCATCTTGCAAGGTCTACCGATTTCCACTATAAAACCCCTCCAATTGCTCCAAAATGCAGCGGCGAGAATTTTAACAAATACTAATCGGAGAGCGCATATCTCCCCCATCCTAAAGGACCTCCACTGGCTCCCAGTAAACTTCAGGATCCTTCATAAATCACTGACAATTATCCACAAAAATATTCACCATCAGACTCCTGTAGATCTTTTATACCCTTTCAAACTACACTCGACGACCAGACCCTTAAGAGATGCCTACAAGGGATCCTTACATGTTCCCCCAATCAAATTTGTACAACACGCTAACATCAGAGACAGGACATTCTCTACCGCAGGACCCTCCATCTGGAACGCTATACCCCCAGACCTCAGACAGGAAACCTGTCTACTAACTTTTAAAAAGAAACTGAAGACATGGCTATTCTGCCGAGCCTTCCCTGCCAATAGCCCAACAGCCTGATTTTGAATTATCATGCCTCCCTCCCATTCTCTATTGTAAATAGTAATTTATTTTTGTATATAGTAATCTATCTTCGTTCTCCCCCTCTTTTTTTCCTTCTCCCAGTTAAGGCAACCTTGTTAGAATGTAACTTTTATGCTCCTTCAAATTGTCTCTTGTTATATGGTTGGTTATAGTTCTGCTTCATTTGATGTAAACCGAGTTGATTTGATCTGTATCAAGAAAGTCGGTATATAAAAGCCATAAATAAATAAATAAATAAATAAATAAATAAATAAATAAATAAATGCATCCAGGTACCTCTGTTCTTTTCCTGGAGGTATGGAGGAATGAGGTTTAGAACGCCGAGCTTTCTTCTGGGCTGACTCCACAACCACAGAATGGTGATACAGCTGTGGCCTTTGAAACCCAGGGGCTGTCTGGACAAGGTAGGTGGCATCTGTCTTCCGGTTGACAGGTGGCACCGAGCCTGGGTGCTCCCAATTCCTTTTCAGCAGGATGATCAGGATTTCATGAATAGGAATAGACATGATTTCCTTAGGGGCATCAAGAAACTGGAGTACTTCCAGCATCTTGTACCTCCAGTCCTCTTCTGTCTGAAGCTGAAATGGAATAGTTTCAGACATTTCCTTTATGAAATTAATAAAGGACAGATCCTCTGGAGGAGATAGTCGTCTTTCCTCAGGGGGAGAGGGCTCTGACGGCAGATCTTCTGAATCCTGGGAAGAGTCATCGGTCCAAGGATCGTAAGGCTGATCCCCAGCTCCCATAGGATCACCAGAGGGAAGAAATGGTGTTGATCCTGAAGGATCAGGCCTAGGCATTGATGGTACCGGAGGAGGCACCGATGGCATCGACGGCGACACCGACGGCATCAATAGTGGCAACGATGGAGGACGATGCGGTACCGATGGCTGTGTCGGTAGCAAGATCCCAGACGACGGTATGGGTATCGGTGTTTCTTCTTCTTCCGATGACAAAGGTATCGACGTGGAAGGCGATGGACCTACCGGTACTCTCGGCTCCACTGGTGGAAGCGCACCGATCAGCACATCCAGTCTGCCTAGAGGCAGTACGAGCACCGTGGTATCGGGTCGGTGACTGGGGCTGGCATCGGTGACGGCGCCGATGGAGGTCGGAAGCCCTGAAGTGCCTTACCGATGGCCTCTTGGATCATCCGATCCAATTCCTCGCGAAAGCCTGGGGCATATAACCCCAGCTCCGGAGTGGGAAGCAATAATGGCATAGCCGGAGGGTGGGGAACGCCTCGGTGACCTGGTCGCAGAGGAGGATGGAGCCGTCTCTGGACGAGATTTCTTTGTAGGTGGCTCTGTCGACGCCGATGCCGAGGGCTTGCCTGGATCAGCGGATTGAGGCTTCTGATGCCGGTGGTGACGCTTTTCACGATCTTCACCTCGGTCCTTTTCCTGAGGCGAGGAGGAAGAAGTTGACACCTTCGGAGTAGTTGATGCCAGTCGGGCAGCACCGGTGTCCCGCTGCTGGCAAGAGGTCGATGGCACCGGCTCAGACAATGTTGATGCGGTCGATGGAGTCGGGGGTTTTGACTGAAAAAGAAATTCCATCTTCTCTGAGCGGGCCTTACGGCCCTTTGGCGTCATTTGGGCACATTTGGTGCAAATTAGGATGTCATGGTCGGACCCCAAACACAGTACACAAACTCTATGCAGGTCTATGATGGACATTGTCCGAACATAGTTGGAGCACCGACGAAAACCCGACGCCATGGCTTCGACAAAAATTTAGCCGCGGTGCGGTTGATGGCCAGTAGGCCCCGAAGGGAAAACTCGAAGAGAATCGACCGCAAACAAGGGTAAAGCCTTACCTTTCGACCACGGAGTACGGAATCGATAGGGGGTCCCCTATGTGGTAAATGTTTTTGAAAATTTTGAAAGAAATTCCGTGAGGAAAATTCCTGTCAGGAATCTCTAGAGAGCTCCTTAACCCGCGTGGCTACTGCTGTGCGGAAAAAAAGAGACTGAAGGGGGACCCCTGCTGGTTGCAGGGTTGGTGCCATGCTGCACATGCCCAGTAGGTACCAGTCAAAGTTCTAGAAACTTTGACAAATGTGTTCTGTGATTGGGCTCCATCCTGATGATGTCACCCATGTATGAGGACTACCATCCTGCTTGTCCTGTGAGAATGTTGCGCCTGCCTAGGGATGGCATTGCAAGCGAGGATCTGCATCAGAGGCACAGCTGAGCATGGCAGCCTGCCACGTGTTGCCTCGGGGCCTCCATCAGTGTCAGAAATCCTCCAGATGGGCTCTGGGAGAAAGGTAAAGGCGGTGGTCTATGGGCCTGTTCCGTGGACCATTGAATACAACACAATGTTGATGGTTTCTATGCAGATTGCTTTGAAGGTTTGGATGTTGATGCCGATACTGGCATTATAATAGCCTAGAAGATTTCCTGAAGTCAAAGCCTTCACAGTTTATGTTCCTAGGAGACATATGTGAACAAATTATATCATTTTTAAAGTCACGTTCAATTCCGAGGCAGTGAATACAAACTTTATGGCAGTCAGGGATTGACATTTTTCTATTGCAGGAAAGGCAACATTTGAACTCAGCGGCTTTCTTGTCGGCCACCGTGGGAAAAATGGTGCCTGTAAAATTAGTGAAAATAATTTTAAACTAATGAGGAAAAGGACCACAAACTTCTATACATTGAGGCTGCGGCTGAGTGAAAACTTGAAGAAGGGAAGAAGGGAACTGAAGATGAAACCATCCACACTGAAGCTTTTGAAATGGAAGACATTAGCAGGCACTGAAGTTTAACACTTCAACCACTGAGCTTTTAACATCACTGCACACCATTATTATTTTATATGGGTCTCATCTCAGTCTAACAAATTCAGTTTTACATCCAGATAAACAGTTCGGCAATGCAATTATAGCATATAGCTGGAAATCTAAAGACCACTGGCAAATTTTAAAAGGAACATACATGCGCCTATTGCAGCATGAGCAAAGATATGCCTCATTTTATAAAGTATGAACGTAGCATTTAAAACTTGAGGGAGAGAAAGAGAGAGATACTCTGTATAGGGTCAGTCTGACACTCTATGTATACATATCACTTTAGAGGGGCATTTTGAATCAGGGTGGGTTTTGGAGAAGTGGGCTGGAATTAGGGGAGCTAGGGTTATAGACACATTCAGAGGTATTCATTGTAAAATTAACATCACTAAATAATTTTAGTCTTTATAAGCAATGAAAAGACTAACAAGAGGAGTTGATTTGTACACTGCCGTCTCTGCTAGCTGCATTGTACAAATCAACTCCTTTTCATCGCTTATAAATACTAAAATTTTTTAGTGATGTCAATGTTATAATGAATACCTCTGAATGTGTCTGTAACACCACCCCTTGTAACCCCAACCCACCTCCCGAAAACCCACCCTGAATCAAAGTGCACCTCTACAGTGATATGATTATATAGAGTCAGACTGACCCTATACAGTGGCTCTCTCACTCTGGGGTCGATGCAATACAGTCTGCTCACACGAGCGCACTGTTTAACTCGCTGTCAGATGTGGGTTAAATAGGTGCTAATCCACCCCCTAATGCAATAGGGGGCTTAGCACCTATTTAACGCATGTCCAACGCGGAGTGAATGAGTTAGCGCTCAGATATTAACGCCTGTCTGGAACAGGCATTAATAACTGAGCACACGTAGAAGAAGTACAGAAAAGCAGAAAAAACAGCGTTTTGGTACTTCTTCAATAAAAAAAAATAAAAAAAACCTCTGCAGACCGCCGAGTTATGAAGACAGATGCCGGTAAACTCGGTGTCGGTTTTCATAACCAGCCGTCTGCCAATAATGAAAACAGATGCCCTAATTTGCATATTTCAGCGCCCGCTTTCCTCAAAATTTATTGCATCGACCCCTCTCTCTGTTCAAGATTCCTACACTTCCTGAAGACCCGTAGCAAAGTTACACAGGCAACATACAATACACGCATTGCCTTTGCAAAATTCATGGTTACATGGGTCAATGTGGGCCAGCCCCCAGAACATCCATGCCCTGCCCCTTTTCCACCTCCTATTCTGAACGCGTGTTCTTCCCGGCTTCCTAAAATTCATGCACGGCCCACATACACGCATATGTGGCCATTTTTGCACAAGCAAGGCTTTTAAAATCTACCTCCTAGTTTCCAATTACATCAGTGGTTCCCAAACCTGTCCGATTGACCCTACAAGCCAGACAATTTTTCAAGATATCCACAATGATTTTGCATGACATATATGTGCATTCATATTAGGCAAATTCACTGTGGATATCATTAAGACTCAATTGGCTGTGGGGTCGATAGGATAGGTTTGGGACCCACTGAATTCGATTATTGCTACCAGCTACTGGTTTTGATCTGGTTACTTAACATCCTTGAATTCAACCAAAGCACTTCATTCAACCATGTGAACATAAGAACATAAGAAATTGCCATACTGGGTCAGACCAAGGGTCCATCAAGCCCAGCATTCTGTTTCCAACAGTGGCCAATCCAGGCTACAAGTACCTGGCAAGTATCCAAAAACTAAGTATAACCCACACTACTGATGCTAATAATAGCAATGGCTATTTTCTAAGTCAACCTGATTAATAGCAGGTAATGGACTTCTCCTCCAAGAACTTATGGGTTATTTACACTTTCAGATAATAGAAGGACTAGGGGGCATTCCATGAAGTTAGCAAGTAGCACATTTAAGACTAATCGGAGAAAATTCTTTTTCACTCAATGCACAATTAAGCTCTGGAATTTGTTGTCAGAGGATGTGGTTAGTGTAGCTGGGTTCAAAAAAGGTTTGGATAAGTTCTTGGAGGAGAAGTCCATTAACTGCTATTAATCAAGTTTACTTAGGGAATAGCCACTGCTATTAATTGCATCAGTAGCATGGGATCTTCTTGGTGTCTGGGAAATTGCCAGGTTCTTTTGGCCTGGTTTGGCCTCTGTTGTAAACAGAATGCTGGGCTTGATGGACCCTTGGTCTGATCCAGCATGGCAATTTCTTATGTTCTTATGTTCTTTTTTAAACCCAGCTACACTATCTGCACTAACCACATCCCCTGGCAACAAATTCCAGCGTTAATTGTGCGTTGAGTGAAAAAGAATTTTCTCTGATTAGTTTTAAATGTGGTACATGCTAACTATGAGTGCCCCTTGGTCCTTCTATTATCCGAAAGAGTAAATAACCGATTCACATTTACCCATTCTAGGCCTCTCATGATTTTAAAGACCTCTATCATATCCCCCCTCAGCTGACTCTTCTCCAAGCTGAACAGCCCTAACCTCTTTAGGCGTTCCTCATAGAGGAGCTGTTCCATCCCCTTTATCATTTTGGTCGCCCTTCTCTGTACCTTCTCTATCGCAAATATATCTTTCTTGAGATGCGGCGACCAGAACTGTACACAGTATTCAAGGTGCGGTCCCACCATGGAGCGATACAGAGGCATTATGACATCTTCCATTTTTTCACCATTCCCTTTCTAATAATTGTGGTTTATCTTGTACAGCAAAACTGACATTGAAACACTAAAGTATTAAATATTTAGTATATGAGTGAATTTAAGACATTCATCTTACAGTTAGACCTCATCACACAGCAGCAACGACAAAGCATTTTACACTAGAGATGCTTACTCTCACTGTGTGCAACATGAAGTTCTTCCCCGGTGTGCAAAGAGGACAGCGGTAAGAACTGATCAGTACAGGTAGATATGTGGTTGAGATTAACAGTCTGCAACATACGCTGTCTGGTTCTTCGTGCTGTTCTGCGTTCACGGTTCAAGAGGACATCATCCATGAGCAATGCAAGGACTTGTCTGGATTTTTCACGCACATGAAAACCTGTTCAAGAGAAAGGAAGAAATGCTGTGATTTCTTAAAACTTTACACAGATCAGGTTGGCTAGCAAAACAGTTTCTAAATGTCATAATTAAAGGGGCAATTCTGAGTAGACCGTGTTATTACAAGATATACACACCTGGATGACAGACGTACAAAAAAATACTGACTGGATGGATCTGAAATATTATAGTGAGAGTCGAGTTGGTCTAAGTTATGACTAGACTGTTGATATATTATCATATTTGACTTGTGTGTATTCTACTGATGTATTTAGATTACTGATATATTTTATTGATGTACTTGATTATGATTATGATGATGTTTGTTGAAAACCACTTTTGGGTTTAATCAGGATTCAGGGAAGGTGGTTTATAAGTGTAACATAACATGGTTTCCTTTCCATTAGATTTTAGGATCTCCTGTCCTGATTTCCTTAAGTACTTCAGGACTACAAATCAATGAACGCTGAAAGTAAATGTTTTAAAAAAGATAGCTGTCTAGAAACCATTTGATAACCCTTGTTTACAGTTTCTTCACTGTAGTATTAAGTTGTTCTCAAAAGTTGCCAAACAGCAAAATCATAGGGAAAAAGGGAGAAGCATACACACAAAACTAGGTTATGTCGTTCATGAACAGAAGTTAATGCCTCTTTGCTATTTTGAAGTTTGCGATTTGGGGGGGACCAAGGGGCCTATACAATAAAGTTCATATGCATTTTAAGGGCCTTTTGTTTTTGCTAAAAATAGTATGCTATGCAGTAAGGCGTTAACATGCTCATTAAGGTGGTCCCCTATCACAATGGTAGGAAAATCCAGTCTTTGAGGGCTCTGTGGAGCCATAAGTGGTCTGTGGCTGGCCAGAGAATAGGCCAGGCTAGACTTTGGCTTGTCTTTCATCGACAACAACAGAAAAACAGCTCTGCTTACAGTAGCAGTTCTTTAAACAAGAAAAACAGCAATGCAGTTTGGAGCTTTGCAATCTGGGCCTTCCCTAGGTTCCTTCCCTTCCCAGGGCTTCCTCCTCTCCTGGACTTAGCTAGGTATACTCCTTTCATAGAGATCTCCACCCAGGACCAGGATTCCCTGCTGTATAGGGTTTAAAATGGAATGGGTCAGATCTCTGGAGCTGGACCTTTAAGGTGTTCTATGTTTTCTCCTGTATACCCCTTCACAGGCTCCAAATCAGTCAAATATCCCAATGAATACTGTATGAGAAACATCTGCATGCATACTGCTTCAGCTGTATGCAAATTTATTTAATGCATATTCTTTAGTGTTATCTTGAAACCTGACTGGTTTAGGGCACTTAAGGACCAGAGTTGAACACCCATGCCCTATCACATTAAGCAGTCTTGCTTACTTGTAACAGGTGTTCTCTGAGGATATCAGCCTTCACAAGTGGGTCACATCATCCAATGGTGTCTGGCCTAGAATTTTATGTAAACGTTTCTAGAACTTTGACTGTGCCTCACCAGGCACACCCACCATACTATTAAGCCATATGTCCACTCTGGGACTCCTTCAGTCTTATAACTTAGCATAAATAAGAAGAAACCAACTCCAAAGGAAGACAGAAGGCTTTTGTGAGGAGTGACAACCTCCTCTGCTCAGAGAACGCCTGTTATAGATACAAAATTCTGCTTTCTCCGAGACAAACAGGTTGACAGTCCTCACAAGTGGGGAATCCCTAGTTACAGACTTTTCTAAATTTAAAAATGGGAAACAAAACAGTGTCAATGGGAACAACAAAAATGTTTTTTTCTTGGCAACAGGTCTTTTTTCATATGAGAGGCAGACTAGAACACAAACAATGGGCTCTTCAAGGGAATGGAGTACTCTACACCTTAAATAGATTCAGCAGGCCAGACTAACCAAATCTACTGTAGATTTGGAAGCCTTTGTCCAAACAGCAGCATTATGTGCGAGAACTCTATGTTGTAGCCTTGAGGATCCCTTCCCTGGAGACCAATCTTAAGTGAGCCATTAACACTGCCATGGCTCGAACAGAGAGAGTCTCAACATAATCCACCAGACTCAGGTCCAATTGGCATAACAGAAGGAGATGCAATCTGCTAGCCAACTGGATAAAGTCTGCTTAACAATGGCAATCCCCAGTTTACTGGTGTCAAAAGAACCAAAAAGTTGGGTAGAATGCCAAAGCTCTTGTGTAGTCTAAACTGTGCTGTGCTTGTTCACCTTGCTGGAAAAAATGTTGGAAGACTGACTGGTAAAGATGCAATGGCAGAATGGGTGCACAGAACCACCCTATTTTGATAAAACTGAGTATAAGTAGCATCCTTCCTTTTCAGTTTAAACAGATTATCACCCATAAATTCCCAGATTTTTCCAGAGTAGAAAATTGGTTTAAACTGATTTTCACCCAAATTTAAAGATGATTTAAGAGCAACTCCAGAACTGTGGATGCAATATTTCAATGCTTCTCACCATTGCAGGTCAAAGTGTATTCTGTGTTTCAAATCCTGCCTCCCACTAGTGAAAGTGCTTACCCTCCAGTGGCACCAACGTGGATGTTCAAGTCTGCCCCCTCCCCCCATGCAACCAAAATGCCTTCTGTTGGTGCTATCAACGCAGTGTTTGAAGTGAACACCCTCCCACCAAAAGCAGTGCCCAGCAGGCTCCCTATCCTCACATGAAATCAGAAGTGCAGGGCTACAGAGCATGGGAGCAACAGCAAGCATGCTGTTGAAGGAAGGAGGAAGAGCCTAGAGCCACAACCGGTAAGATGAATATTGTTGAAATCGTGGGGAGACAGGGAGATTTTTGGCAGAGCATGGACGGGATGCAGAAAGGGAGATTCTTGGTGGGAGGTGGGGAATAGAGGGAAATGCTAGGAAGGGATGGGGGGTAAACGGAGATGCTGTGGAGTGGGAAGATAGAGGAATTTGCTTAATATTGTTTTACTTTTCTAGCTTTTGTCCACTAAAATAAACTCTGATATCTACCCGGCAAAATAATGAGTCATTTTTCCCCCCCAATTGTCTATTGTTTTTGTTTATGTCATAATAAATCATGATAAACTTCTGGGAAAAATAAAAATTGAATACGAAGGTCCTCAAATATAAGGTAGATAAGTTACTGGAGCCTAGAGCTCACTGGCCCTGTGCACTAAATTCACTGCTTTCAAAAATATGAAATAAGGAAAGCAAAAGGTCAAGCTGAAAAAAGGATTGCTACATAGGTAAAGTGAAGTGACAAAACATTTTTCAGATATATCAGAGAAAGAAGTCAGATCAGAAGTGATATAGTGAAATTGAAAGGTAACACGGAGTAATGTGTGGAGAGAAAAAGAAATGGCGAAAATATTAAACAAACACTTCAGTTCAGTGCTCACTAAAGAAGACCCTGGAGATGGACCGTTTCTTGTTGACAAGACCATAAATGGGGATAGGATAGACGAAACTCCATATACGGAAGAGAATGTATGGAAGAGCTAGGCAAACAGAGTGGATAAGGCTATGGGGACGGATGAGATACATCCCAGGATACTGAAGGAGCTCAGAGATGTGCTGGCAGGTCCACTAAAGGACCTGTTCAATAGATCCTGGAAACGGGAGTGGTGTCTAGGTATTGATGAAGAGTGCTAGTGATCCCGTTTCACAAGAATGTTAGCAGAAAGGTGGCTGGAAACTACAGGCTGGTTAGCCTCAACTCGGTGGTGGGAAAATTAATGGAGACTGCTATAGGAAAGGACAGTGAACTATCTACAACACTGGGGAACAATTTTTAACATAATTCCTGTTGAGTTTGATTTTTCAGCTGTTTTAGACTTAAATAGGCATGCTGATTTCAAAACTGCAGTTAGTTTTCTTCTATCACTTCAAGTTTTTTCTCTATAGCCTATCTTAGGCCTGGATTTATCAAAATGCACTAAATATTGCATGCGATAGTAAAAGGGGCGTGTTTTATGGTAATAGGCTGTTTATCGCAAAGTGCGCTTAGCGCTTCTCATAGGTATTACTGCAAATTGACAGAAAGAACATTATATTCCTACCTTTGCACATAAAACTGGGTCTCATGAAGCAATTTGTTAAAGCTTTGCCAACTGAAGGAGACTGTTTCAAGTATCTCATTTTGGCATTTCCTAGCCTGACGTTTGAAAAGATAAAGGCCAGTGTGTTTGACGGTCCACAGATTCGGCAGCTCATTAAAGATGAACATTTCATCGGGATAATGTCAGAACTCCAAAAGAATTCTTGGGTGTCATTCAAAAACCTTGTCAAGAACTTTCTTGGAAATACACGAGCACAGAATTACACCGAAAATGTCCAGAAACTCTTGGAGAGCTTCAAAATACTTCGTTGCAACATGAGCATCAAGGTACATTTTCTGCATAGCCGTCTTGTTGACTTCCTGAAAAACTTTAGTGCAGTCAGTGACGAGCAAGGTGAACAATTCCACCAAGATTTGAAGGTCATGGAGACACAGTATCAGGGTAGATGGTATATACATATGATGGCTGACTATTGTTGGAGCATCAGGCGAGATTGTCCTCAGATTGAATACTGCCAGAAAAGTTATAAGAGTAAATTTTTACCTTAATATTTATTTATTTAAGAACTTTTCTATACCAATATTCATGGGTACATCATATCGGTTTACAGGTTTCTTAACGTATTACAGAGAACAAGGGAGGGAGAAACAAGGGAACGAACGTGGAACCAAAGAACTAGGAGGGTGGGGGGGAAATAAGATAAAAGGAGTAACTAATATGAATGAGGAGGCTGGAGGAAGGTAACACGGGAGGAAGGGTGCTAAAATACACAGAGGAAGGGGATTAAGACAAAATGAGGTGTAACTAATAAATAACGGCTAGATGGTACAGGGGTAAGAAGGCACAGAAAATACTGAATAACGGGGCATAAAATATACTGAGATACAAGACGTAAGAAATACTGCATTACAAGGCGTAAAATATACTAAAGTTCAAGGCATAGAATATACTGAAATACGAGGCAAAAAATATACTGAAATACAGTGGGAATAAAGTACAGGACTAAAAATGGATACTATAAAATAAGGTGACTAATAAAAAAGGCAAAGGATATACTGAAATACATGAGAGAGGATTTACAGGATTAACACTGGATGATTAATATAAGATGAATACAGTAATCTATATAAAATATGACGAATACAACTATATAAAATATGATGAATACAGTGAAATAAAGGGGATGAGGATCGGATGTAAAGGGGGCACAGGGAGAAGGGGAGAGAGGAAGCAAGAAGAGTGGAGGGAAGGAAGGGGGGGGGGGGAAAACGGACTCTATTCAGGGTATGCCTGTTTGAAAAGCCATGTCTTAAGCTTTTTCTTAAATTTCTGAGAACATGGCTCTAAGCGGAGATCAGAGGGCATGGAATTCCAGAGGGACGGGCCTGCCAAGGATAGGGCTCGTTCCTTAGTGGAAGAGAGGTGTGTAGTTTTCGGGGAAAGTGACTAGGTAACCTTTATAGGCGGGTCTAGTGGTACGGTTAGTAGAGAGGAAGCAGAGGGAGTCGTCGAGCCAGTAGATGTGAGCGTGTAGGATTTTGTGGATAATGGTAAGTGTTTTGTAGAGTATGCGGGAGGAGATAGGGAGCCAATGGAGTTCTTTGAGGATCGGGGTAATGTGGTCAGACTTGCGAGTGTTGGTGAAAATTCTAGCTGCTGCATTTTGTAGCATTTGGAGGGGTTTAATGGTAGTGAAATGGAGGCCTAAGAGGAGAGAATTGCAGTAGTCCATTTTAGCAAAAATAGTCGTTTGGAGGACAGTGCAGAAGTCATGGACATGAAGGAGGGGTTTAAGTTTTTTGAGAACCTGTAGCTTGAAGAAAACATCTTTTAAGATTGTGTTGATATGTTTTTTCAGATTTAGTTATTGGTCAATATTTTATTTATTTATTTATTTATAACTTTTATATACCGAGGTTCAATTAACAGAATTAATTATCACTTTGGTTTACATTACAACCAGCAAACAACAAATGACAGAGTCTTGTCTTACATTGAACGAGGTAGAGAAACCTGGATAAAATAAAACTAGGGGGAAAGTAGAGCCAGAATCTTAACTTACTTTGAACAGGGTGGAGAAAACTTGTCTAACCATCATTTGGGCGAAAGCAAAGTATAACCTTGGTGAGATGAACTAGAGGGGAGAAAAGAACCGGTAGGGCGGGGTTGGTTAAAAGGGGAAGAAAAAATAGCGGTTTTATTACAAAAAGATAGGAAACTTAAGGGAAAGGCTGGTCGGGACAGGCAGGTAGGGCTGAGGAGGAACTGAGTGGTTATGGGAAAGCTTGGCCAAACAGCAAAGTCTTAAGTCTCTTCTTGAAGGTGATTGGACATTGTTCAAGCCTTAGGTCAGGTGGGAGCAGGTTCCATTGCTTGGGGCCAGAAGCGGACAAAGCTCTTTTTCTTAATGAGGTTTTGATAGTGGTAGCTTGAAGAGAACCTCTCTGGGCTAGTCTTAGAGGACAGGAGGAGGTGTGGAGTTGCAAGGGAATTGTGAGGTCCAGTGGAGTAATGTTGTGTATGGCCTTGTGAGTGACTGTTAATAGTTTGTAAAGGATTCTGAACTTGATTGGGAGCCAATGTAGCTTCTTTAGGATCGGAGTGATATGGTCCCTTTTATTGGATTTTGTGAGAATCCTTGCAGTTGCATTCTGTAGCAACTGAAGAGGCTTAAGTGAGATGTCTGGCAGGTCGTGAAGAAGTGCATTACAATAGTCAATTTTTGAGAAAATGATAGATTGTAAGACTGACCTGTAATCATAGAAATGGAGGAGGGGTCTTAGTCTTTTTAGAACTTGTAGTTTAAAGTAACACTCCTTTACCGTGTTGTTGATGAAGCCTGTGTAGCTCATTTGGCTGTCCATGATTACCCCGAGGTTTCTGACTTTAGGTGAAAAGGTAGGAAGCACTGAAGGTTGTAGGTTGTTTAGAGGTAAGCTGCCATCTTGTGTGATTAGTAGGAACTCTGTCTTGTCTGCGTTGAGTATCAAATTGAGGTTCGAGAGGAGGTTGTTAATGGAGAGTAGACAGGCGTTCCAACGGAGAATGGTTTTTTGCAGAGAGTCAGTGATCGGTATCAGGATTTGGACGTCGTCTGCATATAGGTAATGTGTTAGCTTCAGCTCAGAAAGAAGTTTACAAAGTGGGAGAAGATAGATGTTGAATAATGTGGGGGATAACGATGATTCTTGTGGAACTCCAAGGGTGGAGATGAAAGGGGGCGATTCTTTGCTGTTGATCTTGACTTTGTAATGCCTATTTTGAAGGAAGGATTTGAACCAATTTAGGACAGTGTTTTTGATGCCGATCTCCGTTAGTCTTTCAATGAGACACTGATGGTTCACTGTGTCGAATGCGGCCGATAAGTCTAGAAGGATGAGCAGGCAGGGCTGTTTCCTTTCTAGGGTTCATGAGGATATTGTCTGAAAGAGATAGGAGGAGGGATTCCGTATTTCTGGCTTTACGAAATCCAAGTTGTGCTGGAGAGAGGATGTTGTTATTGTCCAGGAATTCGGAGAGTTGTTTGTTGACTATTCTCTCCAGGATCTTAGCGATAATTGGAAGGTTTGCAATCGGACGAAAGTTTGCTGGGTTGTCTGTGGAGAGGTTTGTTTTTTTTAGTAGGGGTTTTAAGATGGCCAGTTTGAGTGGGTCGGGGACATGACCCTGGGCTAAGGAGGCATTGATGATTTGTGAGATAGGCTTGGAAACTTCACTGGCACTCGCTATGAGAAGATTGGCTGGAATCGCATCAAATGGGTGGGAAGCAGGCTTTAGTTTCCTTAGTAGTGTTTCAATTTCTAGAGAGGAAGTAGATTCAAATTCCTCAAGGCATGCCGTATGAGGCGATGAGGCAGTGGGTAGTTGATTAGGCTTGGAATTGAGAGGCGGAGCTGCGAAGAGAGGATATTGTTGGCCAGGAGATGTTTTCACTATGCGGGAGGCAAGTAAGTTAGCTATTTTGTCCTTGAAATAGTTGGCAAGTTCAATGGATTTGAGAGCTGCTTTGTCATCTGGAATTGCTGGAACTGGTGGTTTGGTGAGCGAAGAAACCAGGGAGAAAAGGGCTTTAGGATCAAAGATGAAATTGTGGATTTTCTGGGAGTAGAAATCTCTTTTTGTCTGAAGAATGTCGATCCTGTATTGGTGCATGAGAGATTTAAAAGACGATAGATTTGAGGATGAAGGATTCCTGCGCCAGATTTGTTCTCTTTTTCTGAGTTCACGCTTCATGGATTTTAATTCTGGAGTGAACCAAGGTTTTTTCTTATCCTTGTTAGAGAGGATAACTTTGGTTTTGATAGGGCAGGTCAAGTCAGCCACTTTGTTTGTGATTTTGGTCCAAGAGGATAAGGCCGTGTCTGCGTCAGTAGTGGCGCCGAGATCCCATACACTGTGTGGGAATGGTTTAGGGGGGGAGGAGGGGATCACTGGCGAGGCGTGATATTATGTTATGGTTAGAGGATACGATGAGCAGCTCTGTTTTAGAAGTATTTAGGGCAAGGTGAAGATTGTATTAATGGATGAGAGACAGTTATCCCAGATTTTGAGGGATTTAGCTAAGGATTCTTGTATGGGGATAAGTATTTGAACATTGTCTGCATAGATAAAGTGTTTGAGGCCAAGTTCAGAGAGGAGTTGGCAGAGGGGCAACAGGTATATATTGAAGAAGATGGAGGAAAGGGAAGATCCTTGGGAGACACCTTGAGTTAATTGGATGGGTAAGGATTCTGAATTGCCAATTTTGACTATGTAGTCTCTTTTCTCAAGATAAGATTTAAACCAGAGATGGGCTGTCCCAGAGATGCCAATTTCTGATAGCCGGTTCAAAAGGATATTGTGGTTTATCGTGTCAAAATGCAGATGAGATGTCAAGTAGGGCAAGAATGTAGGTTTGACCCTGGTCAAACCCTTTAAGAATGGTGTCAGTAAGGGCGATTAGGAGGGTTTCAGTGTTGAAGAACTTGCGGAAGCCGAATTGGGACTGGGAGAGGATATTATGGTTTTCTAAGTTGTCTGAGAGTTGGGAATTAACTAACTTTTCCATGACTTTAGCTAGGAAAGGAAGGTTTGAAATGGGCCGGTAATTGGCAGGATCAGCAGGGTCGAGGGAGGGTTTTTTGAGGAGGGGTTTGACTACGGCCTGTTTTAGCGAGTCAGGAACTTTGCCTGGGGTTAGGGAGCAGTAATTATTTCAGCTAGGGGTTTAGCAATAGCATTAGGAATGGATAAGAGGGATTTGGTAGGGACAGTGTCAGATGGGTGAGTGGCAGGTTTAGATTTCTTTAGAATGGATTCTATTTCAGTGGATGAGGTGAGATCAAGTGTTTCTAGTTTGGCGCTGTGATTTTTTGGTAGAGGGTACGTGTGAGTGGTTGTCGGGAAATGGATCAATAAGTTTTGATTTTATTGTTTAAGTACTGGGCAAGTTCTTCACTTTTTCTTTTGGACTCCTCGTTGGAAATGGGAGGGGGGTTGTTTTTGTGAGATTTGATACGTGAGAAAAGGGCTTTGGCGTTGTACTGGTAATCATGAATTTTGTTTGCTAACTAGTCACGTTTGGTCGTGAGGGTGGAGTTTCTGTAGGTGTGGAGGGATTTTTATATATGGCTGAATTTTTGGGGGAGGGATGTTTACGCCAAGTTCTCTCTTTCTGTCAAAGGTGAAGTTTAAGTTTCTTTAATTCCGGAGTGTACCAAGGTTTCTTAGATTTGTGTGAATGTGATATTTGTTTGCTGATAATGGGTTCATCAGTAATATTGTTGATGAGGTTCTTCCAGGAGGAGAGTGTGGCATCTGGACCGCTAAGGTCTAGATTATTGATATTATTAATTATTATTGATTATTAATATGTATGTTTGGTAGCAGAACTTTACTATTTGTACACAATTTGACTTACAGTAACAATATATAGCCTTTGTATGAATAAAATAACTCTAAATAAACAGTATATTCAGGTAATTGTTTTCTTTTATTTCCTTTATATGATTTTTGGGACAAAGGGAGGGTATCCTGTACCTTAAAAAGTTGACATGATAGAGAAAAACTGGGGTCATTTTTTGATTCAGATGTCAAAAGTTAGTCAAAAACAAGTGTCAGATCTAACTCAACGAAAATTGTGTTCCCCAGTGCAATCTGGTGGGTTGCTGGATCTGAGGCAGCATGGATTCACCAGGGGAAGTTCCTGATTGATTTTTTTGATTTGGAGTCTAGAGAATTGGACCGAGGAAGAACGCTTGATGTGATCTACTTGGATTTCAGCAATGCTTTTGATACAGTCCCACACAGGAGGCTAGTGAATGAATGAAATGTGAACATGCAAGTGAGTGCCAAGGTAGTGGCGTGGATTACAAACTGGTGGAATGATAGGAGAGAGCATGTAATGGTAAATGGAACCTACTCTCAAGAGAGAACCTTAAGTGGAGTGCCACAGGGATCAGTGTTGGGACCGGTTCTGTTCATTATTTTTGTGACTGACATTGTGGAAGTGATAGAAGGTAAAACGTGTCTATTTGTGGATGATATTATGATCTGCAACAGAGAGGACATGCCTGAAGAAGAAGAAAGAATGAAAAGTGATTTAAGAAAGCTTGAAAAGTTGATGAAGATTTGGCAACTGGGATTCAATGCCAAGAAGTGCAGAATCATGCATCGGGGGTATGGTAATCCAAAATAGTTTATGTGATTGGGGGTGAAAGATTGATGTGCACGGACCAAGAGAGAGATCTTGGGGTAATAGTGTCTGGTCATTTGAAGGTGGTGAAGCAATGTGACAAGGCGATAGCTAAAGCCAGAAAAATGCTGGGCTGCACAGAGAGAGGAATAACCAACAAGAAAAAAAAGAGGTGATAATGCCCTTGTACAGGTCCTTGGTGTGGTCTCATCTGGAGTACTGTGTTCAGTTCTGGAGCCCATATCTCAAAAAGGATAGAGACAGGATGGAGGCGGTCCAGAGAAGGGCGACCAAAATGGTGTGGGGTCTGTATCGGAAGACTTATGAGGAGAGGGTGAAGGAAATTAATATGTATGCCCTGGAAGAGAGGAAGTACTGGGGAGATATGATACAGATCTTCAGATACCTAAAAGGTTTTAATGATGCATGAACTTCAAACCTTTTTCATTGTAAAAAAAAACCCAATAGAACTAGATGTCATGAAATGAAACTTATGGGGGGATAGCAGAGTTGCTTACCTGTAAAAGTGTTCATCGATGGAGCCCTATCACAGAACACTTTTGTCAATGTTTCTAGAACTTTGACTGGCTCACTGAGCATGCCCAGCATACCACTAACCCTGCACCGAGCAGGGGTCCCCCTTCAGTCTCGTTTGTAGTAAAAGGTACGAGCGAAAAATAAAATAATAAAACATAAGTGAACCCAACTCTGCGGGGCAGCGGGCAGGTTTCGTGAGGACTAAAATCCTGCTGTCCTGGGAGAACACCTGTTACAGGTAAGCAACTCTGCTTTCTCCCAGGACAAGCAGGATGGTAGTCCTCACACATGGGTGAATAGCGAGCTACAGGATGTCCGAATAGAGTGAACCAAAAGCACCCAACGACGTGCAACAAGCACAACAACAGGGGTGCTGTTGGGTATGAGGACAGACTGAATTCACAGTGGGTCGCAGGTAGGAAGTTGGGTTATTAAACTGGAAACAGATTACGTAGGACAGACTGGCCAATAACGGAATCTTGCCTGCCAGCCTTGTCGAGACAATAATGAGCTGCAAAGGTGTGGAGAGAGCTCCATGTGGCAGCTTTACAGATGTCCGCAACAGGTACAGAACGGAGGTGCACCACTGACATTGACATGGCTCTGTCCAAATGCGCTTTTACGTGTCCCTGTAGCAAAAGGCCTGCTAGATGGTAGCAGAAGGTAATACAGTCCGCCAGCCAGGTGGACAGTGTTATGTTCGTGGACCCTCGGGCCGGCTGAGACTGCAGGTGTCGTGCTGTGGACACCCACAGTGGGCGTCTCAGCCGGGAGGCGGCGCTGAGGAGAGACTTCGAAGACGGCTTCACCACTGGAAGCCCGAGGTCCCCCCAGGAGGAGCCCGTAGGGACCCAGGCCTCTTGGTCTTAGGTGGATCCTATGTGACCAAGGATCAGAAGAGCAGCCTACCGAGGTAATCCAACAATGAGATGGCGCCCAGGAGGTCAGGAGAGACTTCACCCTTGGAAGCCCGCGGTCCCCCCGAGAGGAGTCCGTGAGGACCCAAGCCACTAGGGCTTAGGAGAACCCTCCGGGCGGGGATGAACAAGTACCTGCGGCAGTGGGAAGAGACGAAACCGAAGTCCAGGAACAAGCCAAGGTCGGGAGCCAGAAGTCAGATATCGGATGCCAAAACCAGGGACGGAAGCAGGAGCCGGAGTCGAAGAACGAAGCAAGGTCAGGAGCCAGGAATCAGACGTCGGATGCCAAAATCAGGGACGGAAGCAGAAGCCGGAGTCGAGGAACAAAGCAAGGTCAGGAGCCAGAAATCAGACGTCAGGAACAAGCAGGAACCGGGAAGCAGGAAGCACAACTAGCTACTCCGAAGAGTCAACTTCGTTGCAAGGCACTGGCTAGCTGTGGCTGCCGGGTTTAAATAACCTGGCAGCGTCTGATGATAGCAGGGAGGCGTTCTCTGTTTTCCCGCGCTGGCCCCTTTAAATAGAGAGCCCCTACGCGCGCCTAGGGGCGGGACTAGCAGCGGATCACAGGCGGTGTCTCCCTTGCAGGGGGGACGCCACAGTAGGCCGCGTCTCAGGCCTGGGCGGCCGCAACTTGGGTTCGGCGGGCCGGAGGGGGCTCCCACGGACAGAGCGGATTGGGTGGTGAGTGGAGATCCCGGGGCACGACCCGGGATCGCAACAGTACCCCCCCTCCTACGCCCCCTTCCTGGAGGCCGGGGTTTACCTGGGTGATCCACATGAAACTGGCAGAGAAGGCCTTTGTCCAAGATGTTGGCGGCTGGTTCCCAGGAATTCTCTTCGGGGCCGTAGCCCTCCCAGGAAAGGAGATACTCCCACCAATGACGGTGGAATCGGACATCCAGGACGTCTTTCACGGTATACGTATCACCCTGTTCGGCGGTAGAGGTGGTTGGTTCCAGAGTCTTGGTCTGAAATGGGGAGAGGACCACTGGCTTGAGCAGGGACACATGGAACACATTATGGATCCTCAGGGTGGACGGCAATCGTAGCCGGTAGGACACTACCCCAATACATTCTGCCACAGTGAAGGGGCCAATATAGCGGGGTACCAACCGCATGGAGGGGATGTGTAGCTGAATATTCTTGGTACTTGACCAAGAACCAAACATAGACAGTTACCATTTACCCACTCTTTCCTGCCCCTTGCTCTCGTGCCTCCTGTACCCTCCGTAGCTCCTCCCCCCCATACCCCCCTTGTAGCCCTCTCTAGAACCCTCCTTTTAACCCCTTATATTTTTTGTATTATACTCAGTTTTTATTTTGCACTGTTGCTTTCAGCCACTTCAGGTATTGTTGCTTTCAGCTATTTCAGGCATAAGATGTATATAGTTCCTGTTTTACTCAGTTTATGATCTTTCTCTCCTCACGCTTTTCCTTTCTTCTACCTTTTTAGCTCTTTCTCCCTTCCCCCCTCTTTCCTTTCTTGCCTGCCCCCTCTCACCACCTCCCCCCTGTTCATTGTAATTTTCCTTTCTTCAGTTCAATGTAAACCGGCGTGATGTGTTCTACAAATGCCGGTATATAAAAGTTCATAAATAAATAAATACATACCTTACTCCCTGGTTGGAAGAGCGGTGCCGGTCGTCGGGACCTGTCAGCATACTCTTTAGATTTGGCAGCTGTCAGACGAAGGTTTTCCTGGGTGGAGCGCCAGAGGTGGCGCAGTTGTTGGGCCGTAAATTGTACTGCAGGAGATGGCACCATCAGAGGCAACAGTAATGGAGGTCTGGGAGTCTTCCCATAGAAAAGAGGATCGGTTGGTTGCAGAGTGTTTATGGCGGTTATATGAAAACTCTGCCCAGGGTAACAAGGCGACCCAATCATTTTGGAGATCCCCGACGAAGGCCCGGAGGAAGGCTTTTAGAGTTTGGTTGGTATGTTCGGCTTGGCCGTTACCCTGAGGGTGAAAGGCAGTAGTCAGATCCAATTGCACTCCGAACTTCTTGCAAAGGGCCTTCCAATATTTCGCCATAAACTGAGGACCACGGTCTGAAGCGATGTACAAAGGACGTCCGTGCAGTCGAAAGATATGCTGGGTAAAGAGGTTGGCCAACTTGAGTGCTGTAGGTAGTTTAGCGAGAGGCACAAAGTGAGCCATATTTGAGAATCGGTCGACCGTGACCCAGATCACGGTCTTCCCGTCAGAGGGTGGCAATTCCACAATAAAGTCCATGGACAGGTGGGTCCAGGGTTCAGTAGGTACGGGTAGCGGCTGAAGGAGACCCCAGGGACGACCCTGCAAGGGTTTCTGTGGGCACAGGTAGGACATGACTGGACGTAGAGCCGGACGTCTCTCATGAGAGGTCTAGAACGGGTAGATGTGAATCGGTTATTTACTCTTTCGGATAGTAGAAAGACTAGGGGGCACTCCATGAAGTTAGCATGGGGCACATTTAAAACTAATCGGAGAAAGTTCTTTTTTACTCAACGCACAATTAAACTCTGGAATTTGTTGCCAGAAGATGTGGTTAGTGCAGTTAGTATAGCTGTGTTTAAAAAAGGATTGGATAAGTTCTTGGAGGAAAAGTCCATTACCTGCTATTAAGTTCACTTAGAGAATAGCCACTGCCATTAGTAATGGTTACATGGAATAGACTTAGTTTTTGGGTACTTGCCAGGTTCTTATGGCCTGGATTGGCCACTGTTGGAAACAGGATGCTGGGCTTGATGGACCCTTGGTCTGACCCAGTATGGCATTTTCTTATGTTCTTATGTTCTTAACTCAGTCAGAAGTTCTAGTGTCCGGGCAGTACCTGGGTGCATTGCGGTCAGGGAATCGTGGGCCCATGCTAACATCTTTCTCCGTGAACTAGCGGGCACAGCTGTCTTACGAGCGGGGGCCACCTCGGATGCAGCTAAAAGAAACTTGGCTGGGTCCAGGATGTATTGAGGCGGGTCGATGGTATCGACAGTCTCCGTCGTGCGGGAAAGGACATCCACTCGGACGTTTTAGCTGCCTGTCTGTAGCAGAGGGAAAAATTGAATCGGCTGAAAAAGAGGGACCAGCGCTCCTGCTGTGGATTAAGGTGCTGGGCGCAGCACAAGTACTCTAGATTTTTATGGTCGGTGTAGCCAACCACTGGGTGCTGGGCTCCCTCCAACCACTGGCGCCATTCCTGGAACGCTAGTTTGATGGCCAGTAGTTCTTTGTCTCCTATGCTGTAGTTTCTCTCTGCGAGGGAGAACTTGCGTGAGAAATGTTGAGATTACTTACCTGATAATCTCCTTTTCCTTAGTGTAGACAGATGGACTCAGAACAAGTGGGTATAGTGTGCTCGTGCTAGCAGTTGGAGACGGATCTAACGTCAGCACGGGTACATATACCCCCACAGGAAGTGAAGCAACTCAGTAATCTTCCTTGCAAAAGCTGTTATGGATATATGTGTACTGACCGATCAATGAATTAAACAGGATTCCCCTGACCGATTGATAGTAGCTGGAGACCGCCAGCGTTCCCAACCGGAAGGCGTCGACACCCGGTAGGGTGGATGCTCTTATGTAAGAAAATGACATGGCTTACCTTGATTCGGTGAAACCCATGTATACCGGCAGCCGGGCGGGATGCTGAGTCCATCTGTCTACACTAAGGAAAAGGAGATTATCAGGTAAGTAATCTCAACATTTCCTGGCGTGTAGCCAGATGGACTCAGAACAAGTGGGATGAACAAAAGCTACTCCCGGACTGGGCGGGAGTCTGCCCGAGGTCCATTCAGGATTGCCCTCACAAATGCGGTGTCCTCCCTGGCCTGGACGTCCAGACGGTAGAATCTGGAGAAGGTATGGAGGGAGGACCACGTCGCCGCTTTACAGATCTCCGCAGGCGACAGCATCCTAGCCTCTGCCCAAGAGGCCGCTTGCGCTCTGGTAGAGTGAGCCTTGACCTGTAGAGGTGGTGGTTTTCCCGCGTCTACGTAGGCTGCCTTGATAACTTCTTTAATCCAGCGGGCGATGGTTGGCCGTGAGGCCGCTTCCCCTTGCTTCTTCCCGCTGTGAAGAACGAACAGATGGTCCGTCTTTCGTACTGCGTCTGTCCTTTCCAGGTATCTGGGCAGCAATCTGCCTATATCAAGATGGCGTAGCAAACGCCCTTCTTCCGACTTCTTCAATCCAGCCGTGGTCGGCAAGGATATGGTCTGGTTGAGGTGAAATTGAGAGACTACTTTGGGTAGGAAAGAAGGAACTGTGCGAAGATGGATAGCCTCTGGAGTGATTCTGAGAAACAGATCCCGGCAGGACAGTGCTTGTAGCTCTGAAATACGGCGTGTGGAACACACCGCCAGTAAGAACACCATCTTCCAGGTTAATAAACGGAGGGACAGGCCCCGGAGGGGTCTGAAGGTGGATCCCGCGAGGAAATCCAAAACTAGGTTGAGGTTCCACAGGGGCACTGGCCACTTCAGTGGCGGACGAATGTGCTTGACTCCTTTCAGGAAGCGTGAAACATCTGAGTGCGTGGCAATGGTCTTGCCATCCCTCCTGGGACCGTAGCAGGAGAGCGCAGCCACCTGAACCTTGATGGAGCTGAGGGAGAGACCCTTCTGAAGCCCATCCTGCAGGAAATCCAGAATGATAGGGATTGTGGCCGCATGTGGATTGGTGCCATGAGCGTCACACCAGGCTTCAAACACTCTCCAGATCCTTATGTAGGTGAGGGATGTGGAAAACTTGCGGGCTCGGAGGAGTGTATCGATCACCGGCTCAGAGTAACCTCGTTTCTTCAGTCTAGCCCTCTCAATGGCCAGACCGTAAGAGAGAATTGAGCCGGATCCTCGTGGAGGATAGGACCTTGACGTAGCATGTCCCTGAGAGGAGGCAGGGGAAGGGGATCCCCTGCCAGTAGTCTTCTCATGTCCGCGTACCAGGGTCGTCTTGGCCGGTCTGGTGCCACTAGAAGAACTAGGCCTCTGTGCCTCTGAATCTTGTGTATAAGGGCGCCCAGCAGGGGCCACGGAGGAAAAGCGTATAGCAGGATCCCTGGAGGCCATGGCTGAACCAGGGCGTCGATGCCATGAGAGAACAGATCTAGTTTGCGGCTGAAGTATCTGGGTACTTGAGCATTGGACCTGTCCACTAGTAGGTCCATGTCTGGAGTCCCCCACTGATCCACAATCATCTGGAAGGCTGCGGGGGACAGCTGCCATTCTCCCGGGTGTAGGTTTTCCCTGCTTAGGAAGTCTGCCGTGGTGTTGTCCTTCCCGGCAATATGGATGGCGGAGATGTCCAGGAGATTCGCCTCTGCCCAAGCCATCAGCGGGGCTATCTCCAGGGACACCTGTTGGCTTCTGGTTCCGCCCTGTTGGTTGATGTAAGCCACCGTGGTGGCGTTGTCTGACATCACTCTGACTGCTCTGTTCCGTAGTTTGTGAGCAAATCGCAGGCAGGCTAACCGGACTGCCCGTGCCTCTAAGCGGTTGATGTTCCACCCCGACTCTTCTCTGTTCCTACGCCCTTGGGCAGTGAGCTCTTCGCAGTGTGCTCCCCATCCGCTCAGACAGGCATCTGTGGTGAGCAGGGTCCACGTGGGGGAGGACATCTTCGACCCCCGGCTCGTGTGGTCGGACTGCAACCACCACCTCAGCTGGGTCCGCACTCTGGCTGGTAGAGGTAGATGCACGGAGTAATTCCGGAAGCGTGGGCTCCATCGAGAAAGGAGGGAGCGTTGCAGTGGTCTCATATGGGCCCGCGCCCATGGCACCACTTCCAGGGTGGATGCCATGAGACCGAGGACCTGCAGGTAATCCCAAGCCGTGGGCCGGCTGGCGCTCATCAAGGACCGTAGGCGAGTCTGGAGTTTTAACCTTCTTTTGGTGGTGAGGCTGACTTTGTCTGCCTGGGTGTCGAACCGGACTCCCAGGTATTCCAGTGATTGGGAAGGCTGTAGGCAACTCTTGTTTAGGTTGACTACCCATCCCAGGCTTTCCAACAGGGAGATCACTCTGTTGGTTGCCCGATGGCTCTCCTCTCGCGACTTCGCCCTGATCAGCCAATCGTCTAGGTAGGGATGGACGAGGATTCCTTCCCGTCTGAGCGCCGCTGCTACCACTACGATCACCTTGGTGAAGGTCCGCGGCGCCGTGGCTAACCCAAAGAGCAAAGCCCGGAATTGGAAGTGCCGGTCCAGAACCTTGAAGCGTAGGTAGCGCTGATGATCCCGATGGATCGGGATATGCAGGTAGGCTTCCGACAAGTCCAGGGCCGTGAGGAATTCCCCTGGCTGTACTGCGGTCTTGACTGAGCGCAGAGTTTCCATGCGAAAACTCGGGACCTTCAAGTATCGGTTGACTGACTTGAGGTCCAGAACGGGTCAGAAAGTGCCCTCTTTCTTGGGTACCATAAAATAGATGGAATAATGCCCAGAATTCATTTCCCATGCAGGTACTGGGATTATGGCTTTCAAGGACAGGAGCCTCGCCAGGGTAGCTTCTAATGCCGCCCTCTTGTGGACTGGACACGAAGATTCCACAAACCTGTCCGGAGGGATGCGATGGAAGTCCAGGTAATACCCCTCTCGGATGATGGCGAGGACCCACTGGTCCGACGTAATCTTGACCCATCTGGGGTAGAAGAGGGTTAACCTGCCCCTTATGGCTTCGTCCCCCGGATGGATCGGTTGATTCCCATTGCGAGGTGCGGCCAGGACCTGACCCCGAGCCGGCTCCCCTCTTGTGCTGCTTGGTCCGAAAGGACTGGTTCCTGGCCTGAGGACGAGGTGCCTGGTAGCGACTCCTATAGGGAGTGAAGCGTTGGGAGCCTCTACCTCTGGATGGCCTCGGAAAGGGGCGCTGGTTCCTCCTTGACCTGTCTTCCGGCAATCGGGGCAATGGAGAGGCACCCCATGTGCTGGCTAGTTTGTCTAGGTCACTGCCGAACAGAAGAGAACCCTTGAAGGGCATTCTGGTGAGGCGTGTCTTGGAAGGAGCATCAGCCGACCAGTTCCGTATCCAGAGCTGCCTCCTGGCTGCTACTGAGGATGATACCCCCTTGGCTGTCGTACGGACTAGGTCGGAGGCGGCATCCGTGAGGAACGAAAGAGTTGACTCCATGTCCGCTGCCGGGGCGTTGTTCCTGGCCTGCGACAAACAGGAATGCGTCACCACTGTGCAGCAAGTTGCGATCCGCAGAGACATAGCTGCCACCTCAAAGGTTTGTTTCAGGATGGCGTCCAGGCGTCGGTCAATGGCATCCTTGA
Organism: Rhinatrema bivittatum; assembly: GCF_901001135.1. NCBI lineage: Eukaryota > Metazoa > Chordata > Amphibia > Gymnophiona > Rhinatrematidae > Rhinatrema > Rhinatrema bivittatum. The sequence continues at coordinate 415,800,264 of NC_042616.1, read as the reverse complement.
GGGTCGCCCCCCCCTCCACTGGAATGGTGGTGCGCTTGACCACAGCGCTAAAAATGGCGTCCACCTTGGGGCACACCAGCATGTCCTTGAATGCCGGATCCAGGGGATACATGCCAGACAAGGCCCGACCCCCTTTGAATGAGGCCTCCGGCGCATTCCACTCCAGATCGATCAGCTGTTGTGCTGCTTGCAGGAAGGGGAAATGTTGGGCCGTCGGACGAAGACCCTCCAGCAGGGGGTTCTGATTGGGTTCCCCCGGGGTGCTGGGGCCAGGAATAGCCAATTCCGTCAGGCACTGGGAAACCAGGTCCGAGAGATCCTCCTTGGGAAAGAAACGTCTCATGGTTCGATATGGCTCCATCCCCGAGGGAAGTTCCCCCCTCCTCGGGGGAGCTCGGACTCATCCTCCGAGACATCAGGATCCCCCTGAGCAGGGCTGCCTGGTGGCGGGTGCCCGCGGTAAAGACGAGAGGGTCCCGGGGCAGGGGCAGCCGGGGCAGCGGGGCCTGGGCGGGCCGCCGACTGCATCTGTACAAAGGCGTGGATCTCTTTAAATAAGTCCACCCAGGAAATGGAAGCAGTCTCTAGCCGGCGGGGAACCAGGTCCCCCGGGATGCCTGGCTGTTCAGGCCGGCCCGCTAAATCCGGGGTGGCCCCTGAGGAACTGTCGGTAAACCTCGGTTGAGACCGGCCCTGGCCCGGGGCTCCCATGGCCTCTTCACATTGGGCACAAAGGGAGTCTGCCTCCTCGCTCTGCGTGGCTCTAAGGTGGCATGCTGAGCAGAGGCCTAGAGCTTTTATGCCGGAATCAGGAGGTGACGCCTCTGGAGACGCCGGGGCACTTAAGTATTCCATCGCATCTCGCGAATGCAGTGCGCCGGCGCTTATGCGATATGCGCGCTGAGCAATGGCTAACAAGGGCGCCGGACAAGATGCGAACAAAAATATGCTTCCAATAATATGCGCTTAATCACATACGCCCAATAATATGCGGGCGATAATGTGCGCTCAATAATATGCGCTCAATAATAAGCGCCCGATAAGAGGCGCTCAAGAATATGCGCTCGACAATGTACGCTCAAGAATATGCGCTCGACAATAGACGCTCAAGAATATGCACTGAACAGCAGACGCTCAAGAATATGCGCTCAACAATGCAAATACTATGCGTGAACGAACGTAATAACGTACGCTTAAGAACATATACTCTGGATACTATATTATCGCTCTGCGCAAGACTTGCACTGTGCGCCTATCGACGGGCGCCTATCCGTGTGCGGCTTATCACCATGCGCTCAAACAACCCTGTGCGCCTATCCGTGTGCGCTCAATACCTGAACAAGGCAGACAAAATGGCGGCCTCCTCGGCGTGCCGTATGCAGGCAACGCCGCCGATCCTCGCTCCATGGAGACCCGCAAAAGTAAGAGATGTACGCCTTACCTGATCTTCGGCGCTTCCCGGCTGCAACCCGGGCGGTCTCCGGCTGGGGGGGAGAGGGTGAGTACCTTCACCGCCGCGCTCGAGGAAGTGCACCCGCTGCCTCTAAGCCGCCGAACTCGTCTCGCTCGGGGCTAAGTCCTCACCGCGAACGGATCGGGACCGAGGCGCCTCTCAGCCACGCCCGAGCCCTTCTCACTCGGGGGCTAGATCCCTGCCGCGATTCGGCCACCGGACCGAGGCCTAGACCTCCGAGGGACCACGGAAATCACCTCGGGAAACTCAACTGGGGGAGGGACCCGAGGGTATCACCGCAGAAGTGCGGGGCTCGTCTTCTGGTAATCTTCTTAGAAATTGTAGAAAGTAGAAAGTAGATTTGGAAAACACGCTCAGCGAGAGTGAAGGCGCTCCAAACTGCTTTGGAGACGGAAATTACTGAGTTGCTTCACTTCCTGTGGGGGTATATGTACCCATGCTGACGTCAGATCCGTCTCCAACTGCTAGCATGAGCACACTATACCCACTTGTTCTGAGTCCATCTGGCTACACGCCAGGAAATAGGAGCATGGCAAGGATTTACCACTCTTGGACAACTGGCTTAAGACGGCGCCGACTGCCATGTTGGAGGCGTCAACCTCCACGATGAATTGGCGTTGAGGGTCCGGGTGGCAGAGGCAGGTGTCTTGGAGGAAGGCATTCTTCAGATCCTGAAAGGCTCGTACGGCCGTGGCCAACCAATTCTTAGCATCGGCCCCCTTCCTCGTAAGTGCTGTCAGCGGGGCCACCATGATGGAATAGTGGGGAATAAATTGCCGGTAGAAGTTGGCAAAGCAGAGGAACCGCTGCAGCGCCTTGATTCCCACAGGTTGAGGCCAATTCTTGATGGTGGCGACCTTCTCTGGGTCCATATGGAACCCTGTGGAGGATACAATGTACCCCAGAAAGGGTAATGATTCCCGTTCAAATTGGCATAAAGCCGATTCTCTCGCAGTTTCTGAAGTACTTGACGAACATCTTGGCGATTCGCTTTCAAGTCCCTGGAGTATATTAAGACATCATCAAGATAAACAATCACTGAGATGTGCAGCATTTCCCTGAGTACCTCGTTCATGAGGTTCTGAAACACAGCCGGGGCATTGCAGAGGCCGAAGGGCATGACGAGATATTCGTAATGGCCGTCTCGTGTGTTGAATGCTGTCTTCCACTCGTTCCCGGGCCGAATTCTCGATTATATGCCCCCAGGAGATCCAATTTCGTGAAGACCTTGGCTCCTTGTAGCCGATCCAATAGTTCTGGGATCAAGGGTAGCGGGTAGTGGTCACGCCGCGTAATGCTGTTCAGATCGCGGTAATCAATACAGGGTCAGAGGGACCGGTCCTTCTTACCTACAAACTCCGGCCGGGGAGTTTGACGGTCTGATGAACCCTCGGTCCACGTTTTCTTTGATATAAGCAGACATGGCCTGGGTCTCCGGGAGTGATAGTGGGTAAACCAGTGGGTAGACCCTTCCTCGAGGTGGCGTGGTGCCGGGGATCAGGTTGATCGCACAATCGAAGGGCCGGTGCTCGGGGAATAGCTCGGTCTTCTCTTTCGAGAATACATCTCGGAAGGCGTGGTACTGGGGTGGTAGCGCTAGTGGTGTTGTCAAGAGTATCATCAGCGGTCGAGGCCAGGCAGACAGACATTCATTAAAGCAGGTCGGCCCCCAGGACGTAATCTGGAGGGAGTCCCAACTGATCACGGGAGAGTGCTTCCGAAGTCATGGCAGGCCTAACATGACTGGATGTATGGATTTCTCCAGGATGAGGAAGGAGATCTCCTCGAGGTGTAGGAGACCGGTGTGGAGCGTTAGTGGCTGAGTACGAGTGGAAATGGTTCCTGGAAGTGGGGTCCCCTGAAACGAAGACACACGTAAGGGGGGTTTCTGAGGCTGGACCCCAAGCTGGAGTTGCTCTACAGGTCCTGGAGGATAAAGTTCCCCCCAGCTCCGGAGTCCACTAGGGCTGGGTGTCGAAGTTCCCGTCCGGGAGAATCAAGGTTACTGGAACAGTACACGGGGAGGCAGAGGTGGTGTTACCTAGAGTTAACTTCCCGACTGACTCTAGGTCTGAGCGTTTCCCAGACGCTCGTGACAGCGGGCAAGGAAATACCCCTTGCCCCCGCAATAAAAACACAGGCCCTGGGCCCGGCGCCTTCTCCTCTCCTCTTGGGAAATCAGACCCCAGCCCAACTGCATGGGTTCTGCATTGTGCAGCCCCGGGGTGGCCGGAGGAGAATGCCTGGTTCGGGGAGGCGTGGTTCCGGAGCCCCCGAGTTCTCGAGTGGATCTCCTCTTCTGGAACCGGCGTTGGATGCAGCAGTCTATGTGGCCAGCCTGATCAATAAGAACATTCAAGTCGTCCGGGAGATCCCTGGCCGCCAACTCGTCCAGAAGTCGTGGAGAGAGCACCTCCAGGAATATGCCGTGCAGGCTATCGCTTCTCCAGTTCAGCTCGGCAGCCAGGGTCTGAAACTCTACAGCGTACTCCGCCAAGGGACGGTTACCCTGCCGTAGCTGGAGTAATTCAGACGCGGCTGTGGGTCCGCGGGAGGGCTCGTGAAAGATCCGTCGAAAAGAAGTGACGAACTGAACTAAGTTGGCTAAGCGAGGATCCTGGCGCTCCCATAGGGAAGAGGCCCAAGCCAATGGCCTCCCATCCAAGAGGGATATCATGTAGCTTGTTTTGATCTGGTCAGTGGGAAACTGCGCTGGTAATAGGTTGAAACGGATATAACATTGGTTCAAGAATCCGCGACACATTTTAGCGTCCCCTGAGGACCGCGAAGGTGCTGGCATCTGTATGGGCGAGGACGGCCCTGCATTAGGGATGGCTACCGGTACAGGGGAACCGGAAGCGGCAGCTCCTTCCACCCGGTTCGCTAACCTCTGCTCAGTTGCCACCAGTGAGTCAAGGCAAGTTTTCTGCTGTTGCAACCTCTGTGCAATTCCCAGGATGGCTTTCAAGGTCGAGAGGTACGCCAGATCCATGGCCTTGCAAACTGTTTTGTTCGTGGACCCTTGGGCCGGCTGAGACTGCAGGTGTCGTGCTGTGGATACCCAGAGTGGGCGTGGGTGGGAGGCGGCGCTGAGGAGAGACTTCGAAGACGGCTTCACCACTGGAAGCCCGAGGTCCCCCCAGGAGGAGCCCATAGGGACCCGGGCCTCTTGGTCTTAGGTGGATCCTATGCGACCAAGGATCAAAAGAGCAATGATGAGATGGCGCCCAGGAGGTCAGGAGAGACTTCATCCTTGGAAGCCCGCGGTCCCCCCCGGGAGGAGCCCATGAGGACCCAAGCCGCTGGGGTTTAGGAGAACCCTCCAGGCGGGGATGAACAAGTACCTGCGGCAGTGGGAAGAGACGAAACCGAAGTCCAGGAACAAGCCAAGGTCAGGAGCCAGGAATCAGACGTCGGATGCCAAAACCAGGGACGGAAGCAGAAGCCAGAGTCGAAGAACAAAGCAAGGTCAGGAGCCAGGAATCAGACGTCAGGAACAAGCAGGAACCGGGAAGCAGGAAGCACAACTAGCTACTCCAAAGAGTCAACCTCGTTGCAAGGCACTGGCTAGCTGTGGCGGCCGGATTTAAATAACCCGGCAGTGTCTGACGCCAGCAGGGAGGCGTCCTCTGTTTTTCCGCGCTGGCCCCTTTAAATAGAGAGCCCCTGCGAGCGCACCTAGGGGGTGGGGCCAGCAGCGGATTGCCGGCGGCGTCTCCCTAGCAGGGGGGATGCCACAGTAGGCCGTGTCTCAGGCATCGGTGGCCGCGTCTTGGGTTTGGCGGGCCGGAGGGAGCTCCCGCGGACAGAGCGGACCGGGTGGTGAGTGGAGATCCCGGGGCATGACCAGGGATTGCAACAGACAGGGTCTGCTTGCCCACCGGAACTCCCAGTTTGGTTTTATCAAAGGAGATAAAAAGTTGGGTGGACTTTCTATGGGCTGCAGTGCGGTCTAAATAGAAGGCTAGCGCATGTTTGCAATCCAAGTGCCTGCTCATCTAGTTGTGAGTGAGGTTTTGGGAAAAAGGTAGGAAGTATCATGGACTGAAATGGAAATCAGAAACTACCTTTGGCAGAAATTTTAGGTGAGTGCGGAGTACCACACGATTGTGGAGGAATTTGGTATAAGGTGGGTATGTGACTAATGCCTGTAGCTCACTGACTCTGCGAGCTGATGTTATAGCAACTAGAAAGATCACCTTCCAAGTGAGATGTCTGAGCTCGCAGGAGTGTAGGGGCTCGAACGGAAGTCGCATGAGTTGTGCTAGCACAACACTGAGGTCCCATGACGCAATTGGGGGACACAGTGGAGGCTTCAAATGGAGTAAGCCTCTCATAAAGCGCCCTACCAGAGGTTGCGCCGAAATTGGGGCATCTCCTATACCTTTGTGGTAAATGGCTATGGCACTTAAATGCACTCGGATGGAAGAAGTTTGTAGGCCAGATTCCGAGAGGTGCCAGAGGAAGTCCAGGAACCTTGTTGTGGGGCAGGAAAAGTGATCTGTTTCTTTTGTCGTGCACCACAAGGAGAATCTTTTCCACTTGGAATGATAAGATTTCCTAGTAGAAGGCTTCAGTGAAACTACGAGGACCTGGGACACATCGTTAGAAAGGTCAAGTGATTGCAGAATCAACCTTTCAACATCCATGCTGTCAGAGACAGAGAGTGGAGGTTCAGAAGACGCAACAGTCCATTGTTCTGTGTTATTAGAATTGGATCTGTGCCCAAGTGAATTGGTTGCTGGGCTGAGAGGTTACGAAGGATGGGAAACCAAATCTGCCGCGGCCAGTATGGGGCTATGAGAATCATTGTGCCCCGGTCTTGTCGTAACTTCACGAGAGTCTTGCTGATGAGTGGAATTGGAGGGTATGCGTATAGAAGACCCGTTGTCCACGAGAGGGCGAAGGCATCTCTTGGAGGTGTCGTGCAACTGCAGTATAAGAGTAGAATTGGTCTACTTTGTAGTGAATTGTGGCAAAGAGGTCTATGTGTGGACGGCTCCACTGATGGAAAATCATGTTCGCTACAATGGGATCTAGGGACCATTCGTGGGGATGAAAGGTCCGGCTGAGATAGTCCGCCAACACATTGTCCACGCCTGCCAGGTAGGTTGCTCTCAGTAACGAGAGAGAGAGATGCGCCGCCTCCTGGCATAGCAAGTAAGAACCTGTGCCCCCTCGCTTGTTGAGGTACCACATCACTACCTGGTTGTCTGTTTGAATTAGGATTACCTTGTTGGATAGGCAATCCTGAAATCCGAATAGGGCATATCGTATCACCCTGAGCTCCAGAAAATCGATCTGGTGGTTTCATTCTTCTGAGGTCCAAGTTCCCTGGGTTTGTAGGTTGTTGACATGGGCTCCCCACCCCAGGTTGGAGGCATCTGTGGTTAATGTAATCTGAAGCTCTAGAGGTTGAAAAGGTAGTCCTATCTGAAGACTGGACGCCTGTATCCACCAAGCTAGTGAAAGTTGAAGCTGGCTGGTGACATGGACAATGTGAGACATATGTTGATGTGATTGGGACCATTGGGACTTTAAAGTCCATTGTGTTACTCTCATGGCTAGCCGAGCCATTAGGGTAATGTGAACAGTAGAAGCAATGTGTCCTAGCAAAGTTAGCAGGTGATGCGCTGTAGTAGTGCGGCGAGTCTGTATTGCTTTTGCTAATGTTGACAGTGTGCATGCCCGGTCCTACGGGAGGACCGCCCTGGCTTGAACTGTGTTGAGATCTGCTCCGATGAACAAGAGGGTGCGTGACGGAGTCAGATGTGATTGGGATAGTTTATGAGAAACCCCAAGTATTGTAGTAGGCTTATGGTAATACGGAGGGATTGAAATGCCTCCACGACCCACCGGATCCCGGTTTTCATCCCTACTCTGTACTCCTGCACCCCCTGTATATATTTGTACACCTTATATCACCATATATATATTTTGTACATTTATATTCTGGACTCATGTACCCCTTGTATTTTGCACTCCTGCACCTTATTTAACCATATATATTTGCACTTGAACTATATTTAACCTGTGTTACTTAGATGTTACCGTTCCTCTCGTTTTCTCTCCTTCTTCTATTTTTGTTGGGGTCCCCTTTCCGACCCCCAGTTATTCTTAGCTCTCCAACTCCCCCCCCCCCCCCCGTTATTTGTAATTTCCACCTTTTGTTAACAAGTAAACCGATATGATGTGTATTTTAATGTCGGTATAGAAAAACTGTAAAATAAATAAATAAATAAATAAATAAATACATAAATAAATAAATAAATAGTTAGTTAGTTAGTATACCTGGATTTTCAGAAGGCGTTTGACAAAGTTCCTCATGAGAGGCTTCTAAAAAAAGTAAAAAGTCATGGGATAGGTGGCAATGTCCTTTCATGGATTGCAAACTGGCTAAAAGACAGGAAACAGAGAGTAGGATTAAATGGACAATTTTCTCAGTGGAAAGGAGTGGACAGTGGAGTGCCCCAGGGATCTGTATTGGGACCCTTACTTTTCAATATATTTATAAATGATCTGGAAAGAAATACGACGAGTGAGATAATCAAATTTGCAGATGACACAAAATTCTTCAAAGTAGTTAAATCACAAGCAGATTGTGATAAATTGCAGGAAGACCTTGTGAGACTGGAAAATTGGGCATCCAAATGGCAGATGAAATTTAATGTGGATAAGTGCAAGGTGATGCATATAGGGAAAAATAATCCATGCTATAATTACACAATGTTGGGTTCCATATTAGGTGCTACAACCCAAGAAAGAAATCTAGGCGTCATAGTGGATAACACATTGAAATCGTCGTTTCAGTGTGCTGCGGCAGTCAAAAAAGCAAACAGAATGTTGGGAATTATTAGAAAGGGAATGGTGAATAAAACAGAAAATGTCATAATGCCTCTGTATCGCTCCATGGTGAGACCGCACCTTGAATACTGTGTACAATTCTGGTCGCCGCATCTCAAAAAAGATATCATTGCGATGGAGAAGGTACAGAGAAGGGCTACCAAAATGATAAGGGGAATGGAACAACTCCCCTATGAGGAAAGACTAAAGAGGTTAGGACTTTTCAGCTTGGAGAAGAGACGACTGAGGGGGGATATGATAGAGGTGTTTAAAATCATGAGAGGTCTAGAACGGGTAGATGTGAATTGGTTATTTACTCTTTCGGATAGTAGAAAGACTAGGGGGCACTCCATGAAGTTAGCATGGGGCACATTTAAAACTAATCGGAGAAAGTTCTTTTTTACTCAACGCACAATTAAACTCTGGAATTTGTTGCCAGAGGATGCGGTTAGTGCAGTTAGTATAGCTGTGTTTAAAAAAGGATTGGATAAGTTCTTGGAGGAGAAGTCCATTACCTACTATTAAGTTCACCTAGGGGCGGATTTTAAGAGCCCTGCTCTCCTAAATCCGCCCAAATCCGGGCGGATTTAGGCGAGCAGGGCCCTGCGCGCCGGTGAGCCTATTTTACATAGGCCTACCGGCGCGCGCAGAGCCCCGGGACTCGCGTTAGTCCCGGGGTTTTCTGAGGGGGGCGTGTCGGGGGCGGGCCCGAACCGCGCTGCGTTTTCGGGGCGTGTCGGGAGCGTTCCGGGGGCGGGCCCGGGGGCGTGGCTACGGCCCGGGGCGGTCCGGGGGCGTGGCCGAGCCCTCTGGACCCCACCCCCAGGTCGCGTCCCGGCGCGCTAGCGGCCCGCTGGCGCGCGGGGATTTATGTCTCCCTCCGGGAGGCTTAAATCCCCCGACAAAGGTAAGGGGGGGTTTAGACAGGGCCGGGCGGTTGGGTTAGGTAGGGGAAGGGAGGGGAAGGTGAGGGGAGGGCAAAAGAAAGTTCCCTCCGAGGCCGCTCCGATTTCGGAGCGGCCTCAGAGGGAACGGGGGTAGGCTACGCGGCTCGGCGCGCGCCGGCTATACGGAATTGATAGCCTTGCGCGCGCCGATCCAGGATTTTAGCGGCTACGCGCGTATCTGCTAAAATCCCGCGTACTTTTGCTTGCGCCTGATGCGCCAGCAAAAGTACGCCAAATCGCGCGGTTTGAAAATCTACCCCCTAGAGAATAGCCACTGCCATTAGCAATGGTAACATGGAATAGACTTAGTTTTTGGGTACTTGCCAGGTTCTTGTGGCCTGGATTGGCCACTGTTGGAAGCAGGATGCTGGGCTTGATGGACCCTTGGTCTGACCCAGTATGGCATGTTTTTATGTTTCTTATGTTCTTATGAAATACTATCTCCTTGGATGGACTCTTGAGCAGCCAATCGCCTAGATATGGATAGACGTGAATACTGTACTGCCTTAGGGAAGTTGCTACTACTGCCAGACATTTCGTGAATACCCAAGTTGTTGATGCTAGGCCGAACAGCAGCAGCACCCGGTATTGGAAATATCTGTGACCTACTATGAATCTGAGGTATTTTCGATGAGGACGGTATATGGCTATGTGGGCATATGCCTCCTGAAGATCTAGAGAGCAGAGCCAATCTCCCTTTTGTAGGAGAGGGAGCATGGTGCCCAAGGTAACCATCCTGAACTTTTCCTTGCGGAGATGTTTGTTTAGGGCATGGAGGTCCAGAATAGGACGTATGCTGCCTGTCTTTTTTGGAATCAGAAAATATCGAGAGTAGAACCCTTTTCCTCGCTGCAGTCGGGGAACAGGTTCCACGGTGTTGGGACGCAGGAGGATCGAGAGTTCTGCCTCGAGAAGTGGATTATGGTCGGTTAGACTCCACGCCGGACGTGGTGGAGAGTCCAGTGGAAGTGTAAGGAAGTTCAGATGGTAACCATGGGCAACCACAGAAAGGACCCTTTGGTCGGTGATGATTGTGTGCCATGTGTTGGCAAAGTGGCACAGGGGGCCTCCCACAGGAAAGGGTGTTGGAGGCAGGGGTTGACTGCTGCTCTCTAGAAGAGAGTCAAAACCCTGACACCAGACCAGTCTGCGGAGCTGGTTGGGGTTTTCGGGCCCTGTATTGCTGAGGCTGTCCTCTTTGAGAGGGTCTGGGTGGTTGAGCACGGGATGGAGGAGGGTAATACCTATGTGCTTTAAAGATAGCCTTCTAGGTTCCCATCTAAATGACCTCTTGGCAGTAGATGAGAAATCCGAGGGAACAGTGGACAGCTGGCGCAAGGTCTCATGGTGATCTCTGAGTTGCGCCACTGTCTCCTGAATTTTCTCGCCAAACAAATTGTCCCCTGTGCATGGAAGGTCTGCCAACCTTTCCTGGACTTTCCTGGCATAGGTCAGAAGATTTGAGCCATGACCAGCGTCTGGCGCTTATTCCCGTCACTGAGACTCTGGAGGCAGTCTCAAAGATGTCAAACGCTGCCCTGACCTCGTGCTTTCTAGCATCAAGCCCTTTTTGGAGGATTGTAGTTAGGCCCCCCTGAAATTCCTCCAGCAGGGTCTCTGAGAAGTCCTGGACTTGTTTCCAGAGATTCCTTGAGAATTAAGTCATGTATAGCTGGTAGGCTGCTATATGTGCCATAAGCATAGATCCCTGGAACACTCTTCAGCCGCAGGCATCCAAGGACTTCTGTTCCTTACCAAGAGGGGCAGAAGCATGAGGCCAGGATCTCTTGGCCTTCTTCTGGGAGGACTCAACCACCACAGAGTGGTGAGGTAGCTGGCTTTTTGAAACGGTGTAACAAGTCGAGGAGTATTTCGTGGACTAGGACTGCCATCACTTCCTTGAGTGCATCCATGAACTGAAGCACCTCCAGCATTTTATGCCTAGCATCCTCCTCCATTTACAGTTTATAAGGGATGTTTCAGACATCTCTTTTATGAAGTTGGCAAATTTGAGGTCTTCTGGAGGGAAGCGGCGGTGCTCCTGGGGGTGAAGGCTCTGAAAGAAGATCCTCGGAGTCTTGATAGTCAGAGCAATCATCACCCCAGGGATCGTATGGTGGATCTCCTCCACTCTGCAGGCCTTCAGGTGGAGTACTAAAATAATAACCCAAAAAAGCTGAAAAATGGAAACAAATCACTATATAAAGATTCAGCTATGTAAGGAACTCTTATAGAGGTGTGAAATGCAACCGTCATAAATGGCCACAGAATGCTTGTTGGCTTATGTTATGAAGCCCGTATAGCACTGGGCTTATCTAATCATAGGTTGCTACAACACTTGATATGCACCGTCCAGGACTAAATCTTAAATGCAAACTACTTCAGGATTATTCACATTAGTCGTTGTCGTGTGGATCAAGATAAGTGCAAGCATCAGTTAGTTTGCATTTAAGATTTAGCCCTGGACGGTGCATATCAAGTGTTGTAGCAACCTATGATTAGATAAGCCCAGTGCTATATGGGCTTCATAACATAAGCCAACAAGCATTCTGTGGCCATTTATGACGGTTGCATTTCACACCTCTATAAGAGTTCCTTTCATAGCTGAATCTTTATATAGTGGCCTTCAGATGGAGGCAGAGGCCCAAACCCAGCCGGATCTGGAGGTAGCACTGATGGGAAGGATGGAGACACCGAAGCAGGAGGAGGTGGCACCGAGGACAGATGTGGCACCGATGGTATCGATGTTTTCGATGGGCGTCGGGATGGAAGTAGACCCGATGGTCCTGGAATCGGCCCCGGCATCGGTGGACGCTCTTCCTCGTCCGAAGACAAAGGAATCGGGATTGGTGCCAATGGAGGAATCAATGTCTTCAGAGGCGCCGCTGGTCCAGAAGGAATGGGAACCGATGGAAGTGCACCGATCAAGGTATCCAATCGCTCGAGGAGTGGAGCCAGCATGGTAGACACCGGATCAGGCGTCGGCATGGGAGTCGGCACCGGTAGCAATGAAGTGCTTGGAGTACTGCCTCTTGGACGATCCAGTCCAATTCTTCCCGAAAAGCTGGTGTTGGCAACACAGCAGTTGGGGTTGGAGGCTGAGTAGGTGTTGCCGGAGGGTCCACAGGAATTTGTGGAATCTCGGCTCCCAGCACCAGTTCAGGTGGGGAACGCCTCAGTATCCCGGGTCCAGAGGAGGATGGGGGCTCCTCTCCCCGGGACTTCTTGGACGGTGGCTTCGTCAATGCCGATGTTGATGGCTTGTTGGTGCCGGCATCAGATAAAGGCTCATGTCGGTGTCGATGACGGTGCTTTTTTCGATGCTCGGTCCGGTCCTTCTCTGGCACCGAGGACGAAGATGTCGATGCCTTTGAGCGCGAAGATGCCGGTGACGGCCGGTCACCAGTGTCTCGATGGTGTTGAGACATCGATGGTGACGGAGTCGAGGAAGAAGACGGCTTCTGACTCAGTGGACTCTTGGCCAGAGTAGATGGAGACGAGCACTTAGATTTGAACAGGTGTCCCATCTTTTCTAAGCAGGCCCTGCAGCCTTTTGGAGTCATTTGGGCGCAACTGGTGCAACGTTGGACATCGTGAGAAGGCCCCAAGCATAACACGCAGACATCATGAGGAACCGTAATGGACATAGTCCTCGGACACTCAGGGCACTTCCGAAAACCGGTCGCCATTTTTCGAAAAAATAAGCGCGACGTGCGGTTGGTGGTCGTCTGGCACCGATGAGAGCACCGTCAGGAACCGACCGCAACGAACAAGGTAAAAACTTACCAGCGTTAGCAGAGGTCGACGGTTGATGGGGGCCCCGGGATGGTAAAAAAGTTTTGAAATTTTTAAGAAAAGTTCCATGAGGAAAAACGTTGTGAGAAATTCTCACAGAGCTCCTGAGAACAATGAGGCAACTGCTGCATGGAAAAAAAGAATGAAAGGGGACCCCTGCTAGATGCAGGGTTAGTAGCATGCTGGGCATGCTCAGTGTGCCAGTCAAAGTTCTAGAAACTTTGACAAACGTGTTCCATGATAGGGCTCCATCGATGATGTACCCATATGTGAGGACTACCATCCTGCTTGTCCTGGGAGAAGACTCAGAACCAAGGTCAGGAAATATTTATCTACGGAGAGGGTGGTGGATGCCTGGCTCACCCTTGCGGAAAAGGTGAAGATGAAACAGTCAAAGAATTCAAAGGGGCATGGGAGGAAGGCCTTTGCCTGTGTGGCATTCAGATCCGCCCCTATGAAGGATAGGGTTTGAGATGGAACTAGTTTGGACTTGGCATAGTTGACTGGAAACACGAGAGATAGAAGTGTATTGAGGGTTAGACGTAAGGATTCTAGTGCATGGTTTTGGGTCGGAGCCCTTATCAACCAATCGTCGAGATAGGGGTAGACATGGATTCCTTGACCCCTCAGGTAGGCCGCGACCACTACGGGCACTTGGTGAAGACTCGAGGTGCGGACACCAGGCCGAAAGGGAGGACCCTGTACTGGAAGTGCCTGGGGCCAACTAGGAACCGAAGGAATTTTCGGTGAGATGGAGTGATGGCAATGTATGTGTCCTGAAGATCTAGAGATCAAAGTTGGTGCAGCGTTTCATGGTGGTCCTTTTGCTGCGCCACTATTTCTTGGATTTTGTCTCCGAAGAGATTATCTCCAGCACAAGGTAGGTCTGCTAACTGGTCTTACACCTCTCGTCGTAGGTCTGAGGATTTCAGCCAGGCCCACCTTCTTGCACTAATCCCCGCTGCAGACACTCTGGAGGCAGTGTCAAAAATATCATAGGCAGCGCGGACTTCATGCTTGCCAGCATCTAGGCCTTTCTGAGTCAGAGCACTGAGTTGATCCTGGAATTGTTCTGGTAAAGAGTCAGAGAAATCTTGGATCTTCTTGAAAATGTCTCTGATATACTGGGTCATGTATAACTGGTAGGAAGCAATGCAAGAAATGAGCAAAACACAAGGCATGGACATTGGCACTGTCTCTCAGGGCGCCCTACTCAAGCCACCCGCGGGACTGAGTTGCAGACCACCCTGTCCCATTGCGCGCCCTACACAGCCCTTGCAGGCTGGTCACGGACCACGAGGAGAACGGGACAGCGCAGGAAAGATCCAGGTCATGACGGCTCGAGAGCGCAGGACACCAGTCCACCTGCAGGCCACTCCAACCCGGGAAAGACGTCGTCCGAGGGAGTCCGGCCCACAGGACCAGAAGGCTCAGGAGCGTAAAAGACGAGACGCAGGAACACACATCAGGACGTGGAGGAACATAGCGAGACATCACAACATGGACCGGGACCTCAGGCGGAACACCAAGACATGAAGACGTGATAGAAGGCAGATGAGACGAGGAGCTCCACGAAGACAGAAGACCTTACAAGGTTCTGGCAGGCAGGAGCCTCCAGAGGGAAGTCACCACGATGCAAGGCGAAGAACAGACTGACGAAGCAGCCTTTATAGGGCTGAAGCAGGAAGTCCCATCAAAGGTGGGGCCAGCACACTTCCTGTGCCTGGCCCTTTAAATCTTGCAGAAAGGCGCGCACCGGCGCCTAAGGGAAGCAAGCAGGAAGCTGTGCAGGACCGCGGACAGCGGCCTGCACTGACGTCGACGTGGGAAGAGGCAGGGCTGGGCCTAAACGCAGGCCCTGACGTCAACAGCGGCTCCAGCCGCCAGGAGGATCCCGGGGCTTGCGGCCTAGCGCCGCAAAGATGGCATCAGCGTCGGGGGCAGTCCCAGGCCGCAACGAAGGCTGGAAAGTCCGCGGCTCCGGCCGCGATGAAGAGGAGAAGCACAGGCGGCTTCCAAGCCGCATGAGGAAGGAAAAAGTCCACGACTCCTGCTGCGCGGGGGGGGGCCGACATCGGCAGCATCGCGCCGTGAAGAAAAAGCAGCATGGGGTGAGTAAGCGGAGCCTGCTCGTGGGGAGACCTGTGGGCAGTGCGTTCATAACAGTACCCCCTCCTCAAAGTCCCCCTCCTCAAACCTCCTATCAACAGTTCGAGGATAAGGGTATCAGTCCATACCGGATGGAGGTATTCGAGGGTCCAAAAAATGGAAGCTGGTAACTCCGGGGAAAGTATGAACAGAACAAGCAAAAGCAGCAGAAACACAAAAGACAAACCACAGGAAACCAGACAAAAGAACAAGCAAAACAGAACACACAACACAAAAGGCGAACAACCACCAACCAAAACAAACAGCACAACCCACAAAAATAAACAGCACAACCAACAAAAACAACAAAACACACCGCAGCCACACAAGCAACCCAACACACAGCAACCAACATACCAACCAAACATACAGCAGCCGCACATGCAACCAAACCAACACAGCATACGGCGCAAACACACCAACACCATGCCACCAATCAAACATATAGCAACCGCACACACAACCAAACCAACCCTAGCACACAAACAACATACAGCAGCAACACACACAACCACAGCCGCAAACGAGTGCAACCACAACCAACAACACAAACAAGCGCACCAAACAACACAAACAAGCGAACCACCAAACAGCAAACAAGCGAACAAGCACCAACAAGCACACAGCAGCCACACACGCAACCACCAGCAAACACACAGCAGCCAATACAACACCGCGCAACCAACCAAACGCCACCAAACATACAGCAGCCGCACACGCAACCAACCAACACAGCGCAACCAAATAACCAACACAACCAACCATAACACAGACAAGCGCACCCACAAAAACACAGCACAACCAAAGCAACCCTGGCACACATACAACAGCAACACACCCAACCACCGCCACACACAACAGCGACAATCAACAAGGAGCCAAACAGAACAATCACAGCAAAAGCGAGCCACACAACACAGCACAAACAAACAAACCGAACACAGCACAAACAAGCGCAACCAACACACAGCGCAACCAACCACACACAGCGCCAACGAGCAAACAACCACACCAACATACAACGCAAGCAACCATACAGCACAACACATACAGACAGCACAAACAATACAAAACAAAACAGACAGCACAAACAATACAAAACAGACAGCACAACCAATACAAAACAGACAGCACAAACAATAGCACAACCTACAAACAAAACATACAGCACAAAGAACAAAACAAACCAACATACACACACACCACAAACACGCGCACCAACAAACAGCACAAACAAGCGAACCCCCAAACAGCACAACCAAGCGCAACTAACCAACACCCACAGCACAGACAAACTATCAACCAACCAACCACACCCAGCACAAACAAGCCAAACACAAAAACATACGGTACAAACGAGTGCAACCATACCAACCTACAACGCAAGCAACACATACAGACAACACACACAGACAGCACACACAATACAAAACAAAACAAAACAGACAGCACAGACAATACAAAACGAACAAACGAGCAACAAGCAAGAGCCAACAAGAAGCACCCAGAAACACCAAGAAGACCTGGGGGAGGGAACTCAGGGCGGGCAAAGAAAAACCAGCAAAACCAGTAGGGGTGCAGGCGCCTCTGCAGGTCGTAAAACCCCAACCTGGCAACATGATGACAAAAAGTCTGGATGCAGGCGCCTCCTGCAGGTCGTTGCAAAAAAGAAATCCAGACAGCTGGTGCCTCCAGAAGGTCGTAACTATGGCAAACTGGCACCTCCAGTAGGTCGTATACATAAAAAATCCTGAAAAAATTTTTACAGTCCCATAACAGTCCAGAAACACAAACAAGACTCAGGGAACAAGGCAAATCCATCGCTGAAACACCGTTGGACACATGGCCTTGCATTCTGTTACGTAAGGGGTGGTTTTGTGCCCTTGGGCCTCAGCTCGGGCCCAGACCTTCAGGGCCGAGCCAAGGGTTGACGGTGGCTCCGCATGGCTGACAGTCTGACCCTCTGCCAGGCCGGCAAGCTCCCAAGGCCAACATCAGAGGATGTTGGAAGTTGAATGGTCCTCCGACCATTCCGAGCCCTTTCGGACCTGCTGCGAACAGCATGGAGCAGCAGGCCTGGCCTGAGGTTGAGGGCAGATGGCCTTGACACGAAGAAATGACAATGATTGATGCGACGGCATCAAGACAAAGACACTGGGTTGATGCAACGGTATCCTTGGACGAAGACACGGGGTTGATGCAACAGCATCCTTGGACGAATACAGAGGGTTGATGCAACGGCATCCATGATGAAGACACATGGCTGATGCAACGGCATCCATGACGAAGACACATGGCTGATGCAACGGCATCCATGACAAAAAACTTGACATCCAATTAGGCAAAACACAAGGCATGGACATTGGCAGTGTCTTCTCAGGGCGCCCTACTCAGGCCACCCGCGGGACTGAGTCGCGGACCACCCTGTCCCACTGCGCGCCCTACACAGCCCTTGCAGGCTGGTCACGGACCACGAGGAGAACAGGACAGCGCAGGAAAGATCCAGGACATGACGGCTCGAGAGCGCAGGACACCAGTCCACCTGCAGGCCACTCCAACCCGGGAAAAACATCGTCCGAGGGAGTCCAGCCCACAGGACCAGAAGGCTCAGGAGCGTAAAAGACGAGACGCAGGAACACACATCAGGACGTGGAGAAACATAGCGAGACATCACAACATGAACAGGGACCTCAGGTGGAACACCAAGACATGAAGACGTGGTAGAAGGCAGACAAGGCGAGATGCTTCACGAAGACAGAAGACCTTACAAGGCTCTGGCAGGCAGGAGCCTCCAGAGGGAAGTCACCACGATGCAAGGCGAAGAACAGACTGATGAAGCAGCCCTTTATAGGGCTGAAGCAGGAAGTCCCATCAAAGGTGGGGCCAGCACACTCCCTGTGCCTGGCCCTTTAAATCTTGCAGAAAGGCGCGCACCGGCACCTAAGGGAAGCAAGCAGGAAGCTGTGCAGGACCGCGGACAGCGGCCTGCACAGATGTCGACGTGGGAAGAGGCAGGGCTGGGCCTAAACGCAGGCCCTGACGTCAGCACTGGCTCCTGCCGCTGCAGGAAGCCCCGAGGGCGGCTCCAGCCGTCAGGAGGATCCCGGGGCTTGCGGCCTAGTGCCGCAAAGATGGCATCAGCATCGGGGGCGGTCCCGGGCCGCATGAGGAAGTAAAGTCCGCGGCTCCTGCCGCGCGGGGGGGGCTGACATCGGCAGCATTACGCTGCGAAGAAAAGGCAGCATGGGGTGAGTAAGCAGAGCCTTCTCGCGGGGAGACCCGCGGGCAGTACGTTCATAACAACTGGTTGATGGATAAAAGGCAGCATGTGATGGTAAATGGAACCTACTCTGAAGAGAGAACTGTGTTAAGTGGAGTGCCGCAAGGATCAGTGTTGGGACCGGTCCTGTTCGATATCTTTGCGAGTGACATTGCAGAAGGGATAGAAGGTAAAATTTGCCTTTTTACGGATGATATTAAGATCTGCAAAAGAGTGGACACACTGGAAGGAGTAGAGAGAATGAGAAGTGATTTAAGGAAGCTTGAAGAGTGGTTGAAGATATGGCAGCTGGGATTCAATGCCAAGAAGTGCAGAGTCAAGGATTTGGGGTGTGGTAATCCAAAAGAGTTGTACATGATGGCGGGTGAAGGGTTGTTGTTCACGGAGCAAGAGAGGGACCTTGGGGTGATAGTGTCTAGCGATCTGAAGACGGTAAAGCAATGTGACAAGGTGATAGCTAAAGCCAGAAGAATGCTAGGCTGCATAAAGAAAGGAATAACCAGTAAGAAAAAAGGTGATAATCCCCTTGTACAGATCCTTGGTGAGGCCTCACCTGGAGTATTGTGTTCAAAAGAAAATTATTCCTTACCTGCTAATTTTCGTTCCTGTAGTACTTAGGATCAGTCCAGACCGTGGGTTATGTCCCCCGTCCAGCAGATGGAGTCAGAGCAAACTTCCGAGGGTGCTGACATATAAGCAGGTGCACCCTCCAGGGATCCTCAGTATCGAGAATATCAAAGCCCAGAGAAAAAAACACTAGACAGAAAAGTAGGATGGATCAAGCACCAATCAAATTGTAACCACATGAACACATAACCAATGCAACTTGCAAGGAGAACTGTGAAGAACTAAGCAACAACAAAAACATCAGAATGTAGGAGTTGGAGGGACAGGAGATAGAACGTACACGAGCAGGCGTCTGACCATCACTTAACAAACCCGGGTGGGCGTCTGGACTGATCCTAAGTACTACAGGAACGAAAATTAGCA
Organism: Rhinatrema bivittatum; assembly: GCF_901001135.1. NCBI lineage: Eukaryota > Metazoa > Chordata > Amphibia > Gymnophiona > Rhinatrematidae > Rhinatrema > Rhinatrema bivittatum. The sequence goes on along the minus strand of NC_042616.1, from coordinate 415,780,787 downwards.
GGTAAGGAATAATTTTCTTTTCCCTGTACGTACTAGGATCAGTCCAGACCGTGGGATGTACCAAAGCTTCCCTAAACCGGGTGGGTCCCTGAAGACCCTGCTCGGAGAACCCTGTCCCCAAAGGAACCCGACTCACCTACCGGTAGTTGCAACCGGTAATGCTTCGAGAAGGTGTGCAGCGACTTCCATGTAGCCGCGCGACAGATTTCCTGAATTGGAACATGTTGAGACTCCGCCCGGGACGTGGCCAGGGCACGCAACGAATGAGCCCGGACTCCCTCCGGGGGAGCCTTCCCGGCACCTATGTAGGCCGAGGACACCGCTTCCTTGAGCCACCTTGCGATAGTCGTCCTAGACGCTTGCAGTCCCTTCTTGTTACCGGACCAAAGCACAAAGAGATGGTCGGACGCCCGGAACTCATTGGTCACTTCCAGGTAGTGCAGCAGAGAGCGCTTCACGTCGAGACGCCGGAGGGCCTGGGGCGCATCCGCCGGGAAGGCCGGCAGCTCCACCCACTGGTTCAAGTGGAAGGAGGACACCACTTTAGGTAGGAACGAAGGGACCGTTCGAATGGAAACTCCCGAGTCCGTGAAGCGTAGAAACGGTTCCCGGCACGAGAGCGCCTGAAGCTCGGAGATGCGCCTCGCCGAGGCTATGGCAACCAGGAACACCGTCATAAGTGTGACGTCCTTAAGGGAGGCCTGCCGCAGCAGTTCGTAGGGAGCCTTACCAAGGATCCGGAGAACCAGGTTGAGATTCCAGGAGGGATAGGGATGGCGCACCGGCGGCCGCAGGTGCTTGACTCCTTTGAGGAAGCACGAGACGTCCGGATGAGACAAAGGATCTGGATTTCCAGTGGTACGAGCCAGGGAGGCTAGAGCAGAGACTTGCACCCGCAGGGAGTTGTAGGAGAGACCCTTCTCCAAGCCCTCCTGGAGGAAGGCCAGGACCTGACGGAGCGAAGGTGCCGTCGCGGAGGCTCCATGTCCAGCACACCAGACCTCAAACACCTTCCGGACCCGTACATAGGCGACTGAAGTGGAGGTCTTACGTGCCTTGAGAAGAGTGTCTACCACGGTTACTGCGTATCCCTTGCGCAGGAGACTCTGCCTTTCAAAAGCCAAGCCGCGAGACAAAAGTGTTCCGCCTGGTCCGAAAATACCGGACCCTGATGGAGCAGCCGCGGAAGGTGTGACAATCGCAGAGGTCCGTCCACTACCAGGTTGAGTAGATCCGCAAACCACGGGCGCCGCGGCCATTCTGGCGCCACCAGGATGACCTGCCCTGGATAATCTTCTATCCTCCACACCACCTTGCCCACCAGAGGCCACGGCGGGAAGACGTACAGCCGAAGATGAGGGGGCCAGGGTAGCACCAGGGCGTCCACTCCTTCCGCCCCGTGATCTCTTCTCCGACTGTAAAACCGCGGGGCCTTTGCGTTGCCCGACGTTGCCATGAGGTCCATGGCGGGAGTTCCCCAGCGCCGAGTGATGATCGACATTGCCTCGTCGGAGAGAACCCATTCCCCCGGGTCCAACGTCTGCCGACTCAGGTAGTCCGCCTGAATATTGTCCACGCCTGCGATGTGGGAGGCCGCCAGGCGGTCGAGGAACCGCTCCGCCCAGGCCATGAGACGGGCCGCTTCGAGGGCCACCCCCGGGCTCTTGGTGCCTCCCTGTCGGTTGATGTAGGCTACCGTGGTCGCATTGTCCGAGAGAACCCGGACCGCACGTTGCCGGATGAGAGGCAGGAATTGGATGAGCGCCAAACGGACTGCTCTGGTCTCCAGGCGGTTGATCGACCAGGACGCCTGTTCCTGTGTCCACTGCCCCTGAGCTGAGCTTCGGAGACACACGGCCCCCCAGCCGGTCAAACTGGCATCGGTAGTGACCACAATCCATTCCGGCGACTCCAGGGGACAGCCCTGCGCCAGGTTCCTGGGGTCTAGCCACCAACGAAGGCTGAGTCTGGCCTCCGGCGGAAGAGGTAGTATCGCCTGATAGTCCTGCGAGACCGGTTTCCACCGCGAGAGTAGCGCCATCTGTAGGGGCCTCAGGTGTGCAAAGGCCCAAGGTACCAGGTTGATTGCGAAGGCCATCGAGCCCAGGATCTGCAGGTAATCCCTCGCTATTGGAACCTGGAGAGCGGCAAAATGGAGAATTTGCTCCCTCAGCGACTGGGCCTTGTCCGGCCGCAAGAAGACCTTGCCTTGAGCTGTGTCGAAGCGTGCTCCGAGGAAGTCCAGCTGCCGAGACGGAAGGAGACTGCTCTTGCCGAAGTTGACTACCCAGCCGAGAGACTGAAGAAATTCGACCACACGGTCGACCGCCTGCTGCCCCTGAGGGAGGGTCTTCGCTCGGATGAGCCAATCGTCCAGGTAAGGATGTACTAGAATGCCCTCTCTCCGGAGCGCTGCCGCCACAACCACCATGATCTTGGTGAACGTCCTGGGTGCCGTTGCCAACCCGAAGGGGAGGGCCTGGAACTGGAAGTGCTGCCCCAGTATCTTGAAGCGGAGGAGCCTGTGATGGTCCGGGCGTATCGGAATGTGTAAGTAGGCCTCCGTCAGATCCAGGGAGGCTAGGAACTCCCCCGGATGCACTGCCGCTATTACCGAGCGGAGGGTTTCCATGCGAAACCGGGGTATCCAGAGGACCTTGTTGACTTCCTTGAGATCTAAAATGGGACGAAAGGATCCGTCCTTCTTGGGCACCACGAAGTAGATGGAATAATGACCCGAGCCCACCTCTCCGGAGGGGACGGGTGAGATGGCCCCCAGGGCTAGGAGCCGGTCCAGCGTGCTTTGTACTCCCAGGCGCTTGTGACTTGACCCGCAGGGCGAGAAGACGAATCTGTCTTTGGGGAGATGCCGCAAATCCAACGCGTAACCGTGCCTTAGAATATCCAGGACCCATTGATCCGTGGTGATGTTGGCCCACTCCTCGTAAAACCAGGCTAGTCGTCCTCCGATCCTCGGGAGGGGGGAGTGGGCCGACCTGACATCATTGGTTGGACTTGCCGGAAGCTCCCTGCGCCGAAGAGTCCCTTGGTGGTCTACGGCCACGAAAGGACCGGGTCCAAGACTGAGACCTGTTCGAGGGGTTTCTCGGACCCTGGGGCCTGGAGCCCCGAAATCGCCGTTGAGAGCGGGACCGATTCCTGGAGAAGGAATTGGACGGACGATATGACCTCTGGCGGTCCTCGGGCAACCTATGTACGGAGTTTTCCCCCAGGGATTTAATGATCTGGTCAAGATCCTCGCCGAAAAGGAACCTACCCTTGAAGGGTAGAGAGCCTAGGCTGGATTTGGACGAGGCGTCCGCCGCCCAATTTCGAAGCCACAGCAGTCGCCTGGCGGAAACAGCCGAAACCATGGTCCTCGCCAGGACCCGCAGCAAGTCGTGGAGAGCATCGGCCCCGTAGGCAATGACGGCCTCCAGCCTGTCCGCTTGCGCCGCTTCCTCCGGTGGCAGTTGCTGTGAAGTAAGGAGCTGCTGCACCCACCGTAGCCCGGCACGCTGGGTGAGAGAACCACAAATAGCTGCGCGGACCCCCAGCGCCGAGACCTCGAAGATCTTCTTGAGGCAGACTTCTAACTTCCTGTCCTGGACATCCCGGAGGGCCGTTCCCCCTGTAACGGGAATCGTGGTCCTCTTGGTGACGGCAGAGACTGCCGAGTCGACCTTGGGTACTTTAAGCAGGTCCAAGAAGTCTCCGGGGAGAGGGTAGAGCTTGTCCATGGCTCTGCCCACTCTGAGCGACGCCTCCAGCGTGTCCCACTCCCGTACCAAAAGATGTAGGAAAGACTCATGAATCGGGAACGTTCGCGCCAGGGGACGTAGGCCCGCCAGGACAGGATCCCCCTTGGAGCTTGCTGAGGCTACGGAGGGAGCCGGAGGCCCCGGCGGTTCGACGGGCGGGTTGAGATCCAGTTCCTGGAGGACGTGTGGGATGAGGTCAGACAGCTCCTCCTTCCGGAAGATCCGGAGCACCCGTGGGTCGTCACACTCCAGGTGCGCTGCCAGGAGCGAATCCTCATCAGCCGTCGAAGCCGGGTCACTCCCAGGGTCCTGCGTTGGGATCGCTCCGCTGGGTGGAAGAGCCAGGAGCGTCTTCTGGCCGCCCCCCGAGGGCGCTAGATTGGCCCCCCCCCACCCCCACCAGCCGGGGCATCTTCGCGGGCATGGGGTTCGCTTGACCACCGGCTGGCGACCCCCCCGCCGGCTGCAGGCTCTGGAGGTACGCCTGATGCATTAGGAGAACAAAATCCGCCGTAAACCCCCCTGCTGGTGGAGGGACGGCGAGAGAGAGGTCCGTGGAGGGTCCCGAGGCGATGGGGGGGGAGGATGGAGCTCGAATCGGCCTCAACCGCGGAGAAAAACCATGCTGTGACTCTTCTGCCTCCGAGTCAGCAGCGCTCTCCAGCTCTAAAATGGCCGCCGCTCCCGCCAAAGAAGGGGGCGGGGCCCTTCCCCTCGAGCCGCGGCGCTCCAAGCCTGACGGCGAAAAAGTCGGGGAAGCCGGTCCGGTCTCCCCCCCGGGGAGACCGACACCGGAGGAGACATCCCGCGATCCGCCCTGCCCCGGGTCGGCGCCGGGAGCCCCCTTAAATCGCTGCATGGCGCCCGGCCGGGAGAGAGAACCCCTTCAGCGACCACCCCTGGGGCCGGATCCGAGGAAACCGCGCCGCGGGAGGAGCGGGCTCGTCCGCCCAGGCTCAACTCCGCGAACCCTCCCCTCAGGAGCAGCAGGGGAATGAGACTTCCCTGCTGCCACGGCCCCGGGGAATGGAAACGTCGCAGGGCCGAGGGGGAGGGGTTCGAATCGCGGCGCTCCGAACAGGGGAGAGGCTGGCCCCACCAGCATGCACCTGAGCCGTCCGACGGCGAAGCTGTGAAGAGAAATAACAGCAAAAACTTACCGCCGGAGAGGGGAGTAAAATAGAAAAACAACAAAGGGCAGACAAAAGAGAAAACAGTCCCGCTGGCAAGCTAACCAGGGCTGTGAGACCCGGGCAGGGGCTCAGAGAGACTCCCTGAAGTGAGAAAAAAAATTTTTTTTAACTCTATTTAGTAATTTAGAACCCAGGCCTGCTTGATCCTATCCTGAGAAGAAATGATAGAAATAATGGGGCAGAAGCCACCAACTGGGGAAGCAAAGGTTCCCCCACTCGCATCTGCTGGAGTCAGAGAGATACTGAGGATCCCTGGAGGGTGCACCTGCTTATATGTCAGCACCCTCGGAAGTTTGCTCTGACTCCATCTGCTGGACAGGGGACATAACCCACGGTCTGGACTGATCCTAGTACGTACAGGGAATGCTGGAGACTATATCTCAAAAGGGAGAGAAACAGGATGGAGGCAGTCCAGAGAAGGGCGACAAAAATGGTGGGGGTCTCCATCAAATGATTTATGAGAAGTTGAAGGACCTAAATATGTATACCCTCGAGGAGAGGAGATGCAGAAGAGATATGATACAGATCTTCAGTAAAACCAGAAAGGTTTTAATGATGCACAACTGACAAACCTCTATTCAAAAGAAATCAGTAAAACTAGGGGTAACGAATTGAAACTCCAGGGAGGACGACTCAAAACTAATATCAGGAAATATTTCTTCATGGAGAGGGTGGTGGATGCCTGGAATGCCCTTCCCGAGGAAGTAGTGAAGACAAAAACAGTGAAGGATTTTAAAGGGGCGTGGGATAAACACTGTGGATCCCTAAAGGCTAGATGATGGAAATGAAGAAAAGAGTTCATGGGGGTAACTTGCTGGTGTGGCGGTTACTACCCTTAATCAATAAGCCTTCATAGTTTTGATGCAACTCCATTATTGCAAACTGCTTTAACAGCAGGGGGAAAAGAGGAAAAGGGGAATTAGTTTCAGACAGGAACCAACAAAGACATGAATTTTACAGTCTGGGAAAACAAATAAGTATGGAGATGATGCAACTCCAACATTGCTCTCTGCTTCAACAGCAAGAAGTAATGGGGAATTTGACTCAGACAGCAACCTACAAGGGCCCTGACTTTGATGGTTTGGGAAACTAAGTATGGGGGTGACTTGTATGGTGTGGCAGATTCTACCCTTATGGGGGAGACCTATATGGTGCGTCTAATGCTACCATAAGCTTGCTGGGCACACTGGATGGACTGTTTGGTCCTTTTCTGCTGTCATTTCTATGTTATATTTCTATGTGGATGTATGGCAGGCTGCACAAACCCAATAGGGCATACTCATAGATTCTAGAAACTCTGAAATCAAATTTCTGTGCCAGGTTCTATCTGACGTCTCCCAGATGTAAGGTGCCATCCTGCGTGACCTCAGAGAATTTGAGCATTCTGGCCAAACCTTTGAGGTTTGTACCAAAATCCTTACATTTTACAAATAAGGCAATATTACCAGAAGTGTGTTACATATTAAAAAAAGGGGACGAGGGTAAATTATCACAATATAGCTAGTATCTACTGAACGCCCTCCCATTTTACAATTTTCTTTACCTGTTTAGCCTCTCCTGTGAATCTTTTCCCATCCAGTTTTCATTGGGAAGATAATATAACCAAAGTTTCACTTTCACAGGCAGGTGTAAGGGCAAAACCATTGACCATTTGAGCCCACACTCCCAGCTTCAGTCAGCCCAAGAAAGACTGCCAATTAATTAACTTAGCTTCTAGTTTAAAAACAAAATCTTGAATAACTTATAAGATTACCTTGGTCCCTTCCAGCCTCATCAACATATTGAAATTCTTTTAATGTCTGAATGTTAAAGAGACCTTCTCGACACTGATGTATGACTTTTTCTGACCCATTCTTGATAAGATGATCCAGCAGAGTCAGAGACTTGTAGACATGGCGCCACTTCTTCCCTTGATCATTCAGCCTTTGCCACAGCACACTCATAATCTCAGACAGAGAGGCTGCATGATATGTTAGGTCAGCAATCTCTAACATTAAGGAGCTAGAAGGTCCCCAAGGGTCATTTGATGTTGCTTCCCTGACTTTTATCACTGCTACCGAATAATTTTTCAGAAAGTTTTTCAAACTCCTCCGGAATGACATCACTACCGGCACTTATGGCGAGTGAAAAAAAATTATGCTCCAATGTGCCTCTATTTTATGATTCTCCATCTCGAATGGCTTCCATGTTTCTGGAAATAAAACAGCAAAGTAAGGCAAGATATTATACACTAGCAAATTCAGTATTATTTTATGTTGATTACATCACAGTAGGGGGATCTTGGCTCTTTGTATTTAAAGTTCCATTCTGATTGATATAATGAAAGGAAATGTAATTACCAGACTTTAAAAAGAGTATATCCCTCAGAGATGAGAATTTGCACAAGCCCTTAAAAGGAGGTGAAACCCATTCCACTATTAGAGACCCAAGATCGATTCTAATACCAGGGTGCAGCTTCTTGGGACCTCAGGGACCAGGAATATTCCAGAGGCAGTAATCAGACCCCCAAGAAGAAGAAATTCCAGCCACTGCTCTACAGCAACATCTATTGGCTGGCTTAAAAGAGCAACTGAGCTGCATTCCTAAGGGAAATGTAGTCCTTTCAGTCTGACAAGAGTAGTCCTTTCAGTCTGACAAGGCTAGACAAGAGTAAGGAAGGAATCAAAAACTTGGAACCATGTCAAGAACCTTTGAGTGAAGGCAAGTGGGGGAAGGTTTTGATTGAAGGGAGCTGCCAAACAAAAAAAGGCAGATTTACACAAAAACCTGCGATACTTATTCTCTAATGACAGGAGCTCAATGGAGTTTCATTTACTGATCATGTAATCTGCATCATATGCGTTATCAGAAGAATGTCTGGAGAAATTTACAGAAAGCCTGCTTGCTTACCATAAATGCAGTTTTCCGTAGATAGCAGGATGAATTGGTCATTACATGTGGGTGACATCATCTGCCGGCACTGCACAGACATCTCTCCGAGCTATAAAGCTTTGAGCTCTACTGAGCATGTGCTGGAGTTCCGACATATGTGCTGCTTTGTGAGTCTCCTTAAATAGTAACAGAGCTGAATTTAGCTCTTTAGTCGACTCTCCAGGGAGATGGGCAGGTAATGTGTGGTCAATTTATCTTGCTATCTATGCAAAAAGCAAATGTTGCTTACCTGATGTAACAGGTGTTCTCACAGGACAGCAGGATGTTAGTCCTCACAAATGGGTGACATCGAGGATGGAGCCCAACCACGGAAAACTTCTGTCAAAGTTTCTGGAACTTTGACTGGCCCCTACTGGGCATGCCCAGCACGGCACCAACCCTGCAGCCAGCAGGGGTCCCCCTTCAGTCTTGTTTGAACGCTACAGGCAGTGCCTAAAAACGAAATAAGAAACGAACCCAACACCGCGGGGCAGCGGGCGGGTTTCGTGAGGACTAACATCCTGCTGTCCTGTGAGAACACCTGTTACATCAGGTAAGCAACATTTGCTTTCTCACAGGACAAGCAGGATGGTTGTCCTCACAAATGGGTGAGTACCGAGCTGAGGATGTCCGAACAAGCACCAAATGTACCCAACGGCGTGCAAGAGGCACAACAACTGGGGTGGAATTTGGTAGAGGGCATCCGCACCCCACCGGGTAGGCGGAAGGGTATTGGTACATCATGTTGGAAAAAGGTTACGCAAGACAGATTGGCCGAAGATGGAATCCTGTCTTCCGGCTTTGTCCAAGCAGTAGTGGGCTGCAAATGTATGGAGAGAACTCCAGGTAGCAGCCCTGCAGATGTCAGGAAGCGGCACCGATCAAAGGTGTGCTACTGAAGTCACTATGGTCCTCACAGAATGTGCTTTAACACGGTCTTGAAAAGGAATGCCAGCTTGCTGATAGCAAAAAGCGATGCAGTCCGCCAACCAGGAGGAAAGAGCCTGTTTACCCAAAGGTTGCCCTATCTTGTTGGGATGGAAAGAGACAAATAACTGAGTGCTCTTCCTGTGGGCAACTGTACGGTCTAGATAGAATGCTAGAGCCCGCTTTCAGTCGAGGGTGTGCAGAGTCTGTTCCCCGGTGTTGGAGTGGGGCCTGGGAAAGAAAATAGGTAGTATGATGGATTGATTAATATGAAACTCCGAAACTACCTTAGGTAAGAATTTTGGGTGAGTGCGGAGTACCGCCCGGTCCTGCAGGAGTTTAGTGTAAGGTGGATAGGTAACTAGGGCCTGTAACTCACTAACCCTACGAGCTGAAGTGATAGCCAAAAGGAAAATCACTTTCCATGTGAGATATTTAAGGTCACAGGAGTGAAGAGGTTCGAAAGGTGGTTTCATAAGGCGACCAAGAACCAGATTAAGGTCCCAAGATGGGGCCGGAGGATATAAAGGTGGCTTCAAATGGAGCAAGCCTTTAAGAAAGCGTGTTACAAGGGGTTGTACTGAAATAGGGACACCCCCAATACCTTTATGGAAGGTGGCTACCGCACTGACATGCATTCTAATGGATGAGGTCTTTAGACCTGATTCTGATAAATGCCAGATAGTTCAAAAATTTAGAAATTGGACAGGAAAGGGGATCAAGGGACTGAGAAGTGCACCATGATGTGTACTTTTTCCATTTATAAGAATAAGATTTTCTTGTGGAAGGCTTTCGCGAAGCGATCAGGACACGAGAAACTGAATCCGAAAGGTTAAGTGGTTGAAGGACTAACCTTTCAACATCCAGACCATCAGAGACAAGGCTTGGAGGTTGGGATGGAGGAGGCATCCATCGTTCTGAGTGATCAGATGCGGGTCCTTTCCCAGGGGAATGTGTCTGCGGATGAAGAGATCCTGGAGTATAGGAAACCACACTTGGCGTGGCCAGTGCGGTGCTATCAGGATCATGGTTCCCTTGTCCTGACGTAGCTTCACGAGAGTCTTCGACAGAAGAAGAAGTGGAGGGAATGCATAAAGCAGACCGGTTGTCCACGTGAGGGAGAACGCATCCCTGGGCTGAGAGTGCTGACTCCGAATGAGAGAGCAGTAATTGTCCACTTTGTGGTTCTGAGGGGACGCAAAGAGGTCTATGTGGGGATAACCCCATTTCTGGAAAAGAGAGGTCGCTACCAAGGGATTGAGTGACCACTCGTGTGGTTGGAAGACATGGCTCAGTCGGTCTGCCAAGACATTGTCCACCCCCGGCAAGTAGGTGGCCCTGAGGTACATCGAACGGGAGAGGGCTTCTGCCCAAATCTGTGCAGTTTCCTGACAGAGAAGGAAGGAACCTGTGCCTCCCTGCTTGTTGATGTACCACATGGCCACCTGGTTGTCCGTCTGAATCAAGATTATGTGATTTGATAGGCAATCTTGAAAAGTCCTGAGAGCGTATCGGATTGCTCGAAGCTCCAGGAAGTTTATCTGGTGTTTGGCTTCCTCTAGAGACCAGAATCCTTGGGTTTGTAAACTGTTTACATGGGCTCCCCAGCCGACGTTGGAAGCATCGGTGGTGAGAATTATTTGAGGATCTGGTGGATGAAAGGGTAAGCCTTGTAGGAGGTTTGATTGATTTTTCCACCAGGCAAGAGACAGACGGAGTGCATCGGTGATGCGAACAATGGTCGACAGAGGCTGAGTGGCTTGGATCCATTGTGATTTCAGAGTCCATTGCATGACTCTCATGGCTAGACAGGCCATTGGAGTCACATAAACTGAGGAGGCCATGTGTCCCAGCAGAATGAGAAATTGGCGAGCTGTTGCTGTGCATTGAGACTGCAACTGGCAAGCTAGGGACACAAGGGTTTGGACACGTTGATGAGGAAGGAAGGTTTTTTCCTGTAAGGTGTCCAAGTCTGCTCCAATGAAGGATAAGGTTTGAGATGGGACTAAGTAGGATTTCTCGTAGTTGACAAGAAACCCTAGAGAATTTAGAGTTTGAATTGTCAGGGTCAGGGAAGACCGAGCGATTTGCTGGGTTGGGGCCCTGATTAACCAATCGTCCAAGTAGGGGTAGACATGGACACCTTCCTTCCTGAGGAACGCTGCAACCACTACGAGACATTTGGTGAAAACTCGTGGTGCGGATGCTAGGCCAAATGGGAGCACTCGGTATTGATAGTGGTTTTGGCCTACTAGAAATCGGAGGTATTTGCGATGAGCCTGAGTTATCACAATGTGGGTATAAGCGTCTTTCAGGTCTAGAGAGCAGAGCCAGTCCCCTCTTTGCAGCAGAGGGAGAAGCGAGCCCAGGGTTACCATCTTGAACTTCTCTCTGTGAAGGTACTTGTTGAGGGCCCGTAGGTCTAGGATTGGTCGAAGTCCTCCTGACTTTTTTGGGATCAGAAAGTACCTGGAATAGAACCCTAGTCCTTGTTGTAAGAGAGGAATGGGTTCTATAGCGTTTGACTGGAGGAGAAGGGAAACTTCCTGCTCTAGAAGAACCCTTAGGAGAAATATCCCCACAGGCCAATTTTTAAGGCTACGTAGGCTTTGCTCTACCCAGGGTGATTTCTTGGAACAAGCAAGTATAATGACATCAAGATTTTTATCCAGGGGCTACCCTCGACGGGTGGTTAAAAATGCTATGAAACGTGCACTTTTTATTAACTGTGACCTACTTTTTCTTCCGCACAGTCATACTAATGATATGGTTAATAACTGTATTTTACCTTTTTCGATACTCAGTCGTCAAATCATGAATATCATCTGCAGGCATTGGCAGTCCCTTTCCCTACACCATCTGTTTCAGGGACCCCTTCAATTTACTTACCGCAGAGGTAAAAACTTACAGGATAGATTCATCCACGCGGATTTAATCACATTACCCAGGGATTCTATTCCTGTTCCTGGGCATCAACCATGTGGCCACTGTGCCATGTGCTGTCCCCCGATACCCTCCTCTTCATTCATTCACCCGGGAACCCACAAATCCTTCCCTTTAAGATCATGTTCCGATTGTACTACCTCAGGTGTCATATATGTTATCACGTGTCCATGCTCACTATTATATGTAGGTAAAACTTCCCGTATGGTGAAAACCCGAATGATAGAACATTGTTCTAATATACGCCATGCCCGGGAAAATGAACCCCTTGTTGAACATTGGGTGCAGAAATCACATACTATCTCAGATCTCTCTTACTGTGTACTTGAAGTAGTCCCCCGTTCCCCTCGGGGTGGTAACTATGCTGAGCAGTTGGGCCGTATAGAACAAAGATGGATATTCCTTCTTGACACAGTTACCCCTAAAGGCCTTAACCGGGAAATAGAGTGGTTTTTGTTCACCTAATCAATGTTAAGTGTGTAATGCCTGTGAGTGACTGCTATGTGCGCTTCAGGAACGGGAACCAACTGGATTGGTCCCCCGGAACCACATGACCTGTTCACCTGTAGTTGGCGCCTTTCTGCTGGGTTCAAATACCTATCAGTATCTAGGGTGACTGCGCTCCCTGCCATATGTGAATTTACTCTGCAGCCAGGTATGTTGTACCCATATACTCTTGTTATTTTATAATTTGTTCGGCACTAAGTCCATTACTTTGTCCTGATGTATATATATTTCTTACAGTTTACTCTTTGAACTACTTGTGCTCCTTCCCGATGCAGCCCGAGGCGAAACACGGGACCGTGTCGGGGGACGCCTTTAAGATGTTCGCTTTAAAAGTCAGTGGAGTTGCCATATTCAAACAATAAACAATCTTTGTCCTTTAACAAATTGGATTGAAATTCATTGGGACTGAATATTTTCCTCTGCACTTCTTGTTTGGATGTCATTGGTTTAATGCAGCAGTGCTCTGTTGTGTTTTTAGATTTCAATTACCCCAATATTGACTGGGTAAATGTAACATCAGGAATTGCTAGAGACAAAGTTCCTGGATGGAATAAACAACTGCTTCATGGAGCAATTGGTTCAGGAACCAACGACAGAGGGAGCAATTTTAGATTTAATTCTTAGTAGAACGCAAGATTTGGTGAGAGAGGTAACAGTGGTGGGGCCACTTGGCAATGGTGATCGTAACGTGATAAAATTTGAACTAATGACTGGAAGGGGACAATATGTAAATCTACAGCTCTAACACTAAATTTTCAAAAGGGAAACTTTGATCTTTCAGATTTTTTGAAAAGTCATATGAAGCCAAACTTGAATTGAGAGCCACCTTGCTTGTGACTTTTATGTATGCTAATGATAGAGATAATATATTGAGAAAGTCCTTTAGGAAACATACACAGCTCTTCTATGGTGCTCAAATAAGAGTTTTCCCTGACATAACTAAAAGAATACAGGAGAAAAGAAAAGCATTTCTATCAATGAAAAATGAGGTGCTTCTTAGAGGCGCCAAATATTATTTAAGATTTCCTTGTAGCTGTATTTTAATACACCAAAATGATAGATATATTTTTTCTGATCCAGACCAGCTACGTGTATACTTAGACTCACACTCCTAATAATTCTGCAAAGGTGTTGGTTAATATAGTTAACTGTTGTGCACACGGTGTCTCAGTCTTATTGTTTATGATGGATATTCTTTTTTCCCTATGACCCCGCTTGGTAATTAATGGTTCTCCTAACTATTCCCATAATATTTTTTATGTAAATTTGCTTTTGCAAAAGATGTTATGTTAACTATATTTCAATTTTTTTCTGTCAACATTGTTTTCAATGTATTTGAAATTGAAACTTCAATAAAAATAAAATTAAAAAAATGGAAACTTTGATAAAATGAGGAAAATAGAAAAAAACTGAAAGGTGCAGCTGCCGAAGTTAAAAGGGTACAACAGGTGTGGACATTGTTTAAAAATACAATCTTATGGCGGCCCCAATTTCTGTTTGAAATTCAGGCAGCTATCAAGTTGTTACCGGAGGGTAAATGTCCTAGCCCTGATGGGTTCCCTACTGGTGGTGGGGGGCATTCCCTGGGCACTATGGCTGATACTACGATCACTCTCATTCATAAAAAAGTCACCCCTAGTATGCCTTACTGGCGCTCACAAATACAGGTTACTGCTGATCTGGAACAGCTATGGCACAGTCTTAAGGGTGAGCATGCTAAATTTACCAGGACTTGGGGGCCGTATCTTGATTATTTGAATGATACTTAAGCTAATTTGTGGTGCCACTTGGGGTTATTTTTTTTATTTCCACTTCTATTGTCCCTCAATCATTTGCTCCCCTATGTACTCTCTTTTGCCATGTACCTCACTGCAATATGAGTTATTGCTTCTATGTACTTTTCTCTGTTTGGAAAAATATAAATAAAGAGCTATAGCAATACAATCTTAGATGCGCAGTCCAGATGTCTTCCATGCATTAAAAAAAGGTGGAAGAAGGCAAAACGATTAACAGCATGGTTAAAAGGCGAGCTGAAAAAGGCTATTTTAGCCAAAAAAAATCCTTCAAAAAACTGAAGAAGGATCCTTCTGAAGAAAACAGGAAAAAGCATAAGCATTGTCAAGTTAAGTGTAAAACGCTGATAAGACAGGCTAAGAGAGAACTTGAAATGACGTTGGCCGTAGAGGCAAATGTCATAATAAAAAATTTTTAAAATACATCCGAAGCAAGAAACCTATAAGGGAGTCGGTTGGATGACGGAGGGGTTAAAAGGGCTCTTAGGGAAGTTAAGGCCATTGCAGAAAGACTAAATGAATTCTTTGCTTCTGTGTTTAATAATAATGATGCTGGGGAGATACCAGTTCTAGAGATGGTTTTCAAGGGTGATGAATCAGATGAACTGAACCAAATCACGATGAACCTAGAAGATGAAGTAGGCCTGATTGACAAACTGAAGAGAAGTAAATCACCTGGACTGGATGGTGTACACCCCAGGGTTCTGAAGGAACTCAAAAATGAAATTTCAAATCTATTAGGTAAAATTTGTAACCTATCATTAAAATCATCCATTGTACCTGAAGACTGGAAGGTGGCTAATGTAACCCCAATATTTAAAAAGGGCTCCAGGGGCGATCCAGGAAACAAGAGACCAGTGAAGCCTGACTTCAGTGCCAGGAAAAATAGTGGAAAGTGTTCTAAAGATCAAAATCACAGAACATATAGAAAGACATGGTTTAATGGAACAAAGACAGCATGGCTTTACCCAAGGCAAGTCTTGCCTCACAAATCTGCTTCATTTTTTTGAAGGAGTTAATAAACATGTGGATAAAGGTGAACCAGTTGATGTAGTGTACTTGGATTTTCAGAAGGCGTCTGACAAAGTTCCTCATGAGAGGCTTCTAGGAAAAGTAAAAAGACATGGGGATAGGTGGCGATGTCCTTTCGTGAATTAAAAACTGGCTAAAAAAGACAGGAAACAGAGAGTAGGATTAAATGGACAATTTTCTCAGTGGAAGGGAGTGGGCAGTGGATTGCCTCAGGGATCTGTATTGGGACCCGATGCCGTCAGTGCTCCGTCAGTGTCATCATTACTCTGGCCGAGTCATCGATGTTTTTTCATATATATTTTTGACGATACCTTCGAGGCCGCTTCAGCTGCCATCGACACCGTCAACACCAACATAGCACCGCCACGTAATGCCCTCGCCTAAACACAGTGCTCCATGCTTTGGGTTCTTATTAAAGCCCCGTTTTGGCCTAAGACACTACATAGTGCCAGGAGCAGTGCAGGCATGCTGACAGTCCGTCATCAGTCGCCATCCACGACAGCGAGGGCATCCATCTCGGTGCTGGGGAAAGACCGGGCCGAGCACCGTGGCATGCATCATCACTAACACGGTGACCGTCCGCCACCGACGCCATCCAGCACATCGGTGCTATCCTTCTCGATGCTGGACAATGCTCAGGCCGAGCAACATCACCACTGCCATCGGCACTGTTCCGCACAGTTTTGGTAGTCCTTGATGCTCCAAAAACACCGGAACGAGTTCCGAAGAATTCTGCACTGGCGTCATGAGACATGAGCCGCTGCGACGAGGGTCGAGTTCACGAGCTCGTTAATCGGCTCCCCTGTTCCCGAGGCATGCCCCACCGTCATCAGTGTGGGATTGTGGCCCTCTGCTAATTACAATGTAAGAGCCAGCCATGTACAGTCTGTCTCCTCTATACCTGCGCCACCATACCAGGCAGAGTTGAGACGGACATCTACGTCCACAGGCTAACCCTCGAGGACTCCTGAAATCGACGGAGTCAGCGATCTTCACCGGCTCGTCCTTCGGCGATCCACGTCGGATGGTAAGTACCCGCTTCTGCGGCATTTCCATTGAGATGTGTTCTCTAATTCGGGCCACATGGTTCAAAAAGTTCTAGGTCATGTACCTTCCAAGAACCGTATTAGTGTCACATATCACTATCAGATCGATACTCTAAGGCCGCGGTAGAAACAGTGCGGCAGTGCCGGCGCACCCTCGTTCCCCGCATGCACAGTTCTCTTCACCTACCGCTCGATACTCTCTTCAAATTGCATGCAAATGCATGCCGCGGCTGCGAAGCGTTAGGCAAGCGTTAGGCCCGCGCAACCCATTTTACTGTATAGGCGCTAATACAGTGCCTATACAGTATCCTGGGTGCGCTGGTACCTGTCATTTCAAATGTCATTTCAAATGACAGGCACCAGGAAGTGGATGGTTCCCCCCCCTCCCGAAGCAAGGCGCAGGGCGAAAATTAAAACGGGAATAAAGTGTAAAAAATGGGGGTAAAACCAAAGGGAGTAAAGTGTAAAAAACCATGGACGTAAGTTGTTTATATATATGTATAAATACCTGTCACTTTCCTGTCACTTTCCGAATCCCCCAGGCGTGCGGTCATCGAGGCGGCGGCGGGAGCCGGCGGGCGGATGGGCGCCCGTTCATCCAGGCGGCAGCGGCGGTGGGAGCTGGCGGGCGGGCGGGCGCATGTTCGATCCAGGCTGCGGCCGGGTGGGCATGCATTCATCCAGGCAGAGGGAGCCGGCGGCGAAAGCGGCCTCCGGAGGCCGCTTTCACCGCCGGCTCCCTCTGCCTGGATGAATGCACGGCCCCCGCTGGCAGTGAATGAATGCCCGTGCGATTTCGGCGCTCAAGGCGTGACATCACGACGCTTGACGTCACGCCATGTGACTGCCTTGAGTGCCGAAATCGCACGGGCATTCATTCACTGCCGGCGGGGGCTGTGCATTCATCCAGGCAGAGGGAGCCGGCGGCGAAAGCGGCCTCCGGAGGCCGCTTTCGCCGCCGGCTCCCTCTGCCTGGATGAATGCACGCCCACCCGGCCGCAGCCTGGATCGAACAAGCGCCCACCCGCCCGCTGGCTCCCGCCGCCGCCTCGATGACCACACGTCTGGGGGATTCGGAAAGTGACAGGAAAGTGACAGGTATTTATACATATATATAAACAACTTATGCTGCAATGTTAATATGGAGGTCGTCCATGGTTTTTTACACTTTACTCCCTTTGGTTTTACCCCCATTTTTTACACTTTATTCCCGTTTTAATTTTCGAACACCACACTAACACCAAGTAGAGGGTAGCGGTAAACTAACAGGTTAAGGACGCGGCAAAATAGCGGGTTACAAAGGAGATAATCTGAGCGCGCGTCACAGTATCGGAGGGGAATAGCTAATTCCTTCATTATACAGCTAATTCGTTCATTTACATATCATATACATGCTGGGTGCAGAAAGGGTTATGCGTCTGTTTTAAGAAGCGCTAAGGACGCGTAAAACTGGAGACTGTATCGCTGGATCGCCTTACGCGTCCGAATTGTGCGCTCACAGCACGTTACAGACGGGAAATCTTCAACCGCACGTTACAGTATCGATCTGTATGCCAGCTATGTCAGCCACAATACCAGGAGAAACTCTCTATCATTTCTTTGGGATTGTATCAGGGCTTCCTCCCTTTTTCAGCAATGAGGCTCTGTATTGATTAATGTTCTGGCTTCTGGTTCCTGCTTCAGAACCAAAGTTCCAGGTGCATTCGCTGATCTGCTAAACACAAAATCCAGCAAATACTGCCTCAAGTGCAAGTCCACCTCGAAGCCTGACGACAGGTCTCAATGTCTCCTTGTACAGCACACAGAAATGTGGGTAAGACTTTACCGCTTACAATCCCGTGGGAGGTTACATGATATCCAGATTACATCAGCCCCTCCAGTTGGACACCTCCTGGTCTCCCAACTAGCCGGATATCAGAGCAGCCACCCCACCTTGTACCAAGGTTCCCGGTACACTCCCCCAGAAGCTACAAAGCACAGAGGGGGGAAGGGGGGGGTTGGGGAGTTTTAATTACACTATTCTTTCTTTCAACAGAAAGTAGTTACTCTCCGCCCATCCTGGACCTCAGAAATACCAACTTTCTTCAGAAGGCACAGGTAAAATGGTATCTCTCGTTACCATGCTTCCATATCACAGTAAGTATATTACCTCTAATCTTTCTATGTGCTTCATGGTGAGTCAACAATTTTACAATCCCAAGCTCTGCCGGTTACACCAGCTTCGGCAACTGGGGTATTCATTGAATACTGCTTCTCTGCGGAGTGCAACATCATTCACGCTTTTCCTTGCATGGACAGCTGCATAACCACAGTCAATCCACGCATGAAGCTCTAACTTCTTCATGACTCACTATACATTTACTAACTGGGATTACTGTCACTGCCATAAATCCCTTATACAACACTTCTGGACACCACAGTCACAATGACTTTCCTGTCCAGCATACACGCAGACATTCTAATAAATTCTTACAAGTCCCTGCGTGCATTTTTCCATAATGTCAGCCCCTCAATTCTTCATTGTCGGGCTATGGGATTTTTTCAGTATGTACTTTCCTCATAGATCCAAAACTGCTATGGGTTAGATTCAGTGAAATTCCATTATCATTGGGTCCAAGCTGTTCAACCGCTTTCGTCCTTCATCTATGTTGCAGATCTAGAACCAAAACCTAGTCTGATCCCGCTCATGCTCGCATTTCCTCAGGGTTGTAAGTTTGACCTAAAAGCTTCTCAACCCAATATGCATTTATTCCGCTCCAGGCGCAGTTTCACATAAACTTCCTGGAGCTTCTAGCCATGAGTTATACCCTTATGCCTTCCAATACTGCCTCTGCAACAAATCTTTGTGCATACAGACAGACAGCATAGGGACAATGTGCTTTCCACCACACAAGCACGCACAACATCTTAGCAAGGAAGCTGCGCAGCTCTACCCTTGGCCCTTGCTCACTCTATGCATCTTCGGGCCACTTCTCTAATTTACCGAACGCACTAACAGACCTTCTCCATGTAGGTTCCATCCTCTCAAATGGTCTCGAACTACATGTGTGGCGAGAAAAATCTTCTAGCACTGAGGACAACCGAACTTGCCCTTTGCATCCGAATCGAACCATACGGTGCACAGATTCTACTCCCTACACATGTTTCCAATGTGTTCCCATAGACGCCTTTTATCCATCAAGGGCCTCTTAAATGTGTCTCTTCTGCTGTCTTTCATAGCCAGCACTCCTCTAATGCTGAATCAGGACGGGGTTCACTGTTCCTCACATCCACGTCCTGCCCGATACTTCTCAATCTATCACACCAGTAACCAATTCGCCTTCTCACAAGTCAGTCTCAAATCGTAGACTCACTGATGTTCTCAGGTACTGGTAGCGTCACAAAACCTTCCACACCTAAATCCTACATTCAAAATGGCATGATTTACCACTTGATGCATAAAAAAGGATATTTCCCTTTTTCTTTTTCTGCACCACTCTTTTCTCTTGCTCCCTCGGATTCTGCTCCCCAGACATCCTCCACATAGGTACACCTCTGTTCCAATTGGTGTATTGTTTGGGAGTGGGGATACCCAATTAACGGTAAACCCCTTCTGAATCAGCTTACCATGGATTATCCACTGATCAAGCCGCCTCTATTTTCACTAGTCACGGAATGGAACCTATATCTTATCCTTATAAGTCTCATACATTCTCCGTTCGAGCCTTTCCATTCTTCTCACTTCACAGTTTGACATGGGAAATTCTTTCCCTCATAAATGTCATTTTTGCCAACATAGTCAGTGAGTTACACACCTTGTTACATACTCATCTGACCCTGCGTTCCTCCGTGACCGAGTGATTTTACGTATTCAACTTCATATCTTTATTAAGGTAGACGTTGCATCTCACCTTACTCAGAATATACTCTGCCCAATTTTCCCAACACCTCTCTCTCACCAAAGTGAGAGGGTTTTTCCACTTCTTGGACAGTAATAGTGCACTTGCATTCTATCTAGATCGCACTACATTCCATAGGAATTCCACCTAAATCTTTCCTTCTGTGGCAAGAGTCAGGCTGCGAGTTCCAGAGGGAAAAACAGGCCTATTCCTCCTAAATGACAGTCTGTATCTCTTTTTCCTACCAACAAGCAGACATTTCACTACAATACTGTGTGTAACCACACTCTGTTGCGTCCATCCCAGCCTTAATAGCTTCCCCTTGGCCGCTGCTGCTTGTACATATTTATCAGGATGCAACCTGGAGTTCTTTCCATACCTCTGCAGCCCATTATTGCTTAGATACGACTAGCCGGCATGCTCCATGTTTGGCCAGTTCGTCTACTCTTATTCTTTTCGGTTTAACTACCCAACATCCTTCCACCAACCCGTTAAGGGTTTCAGGATGCCCTCCATTCCAAATTCCACCCCCGTCATTGCGCCTTTCGCGCGTCTTGGGTGCATTTGGTGTGCTATCGGGCATCCTCAGCTCGGTACTCACCCATTTGTGAGGACTACCATCCTGCTTGTCCTGTGAGAAAGCAAGTATTGCTTACCTGTAACAGGTGTTCTCACAGGACAGCAGGATGTTAGTCCTCACGAAACCCACCCGCCACCCCGCGGAGTTGGGTCTGTATGCATTTTTACTTTTATTTTAGTTTTGCTTGCGCTTTTAGCTATAAGACGAGACTGAGGGAGACACCTGTGGCTCACAAGGATAATTGCAGGATGAGCATGCTCAGTGCACTCAGTGTGCCAGTGTCAGTCAAAGCTTTGTAGAAACTTTGACAGAAAAGTTTTCCGTACGGGGCTCCATCCTGTGATGTCACCCATATGTGAGGACTAACATCCTGCTGTCCTGTGAGTACACCTGTTACAGGTAAACAACTCTTGCTTATTCAGAGTTGTTAAATCACAAGTGGATTGCGATACATTGCAGGAGGACCTTGCGAGACTGGAAGATTGGGCATCCAAATGGAAGATGAAATTTAATGGGAAATAAACATTCCTGTAGTTACAGATGTTAGGTTCCATATTCGGAGTTACCACACAGGAAAAAGATCTAGGCATCATAGTGGGTAATATATTGAAATCATCAGCTCAGTGTGCTGCGGCAGTCAAAAAAGCAAACAGAATGTTGGGAATTATTAGGAAGGGAATGGTGAATAAAACAGAACATGTCATAATGCATCTGTATCGCTCCATGGTGAGACCGCACCTTGAGTAATGTGTACAATTCTGGTCGTCTCATCCCAAAAAAGGTATAGATGCACTGGAGAAGGTACAGAGAAGGATGATCAAAATGAAAAAGGGGATGGAACAGCTCCCCTATGAGGAAAGGCTGAAGAGGTTAGGGCTGTTCAGCTTGGAGTAGAGACAGCTGAGGGGGGATATGATAGAGGTCTTTAAAATCATGAGAGATCTTTAACGAGTAGATGTGAATAGGTTATTTACACTTTCGTTTAATAGAAGGACTAGGGGGCATACCATGAAGTTAGCAAGTAGCACATTAAGACTAATCAAAGAAAGTTCTTTTTCACTCAACTTAAGCTCTGGAATTTGTTGCCAGAGGATGTGGTTAGTGCAGTTAGTGTAGCTGGGTTCAAAAAAGGTTTGGATAAATCTATTAACTGCTATTAATCAAGCTGACTTAGGGAATAGCCTCTCTAATCCTGGCATCAGTAGCATGGGATCTACTTAGTATTTGGGTACTGTTGGAAACAGGAATGCTGGGCTTGATGGACCCTTGGTCTGGCCCAGTATGGCAATTTCTTATGTTCTTAGTGATGACATGGAACCATGGGACAGTGATTCCTAAAGGTACAAACCAGTTACTACTACTAATTATCATTCCCATAGTGCTACTCGATGTACATAGCACTCTACCAAACCATATATGAGACAGTCCCTACTCAGTAGAGCTTACAATATAATCAAGACAAACATATAGGGCAAAAGAGACATTAGGCATTTCATTTCATCTTTTAAGGAAATAGGTTCCTGTTTGTACCCCAGATCAGTCCTGACGAGAGGGTTTATGCATCCCTACCAGCAGATGGAGGCAGAGAACAAAACTTTGAAGCAATGCTACATAAATGAGTGCCACCTGCAGTCTTTCAGTATTGACGTGTATTTCTCTGTCTCCAGCAGATGGTAGAGGTGCAAATCAATCTGCAGTCTGGAATTGTTTAAAAAAAAAAAAAAAAAGATAAGAAGAAATTTTGGACCCTGAGGTGTTAGGTTCCTTCCTGGGCTATCCCTTGGATGCAGCAGGGTGAGTGGGGACTTGGTAATCCCTGTCCAGACTCAGCCCTTCTTGACAGGGGGAGTAGATAGCCTGGGGTCTTGGGTCTTTGCCGCAGCTGCAGTTTGAAGCAAGCTCGACTCGATGCGGCCTCGTTTTGCAGTGAATGTTCCTTGGGGGGACCGGGATCTTGTTTATATCCCCAGGGAATAGCACGAAGGTGCAAGCAGCTGGCACGACCCGGGGGGGGGGGGTGTCAGAGGCCATTTTGGCAGCACATGATGAAGTGCAGGGTGCCATATCTGAGCCCTGGGACACTCTCCCCCCCCCCCCCCCCACACACACACATTTGCCTGTGGGAAAGGACCCTGCTGGTGGCAGGGGACAAGGAGGGTCTCATGAAGAAGCTGATCAGGAATCTTCCTCCTCGGACCCGGGGGCTTTTTCCACAGGGTTTGTGCTTCTCCTTCATAAGGCTTATTTAACCAAGAAGGAGCTAGTGGCAAAGATACCCTTGCCTAGGAAACTGCAGACAGCCAAAAAGGCTAGAAGGCCCGCGGAGCAGGAGGGATCCTGCGTATGCTGGGACCAGGTCTGGTGCAAGGGGATTAGGCGCCCTAGACGAGCCTTCTCCCTTGCGCCCCCCCCAGTCTCGGCCCCGACTCCTACATCGTTCTCGATCACGCCCATCGACTCTGTGGTTTTCTGGGTCGCAAGCAGGTTGGGCACTGCTCGCAGCTCGCCAAATCTCCACTCCTCTTTGCTGCCGCTTACAGCCCCATATGGTTCGCACCTAGCGGCGTACCAAGGGACTCCGGTGCCCGGGGCCTAATGGATTTGTGTGCCTCTCAAGCATCCCCCCTTAATCCTTCTTGTACTAATGCTTAAGGTCACAGAAAATCAGTGGCATGTCTAGACAGAAGAATTTTTGGGGGGGGGGGGGAGGGGGGAGCCAAAATGACATTTCTTCATCACACCCACCTCTATAGCATGGATTCTGCTTTAAAACTGATTACAATAAAAAATTGATAATAAAAAAGCCCAAAGGGTCTTCTGCGTAATTTTAAAAAGCTGGCCAGTTTCACTCTTCTAGTAAAGCTACTATAAAATTATTTCATAGCCTCATTCAACTAATTCTATATGGCTATGAGAGTGAAGTCTGGAATTTATAGGAAGGGACAGAATGTCAATATAAATCCTGCACCTCCAGTTCTCTAACTCTGTGTATCCACTGAAATTACCCCAAACAATGGAGCTTGAATGTTTCCCTTACAGCTCATCATACTAAAAGATATTTTCAAATTCTGGTGTCACCTCACAGTAACAGCAGCACAAACACCTTCCACTGCCAGGCACATTGTGAACTAACACAAAACCCCGCAAAAAAGACACTCAAAATCTATACTGCAATCCCATTGTAACACAACAGTAATAACACCAAGGACTCAAACAACAATAACCCTACCTGTGAAAAAGCAAGGGTAAATATTACACTGGGTCCTAGAATACCAATACACCACCTACTGAGGAAACAAAACAAACCCGATTGCCATAGATCCCTATACAGACACTACATGCTAGCAGAATCTCTCATCGCGGTCACACACACAGAGCAGAAACTCCAAGAAGCCAGACTGTGTGTATTAACAATGGAAAAACAGAACAACCATTCCTCATAAACAGCCCGATCCAGTAAAGTCCGTGGGAGAGCGGACTAACGCCCGCTCTCCCGGCGCGCGCACCGGCCCCTCGCCGGTGCGCGCGATCCAGTATTTAAATGAGCTGACGCGGTGCAAACGAGGGAAAGGAGGCGCTAGGGACACTAGCGCGTCCCTAGCGCCTCCTTTTTGACAGGAGCGGCGGCTGTCAGCGGGTTTGACAGCCGACGCTCAATTTTGCCAGCGTCGGTTCTCGAGCCCACTGACAGCCACGGGCTCGGAAACCGGACGCCGGCAAAATTGAGCGTCCGGTTTTCGGCCCGACAGCCGCGGGCCGAATTCAAAATTTTTTTATTTTTTTTTTACTTTTGGGGACTTCCGACTTAATATCGCTATGATATTAAGTCGGAGGGTGCACAGAAAAGCAGTTTTTACTGCTTTTCTGTGCACTTCCCTGGCGCCGGAAGAAATTAGCGCCGACCTTTGGGCGGCGCTAATTTCTTAGAGTAAAATGTGCGGCTTGGCTGCACATTTTACTTACTGGATCGCTCGGGAATACCTAATAGGGCCATCAACATGCATTTGCATGTTGAGGGCGCTATTAGGTGCCGCGGGTGGGCCGCGTGTTTTCCTCCCCTTACTGAATAAGGGGTAAGGGAAAACACGCGTCCAGAGCAGGGTGACAGTGCGCTCCGACGGAGCACACTTTACTGGATCGACCTGAAAACAAATAAAATCAAGAAACATAAAGCATCAGTTATAATAGTAAAACCATAATAAAAGAATATTTTAAAACTACTGATAAATAGAATTTCTATTAATTAAAATCATATACATTTTTTACAATTTCCCAAACACCAATAAAATATTTCAAAACAGCACATATATCAAATAACATCCAATAATTAAAACTAATAAGGATTTTAAAAAGCCCCTGCTGTCCCCTTCTGTGGGAACTCTTGATTTCCAGTCACCCTGATATTGTCGAAGATTAGGAGGTTATCTCTCTCTCTCACACATACTCGCATGTCCATTCTCTCACACATACACTGTCACATACATACACATTCATGCTCTTATATCCACCATAACCTCTCGCTCTCACAGACACTGACACACTCTCAGGCTCTAAGACACTCTCTCCCCCTCCACACACAAACTCTTACTCCCCTGGATTTTCTCATACACACTCATGCTCTCACATTCACTGGCTCCCTCACATACACACACACTGACCCCCAGGCAGGCTCCCATTCATTTTCACACCACTCCCTCCTCATCCTCCAGGCATGTACACATTCATTCTCACACACACAGACCCCCAGGCAGAGTCCCATTCATACACATGCACACACTAAAGGCAGACCCCTTTGCCAGTAACCTCGGAACCTCTCTCATTACTCTGCTGCCACTGTCACTGCTGCCACATGGCTATTGGGGAGGCGACGATTGCTGCTACTGGCACTGAAGCCCATTCTGCTGCCTCCTCTGTGCAGGCCCCGTGGGCTTCCAGTTCCTCCATACTGATCTCGTACATTGTGAGATCCGCATAGAGAAAGTGCTACTCTTGCACATTCCCAAAGATTACATGTGCCAATCACTAAAAAGTAATTTTTTTTTTTACCTTTGCTGTCTGATCTTAATTTTCTAATCGGTTGGTCATAGGCTTTTTTTTCCACCTTCCCTTTATTATTTTTTTGCCAATTCCTTTTATATTGTCTTTTTTTCTATTTCTTTTCTCTCCATCTTCTTCTCTCAAACACACAGTCAGGTTCTCATTCTCACATGCTTTCTCTCTCACACACACAGGCTGTCTTGATCAAGCACAGGCTCTGTCACATGCTCTCTCTCATACAATCATTCATACACACAGTCTCTCACTGGCACATGCTGAGTCTCACACACACAGGCTCTCTTCTCACTCCCACATGCTGTCTTGCTCAAGCACAGGCTCTCACTGTCACATGCTGTCTCTCTCACACACACAGAGGCTCCTCACATGCTGTCTCTGCATTCAGATCCTCACTCCCACACACAGTCTCTCAACTCACTCTCACATACAATCTCTCAACTCATCTCTTACACACACACATACACACTCTACAGACCCTCAGCCTCTCACCTCTGGGCCTCCTCTTCACGGGTCGCCGCAGGATGGGCTCTGCAGCGACCCTGATCTTCTCGGGCCGCCCAATGTGGGATCCGCGGCGGCCCTGCTACCCGGCCTCTTCCTCTTCTCGGGCCGCTGCGACTTGGGATTCGTGGCGGCCCGTAAGCGCTGCTCCTCTTCTGCACATGCTGATGCTCTTCCTCCTTCCTGCCTGCGCAGGCAGGAAAGAGGAGGAGGAGGAGCACCTGCAAGTTTAAATGCGACTTTTTTCTTCGGGCCGTGGTGACGTGAGCTCCATCACGACCCTGCCGATCTGCCTGCTATGTGTCACTGCTCAGCCACCAGTGGGATGAGGTCCACCAGCGGCCGCATGAGCCTCCCTGCTCCCGGGGGCATTGGTTCCCCTCGGGATACCACTGCTCGCGGCGCCCACTAATACTCTGCACCCTAGGCCCAGGCCTAGTTCGCCTAGTGCTTCCACTGGCCCTGATTGTATTCTATTGTTTTCGGAGGACAATAGCACAACGCTAAATTTAGAGAATTCATACTTACTATTAAAAATTCAAACGGTTCTGTTACTGAAACTGACTTTTGTACTGGACAAAGTGTTGATTTAATTAACGCTAAAACACCTCCCCCTCTTCGATTTGTTCTAGAAATAGAGAAGGCAGTATAATCAGGTGGACATATAGGGGCAGATTTTAAAAGCCCTGCACGCCGGCGCACCTATGTTGCATAGGCCGCCAGTGCACGCAAAGCCCCGGGACGCACGTAAGTCTCGGGGCTTTGCTTGGGGGGGGTGTCGGGGGCAGCGCAGCATTCGGGGGCGTGCCGGGGGCAGGGGCAGGGGCCAGGGAATGGCACGCCGGCAATAGGCCGGCATGCGCAAGTTACGAGGCAGGCTTAACTTTCTTAACAAAAGTAGTGGGGTGGATTTAGATAGTATTGGGGGGTGGGTTAGGTAGGGGAAGGTGAGGGGGGGGGCCGGAAAAAAAGGCAGGCTGCTCGGCAGCTCACTCATGTAGATTTGTTCGCGTCGGGCTGCACGAACAAATCTACGCCCGCGCAAAACTTTAAAAATCTACCACATAGTGTGGCGGATTTTAAATGCCCTGCGCGCATAAATCCGGGCGGATTTACGCGCTCAGGGCCCTAGCGCGCCGGTGCACCTATTTTGCATAGGCCGCCAGCGCACGCAGAGCCCCGGGACGCGTGTAAGTCCCGGGGTTTTTTAAAAGGGGCGGGAGGGGGCGAGTCGGGGGCGTGGCCGAATGATGCGGCGTTTCGGGGCGTGACGCAGCGTTTTGGGGGTGGTGATGCGGGCGTGGTTTCGGCCCGGGGGCGTTCCGGGGGCGTGGCCGTGGCCTCCGGACCAGCCCCCGGGGCCGGAACACGGAGCGGGGCAGCCGGCCGACGCATGCAGATTTACGTCTGCTTTTCGCAGGCGTAAATCGTGGAATAAAGGTAAGTGGGGGTTTAGATAGGGCCGGGGGGGTGGGTTAGGTAGGGGAAGGGAGGGGAAGGTGGGGGGAGGGCGAAGGAAAGTGCCCTCTGAGGCCGCTCCGAAATCGGAGCGGCCTCGGAGGGAACAGGCAGCGCGCGCTGGGCTCGGCGTGCGCAGGTTGCACAAATGTGCACCCCCTTGCGCGCGCCGACCCCGGATTTTATAAGATACGCACGGCTACGCGCGTATCTTATAAAATCCAGCATACTTTTGTTTGCGCCTGGTGCGCAAACAAAAGTACGCGATCGCGCAATTTTTTAAAATCTACCCTAGTGTTTATAAAGCAAATGTTGCTTACCTGTAACAGGTGTTCTCACAGGACATCAGGATGTTAGTCCTCACATATGGGTGACATCACAGGATGGAGCCCAATCACGGAACACTTTTTGTCAAAGTTTCCAGAACTTTGACTGGCCCCTACTGGGCATGCCCAGCATGGCACTAACCCTGCAGCTAGCAGGGGTCCCCCTTCAGTCTTGTTTAAAAGCTACAGGCAGTGCCGAAAAATAAAATAAGAAAATGTTACGAACCCCACACCGCGGGGCGGCGGGCGGGTTTTATGAGAACTAACATCCTTCTGTCCTATGAGACCACCTGTTACAGGTAGGCAACATTTGCTTTCTCACAAGACAAGCAGGATGGTAGTCCTCACATATGGGTGAGTACCAAGCTGAGGATGTCTGAGAAATGCATCAAATGTACCCAAGATGTGCAATTGGCACAAATATTGGGTAGGAGTTTGGTCGAGGGCATCCTGAACCCTAACGGACAGGTGGAAGGCTGTTGGTACATCACGTTGTAAACAGGTTACTTTGTCCAAGCAATAGTGGGCTGCAAAGGTGTGGAGAGAACTCCAGGTGGCAGCCCTGCAAATATCAGGAAGCGGCACTGATCGCAGGTGTGCTACTGAAGTCGCCATGGCCCTCACAGAGTGTGCTCTGACACTGTCTTGAACTGGAATGCCTGCTTGCTGATAGCAAAAGGATATGCTGTCCACCAACCAGGAGGAGAGAGTCTGCTTACCCACAGGCTGCCCTAATTTGTTAGGATGGAAAGAGATGAAAAATTGAGTGCTTTTCCTGTGGGCAGCTGTACGGTCTAGGTAGAACACTAGAGCCCGTTTACAGTCAAGGGTATGCAAAGCCTGCTCTCCTGGACTGGAATGGGGCCTGGGAAAAAAGGTAAGTAGTATGATGGATTGATTAAGATGGAAATCCGAAACTACCTTGGGTAAGAATTTAGGGTGAGTACGGAGTACTGCCCGGTCCTGCAGAAGTTTAGTGTAAGCCGGGTAAGTAACTAAGGCCTGTAATTCACTAACTCTGCGAGCTGAAGTGATTGCCAAAAGGAAAATCACTTTCCATGTGAGATAGAGGGTCACAGGAGTGAAGAGGCTAGAATGACGATTTTATGAGCCGACCCAAAACTAGATTAAGGTCCCAAGAAGGGGCCGGAGGACGCAGTGGAGGCTTGAGGTGAAGTGAGCCCTTCAGAAACCGTGTTACAAGGGGTTGTACTGATATGGGTACATCCCCGACACCTTTATGGAAGGCGGCTACCGCACTGACATGCATGCTGATGGAAGAAGTTTTTAAACCTGACTCTGATAAGTGCTAGAGATAGTCTAAAAACTTGGTAACTGGAAAGGTAAATGGGTCAAGCGACTGAGAAGAGCACCATTACTTAAACCTGTTCCATTTGTAAGAGTAAGATTTTCTCGTGGAAGGCTTCCGTGATGCAATCAGGACACGGGAAACTGGTTCAGAAAGGTTAAGTGGCTGAAGGATTAACCTTTCAACATCCATGCCTTCAGGGACAAGGCTTGAAGATTGGGGTGGCGTAGGCACCCGTCATTTTGAGTAATCAGAAGCGGGTCCATTCCCAGGGAATGTGTCTGCGAATGGAGAGATCCTGCAGTATTGGACACCACACTTGGCGTGGTCAGTGAGGTGCTATCAGGATCATGATTCCCTTGTCCTGAATGCATAAAGCAGACCGGTTGCCCACGAGAGGGAGAATGCGTCTCTGGGTTGAGAGTGTTTGCTGCGAATGAGAGAGCAGAACTTCTCTACTTTGCGGTTTTGAGCAGATGCAAAGAGGTCTATTTGAGGATATCCCCATTTTTGGAAGATGGAGTTCGCTACTGAGGGGTTGAGAGACCACTCGTGTGGTTGAAAGATGCGACTCAGCTTGTCTGCCAACACATTGTCCACTCCTGGCAACCAGGTGGCCCTGAGATACATCGAATGGGAGAGAGCTTCGCCCATATCTGTGCAGCTTCCTGTCACAGAAGGAAGGAACCCGTGCCTCCCTGTTTGTTGATGAACAACATGGCCACCTGGTTGTCCCTTTGGATCAGGATAACTTGATTTGAGAGGCGATCCTGAAATGCCCTGAGAGCATATCTTATTGCTCGAAGCTCCAGGAAATTTATTTGGTGTTTGGCTTCCTCTGGAGAACAAGATCCTTGTGTCTGCAGATTGGCCACATGGGCTCCCCATCCGAAGTTGGAAGCATCGGTGGTGAGAGTTATTTGAGGGTCTGGAGGCTAGAAGGGCAAGCCTTGGAGGAGATTGTTTTGATTGCTCCACCAGGCAAGAGACTGACGGAGTGAGTCAGTTACGTAGACAATGGTCGACAGGGGCTGAATGCTTTGAGTCCATTGAGACCTTAGAGTCCACTGCATGACTCTCATGGCCAAACGGGCCACTGGTGTGACCTGAACTGAGGACGCCATGTGTCCCAAGATGATGAGAAAGTGGCGTGCAGTCACAGAGTGCTGGGACTGCAGCTGGAGTGTGAGAGACATGAGAGTGAGAGCTCGCTGTCGAGACAGAAAAGCCTTTGCCTGCAAGGTGTCCAAGTCTGCCCCAATGAATGACAAGGTTTGAGATGGGACTAAAGAGGATATGTCGTAATTGATGAGAAATCCTAATGAAATTAGAGTGTGTAAGGTTAGATTGAGGGACGACAGACCAGCTTGCTGAGTGGGAGCCCTGACTAACCAATCGTCTAGATAGGGGTAGATATGAACACCCTGAGTTCTTAGGAAGGCTGCAACCACTACAAGGCATTTCGTGAACACTCGTGGCACAAAGGCGAGGCCGAATGGTAGCACTCGGTACTGATAGTGCTTGGGGCCTACTAGAAACCTCAGGTATTTGCGATGAGTTATCGCAATATGAATATATGCGTCCTGGAGGTCTAGAGAGCATAGCCAGTCTCCTCTTTATAGGAGAGGAAGAAGCGAGCCTAAGGTTACCATCTTGAATTTCTCTCGCTGGAGGTACTTGTTGAGGGCCCATAGGTCCAGAATAGGACAAACGCCTCCCGATTTTTTGGGGGTTAGAAAGTACCGGGAATAGAACCCTAGGCCATGCTGAGAGTAGGGTAGGGGTTCTAGTGCCTTGGATTGGAGAAGGAGGAAGGCCTCCTGATCCAGAAGGATGGAGTGATCAGATGTTCTCCACGTCGGCAGAGGTGGGGAGTCCAGTGGCACGGAGAGAACGTTCAGATGGTAACCCTGGGCAATTATCGCCAGAACCCATTGTTCTGAGGTATTGAGTGCCATATGTTGTTGAAATGGCACAGTCGGCCTCCCACTAGTATGTGAGGCAATAGTGGCTGGCTGCTGCTCTCTAGGTGGAACACAAAACCTGAAGCAGGACCTGGTTGAGGAGCTGCTTGCGGCTTTTGTTTCCGTGTCTGAAGAGTCTGGGCTTTTTGAAAAGGCCTCGTGGCACGGGATCTGGTTGGTGGCGGGTAGGACTTCTTCGGCCGGAAGGACTTCTTAGCGTCCTTTCGGAAAGGCTGTTTTGAAGAATAGTCAGAAGGTATCAGAGAGAGCTGTCTGCGAGTCTCATGATGGTCCTTCAGTTCCGCCACTGTCCATTGAATCTGTTCTCCAAATAGGTTATTGCCCACACAGGGTAGGTCAGATAACAGCTCTTGTACCTCAGGGTGAAGGTCGGAAGATTTGAGCCAGGCCCATCTCCTTGCCGAAATAGCTGCTGCAGATACTCTGGTAGCAGTATCAAAGATGTCATAGGATGATCTGATCTCATACTTGCCTGCCTCAAACCCTTTGTTTACTAGGGTTTGAAGCTGATCTTGGAATTGTTGAGGCAGGGTATCTGTCAAATCTTGTATTTGCTTAAAAATGACCCTATTATTTTGGGTCATATAGAGCTGATAAGCGGCAATCCGGGAGATGAGCATTGAGCCTTGGAATACTCGGCGGCCAATGGCATCTAGAAACTTTTGTTCCTTGCCAGGGGGAAAAGAAGTGTGAGGCTTTGATCTCTTTGCTCTTTTTTGTACAGATTCAACAATTACAGATTGGTGATCCAATTGAGTTTTCTGAAAGCCTGGAGCTGACTGCACCAAATAGATAGTGTCAGCTTTTCTATGCACTGGAGCAATGGAGCCAGGATGTTCCCAGCTCTTCTTGAGGAGATCCAGAAGAACCTGGTGGATAGGGATGGAGGTTATTTCCTTGGGAGCATCCAAGAATTGGAGCAACTCCATCATCTGGTGTCTGTCATCCTGTTCAGTCTGAAATTGGAAGGGAACCAATTCAGACATTTCCTTCACAAAATTTATGAAGGAGAGGTCCTCTGGAGGAGAACGCTTCTTACTTTCAGTTGGTGAAGGTGATGAAGGTAATTCATCTGTGTCTGGGGAGGAAACATCAGTCCAGGTGTCGTAGGGATCAGCACATGTCCCTCTAAGAACTAGAGGGGGACGGGGTGGTGGGATACCTGAAGGTCCCGGTCTAGGCTCCGAAGGAATCGGAGGAATTATCGGAGGCACCGATGAAGGCATCGAAGGCACCAGCGCAGGCATCGAGGGCATCGATGGATGGCTCAGTGGCGCCGGACGTATCGGCACCAATGGTTGGATCGGTGGTGAGAGACGTATCGGCATCGATGGCTGAGGCAGAACGCCGGATGGAGGGATGCGGAACGGTGTTTCTCCTCCCGATGACAATGTAAGCGGGGAGGGCACCAGAGCCATTGGAGACCCGGGGTCCATCGGTGGAAAAATGGCAATGAGCACTTCCATCCTGGAGAGCAGCGGTGCCAACGCTGCCGGAATAGATTTGGTGGACGGTTCCGAAATCGGTACCGGCATCGGTGCCAGAAGAACCTGAAGTCGTTGCATCGCCTTGTCGATGGCCTCCTGAACCATCCGGACCAGTTCTTCTCGGAGACCTGGAGCAAGCAGCCCCGGCTCCGGAACAGAAGGAGGCAGAGGCATAGCCAGAGGGACCACCGTTAAAGGCAGAGTCATTGTTCCCGATCCCCTGTTGGGTGAGGGTTGCCTCGGTGACCCGGTCGCCGAAAAGGTTGGTGCCTTTCCTGGACGGGGTTTCTTTGAAGGCAGCTCGGACGATGGCGAGGTCAAATATTTCACTCCCACAATGGTCTGAGACTTACGGTGTCAATGGCGATGTTTGTCTCTACGATCCCCTTGGTCCTAAAGGAGAGTAGAGGGTGTCGAAGGCTGAGATGTCATTGATGCCGGACGGTCACCAGCCGGTGGTGGATGCTGGCGTGAAGTTGACGGTGCCGGCTCTGATGATGTCGATGCAATGGATGGAGTAGGGGTTTGAGCACGGAAGAGAAGTTCCATCTTCTCCAATCTGGCCTTGCGACCTTTTGGTGTCATTAGGGCACATTTGGTGCAGGTCAAGACATCGTGCTCGCGTCCTAGACATATAACACAGATTTTATGGGGGTCTGTGAGGGACATGGTGCGATTACAGTTCGGGCACCGACGGAACCCAGACGCCATGGCAAAAATCGAGCCGCGGTACGGTCGACGGCCAGTAGGCCGCGAGGGCTAAACTCGACAGTAATCGACAGAAAACGGGTAAAAACTTACCGGAGTACCGCAGTTTGAAAAAAATTTAAAGGAGGGACCCCTGCAGGGCAAATTAACTTTTAGTAATTCCGTGAGGAAAATTCCTGTCAGGAATCTCTGTAGAGCTCCTTTACCGCGAGGCTACTGCTGCGCAGAAAAAAGAAGACTGAAAGGGGCCCCCTCTGGCTGCAGGGTTAGTGCCATGCTGGGCATTCCCAGTAGGGGCCAGTCAAAGTTCTGGAAACTTTGACAAAAAGTGTTCCGTGATTGGGCTCCATGCTGTGATGTCACCCATATGTGAGGGCTACCATCCTGCTTGTCCTGTGAGAACAACCGTGTCAGTATTGGTTAACCATGATTCAGTGAATAATAAAAGATCAGGTTTTTTATCATCAAGTAGGTCAACAAATACTGGTGTTTTCTGCCTTATAGACTGGCGTTGCAGTATATTATAGACAGTGATGAAAGAAATAACGAAGCTGTAGTGATCACTGGAGTAATTCTAGTGAGAAAGTTCCTACATACGTTCTTTGTCTCTTACTTCCATGAACTTGAACTACCACAACCTTCTTTGGCCTCTGAGGGTAGCGTGAGCAGTGGCAGGAGTCCACTATATAGGAGCTCCAGTTTGGGGTAGCCTAAGTTTCCTGAAGCCAGAAAAAGAGGCCGGCCAAGAAGAGATAGTTTAGTTTGTTATCCTTTATTTTACTGTACTTTTAATAAATAAAAGCACTTTTTTGTACATAAAAGCACTTTTTTGTAAATAAATGCAGTATCACCTTCTGAAACATCTTTCTATGAGAGTGCTCCTTTGTTGAATAGTCTGCCTTTGACTCAAGTGATGTATTTCTTGCAATTCATCCTGAGTCAGATACTCTTCCTCCTTTCTCCTCCTCTGGAGAAGGCATGTGGCTGTTTAGTGCAAAGTTATGGTGCACACAGCAGGATAGAAAGATCTCACACACTTTGGGGGGGGGGGGGGCTGTAAAGAAGGCATCCTCCAGATCTTTCTAGATAGCGAAAGTAAGTAAGCCAATGGTTCTATGACAGCCCTGGTCTTACAGTGTGCCCTTTTGTAGAGACACTCAGCTGCAATTGCTGGGGTGGCAATGGGGATATCGAGCCAGGTTTTCAGTGGATAGTCTCTGTCACCTGTAGAAGACACAGAAAATCTGGGTTACATATACCTTCTGAATTTCATAGTGACACAGCTCACAGGGTTAGTTTAGAGAAGCCCTGCAGTGGCACCCTAAATATGAGGGTGACAAAATAAAAGCAGGGAAATGGGTATGATAGAAGTGGTGGGTATCTTGCTACCTAGAAGCTATCCCCCAGTAATGTGTCCTTGCTGGAAGTGGTCATGAATTCTTGATTGTGAGAGAATGTAGGCATCGTGAGTGGATCCTGGAAAGCGAGGCACCACATTCATGATGAGGCCCTTGGCATTGCAGACCACTTGCATGTTTAGGGAGTGGAATCCCTTGCGGTTGCAGTATGAGTGCAATCTATAGCTCCCAAGACTGAGGGGAAGTATGCAATTTGATAGAAATCAGTCATTATTTGGTGATGTTCCTGTTTTCTGGAGGGGAAGGAGATAAAGTGTTGTGTTTCCTGAGCAAGTCAGCCAGGACCTGCTCTAGACACCTTGAGGTGGCAGACTGAGTGATTCCAGATGTAATTCCTAGAGGGGTTTGGAAAGTGCAGGTAGGAAAAAAGGCCAGGGTGGACTGGCAAGGCATTGCCCCTTTGGGTTAAAGGTTGCAGTTTAAGCTCTAACATTTGACAGAGGTACAGTATGGTTTTCAAATTACATCTGAACCTGCGCATTACTTCCTCCTCAGACTGATCCAGAAAATGTGTCAGAGTCCTGTAAACTCTGCTTAAGGGGTACCTCCTCCTCTGCATTCTTCTACTCCTCTCTCTCTTCTGAGCCGTATAGATCTGAGTACCAATGCAGCTATTATAATCATGTTGTAGAACAGAAAATATAAATATCCCACTCAATAGCTGTTGCTACACCATGTATTTCTCACCTCCTGTTCCAGTCTCTACCCGTTATACAAAAATCAACAGTCCATACCTGAACCTTTTTTTCCATGTTGTAAACCTGCTAGCCATGTGCTAGTAGCTTACACTTTCCCATTTACTGCCAGTAAGTCCCACAAGCACTCACGCCCACCTTCTGCCTTGCTCCTGCATCCACTGACCCAGAGCGAGGAGCCAAACAAACAGAAAATACCCGTGGAAACCTGAAAATAAGCACTCGCTTGTGTATACAGCCAGTAGCAAATATACACGTGTGAGTTTGGCTGAATGCGCCGTCTCATAAGCACGTGGCCCTTATAAAATATGTCATACGCATATAAGTCTGGTGTCCACCCCCAACATGCCATCACACCCCTTTTGTAACACTCCCAAGTGTGTGCGCGCATGCACACAGATGCGCACAAATGCAGCCTATGCAAAATTACATGTGCGCATGCCGGCCTTACAAACGCACATATGTGCCAATTTTTACATGCGCAGGCCTTTTAAAATCCGCCCGATAGGCTCTCAACCACATGCAGACACATGCTCTCTCACTTACATATACAGGCTCTCAATCACACACTTACATACACACTGTCTCAAACACACATGCTCGCTCACTCATTCACTCTCTCTGTCCCCATCGAAGAACAACTGGTGGCAGCAGCTTCCTCTTCTTCCAGCCCTCGTGGCTTCGAGAAAGGTGTCCCATCGGTGCGGGGGCTGACGTTGTTCCTCTTTTTGCTCCAGTCCGATGCTGCCCGCACTTGTAAACTACCAAAGTCTCTTTTTCCTGCACATTCGGCAGCTGCATACCACTTTCTCTTCCAGGCCATGGGGTCAGGAAGAAGAAACCATGCTGCTAGTACCACTAACTCCAGCTATCCTGCCGCATTCTGCCCAGGTTATCAGCATTTCAAGCCCGGGAGGAAGAAGAGTTTGAATTTCGCTGGGGTAAAGGAGAACAGCTGGACCAGTGGGGGACCAGGAAGTGTGGTGACACACCTGTGTGTGCTTGGTGACACACTGGTGTGTCACCACACACCAGTTGAGAACTGCTGCTCTATAGTATCATGCTACAGCAATGTAGCACCACTGGGGGACATAGGGCCGTCAAAGCCTTGCCCCTCAGGAGATCCAGCAATTCGATCCTGATTACCAACAAAGCTCTCTGTGGTGCAAGGATTCCTGCTCCGTGAAAGAGCAGGTGTCATTCATTAAGCATGCCAACAAAATTCTGAGTGATGCGCAGGCCAATCCCAGCCATTGAAGCCGAAGACTTGACAGGCAACTCATCTTGCTGTCACCCACCATAGGAGCAGGAATTCCATGCTAACTTGGTATTCTCTACCCAGCTAGCTTTCAAGAATAGCACATACAGTGCACCGTGGGTTGTGGTCACAAACACATGGTAGTGACACCTCAGTTGCCATGGGCACCCCAACCAAGCTAGCTGAAGCCATATCTTACTCTTACAACCACTAATGCTGCCTAGAGCTTTAACAACCATCAATGTTCTTGTTCAATGTCTTGGTAAGCCATGATAATGCCAAAAACATGATTCCATAGCACGACCTCTCCAAAACCACAGTAGAATACTGCAGAATGTCACCAACATATACAACTGACTCCATTCTGAAATGTGCTGAATTCTGCCATGTGCCTGTCAAGTCAGCCATCCCAAAACCTGTGACATAGGATACATTGTCTGCAATAATCGAAGGGGAATATGATAGTCTTCAATCACCCCAACTACCATGGGTCCACCAAACCCATTCCCCAAGGATAGATGAATAGCACTAAATTGCCTAGTGTTTGGTCTGGAGACCTTGCAGTAAGAAATGTAATAATTATTATAAGTACGAGGTTGCAAGAACAGCAAGATTTCACAAAAGAACTTAAAAGAAATAAACTTATAACCATATTAGCAAACACAGGGAGATTACTAGCCCATAATATTTTAGGGTTATTTTCTCGGACATACGCTAAAGACTAGAATGGAGGCATATACAAATCACCTTTAAAATCATTTGCAGGAATGAGAAGCTTAACCTCAAGCTAGCCCCAATGCTGCACTAGCTATGTTGCCACTTTGTGAACCCTAGCTGAAATAATATATTTGGCCATCAGTCATTCACGGAGGTAATTGCTCATGGAAGAGAAAATTCCGGAATGCAAGAGCTACTATTGCTGTAAGCCATCACAAAATGTCTTTATAAGGACGTGCTATATACGCCAGTTTTGGGCAAGTAGGATGCCATCCGAAACAATAACCTGACCAGCTAGCCCTTCACTGCCCTCATCCATAGGAATACCCACCAAACCTAGAGGCATAATAACATAAGAAAGTGCCATGCTGGGTCAGACCAAGGGTCCATCAAGTCTAGCATCCTGTTTCCAACAGAGGCCAAACCAGGCCACAAGAACCTGGCAATTACCCAAACACCAAGAAGATCCCATGCTATTGATGCAATTAATTCTACAACACCCACTGATTCAAGGAAAAACCTTGCTCAGTGGTCTTTTTTGTACGGTGGCTCTGTTCAAGGATAACCACATTTTAGTTATCCCTCTCATTTGCCCCGTATATTGCTCTTTATTATTCACACTTTATATTCATCTTTTTTTCTTTTCCTTTTTACTTATAAAATCCCTTCTCCCTGGCTGCTTGTCCGACCCACTTATCCGTTTTTATTCTCATATACTTATCAAGGCTGCCGCCCTCATGACTTCCTATGGGTTCAGATTCGCCTGCCCGACATTGGCCATGTTTCGGCACTGTGTGCCTACTTCAGGGTCTGCGGGAGAGAAATCTACTGTGTCCCAAATGGGAGAGAGCTTCCACCCAAATCTGTGCAGCTTCCTGACACAGAAGGAAGGAGCCCGTGCCTCCCTGTTTGTTGATGTACCACATGGCCACCTGGTTGTCAGTCTGAATCAGGATGACTTGATTTGAGAGGCGATCCTGAAAAGCCCTGAGAGCATATCTGATTGCTCGAAGCTCCAGGAAATATATTTGGTGTTTGGCTTCCTCTGGAGACCACGATCCTTGTGTTTGCAGATTGGTTACATGGGCTCCCCAGCCGAGGTTGGAAGCATCGGTGGTGAGCGTGACTTGAGGGCCTGGAGACTAGAAGGGCAAACCCTGGAGGAGATTTTTCTGAATGTTCCACCAGGCGAGGGACAGACGGAGTGAGTTGGTGACATGGACAAAGGTCGACAGGGGCTGAGTGCTTTGAGTCAATTGAGATCTTAGAGTCCACTGCATGACTCTCATGGCCAAGCAGGCCATTGGTGTGACGTGGACTGAGAACGCCATGTGTCCCAGAAGGATGAGAAAGTGGCATGTGGTGGCAGAGTGCTGAGACTGCAGCTGGTGAGCAAGAGACACGAGAGTTTGTGCTCGTTGTCGAGGCAGGAAAGCCTTTGCCTGCAAGGTGTCCAAATCTGCCCCAATGAACGACAAGGTTTGAGATGGAACTAAGTAGGATTTGTCGTAGTTGACTAGAAATCCTATTGTAATTAAAGTGTGTACGGTTAGATTGAGGGACAACAGAGCAGATTGCTGAGTGGGAGCCCTGACTAACCAGTCGTCCAGATAGAGGTAGACGTGAACACCTTGAGTCCTGAGGAAAGCTGCAACGACTACGAGGCATTTTGTGAAGACTCATGGCGCAGACGCTAGGCCGAATGGAAACACTCGGTATTGACAGTGCTTTGGGCCTACTAGAAACCTCAGGTATTTGCAATGAGATGGAGTTATCGCAATATGAGTGTATGCATCCTGGAGGTCCAGAGAGCAGAGCCAATCTCCTCTTTGTAGAAGAGGTAGAAGCGAGCCCAAGGTGACCATCTTGAACTTCTCTCGCAGGAGGTACTTGTTGAGGGCCCGTAGGTCTAGAATAGGACGAAAGCCTCCTGATTTTTGGGGGATTAGAAAGTACCGGGAATAGAACCCTAGGCCATGCTGAGTGTATGTTACGGGTTCTACTGCGTTGGACTGGAGAAGGAGGGAGACCTCTTGATCCAGAAGAATGGAGTGATCGGATGTTCTCCACATCGGCAGAGGTGGGGAGTCCGGAAGCACGGAGAGAAAGTTCAGATGGCAACCCTGAGCAATTATTGCCAATACCCATTGGTCTGAGGTAATTGAGTGCCATATGTTGTGGAAGTGGCACAATCGACCTCCCACTGGTATGTGTGGCAGTGGAATCTGGCTGCTGCTCTCTAGGT
This sequence comes from Rhinatrema bivittatum, assembly GCF_901001135.1. NCBI lineage: Eukaryota > Metazoa > Chordata > Amphibia > Gymnophiona > Rhinatrematidae > Rhinatrema > Rhinatrema bivittatum. The sequence goes on along the minus strand of NC_042616.1, from coordinate 415,741,055 downwards.
GGAAGTCAAAAACCTGAAGCAGGCCCTGGTTGAGGAGCTGCTTGTGGTTTTTGTTTACGTGCTTGACGAGACTGTGCTTTTTGAAAAGGTTTCATGGCACGGGATCTAGTTGGTGGTGGATAGGACTTCTTCGGGCGGAAGAATGACTTTTTAGAGTCCTTCCTGAAGGGCTGTTTAGAAGAATAGTCAGACAGCATCAGAGAGAGCTGTCTTAGGTTCTCATGATGGTCCTTTAGTTCTGCCACTGTACCTTGAATCTGTTCGCCAAACAGATTATCTCCGACACAAGGCTGGTCGGACAACCTGTCTTGTACTTCAGAGCGAAGGTCAGAAGACTTGAGCCAGGCCCACCTTCTTGCCTAAATAGCAGCTAAAGATACTCTAGTAGAGGTATCAAAGATGTCATAAGATGTTCTGATCTCATGCTTTCCTGCCTCAAAACCCTTATTCACTAGGGTTTGGAGCTGTTCTTGAAACTGTGGAGGCAGGGAGTCTGAGAAGTCTTGTATTTGCTTGAAAATGACCCTGTTATATTGGGTCATATAGAGCTGATAGTCCGCAATTCGAGGGATGAGCATTGACCCTTGGAAGACTCGGCGACCAATGGTATTCTAGGAACTTCTATTCCTTGCCAGGGGGAACAGAAGTGTGAGGCTTTGACCTCTTCGCTCTCTTCTGTGCAGTCTCCACCACGACAGAGTGGTGATCCAGTTGTGATTTCTGAAAACCTGGAGCTGACTGCACTAAATAGGTGGTGTCAGCTTTCCTGTGGACTGGAGCAAGGGAGCCAGGATGTTCCCAGTTCTTCTTCAGGACATCCAGAAGGACCTGATGGATGAGAATAGAGGTGATTACTTTGGGAGCATCAAAGAATTGGAGCAACTCCATCATCTGGTGCCTATCATCCTGTTCAGTCTGCAATTGGAAGGGAACCAATTCAGACATTTCCTTCACAAAGTTTATAAAAGAGAGGTCCTCTGGAGGAGAAAGCTTCCTACTTTCAGTGGGTGAAGGTAAATCATCAGTGTCTGTCGAGGAATCATCAGCCCAGGTATCATAAGGATCAGCACCTGTCCCTCTAGGAGGGGGACAGGGTGGTGGGATACCTGAAGGTCCCGTTCTAGGCTCCGAAGGAATCGGAGGAATTATTGGAGGCACCGATGACAGCATCAAAGGCACCGGCGCAGGCATCGAGAGCATCGATGGATGGCTCAGTGGCGCCGATGGACGTATCGGCACTGATGGTTGGATCGGTGGCGAGGGACGTATCAGCATCGATGGCTGAGGTAGAACTCCCAATGGAGGGATGCGGAACGGTCTTTCTCCTCCCAATGACATTGTAAGTAGGGAGGGCACCGGAGCCATCGGAGACCCGGGATCCATCGGTGGAAAAGCGGCGATGAGCGCTTCCATCCTGGAGAGCAGCGGTGCCAGCACTGCCGGAATTGGGTCGATGATTGGTTCCGCAATCGGTACCGGTGTCTGTGCCGGAGGAACCTGAAGTCGTTTCATCGCCTTGTCGATGGCCTCCTGAACCATCCGGACCAGTTCTTCTCGGAGACCTGGAGCAAGCAGCCCCGGCTCCGGAACAGAAGAGGGAGGCAGAGGCATAACCGGAGGGACCACCATTAGAGGTGGAGTCGCGGCTCCCGATCCCCTGTCGAGCGAGGGTTGCGTCGGTGACCCGGTTGCAGAAACGGTCGGTGCCTTTTCTGGACGGGGTTTCTTCGACAGCAGCTCGGACGATGGCAAGGTCGATGATTTCGCTCCCTCGATGGTCCAAGACTTACGGTGTCGATGGCGATGTTTGTCCCTGCGATCTCCTCGGTCCTGAGGGGGACTAGAGGGTGTCGATAGCAGAGATGTCGTCGATGCCGGGCGGTCACTGGCCAGTGGTCAATGCTGGAGCGAAGTTGACGGTGCCAGCTCTGACGACGTCAATGCAATGGACGGAGTTGGGGTTTGAGCATGGAAGAGAAGTTCCATCTTCTCCAATTTGGTCTTGCGACCTTTTGGTGTCACTAGGGCACATTTGGTGCAGGTCAAGACATTGTGCTCGCGTCCTAGACACATAACACAGACTTTATGGGGGTCCGTGATAGACATGGTGCGGGTACAGTCCGGGCACCAACGGAACCCCGAAGCCATGGCCATGGAAAAAAGTCGAGCCACGGTACAATCGACGGCCAGTAGGCCGCGAGGGCCAAACTCGACGGTAATCGACGGAAATTGGGTAAAAACTTACCGGAGTACCGCGGTCTGAAAAAAAGTTAGAGGAGGGACCCCTGTGGGGCAAATTAATTTTTAGTAATCCCGTGAGGAAAATTCCTGTCAGGAATCTCTTCAGAGTTCCTTTACAGCGAGGCTACTGCTGCGTGGAAAAAAGAAGACTGAAGGGAGACCCCTGCTGGCTGCAGGGGTAGGTGCCATGCTGGGCATGCCCAGTAGGGGCCAGTCATAGTTCTGGAAACTTTGACAGAAGTTTTCCGTGATTGGGCTCCATCCTGATGATGTCACCCATATGTGAGGACTCCTGCTTGTCCTGTGAGAAATTTCTTTTTCACTCAATGCAAAATTAAGCTCTGGACTTCATTGCCAGAGGATGTGCCAGATGAATAACCACTGCTATTACTGGCATTAGGAGCATGGGATCTACTTAATATTTGAGTACTTGCCAGATACTGTTGGTACTGTTAATGAACCTGTCTGATCCAGTATGGCAACTTCTTATGTTCTCTTATAACCTGCTCATTTACAAATTTCTTGACAATGACAAGCAATATATCTTTGAATTGCCTGCAGAGATGCAACATTTTCTTAACTAGTGCAGTGAGACTCATGTTGTTACAAAGAAGAAAATGTATGCACAGCAGGATAATTTCTGAATGGTTCCCCCATTGCTCCTCTTTGTCTGTCCTTCTGCACCAGGAGGGCTGGGAAGCACCAGATTAAAGGTGCAGTGTGCTGGCTATGCCTGCCTGGTCCCCCCATGCAATTGGCTTTTTTGTTTGTTCTTTTTTAATTCTGGTTTATTTTACTTAATATACTTTAATGGTTAAATTATTGCATAGAATATACTTTACCCCTATTTTTTATTCTAAAGCATTCCCAAATACCAGTACAACTTGTTGGTCAGGTTGTTGTGAGATTGGTACATACAAGCATATGTGGTGGGATTGCCAGTGTGCACATCAGTTCTGGTTTCAAGTCATGCAGGAAGTTGTGGTCATTCTTGGTTTCCCAATACATATTGCACCCATATTAGGACTTCTTGGAAGACGGGATGGATTTGCTTACCCAGTGAAATACAGGGTTATTAGTTGGTGAGCTCCTTCTGGCATCTCAATTTACCATTGCCGCTTTCTGGAAATCTAATCCTGGTATAGATTTCTGGCAGGCTCAAGTACAGAACATTGCTGATATTGAGAAATTAAGATAAAATCTTACATATGAAACCTTCAAATCTGATAGAATCTGGGATCCTTATCACACTTTTTATGGCTTCAGCTGAGTTATGTTTTTGGATGGGTATACAGTATAGTGGGCTACATTGGTTAAATCATAGTATTTCTTTCCTTTCTCTTCTACTAAACACTAAACCGCTTCAGATGATACAAAATGCTGCAGCGAGATTACTAACACCAGCCGAGGAAATCACATCTCACCCATCCTCAGAAACCTACATTGGCTACCAGTAAATTTTAGAATTCTTTACAAAGCAATCACCCTAATACATAAATCCATCCATCACCAACTCCAACTCAGCCTTGAAATACCCTTCAAACTTCATTCCTCCAACAGGCCAATTAGAGATAATCATAAAGGTACTTTGAATTACCCCCCAACTAAAGCCTCACGCCTTTCCTCGACCAAAGACCGAGCTTTTTCAATAGCAGGTCCATCTATTTGGAACAACATTCCTTCAAGCCTCCGACTAGAACCTTGTCTCATTACGTTCAGAAAAAAACTTAAGACGTGGCTATTCCACCAAGCCTTCGATGATCCTCCAGACAACCCTTAGTCTTCTTTTTCCTCACTTGGACGTAGAAGATTAAAGTCCTACAACCATTCAAACGAAGAACTCTGGCACTCACTGATTAAAGCATCTTTTTGCTCTAATCCAAATTCCTTTTTGGATTATGCTTCTTTCATTATTTTTTGGCCTTTTTAACTTTCTTCCAGCTCTTAAGCTTCCCAAGTTTTTACTCCTTGTTAAATGTAACTTTACGTTATTCTCTTCTCTTGTTAATTACTTTTATTTATTGCTTCTGTTATACCCTTGTTTTATGTAAACCGATCCGATATGGTTTATTTACTATGAAGGTCGGTATAAAAAAGTGTTAAATAAATAAATAAATATATATATATAACCCTCTCATCTAACAAAATCGCTCAGCTTGTAATAGGTGTTATCCCAAGACAGCAAAACGTAGCCCTCACACATGGGTGACGTCACTGACGGAGCCCTATTGCGGGAAAACTTTCTGTCAAAGTTTCTAGAACCTTTTGACTGGAACTGTGAGGCCACTGAGCATGCCCAGCATGCCATGATATTCTCTGCCACAGGGGTCTCTCTTCAGTCTCGTATGTAGCAATAAGCTTTAGCAAAATAAAATAATAAAAGATATAAGACCCAACTCCGCGGGGTGGCGGGTGGGTTTCGTGAGGACTACATCCTGCTGTCCTGGGATAACACCTATTACAAGGTAAGCAATTTTGCTTTATCCCAGGACAAGCAGGATTCTAGTCCTCACACATGGGTGATTAGCAAGCTAGAGGCTGAGTCATTTTGTAGTGAAGTAACACTGAAGTATTGTTGGTGAAAATGAGGCAGCCGAAGATCACAGCAGGTTGGATGTAGAAGGAGTTGGGATTAAACTAGAAACAAGTTCTTTAAGACAGATTGTCCATAGGCTGAATCTTGTCGTCCTTCTTTGTCCAGACAGTAATGAGCTGCAAAGGTGTGAAGAGAATTCCAAGTCGGGATCACATCTATATTATTGGATGGATACAGCTATTGGAGATTAGAAAAATGATTTGCTGATGATTGCCCTGGGAGTGTCACGGAACAAGCATGGAAATCTTTTCCCCTGAAGCAGGACCTTAAGAGTGGGGGTCCGAAACGCGATCGTGTTGGGCTTTGCAGATGAGTATCACTGCTGAATTGCTTTACTTTGCATTGGGAGTGAAAAAAAGTGACTTTGCTATTTAGCTGACTTTAATTTTGAATGGGCTTTTTGGGAGCTCTCATCAGTTGGACGGAAAGAAAAAATTCATGACAAAATTGAAAAATTATAAAAATTCACAAAAATATATAAAGTAAAATGGACCCGAAACCATAAAGAGAGTCGGGTATGATACCTTGACCCTATGAGTAGTGGTCCTACAAAATTATATTGTTCTCTATAGTAGGATAGCTGGAATGGGGTATTTAAAGGAGAAACCAGGTATACAAGCATTTTGATATATTGTTTACATTTTGGTTCCTGGAGTACACACGGTGTGAGAGACCCGCTGGGTGTGATTGGCTGCTTTACATATGTCAAGAATTGGCACTGAACGATAGTGTGCTGAGGTTGACATTGCTCTTACTGAATGCACCTTTACTCGCCCTTGGAGAGGAAGGCCTGCTTTTTCATAGCAAAACTATATGCAATCTGCTAACCAGTTAGATAGAGTATGTTTATCCACTGCTTTACACGGTTTGTTTGGATCATAAGAAACAAACAGTTGAGTGGCTTGCCTAGTCGCCCTAGGTTGTCTGGGCTGAGGTCTTTGCTGTGTTCTAGAAGACCTGGTCCTAGATGTAGGAGGGTAGTACTGTCTTTGTAAATAAAAAGGTCTTCTAGTCTCTTTTCGTTGAGGCCTACGAAGAGAGTGCATAGGTGGATCCTGTGGGATCGAGGAAAGCTGTCTCAGGGTTTCAGTATGTTCTTTTAAGTGAGCAACTGCATCCTGGACTTTGGCTCTCCTAGGCATGGCAGATCTACTAAATTATCCTGGACTTCAGGCCTGAGGTCCGGGGCTTTAAGCCATGCCCAACGCCTGGCACTGATCCCAGATGCAGCCACTCTGGAAGCTGTCTCAAACCTGTCATAGGCTGCACGTACTTCATGTTTGCCTGCCTCCAGCCCTTTGTGGATGATGGCTTGGGCTGCTTCTTGATATTGTGATGGAAGAGATGGAATGAATTCTTGCATTTGCTTCCACAAATCTCTTTGATATTGGGTCATGTAAAGTTGATATGAAGATATTCTCGAATTTAACATGGCCCCTTGGTAGACATTCCGTCCCAGGGAATCTAAAAATCTATGATCTTTTCCTGGGGGATTTGAGGAATGCGGCCTAATTCTTTTGGATTTTTCTGTGCAGACTCTACCACTACTGACTGGTGAGGGAGCTGTGATTTTTGGTAGCCAGGAGCAGACTGCACCAAATATGTACTGTCCATTCGTTTGTTGACAGCTGGCACTGAGCAGGGATGTTCCCAAATACGATGTTGCAAATCTAGGAGAACATCATGCACTGGTATAGCTACCACTTGTTTCGTAGGATCTACAAATTGAAGTACATCCAATATTTGCTGTCTTGCTCTGTGACTAAAGTGAATGGTATGGTGTCAGCCATTTCCTGGACAAAAGTTGTGAATGAGAAATCTTCTGGAGGAGATATTTTCCTTGGATCTGGTGGAGATGGATCCAACAAACTCTTCAGATGAGGTATCTGATTGTGTATCGCTCCAAGTGTCATATGGATCTTGGACTTGCGGAGAAATTGTGGAAGTCTTAGGCGGTGGAGAAATTCCTGAAGGTCCTGGTAATGGATCCTCAATAGGTGACTCCTCAGTATGCTCTTCCTGTGGATTAGAGGGAAGAGAATCGAGCAGATCATGATATTTTTTCATTAAGATCTGATATAGTGCTAACTCTGGGCTTCCTGGATCCCCAGAAAGGAGTGGCACCGATGGTGACGGCGTTGGTCGCTTCGAAGTCACCATAGTTGTTATCGATTTAGGCCCCAGCATCGATGCAATTATTGACATCAACAGGGTCGGCATCGGTATGGTGACCGGTGTTGGTAGGATCACCGACATTGGCAAAGATAACGGCGTCGGTGACGTCACCAGCAAGCGGTGATCCAACAAGCAGTGATCCAGGCCTTGAAGGAACAGACACCTATTCTGGCAACTGTGCCGATGCCGGCGATCGTGCCGATGCCGGTGACGTCACCGGCATCGGCGATGTCACCGGCATCTGCACAATCGCCGGAATAGGTGTCTGTTCCTTCAAGGCCTGGATCACCACTTGTCTTATAAACATCGACAATTCCTGCGATATAGCTGGAGTAGATGGAGCAGCTGTATGCGGTGGCGGTGTGGGTGTTGATAATACCTCCACAGATCCCTGTGTAGGTTTGATCGATGATGTAGGCCCCGACGCTGGTAGCGGAGTTTCCTGATGCTTTTGCCGTTTAGCGGTCGGTTCCCCCGGGGAGAGGGTTAACGCTGAAGTCGGTGTGTGTCGATGTCGGTGCCTATGTTTGGGCCTATGCTTGACTACCAACCTTATCGACGCCGAAGTCGATGGCGAAGCTTGATCTCCCGATCCTTCCAGACAACGTTTTTTCAGCAAAACATTTTTGGAAACTCCTGCTGGGGACGATTTCATCGATGTTGAAGGAGAAGGAAGAAGCTGAAGGTGAAAGAGATGTTCCATTTTCTCCTGTCTAAGTTTTCTTCCTTTGGGAGTCATTTCTGCTAATTGAGGGCAGGATGAGACATTGTGTTTGTCTCCCAAACAGAGAACACACTCAAAGTGTGGATCTGTTATCGACATTGTCCGATTACATATCGGACATTTTTTAAATCCTGAAGCCATCTTTTCACCAACAGCCATCGATGAAAAGAGGGGAAAATACTGAGAAAGTTTTACTTGAAGTAAAAACGAGACTAAGATTTCTCACCGGCCGGTGGAAATATGAGAGAGATCCCTTATGGGAGAAAAGCTTTTGAAAAATAAATGACTTTCTAGTCAGTAAGTCTGTGAGAAAAACTCACAGGGCTCCTTACTCTGCGATGCTTACAGCAGCGCGGAAAAACGAAGATTGAAGAGAGACCCCTGTGGCAGAGAATATCATGTCATGCTGGGCATGCTCAGCGGCCTCACAGTGCCAGTCAAAAGTTTCTAGAAACTTTGACAGAAAGTTTTCCCGCAATAGGGCTCAGTCACTGACGTCACCCATGTGTGAGGACTAGCATCCTGCTTGTCCTGGGATAACCTGGATTCTAACAAGATGAACTGTGCTGAAGAGGAAACTCTCTGTTCTGTTAAAAGGAGCCTCTCAATCTCCACACTGTCAAGTGAAGAGATGAGTGTAGTAGGTGTAGGAGCGTCCCTTGATCTTCGCAGAGAAGATCTAGGCGATTCGGTAATCAAATTGGGTCCGTGATGGACAGTCGGAGAAGGAAACTGTACCACGGTTGCCTCGGCCAAGCCGGGGCTATGAATATTAGTTGAGCTTTGTCCGTTATGCATTTTTTAATTGCTCTGGTAATGAGTGGTATGGGAGGAAAGGCATACAGGAGGCCTGTCGTCCACGGAATGAAGAAGGCGTCTTGAGCAATCCTGAATTGACTTAGTCTTATCGAGCAGAATTTGGGGACTTGAGCGTTGATTTTCGTTGCAAAGAGAACTATCGCAGGCGTCCCCCACTGTATGAAGATGTCCTGGGCGACTTTTGAATTGAGTGCCCATGCGTGAGGATGAAAGATGCGGCTTAGCCTGTCCGCTCTTGTGTTTGCCACTCCCGGTAGGTAAGTTGCTTGTAGATGTATGCAATTCTGGTGAGCATGTTCAAAGATTGCCAGGGTCTCCTTGCAAAGGGACCATGAACCGGACCCTCCTTGTTTGTTGATGTAAAACATCGCCACTTGATTGTCCGTGTAGATCATGACCCTGCGATCTTTCAGGTGGTCCTGAAACACTTGTAGTGCATTTCAAATCGCTCTGAGTTCTAATCTATTTATTTGCAGGGTCTGCTCAGAGATTGTCCATAACCCTTGTGTTTCGTAAATCTCGAGATGTACTCCCCATCCCTTGCGAGACGCATCTGTGGTTAATACTGCGTTGTGAGGAGGGGAACTGAATAATGCTCCCTTGGACGGGGTGGAGTCTAGAAGCCACCATGTTATGTCCTGTCTCATCTCGGATGGCAACGATAACTTTTGTGTCAACGGTTCTGAGTGTTGTTTCCATTGCAGGCATCTCATGTGTAGCCTGGTGTTGGGAACCGTGAAAATAGCAGCTGTCACGTGGCCTAGGACTACTAGAATTTGTCTCGCCGAAGGTCTCTGAGTATGGTTTAACACATGGAGAAGATGACGCAATTGTGATATTCTGTCGTTTGGTAGATATGCCCAGTTGCAAGTGGTGTCCAGGCATGCTCCTATGAATTGCAGTTGTTGTGTTGGTTGTAGGTGTGATTTCTGAAAGTTGATCACTAGTCCTAATTCATGTAAGCAGTCTATCACCTGATGGAGGTGATCAATTAAGATGCTCGGAGCTGAGGCGATTATCAGCCAATCATCCAGGTTTGGAAATATGGTTATACCCTGTTGTCTGAGATGAGCCACCATCACAACCATACATTTGGTGAAACCCTGGATGCAGCCGATAGTCCAAAGGGAAGAACTTTGTACTGGTAGTGGTGATGCTTGTAGCGGAACCACAGGTATCGCCAAGAGGATGGATGGATTGGAATATGTGTGTAAGCATCCTTTAGATCAATGGAACACATCCAGTCGTTGGGTTGAATCAGAGGTAGGATCGATTTCAACGATACCATCTTGAATTTCTCTTTGGCTAGGAATTTGTTCAATTCCCGCAGATCTAGTATGGGACGAAGGACACCTGACTTTTTGGGTATGAGGAAATATGGGGAATAAAACCCCGCTTGTCGGGTCTTCGGGGAAATCCGTCGAATGCCTGTTGTTTGCAAAGCAAAGCAATTTCCTCCCCCAGTTGTGGTTGGAAGCTTTGAATCTTTAGAGTGGAAAGGTGAGGTAGCATGGGTTTTGTGGTAAATTGGAGTTGGTAACCGTGTCGTACTATCTCTAAAACCCATTGATTGGATGTTATTCTTTCCCAAGCTGCCAGGCAAGAATGGATTCTGCTGGGTGGTGCTTGGTGTTGTGGTGGTGGCTGGGTTACTAAAAAGATGGCGTAGATTTTACTCATATATCGTGCCTAGCTTTCGTAGCCTATTCCCTATAGGCACGATATATGAGGTCACTTGGAAAACACTATAAAATTCTCAACCCACTACTCATAATCTCAGGATCTTTGTATAGTGTATGAACAGCAGTTTCCTGGGTTCTTAGGATTCCATTTTCTGTTGTAGATTTTACTGCAGCAGCCGGCTGTTGTGCCTGCTGTCTTTGGTTACGTGGTTTACCCCTACATTGGTTCGGGGTCTGTTGTTGCGGCGTAGACCGCTGGTAAGATGAATACAGCTGTGTACGAAAGGACTGATAAGACCTGTAAGGTCTGCGGGCATATGATTGTCGATGAGTGGATCCAACATAACGACGTGTGGTCGAGTAGTGAGGATGTGATGTTAAGGATTGAACTGCTAGAGCTTCTTCTTTCAATTTGCTCACTGTGTCCTGAAATCTTTCTCCGCACAGGTTGTCTCCTGAACACAGGAGGTTCGCCAGCTTCTCATGTAAATCTTCCCGTATCGTACTGGAACGTAACCATGCCATTCTACGGGCTGTGATGGCTGTTGCAGACGCTCTGGAAGATGTCTCAAATCCCTCATATATCAACCGCAGAAGGTGTCGAGAACACTCTTCCATATCATGAAGAGGCGGTGGTATTTGATCTGCCGTCGAGGAAAGCATACCTTTTGTGGCTTGTATACACTCATATAGGTATTGTACAATGTAGAATTGGTAGTGCATAATGCGGACATTTAAGATTGAGTTGTGGTACATCTTCCTGCCAAACTCATCTAAATATCTGTTATCCTTGCCTGGTGGATATGAGGTATGTGACTTTGTTTTCTTGAATCTTTGCATCACAGACTCTACCACAATTGAAGCATGCGGTAATTGTGGCATAGAGTAAGGCGATGCTTTCCGCATGCAAAATTTTATATCCGTTTTCCTTGAGACCACCGAGAGAGAGTAAGGTGTTTCCCACGATTTCATTAAGACTCTATGTAGGAGTTCTTGTGGTGGAAGAGATGTTGGTTCTCCTGGAGTATCGAAACTTTTTAGGAGACCAAAGGTTTCTGATCTAGGGTCTGTCTCCTTTTGGACCTCTAGGTGTAATATGGTACCCAATTTTTCCAAAAATTTGGGGTACACGAGGTCCTCTGGAGGGGAATTTGGTTCCTGCGGTTGTTCCTGTGGGTCCGATAGGAACCCGGTAGATGATGATGGGGAGGTTTGTGGAGACAGGGAATCGATAGGTGTATCTTGGTTTCGAACTGGTGAAATTGGTCGTTTTATTATTGGAGATGCCGGAGGCTCCTCCGACTGTTCCCTAGAAGTATGAGTATTATGTTCTGGAGAACTCATAGAGAGATCATTAGACATCTTAAAGGATGATTGAAGAGTCTCATAAAACCCTGCTAACGATTGGGATAATTGCAAAAATGCCTCTTTTGTTTGAGGAGGCATTGTTGAAATACCAGATGGTTTTGGTAACTCACATGTTTTAGGGTGCATCAGAGGTACTTGAGGTAAAGTACTTGGCACATCGTATTCTCTCCCCATCTTGTCGTCTGCTGTCCCAATGGAATTATCTGAGGAGGAAGAAGCATCAGAGGAAGTGACCTGTATTATCTCTCTATGAGATAAGGTCCTTGCACCTTGTGCGTGCGACGACGCAGAAGTAGAAGGGCTTACTTCCCATGTTTCACTCATTTTCTAAGCTATTCTATGGTGCGAGTGATGTGCATGTCTATTATGATGGTGTGACGAGGATCCTGTGTGGTCTTTCCGTGAAGACTGCGATCGTTTTCTATGTTTTGTTGTCAATCTCGAAGAGTAGGAAGTACTCAAGCGGTTTGGTGTTACAGCTGGAGAGGTAGAACGAGATACTTCTGAGGACTTATGTCGCTGTTTTAACCCATGTTTTATTGCATGAGATAGTTGTTTGGATTTATCTCCAGCTTTTTGTGGTGTATGATGCGACACCTTAAGCTTGTGCATCATTAGGCCTTTAATGTGTTGTGTAGGTGTTGGGCTTCTTGATGTCTTCTGCACCGTGCACGCCGATGACTCCAGCGCCATGTGCGCAGATTTCAACTTGTGGGCAGATCTCGATTTGTGCGCATATGTTTTCGGCGCCGTGCGCATACATGTCTGCAGTGCCGTTGATTCCGGCACCGTGCGCGCATCCAGCGTCGTGTGCATAGACGGCACTGTGCGCGCAGATGTCTTCGGCGCCGTGTGCGCGGATATCTTCGGCGCCATATGCGCAGAAGTTTTGTGCGCTGATAATATTTTGGGCACAGAAGTGGTATGCGCCAACGGTGTTTTAGGCGCAGAAGGCATCTTGGGCGCATAAGTTTTAGGCGCCGGAGATTTTGGGCGCCGTTGTTTCCTGCGCCGGTGATTCTGGCTCTGTCGGTTCATTTGAATCCGATGGCCAATGCCTTCGTGGCAAGTCATTACCTCCAAGCCTGGAGGGGTGAGGATCCCATGAAGATGCCCGTTTCTGTGTTAGAGGCATTGTTTTAGAAGGGCCAGGCGACAAATGAGCCTCCAATGGTTGTGATGGACTGAAAAGTTCCTTCATTTGATAAGCCCTCTGTTTCTGGGCGCTCGGCAACATTCGGGCACAGAATTCACAGACTTGTAGATCATGATCTGGCCCCAGGCATCGGTAACATCGGTCATGGCCATCAGTGACCGACATTACCTTGCCGCAAGTACAGGGTTTAAACCCCAATTTCTTAAACATTTTAGAAAAAATAAGAAAAAACGCTGAGAAGTCAGCTCCGTGTGCGATCCCGCTCGCGGAAAAAATAGACTGAGGAGAATCTGTTACTTTAGCCGCAGAGAGCTAAAATCTAATCTCTGCTTGGTAAAGCTCCGCCTCCCGAACCTGATTGACAGATCCCATGACAGCATGGCTAATTCAGCCCTGCTATCAACGGGAAAAGATTCATTCTTTTAATGAATATGTATGCATTAAGACATTTTCTATTTTATTCACCATTCCCTTTCTAAAAATTTCTAACATTCTGTTTTCTTTTTTGACTGCTACAGCACACTGCGCTGACGATTTCAATGTATTATCCACTATTATGCCTAGATCTTTTTCCTAATATGGAACCTAACAACACATAACTACAGCATGGGTTATATTTTCCTATATGCATCACCTTGCACCTGTCCACATTAAATTTCATCTGCCATTTGGATGCCTACTCTTCCAGTCTTGCAAGTTCCTCCTGCAATTTATCACAATCGGCTTGTGATTTAACTACACTGAACAATTTTGTATCATCTGAAAATGTGATTACTTCACTCGTCATATTCCTTTCCAGATCATTTATAAATATATGGAAAAGGACCAGTTCAAGTACAGATCCCTGAGGCACTCCACTGTTTACCCTTTTCCACTGAGAAAACTGACCATTTAATCCTACTCTGTTTCCTGTCTTTTAACCAGTTTGTAATCCACGAAAGGACATATCCTCCTATCCCATGACTTTTTGGTTTGCTTAGAAGCCTCTCATAAGGGACTTTGTCAACAGCCTTCTGAAAATCCAAATACACTATGGGCCAGATATTCAAAGGGGTACTGTCGATTTTGGGCAGCCTTGCGCGCGCCGACCCCAGATTTTAATGGATACGTGCGTATCTATTGAAATCCCGCGTACACTTGTTCGCACCTGGTGCGCGAACAAAAGTACGCGTGTGCGCAGATTTATAAAATCTGCCCCTATATCTACCAGTTCAGCTTTATCCACATGTTTATTAACTCCTTCAAAAAAATTAAGCAGATTTGTGAGGCAAGACTTCCTTGGGTAAATCCATACTGTGTTCCATTAAACCATGTCTTTCTATATATTGTGATTTTAATCTTTAGAATAGTTTCCACTAATTTTCCCTGCACTGAAGTCAGGCTCACCGGTCTATAGTTTCCCAGAACACCCCTGGAGCCCTTTTTAAATATTGGGGTTACAATGGCCACCCTCCAGTCTTCAGGTACAATAGATGATTTTAATGATAGGATACAAATTTTAACTAATAGAGCTGAAATTTCATTTTTTAATTCCTTCAGAACATTGGTATGCATACTATCTGGTCCAGGTGATTTGCTACTCTTTAGTTTGTCTATCTGTCCTACTACATCTTCCAGGTTCACAGTGATTTGGTTCAGTTCATCTGACTCATCACCCTTGCAAACCATCTCCAGAACTGGTATCTCTCTCATTTAGTCTTTTTGCAATGGCCTTATCTTCCCTAAGAGTCCCTTTAACCCCTCTGTCTTCTAACGGTCCAACTGACTCCCCCGCAGGTTTCCTGCTTTGGAAACATTTAAAAAATGTTTTCATTATGGGGTAGATTTTAAAAAATTGCGCGATCGCGTACTTTTGTTTGCACACCAGGCGCGAACAAAAGTACGCTGGATTTTATAAGATACGCGCGTAGCCGCGCGTATCTTATAAAATCCGGGGTCGGCGAGCACAAGGGGGTGAACATTTGTGCAACCTGTGCGCGCCGAGCCCAGCGCGCGCTGCCTGTTCCCTTCGCCCTCCCCCCACCTTCCCCTCCCTTCCCCTACCTAACCCACCCCCCCGGCCCTATCTAACCCCCCCCTACCTTTGTTGGCAAAGTTACGCCTGCTATCAGCAGGCGTAACTTTGCGCGCGCCGGACGGCAGCCCCGCTCCATGTTCCGGTCCCGGGGGCTGGCCCAGAGGCCGCGGCCATGCCCCCGGAACACCCCCGGGCCGAAACCACGCCCGCGTCGCCGCCCCCAAAACGTCACGTCACTCCAGCCACGCCCCCGACACGCCCCTTTTAGAAAGCCCCGGGACTTACGCGCGTCCCGGGGCTTTACGTGTGCCAGCAGCCTATGCAAAATGGGTGCGCCGGCGCACGCACGCAGGGCTTTTAAAATCCGCCCCTATAGGTTTTTGCCTCTGTGGCTAACTTCTTTTCAAATTCTCTTTTAGCCTGTCTTATCAATGTTTTACATTTAACTTGCCAATATTTATGCTTTTTCCTATTTTCTTCAGATGGATCCTTCTTCCAATTTTTGAAGGAAGATCTTTCGGCTAAAATATCCTCTATCACATCACCTTTTAATCATGTCAGCAATCATTTTGCCTTCCTTCCACCTTTGTTAATGCGTGGAAATCATCTGGACTGCAATTCTAAGATGGCATTTTTTTAACAATGTCCACACCTGTTCTACACTCAACTTTGTAGCTGCACCTTTCAATTTTTTTCTATTATTCTCATTTTATCAAAGTTTCCCTTTTGAAAGTTTAGTGCTAGAGATAGGGATTAATTTATTGTCCTTCTTCCAGTCATTAATTCAAAAAAAATGTTTTAATTCATTATTTATACATTTTCCAATAAATTTCAAGAATTACACTCGAGAAAGAAAGGAGAGAAGTAAAGTAATATTATAATAATGCAAAGAAAAAAGAAAGAAAATAGGTAAATCATATCACTCTCTCCAGTAAGTCCACAATGTGGGATCCAATATAGAAACAGTTATTTAAAAAAAAAATTACAAGAAAAAAAAATAGAACCTGTGTTATTACTTCGGATTACATTATACATAAATCAGTGTACTCAACCTTCTAAGGGAGAAATAGGAGGAGCAGACTCAATACCTCCAGATTAGAGTGGTAATTTATCACATAAAAAAGTAGAAAGTTGAGAGGGAACAAAAAATATATAAACAGATCCTTTATATTTAACTAGACATTTACAAGGAAATTTTAAAGCAAATATTGCTCCAATCTGCAATACCCTTGATTGGATTAAAAGAAACTGATGATGTTTCTTTTGTTTCTGACAAGCAACATCTGGGTATGCTCTAACCATCAAGTGAAGAAAACACTAAGGCGATGTTTGAAAAAAAGATACAAAACCCAGTCTCGATCAAACTCGAAAGCAAAAGTAACCACCATAGTGGCTGGCTGAGCTAAGGCAGTGTCCGATGTTTCCAACAATGCTGAAATATCCAAATTAGGGGTCAAAATATCCGATCCTTGATCTTCATCCTGTTCCTTCTTTTTAAATGAAAGCAGATAAAAAATCTTAGAAATGGGAGGGACCGCAGCCTCAGGAACTTTAAGATAATCAAATAAATATTTTTTAAACGTATCTTTAGCTGTTATATGAAAAAGTCTAGGAAAATTAATAAAGGGAAGGTTCCTACTACGAATCACATTCTCAAGACTTTCAATTTTAAACTGCAAAAATGAATTTTCCTTGATCAAATGATCTTGGGCAGAATTCAGCCTTTGAGAACATTGTTTTATATCAGCAATATCTTCCTGATTAGAAATTTTAAATTGTTCTAGCAGAGAAATGTTATTTCCAATAGAGTAAATCCTATGAATGAGACAGAAGTTCCCAAGTTAGTAATGGCGTCCCAGATAGTGTCCAAAGTAATGTGTTGAGATCTTACCAATGTCGGCACAGAAATCTCTTTGAAAGGAGGAAGAGTACAGGCCAAAGGAGGTGAGCAGGCCAAACCCCTTGCGGGGCCCTCACCAGCAGCGTCTTCAGGGCTTCAGCATCTCCTGTCCCCGCTTTGGAACAAGGGGCGTCAGCTGCTTCGGTGTTAGCCCCTGCCAACAGGGAACGGCGATCCCTGAATGCTGCCAGGTTCACTGGAGGAACCCTGTCAATCAGGGATAAAGATGTTAAAGAATCCGGAGAGGGGGCAGGAAACTCCACTTCTGCCTCAATCTCCAACGACAAAGCCTCCGACCTCATTACCCGCAAAACTTGAGTGTCCATCGGACCCGAGAAGGGGGAATCCAGAGGAACCACAGGGTTGGATTGTTCTTTCACCTGCTGTTTTTGGGCAGAATGCGGCATTTCAGGAAATAAAGCCTTTGAAGCAAGAAAAGGTAAAGCCAAGCTCACACAGCAGACTCTACAGTGGCCAACTTGGATTCCAGCCACCCAAGGCAGAAATCTAATCATTAATTCAAATTTGATCATGTTATGATCACTATTAGAAGAAAATAGCCTCTAAATGACACAAATCGCACTAAAGAATACTTGTTTTACAAATTCCCTTACCAAATCCTCTCAACGTAAAGTGATGAACAATTATTAATGCACTCCTACGTCAAGATCTATGCCATTTACTCACCCTGTAATATACTCTTGCTCTTTCTAGTATAACCTGTATTATGAAGGTACTGAACTGTTGATTTGTCCTATGAATTCGAAGACATGAATTATGAATGTATTTTCAAACTACCAAATGACATTGACATATGAATGTCTTTGTAAAAACCGTTGTGATCTGTATTTGGAACGATGGAATACAAAATGCATAAATAAATAACTAAACAAATATTGCCTAAGCGGCCCCACGACAGTTACCTCTCACCAAATCCTTTGCTCCACTAAGAATTAGATCTAAAATAGCTCCCTCTCTCGTTGGCTCCTGAGCCAATTGCTCCATAAAGCTGTCATTTATTCCATCCAGAAACTTTATCTTTCCAGCATGTCTCGATGTTAGTTACCCAGTCAATATTGGAGTAATTGAAATCTACCATAATTACTGCACTACAAATTGATTAGCTTCCCTAATTTGTTAGCATTTCATCGTCCTTCTCATCATTTTGGCCAAGTGGACAGCAGTATACTCCTATCGCTATACTCTTCCCCAACCCACAAGGGATTTCTACCCATAAAAATTTGATTCTGCATTTAGTCTCTTGCAGGGTCCTTGTCCTGTTTGACTCTATGCCATTCCGGACATAAAGCACCACCACCCCACACTCCCACCAAGTTACTCCTCTTTATCATTGCGATATAATTTATACCCTGGTATGGCACTATCCAATTGGTTATCCTCCTCCACCATGTCTCTGAGAGGCCAACTAAGTATATCTCACCATTCATTGCCATACATTCTATCCCTCCCATTTTACTTAGAATTCTGGCATTGCATACAGATATTCAAAGTGTGTTTTTTATTTGTATTAACAGTCTGCTTTTCAGTTGACAGGGATAATTCGGAATCTTTTTAGCTCAGGTGATTATTTATAGGCACATGGGTTACTTTTGCTGTTATTGGAACTTCTCTGTCAGGATTGCCTAACTTTTCCTGCATTCATTAGTATCCCTTTGAAGATATCATCCCTCTGAATCTTGCACTGCTGAGGCAACTGCTCTATCTTTATTTTTTTTATGAATTTCAAAGATTATTACAAGGAACACCTTGATATGAAATAGGTTGTACATAACAGAGAAAAGGAAACAAAGTTATACTGTGAAAATATTCATTCAACCCCAAATATTAAAAAGAAAATATAGGGGGAAGTTACAATAGCGAGCAGATAATCAAGAATACAGTGTTACGCGCCCGCCCATGGACATCCCACACACGGGACTGCTCACCTCTGGGCCCCCTTGCCAAGTTCCAGCGCTGCCCTCCCTCGCGGCCCTAGCTAGCCCAGAGAGACCGCGGCGTCCCGCGGTGAATACCGTCTGGCCTCCTGCAACGAGCAAGGCCTCACGCTGGCGCCATCAGCATGTCTAAACCACACCCCCAGGCGCTCGCGCACAGAGCAGGCCGCGCTGAAGTAGGAACCAGGGCGGGGCCTAGCTCCGCAGCAACGCCCTAATTGAACTCCCGTATAAGGAAGTGATCGCCTTCACTTCCTTGCCTTGGCAATTGGGTCGTTTTGTTCCTGAGATTGTCACGTGCGTGTTCCTGCTTGCTTGTTACTATAGTCTGTTCCAGGATCTTCATTCCAGTTCTGTTTCCTGTTGTTTCTGATTCCTAGTCCTGCTTGTTCCGTCTGTTCATCTCCCTGGTCTTATGTTGGACTGCCATTCTGGTAAAGACCCTCAGCCTGTTCCTGACCTGCCTGCCTGCCACCTGCCAAAGACCTCAGCTTGTTCCTGACCTGCCCTGCCTGCCTGAAACAAAGCCTGTTCCTGACCTGCCTGCCGCCCTCTCAAAGACCTCCACTTGTTCCTGACCTGCCTGCCTGCTGTTACGACTGTCGCTGCCCGAAGTCTCCACTCCACCCTCCTTACCTCTCTGGCGACTCCTCCTGCGGTTGACGGACATTTGGCTACCGCGGCGTCTGGCTGCCATCCTCTCCGGCGTCCCGGTCCTGCTTGGGCGCTGCCTCCCGCCATGCTGTCCAGTTGCCTTAGGATGCGCGCGCCGCGCAGCCCTGCTTCAAGTACCTTCTTTGGCGCGAACCTCAGGGGCGTCCCCCTGTGATGACGTCACGCATCCCAGATACAAATAGCTTACGCGATTGCTAGCCGTCAAGTTAGGCAAAGGTTTCCTAATGGATGGGATTCGCTCTCCGTACCTAACTACTCTGCCTGCCTCCACTATTGGACTACTCTATTTGGGGTACCCGCTTCTCGGGGGCCTCTCTCTCTTCTCTTTCAGGTCGCTGTCTGGAACCGGGTACTCGCATCCTCGAGGGCCTGTGTTCCTGGACTCGCTACCTGGACTTCTCTTCTGCCTGGAAGACACCACTGCCTATACCATTCAGTGAGTTACCATCTAGTTCTCTCCGAGCTGTTCCACTGGAACCAGGTACTCGCTCCTCGAGGGCTTGCCTTTACTTCAGCTCCTGTGCTCCATCCGAGAGAACCGCTGTGTGAGTACTATACCAATGAGGCTCTGTTCCTGAACCCTGCATATATTGCTTGTACTCACGATCTCAGTTTCTCTCCACTACAGCACAGCCATTGTGGGATCGCTGTTCCAGAGCCTGAGGGAATACAAGCCCAGCCGGGCTACATTCCTGCTCACTACCATCCGCCACCTGCCACTCTGGTGGCTCCTCAATACTGTTAATAAAAGATCTAACTGTGTGTGTGTACTAAAGCTGAGCCTGACCTATGGCCCCTCATGGGACTTCCCCCCATGGGCATGGTCAGCAGCTACAGAGTCCAGGGGTTCCACCCAAATCCTTACAAACAATAACATCTTCCGCCTGCCCAAGACCTCAGCTTGTTCTAGAACCCGTTGGAACCGTCTGGCTCTTGACCCTTGCTTCGTTGACTACTCCTCAGACTGATACCTGGACTTGACCTTGCTTGCCTGACCACGTCCTTAGTTCCTGGCTCCGTTCCTCGCCTTGTCTTCACACATCCCTACTCTAGTTCCCTCTGCTGCCTCCTGTCTTCAGTCTTGAACCCTACAGCGTTCCCCTAGTTCCTGTGGGCACATTGGACTTCCCATCTCTCTTGGAGACCCTGCGAGGCCCACCTAAGTCCAAGTGGGCCCGGGTCCCTATGGGCTCCTCCTGGGGGACCTCGGGCTCAGTGGTGAAGCTCGACTCTGCCTCTGTCTCCCTCAGTGCTCCGCCCCCTGAGGAAGTCCCTGCGATGTTCCAGGACAAGGATTCCACCACCCCCAGAGCGCACATACAACAAAAGGAAAAAAATTGAGAGCCACCAGATCCTATCTAATTTACCGGTTTAAACATCTGGAGAATCTAACAAATGTATGTAGTTCAGAAGGTTCAAAAAATATGTAATTACCATTTTTATATCTGACCATACATTTACATGGATATCGAAGTTGAAAGTAACCCCCTTTGGCTTGTAGCTCGGAACACAATAATAAAAATGTCTTCCTTCTAATTTGGGTTTCCCTGGTTAAGTCAGGATAAAATCCAGATCTTTTGTCCATAGAACAACAAGAATGACTGGCGAAGAAAGAAATGCAAAACATTATCTCTATCTGTAGAGAATGCAAATTTAACTAAGAAGGTCCCTCTGTATGTAATTTCAAAGTCTTGAGATGATTGCAGGAAATCTGATAAATCCAACAAGACTCCAGTAGCTAAATTTTCTTGAGGCTCTCCCATCTGTGGCTTGGATATTATATAAGCCTTAGTTATCACCGGCATAGCGGTTTCAGAGATCTTCAAAATCTGAGATAGATAGTTCCTAAGCAATTCCAATGGAGAAAGTTGTTTTATAATAGGGAAGTTTATTATCCTCAAGTTTAGTGAACGTAAATTATTTTCAATGTTCTCTAACTTTTTTGAGTTTAACTCAGACAGAACAAGCTGATGTTGAACCTTTTCCATTTTTATCATTTGAGATTCAGTTTTTCAATCTTGTTTTCTTGAACCAGCAATTCAGCAGAATTCTGTTTCAAGGCACTATTAGTTTTCCAAGACAAGTGAAGCTAATGAGGAAATAGAGGAATCCAAATTAACCAGGCATTCCAGAGGGCTTCTAAGGTAATAATGTCTGGTTTAGATATTTTAAATTGCCAACCTGTACATTTGTTCCTTCTCCAGCCGTCCAAGAAGTTATCCTGTCATGCTCAGAGGTCGGTCTCTGTTCCACACTTACAGGCACAGGAAGGATCACATCAAAGCCCTCATTCGTAGAGGCTTCTTCCACGGCCTGCTCCGCTGCTCTCGGAGCACTCGGGGTCTCTGTTCTCTCCGCGGACTCCTGCCGCATATTAACCCCCGACAGGGTCCCTTGGACATCGCTCAAGAATCCCCTTGGAGCCGATGCTCCTATCCTCGGAGGAGATGGTGTTTCCGGTGCTCCCAGGCTTAGAGAGATTTCGTCAGCCAGTAGGGAGGGGCTCTGCCCGGGGTCCCTCTACACAGCGGCCATCGCTCTGGGAATTCGAGCTGGTGTTGCCCCGAAAAACTCGGCGATTTTAGGTTGCTCTGTTCCAGGTAAAGGAGAAACTTGAAACATTCTCCCGTAGTCTTGCTTTACGCTTATTGTGAGGCATATCGATCACGAGGAAAAAAGACAAAAGAGGAAATTTCTCAGAGGAGCTGTTGCAACCATTGCGGCCTGACGGCTTCATTCCGCCTACCTTTCTTTTTCTGCAACTCCTCCTGCTCCTTTTGGACGTCTGGCTGCCGCGGCGTCTGCCCACCATCCCTCCCCAGCATCCCTGTACTGGCTTGGGCGCTGCCCTCCCGCCATGCTCCTCAGGTACCTTATGGTGCGTCCGGCGCCACGCAGCCCTCATTCTTATTTCCTCTGATGGCGCGAACCTCAGGGGCGTCCCCCTGTGATGACGTCACGCTGCCCGGATATTTAAGCCTATTGTTTATTGCTAGCCTTTGAGTTAGCAAGGGGATTTACTACGGATGGATTCGCTCTCCGTACCCAGCTACTCTGCCTCCACTACTTCTATTTGGACTCTTTGCTGTTAACGAGGTACCCGCTCCTCGGGGGCCTCTCTGCTTCTTCAGGGTCGCTATCAGGAACCAGTACTCGCTCCTCGAGGGCCCATGTTCCCTGACTCGCTGCCTGTGACCATCTCCTCTTCTACTGGAAGAATTCGCTACAGACACCAACTGTAAGTATACTACCATCGCCCCGGCCCAGATCCATGCTATCCAGGTTACACCACCTCCCCACTATGTTACCTTCTCCTAAAGACGATTTAGAAGTTTTCATCAGGCTTAGCCCTTTCTTTCTATTTTAGTTATTTCATTTAATTCTATTAACTTTATGTTATATTATTATTGTAACCCATTTTTACTATCATTTTATTGTACTATCTTTTATTATATGGTTATTTTATTATATCATAATGTATTGCTAATGTTCCACATATTTATGGTTTCAGCATGTTCACTGTACCCACTTGTTTCGCTGTATCCGCCCCTCGGCTGATAGTTCAGTTTCATGTAAACCGGTGCGATAGGTAATATCCTATACAGGAACATCGGTATATAAAAGTTAAAATAAATAAATAAATAAATACTCCTCAGAGCTGTTTCCCTGGAACCAGGTACTCACTCCTCGAGGGCCTGCCTCCGTTCCAGCACCAGTGCCATCTTCTACAGAGAACTGCTGCGTGAGTACTTGCCAACGAGTTTCTGTGCCCAGGGATCTGGTACTCGCTCCTCAAGGGCCAGCTCTCTCTATCTCGAAGCTTCTCCATACTGGGTATAGGTGCTGAAGGCACCTCCGCCGGTGGATCGGGGTTTGGTAGATTTTGTTGCTGAACCGATGATAGAAATTGTGATAAAATAGAGGTAATCTGTGTCAGTGTATCAGATACCGATATTGATGTGGGGGGGGTCTGATATTTGGTTGTTGACCCGATAGAAGTACGGCTGCCTTGAGGATGTCCTGGTTTGGTCCTTGAGGACATCCAATATCCTCAGGTGGATAAGGGAGTTTGGAATGTAGAGGTTCTTGATATAAGGATTTCCTACGATGCTGAGATGGAGTAGAAAGTCCTGAAAAAATCTCAGATGAATGGGAAGAACTCCCTGATAAATGTGGAGGAGATAAAGAATCTTCAGAGTCCACCACTAAAAGTGGGGATGGGCTCCTAGGCCTTTTGTGACCTGATGTGTATTTCTTATATTGTTTTACAGGTTGCTGAGGTGTAGATACCCTTGCTGCGTCGATCCAGGAGTTTCAGTGCGTTGACCCTGCTCCGATGCGTCGACGCTGCTCCAATGCGCCAGCACGTTGGTCTTTCCCTGAGGCCTCGGTGGTGCCACTGAGTCGGCTTATCCATAGGTCTCAACGCATCTGACGCAGGCTGCGTCAATGGTGCATCCCCAGCCGTTTGCATCGAAGGATTTTTAAATTTTCTTTTTCTGCTTGTGGCCTGGAGGGTCAGCAGAGGTGGACCTCCGATGGGCATGGGTCTTGGGGGTCGACTGCAGTCCCAGGGCCGACCTGGCTGAAGCGTCAGAGGGAGCATACGAGCACGCTGCCTCCTCTCTGAGCTGGGCAATCCGTGCTGCTCTCTGGCACATCCGTCCACAATCAGTACAGTTTGCCTGATCATGTTTTGGACCAAGGCAAATGTAACAATATTGATGTCTGTCGGTTACAGACATTATCTTACCACAGTCACAGAATTTAAACCCTGGACAAGGCATGATGTAAGTATTCTGTGTGAAATTTTTAAGTTTTGAAGAAATAATTAAAGTTTTTCTCTTCAGAGCAACTTTTCCTTACAAGAACTATAGAGCTCCGCGTGCAGTCGCGTGGAAAAAAACAGACTGAGGAGCCTTGAGCAGGCACAGGGACAGGCAGGAGGGAACACCTCATCTAAAGACTTTTGGTGATCTTAGAGAGCTCCATCACCTAGTGGCATGGAGGATGTACCCAGACAGCATGGCTAATTCAGCTGCTTATCTATGGGAAAACAGACTGGTAGGATGAATGAAATTAGTGGGAATTGGATGAGATTGAGAGAGAGGTTTGGAACAGGGAGGAGGTGTTGAACAGAAGATACCAGTAAGCATGAGAGGAAGAAAATCCCCACTGGGGGACTCACCAGTCCCCACCCCACCCCTATGCAGGGGTAGTTGCTGAACAAAATGGCACACTAGACAAAAATTGCTTTAGGCATTCCCTTTCCCTTGAGCTTGGTTGCTTGCAGACTCAAAGATTTGAGGTCAAATGGTCAAAAGGTCAATGAAGTGTTCCCCAACTGGTGCACTGTGTGGTTGCCTTGCTTGCCACCCTTCAGATGTCCCTGTTCCTCAAAGAGTCCCTTCCTAGCTCTTGAAAATGTGAGAGTGAGGGAGTCTGGTGGAAAATGCCTCTGACTACCTTAAGGGACTAGGCACAGCTGTCTTACCCAGTCCTCCTTAAGATCCAGATCCACAAGGGGCTGGATCTTACCAGAAGCCCCTCACCAGAGTATAAGAACTCAGGATCTGGGGAGAAGGCAGTAACCCAATCTATGCAAAGACCTGCTATGTTTGATGTCTGTTTGCTACCTGCAGTTAAGATGTACTGCATTTTCACTGTAAATTTGCACATAAAGGAATCAGCCAGAGTCTTGGTACTGTGTATTCTGATTTCTTGAAAGGTTGGTCACCTCTGTTCTAGAACAGTGGATCACGATATGAGTCTCCAAAGAACTCAGGAGCAACATAAGGAAATGTGTTTTTACGGAAATGGTGGTGGATGTGTGAAATACTCTCCCAGAATGTGTGATGGAGGTTAAAAACAGTAACAGATTTCAAGATAAGATTCTCTATGATTATTGCATCCTAAGTTTTAAACATAACAATGGGCACAGATAACAGAAGCATGACTTAGCAGCATGCGTTTAAAGTGCCTGACTAAAATGATTAAATGAGTGCTGGGGCTACTACAAAGAATGGTAAAGTGGGCAATATGAAATGCTAGTCCTAGTGGAAAATACAAGGACTAGTGGTAGGCAGCACTGTTAGAATTAATTAGTATCTGGATTGGTCTGGCAAACTGCAAGAACAGCAATATTTAGAACTCCTAGCAGAAACAAAGATATTTACATAGCTAGGTCTAGCTGACAGGCCATGTCAACTGGGTCAGTAGTGATGAGGAACTATATGGAAATACCATGATGTCTGGTTAACAGCTATGCTAATATTGATAGCTATTTACATTAAAAATCTTTATGGTAAGACATGGGTGGAGTACTGGGTGTGAGTTACTACTACTACAAAACATTTATATAATGCTACAAGGTATATACAATGCTGTACAGATACATATAAGAAACAGTAGAGTGCTCTGTGGAGCTTACAATCTAGTCAATGCAAACATCAAAGTTGCATACCTATAAATGTTATTCTCCATAGAAAGCAGTATAAATCAGTCAAACAAGAGGGTGAAGTCATTCTGACAGCACTAAGACAGAAAAACTCAGAGCTCAGAAAGATCTTCTTGGCGGGGATTCTGTGCAGACACTGCACAAGTCTCCTCAGTCTTTATAGTAAGCCAATTCTTCAGGGTCACACGATGGTACTGTGTGCCTGATTTGTCCTGCTGTCTACAGAGAACACCTGTTACAGGTAAGAAACTTTGCTTTTTCCTTAGCAGGGCATCAATCAGCCACACAAGAGGGGACTCCCAAGCTGAGGGTTGCATGTACATATTTAATTTTTTAATCAGCAGTGGAATAATCAACCCATTGTTTGATAGAGGTTTGTGGGAGACTGGAAGGAATTACGGTAGTTAAAATAAGGTTTTAAGAACTGCAAGACCAAATTGCTGTCTTGATCTGAAGCATTTTCTAGACAGTAATAAGCAGTGAAGGTATGGATAGAAGACCAGGTGGCAGCATTGCCAATTTCTTCTATGGAGGCAGAGTGAAGATGGGCTATAAAAGTTGCAGATTTGAATGCTTTTACTTTACTTTGAAGCTGTTGTCCTGACTGAGTATATAAGTAAGAAATACAATCAGAAATCCATGAGGAAAGAGTAACCGTTAGTTTAGTAACTGACACCCCCCCTGAAGGAGGGTTGAAGGAGATGGAAAAGTTGAGATGATTTCCTAAGAGATTTTATTCTCTCCAAATACAGCAATAAAGTTCTCCTGCAGTGCAAGGTATGAAGAAACTGTTCACCTTTATTGGCAGTAGTCTTGGAAAAATGTTGGTAGTATAATGGACTGATTCAAGTCAAACTGAAAGTAATTTAAGAAAAAAAATTGGCTGAATTTTCAAACTACTCTGTTATTGAAAATTTGGATACATAGGGTACGAAACTAGTGCTTGTAATTGCTTACTCTGTAGGCAGAAATTACAGATATCAAAAATAAAAACTTTCCAATAAAACTTTAACTCTTCCCTGACTAAAGGCTAGAAAGATAGTTTCATGATCTCCAGGGTCTCCCACCACACACTCAAATCCTGCCTATGGGCACCCAAATGTCACCCACTTGTGTAGCTAATTACTATCTTTCTTCTACAGGGAGAAATAGATAAGCATTAGGGATAATGAGGGGGAAAAGATTTAAAGCATCAATAATGGGTTAATAGGTGGCATTTAACTGAAGACAGGGACTATTTTATGTACTTAAATAAAGCTATGAGAATTGAATCCCACAATTTATATAAGAAAAGCAGGCAATACGGTGAGGGATAAGAGAGGAAGGGCAGCATGAGAAACTCATCGCCAGCCCTTCTCATTATTGGGGGGCATGTAACTTTTAACCCACAAAGGGGCCGATGCAATACAGTGCGCTCAGCCGAGCGCACTGTATAACCCGCACTCCAACGCAGGTTAAATAGTCGCTAATCCACCCCCTAATGCAATAAGGGGATTAGCGCCTATTTAACCCACGTCAGACTCTGAGTGAATGTAATAGCGTTCTTCACATGCAAATGCATGTGAATGAACCTATTACGCATTCATTCTGCATGCAAAAAAATAAATGTGCATCTCAGATGCACATTTATCGCTCAGCTATTAATGCCTGCCTGCTATGTTCTTATGCTCTCATATTCTTATGTCCCAACTAACAGACTACCTAACCTCAGTCATAAATGCAGATCATAAGTAGTAAGGTGCAGACAAAAAACTGGACAGGAAACCACTAAAAGCCAGACTTAAATGCAGGGCAATAAATAAAAAACAAAAATATCACCATTCCTCATAAAACAAAGTCAAGAAATATAAGTCAATCATAGCAGTGAGGAAACCATACTAATACAAAGAATATTTAAAAACAGAGGACAAATAGAACACCACCTAATAATTAAGAGGGATAAGGATAAAAATAACTACACTTTACCTCAAAATCAATTTCAAAACAGCAGACACATCAAACACCCAATAATTAAAACTAATAAGGATTTAAAAAGAAATCCCCCCCCCCAATACCTGGAAACTTTTCATTTTCAGTCAGCCTGAGATTGTAGACACTTTCAGAGGCGCACACACACACAAGCAAGCTCCCATTCTCTCTCTCTTTCACAGGCACACACGCACAGATAAGCAGGCTCCCAATCTCTTTTATCTTTCACAGGCACACACACTCAAGCAGGCTCCCAATCTCTCTCTCACTCACAGGCGCACACACACGCAAGCAGGCAGGTTTCCAATCTCTCTCACAGGCGCACACACGCAAGCAGGCTCCCACTCTCTCTCTCTCACAGGCACGCACACACGCAAGCAGGCTCCCACTCTCTCTCTCTCACAGGCACACATACACGCAAGCAGGCTCCCACTCTCTCTCTCTCACGCAGGCGCACACACACACACGTAAGCAGGCTCCCAATCTCTCTCTCTCTCACACAGGCACACATACACGCAAGCAGGCTCCCACTCTCTCTCTCTCTCTCTCTCTCTCTCACAGGCACGCACAAACGCAAGCAGGCTCCCACTCTCTCTCACAGGTGCACACACACACACGTAAGCAGGCTCCCACTCTCTCTCTCTCTCTCACAGGCACGCACACATGCAAGCAGGCTCCCACTCTCTCTCTCTCACAGGCACGCACACATGCAAGCAGGCTCCCACTCTCTCTCACAGGCACACATACATGCAAGCAGGCTCCCACTCTCTCTCTCTCACGCAGGCGCGCACACACACACACGTAAGCAGGCTCCCAATCTCTCTCTCTCTCACGCAGGCACGCATACACGCAAGCAGGCTCCCACTCTCTCTCTCTCACGCAGGCACGCATACACGCAAGCAGGCTCCCACTCTCTCTCTCTCACGCAGGCACGCATACACGCAAGCAGGCTCCCACTCTCTCTCTCTCACGCAGGCACACATACAATGAAAATGATCCTACATAACCTCCCAAAACAATTCGAAGTCGCTCTCTTCGACTCACCAAATCTACAAATCTGCCTTGTCTATTGCCCACCCAAGCTTCTCGATAGTAACATCTCTCCGCTGCTCGAGTTCCTTATTACCAACATTAATTTGAAAAAACCTACAATCATTCTTGGTGACTTCAACCTTCATATAGATGTCATCCCAAGATCTCTAAATTGCCAAACCCTCATTGACATGCTTTCAAGCTTAAACTGCTTCCTTCAAGTACATGACCCCACTCACAAAGAAGGTCATACATTAGACCTAATCTTCACTAATAACTACTTCTCCAATACCACAATTCTCCATAGTCCAGTTCCATGGTCTGACCACCATCTTCTACTACGCAAGACTCAAATAAATTTCAACAATCCAACCTACACTAAGGATACACAAAATTTCTTCAAATATCGACCACCATTTCAATCTGATCTTCTCCTACAAGAACTGGGTCACCAGCTTTCTAATCTCGACCTTTCTAACATAAATAACGCCATCCAATCCTGGTTTCATATTACTGAAGAAACTGCTAACAACATTAACCCAGAGAAAATCAAACGTCTAAGGAACAAAAAATAACACCAAAACCCCTGGTATAACACCACTCTTAAAAATATGAAAATGGCTCTCAGGAAAATCGAAAAAGAGTGGCAAAAAAACAAACAGCCATTATTACAGCAGAAATACCGCACTCATCTAGCTGCCTACAAAAAAACCATCCAGAACACAAAACGTGATTACTACAGTAAAAAAATAAATAATGCTACCAACAAAGCTAAATCACTGTTCAACATAGTAAACAACCTCATCGTCGAAAACAACAATCCCACTACCACTGAAACAATAAATTTGAGCCAAGACTTAGCCATCTTCTTTAAGAACAAAATTTCAAAAATCACGGATGCCTTCAACTCCCCATCAATCATAGAAAAGCAATCTTTATCAAACATAAGTCCCTGGCTTGAATTCAATCCTATCTCCATCTTGGAAACAGAGAAAATGTTGAAAAAAATAAACCCTGCGCGCCATGACATGGGACACCATCCCAACCCGAGCTTTAAAGGAAATCGCTCATCCCTTAGCCCCAACAATAGCAGCAATCATCAACAAATCTCTTACTGAGGGCGAGCTTCCTACCAAACTAAAATCGCTACATCACACCACTACTGAAGAAAAAAAACCTCAACCCAAAAGATTTAAACACTACTACCGCCCAATATCAAACCTTCCCCTTTTTGCTAAATTGACAGAAAAGGCGGTTCTGAAACAACTAAACGAACACCCTGGACGACCACAAAATTCTATTTCCCACACAACACGGTTTTAGAAAAAACCTCAGTACAGAAACCCTACTACTCAATCTTTCTGACACCTATTAAGAGGCTTCGATAACAAACTAGATCACCTTCTGATCCTCCTCGATTTGTCAGCAGCCTTTGACACTGTGGACCACAAAAGGCTTATTTTTAGCCTGGAATCCATCGGCTCGCTGGAAAAACCCTCAACTGGTTTTCCTCTTTCCTTAAAAACAGATTTTTCAAAGTTTCCTACAAACAACTTTCATCTGAGGCCATCCCTCTAGATACTGGAGTTCCTCAAGGGTCGGCTTTATCACCTATTCTCTTTAATATCTACCTTCTTCCTTTATGCCATCTTTTAACAAGCCTTAACATCATTTTCTACATGTATGCTGATGACATACAACTTCTCATTCCCATTACTTCGTCTTTAGAAGAAACAATGTCAAAAGCAGCCTCACACCTGAAAGCAATACAAAATCTGCTGAACAATCTAAAACTACGCTTAAATATGAGCAAAACAGAATGTATATTAATTACAAGAAAAAACTTTGGTATAACTTCCACTCCACCCTTCCAATTTGACAACATTCAAATTCAACTCAAAGACAACGTTAACGACCTGGGTTTCTGGCTAGATAATGAGCTAAATCTTAAAAAAGCACATCACAACAAAAACAAGAGAAGGCTTTACAAAATTCAAATACTCAAACACCTAAAACCGCTGCTTCATCCCCAGGATTTCAGAACCGTTCTTCAAGCCCTCATCTTCTCCAGTTTGGACTACTGCAACTCCCTTCTGATAGGCCTCCCTAATTCAACATTAAGACCTCTGCAGTTACTCTCCAAAACGCAGCTGCCAGAGTCCTGTCTGGTAAAAGAAAATCCGACCATATATCCCCAGTACTTTACAACTTACAATGGCTACCAGTTAAAAAAAAGAATAGAGTACAAAGTACTCACAATCCTACACAAATCAATTCACAAAGCTGACTACTCTACCCTGGACAATATTATACATCTACACAAATCTTCACGTACAACAAGATCTACATATAAAGTTCAGCTGGATGTCCCTTCTTTACCTCAAGCCAAATTATCCTCCACTAGAAATAGAGCCATCTCCATCATCGGCCCAAAATTATGGAATGCACTACCTCAACACCTCAATTCGCAAGAAAACTTTAAATCTTTTAAAAAAGATCTTAAAGATTGGCTACTCTCACAGTCTTACAATGGCTGCTCACCCAATGACAACTGAACATAATCTTTTTCATATCCACCTTCACGTTCCTTTTTATGCCAGCAATCCCCTCCTTCTGTCTTTCGTCCTGTCTTGCAGAAACCTTTTTTCTCTTTAACGGTTTCTACCGTCTACTTCAAGTGTTGCTTACACTCATAACTATTGTTCAATGTATTGTTCAATGTATTTATTGACTTTTTTAAGTTAATGTTCTAATTCATTCTCTGTCACTCTGTTATGAATTTAAATGTAACTGGTTTGTTATAATGTAAACCGGAGTAAAGGCTATGTCAGCTGTACCTCGGTATATAAACAAATGCTAAATAAAAAAATAAAATAAAAAAATACACGCAAGCAGGCTCCCACTCTCTCTCTCTCACGCAGGCACGCATACACGCAAGCAGGCTCCCACTCTCTCTCTCTCACGCAGGCACGCATACACGCAAGCAGGCTCCCACTCTCTCTCTCACACAGGCACGCACGCGCACACACACACACACACACACGCACGCACAAGCAGGCTCCCAATCTCTCTCTCTCACAGGCACGCACACACACATACACGCACGAGCAGGCTCCCAATCTCTCTCTCTCACAGGCACACAAAACACACACACGCACAAGCAGGCTCCCAATCTCTCTCTCTTTTACAGGCACACACACACGCACAAGCAGGCTCCCAATCTCTCTCTCTCACAGGCACACACACACAAGCAAGCTCCCAATCTCTCTCCCCCTCACAGGCACACACAAACACGCACAAGCAGGCTCCCAATCTCTCTCTCTCTCACAGGAACGCACAAGCAGGCTCCCAATCTATCACAAGCAGGCACATACATGCAGGCTCCCAATCTCTCTCTCAGGTAAACTCACAAGCATGCTCCTAAACACACAATTGTACTTCTGCTCATTCTTCAGCCCCGCTGGTCTGGGTTGAAGCGACTGTCATCCACCCAGTCTCTTTCTTCTCCTCTGGCGGGCGCCACTGTTGCGTCTCCCTTCTCCTCCTTCAGCCCTGCCAGCCTGGGCTTGCCACAAAATCTTTTCTTCTTTTTTTGGCCCTGCCAGCCTCAGCTCTGGCAGGCACCTCTGCCACTTTTTTCATCTTTTTCAGCCTCACTGGCTGGACTCTGGCAGGCGCCGCTGCCACATTGCTGTCTCTTCTCATTGGCAGGAATCCCGCCAGCACTGAGATAAGATCAATCCTGGCAGGGGGTAGGATCCACATCAGTGCCAACCGTGGTCACTCTTTGCTGGCAGGGGGTGGGAACCTCACCAACGCATCGAACAGGGCCTCCCCTTGCCACCTGCCGATGTTCTGACCTCCCTGCTGAAGGATCATCAAGGGCTATAACTATGCCTTTGATGATGACATCGGGCAGGCAGGTGGGAGCATGGACGGGCCACACATAATGGTGTATCCCCAAATGATAGGTGGGCTGAATTAAAACCCTATAAGGACCGGATTTGGCCCGCAGGCCATAGTTTGCCCATCACTATACTAGAACATGACTAGAGGTGACTTTAAATGTCTTCTTCAGTAAGTATTTCCATCATTTTAAATTTTATTTTTAGAGTATTCTCTACCACTTTTGCCTTATATACTTAGGATTTTATTGAAGTCTTCAGTACTTTCTGTATCTGAATTCTCAGCAAAAATACAGCAGAATCTTTGAGCATATATATAGAGGTGCCTGAAGAGGTCACACAAAATGCCATTTCAACTTCAACCCTAAAAGGTACATAGCTAACGACATATATGCACCACATTTAGAAATATGTATATTTACATTATCTGTGCATGTGTTTAAAGCACACAAGGGGGATAAGTAATGTAAACATTTACTATAAAAATGTACACACCGGATTTTTCAATGAATGTTTACATTATCCATCACTTTATATCACCTTCAAAGAATGCATGTAAAAACAGAACATTTCTATTACAATTTGTATGCCTGCTCTAACTCTAAATGATATCCTTTGTAAATAACAGAGACCAATGGACTAAAATTACATTTAACACACGTGTGCATTAGTCCATTTTAATGTGGAGTTAATGCAGGTTTATACATTAGAAATATCTATGAGCTGTGATACATGCAAATGTATACTAAGCAAAACCTTAACTACACCTCCCCCAGATACGGTTAACTGTTTGCCTTAACCTCCGGGGTCTAACAGAAGGCCCAACGTGGGCTACGAAAATAACAGAGTAAAATGCCTCCCAACTACAGTCACTGATATCCCATCTCTACAGATAAAAAAAGACCTTTCTCCAAATATAGTGGCCACCCTTTGACTTATCCCAAAGAGCTCCATGACGTGTGGTGGGGGTATGCAGAAGTGCTCCTCCATCCTATTAGGATCCTTTGAGGAAATAAGAGCTGGCGACCGCATGCAATTACAGGTCGCTTTTGCATCTGGCGGCATCAGAGAGATAGAAGTGCTTCTGGTTCCCTCTGAGGGAGTAAACCATAGAGGGAGACAGGTGGGGTCGGTCCCATGTGTAACACCCTAGAGGCCGCCTTTAGTCGAGGGAAGGACCGTCAGCGGCAATGCTGCCCTTGGCCGGGTACTGCGGAGCCTTTAGCTGGGAAAAGATAGGGGTGCTAATGTTGCAGTTACTGGGAGTAGTGGGAGGCCTGGGAGGGGGGAGGGCAGCGAGGGACGTTGCCGATACTACATTCCCGGTCTTGAGAGGCTTTACTTGGAAAGAGGCCTTCATTCTTCCTCAGGTTAATAGTGGAGGCCCTCATCATGCTTTACACGTCCACCGCCAGTAATGCAGATGTAAACTGTCGCAAAACGACAGTCTTAGCGCCCTTTAGCATACTAAACGTTTAATGTCGTGTTTTCGGGAAGACAAAATGCAATAGCCAATTTTACTTCAGTTTAGTAAATTGGCCTTCTAAGAGTGTCTTATTCAAAACGTGCCTTTTCCCATTCAGTGGCAAGGGGGGGGGGACGGACATAGACTCATTGTTGAATAAGGCCCTAACAACCCAAATCTAAGCGTCGGACGCACGACCGCTTAACGTTTCATACTTTGCTCAAATAAATTGCCAAGGTGGAGACCCCGCTCCCCCTTCCTATATCTCCCATCCCCCCACACATCTTTTCCTCTGCCTACCTCCAGCCCAACGGCAGCTGCAGCGCGAGGAAAGAGCACATGGAGGGGGAGGGGGAGCCACACGTGACGTTTCTAGGTCCGCGCGCGCTGCAGGGAGCGGGGCAGGGAGCCACGCGCGTCTGCTGTGGCTGCCCCCGCTCTCTTTGCCATCGGCTGCAAATATTGTGGGCGGGAGGGGCGGCTGCTGCTGCTAGTTCTGGGGCGATTGAGCGTTCTCTTCTTTCCCTGCTGAGTTTCGGTTTCGCGCGGGAGAGTGGCCTAAGAAGACGTTTTGCTTGAACGCTTCTGGCGATTTAGTGAATCTGAGCAAACGAATTAATAAAACACTCCTTGAAATCATCAAATTGAAGAAGGTATTTTTTTGCTCAGTGAACTGTGGAATTTGGTGCCGGACGACGTGTCTCAGTAAAACGGATGCTAGTATTCAGCGCCCGTTGTCTTTAACCTGCACACAGCCACATCCCCTGGGCACACCATTGAATATTTAAATGAGCGGCAGCGTTAAAAAGGGCGTGCTAAAGGAGAATTATGCGTCTGAGGCGCTCAGTAGTTTATTGCAATGGATGCTCAATACCAGGGTCCATTTTCATCTTGCTTCTTTTTTTGTTAAAATACACTTAAGCAACCGCAGCAAAATATTAGGCGCCCCTCGCTACGGACGTCTAAATTGTGTGGCACAAGGAAAGTGGGTTTCTTTTAATCAGGCCAAAATATACATTTATTTTTCTCCACCGCAAGCCCTAAATTAAAGTGTCACAGCTATACTAAGGAGGAGGACACACATGCAACACAGAGAACCCTTCTTGACTGCTAGCTGACTTTATTTCACAACCGAGGCTAGAGTTAAATTTGCCGTGCTAAAAAGTATGCTTTGGGCAACCAGAACTTTCTTGAAGAGGGGGGTAATAGTTAATGTCCTCATCTATATGGAATTTACATCTGACAGGTATTATCGGGTATGTATTTGTTAGAGCGTGTGTTTTGGACGTGCTAATCTCCTTACTGTATTGAGACAGTCTAGTGCAGGGGTGGGCAATTAATTTTCCCATGGGGCCACATGAGAAACTGGGATGGTTTTAGAAGGCCGGACTAATATAATTAACTCAGTTCTCAATAGCCCTACTTATGAAAAGACCTCTGAGAAAACACAACAAATAAGACCGATACAAACGCTTACATGCTAGCAAAATATCTCATCTCGGTAACAGACACAGAACCGACCTAACATACTCCCAGGATCCGTAGTAATGCACATAAACTAATCCACACACAGTTACACCTGTATTATGGAATACAAAACAGGAGCAACCCTATCTATGAAAAGGCAACACCACAAATATTAAATCAGGTCCTAAAAACCAATACACCTCTTATTAGGA
This sequence comes from Rhinatrema bivittatum, assembly GCF_901001135.1. Taxonomy (NCBI): domain Eukaryota; kingdom Metazoa; phylum Chordata; class Amphibia; order Gymnophiona; family Rhinatrematidae; genus Rhinatrema; species Rhinatrema bivittatum. Next base: position 415,705,241 of record NC_042616.1, on the reverse strand, counting down.
AAACAGAATAGCAAGCAGCTATAGATCCCCACACAGAAATAATTGTAAAACTATACTAATAAGCAGAATAAATGTTTCAAAACAGCTATGAACAGAATAACATCCAACAATTAAAAACTCATAAAAACTATTAAACATTCTCCAAACACCAATAAAATATTTCAAAAAAGCAGACATCACACAATTAAAATGGCAGTCAAGAAAAATAAACTTAAAGCCATCTTTACTTACCCCCTCCAGCAGCTCTCCTACTCCCCTTCCCTGCAGGCCGTGGCACACACCAGAAGCAGCAGTAGAAGCTAAGCTCTATACTTATGGTCCTCTTCCTTAGTGCCCATGTCTCTCACACACACACCATACCAGTCATGCCCCCATGACCAGTTTCTGTCTCTCACACACCAATCATCTCCCAAACAGTCTTTGGCACACACACCAGTCACCTTCCTGAACAGTTTCTCTCATGCCATACACACACACACACAGACTTCCCACTCCCGTGTTCTTCTTACATATATGGGCTTCTCACTCTCATAATCACTTTCTCTGTCTCTCTCTCTCTCACACACACACACACCCACACACTCACTCACCAGTCTCTCACTCCCATGCTTGTTCTCTCCACATGCACAGGCTTCTCATTCCCATAATCACTTTCTTTCTCTCTCTCACACACACACACACACACACACACACTCACCAGTCTCTCACTCCCATGTTCTCTTTCAGATATACAGGCTTCTCCCTCCCATGATGTGTCTCACACACACCCAGGTTTCTCACTCCCATGCTCACTCTTCACATGCACAGGCTTCTCATTCCCATAATCACTTTATTTCTCTCTCTCACACACACACACCAGTCACCTGATCTCACTCATGCATACACACACACACAGGCTTCCCACTCCCAAGTTCTCTTTCAGATATACAGGCTTCTCCCTCCCATGCTGTCTCACACACACCCAGGTTTCTCACTCTCATGCTCACTCTCTTCACATGCACAGGCTTCTCATTCCCATAATCACTTTCTCTCTGTTACACACACACCAGTCTCTCTCTCATTTCCATGCTCGCTCTCCACTGCACAGGCTTCTCATTCTCTGAATCACATTCTTTCTCTCACATTCACACACACCAGTCTCTTTCTCTCACACACACAGTCACCTTACCAACCAGTCTCTCGCTCTCATGCATGCACACACACACACACACACAGGCTTCCCACTCCCATGCTGTCTCACACACACCCAGGTTTCTCACTCTCATGCTCACTCTCTTCACATGCACAGGCTTCTCATTCCCATAATCACTTTCTCTCTGTTACACACACACCAGTCTCTCTCATTTCCATGCTCACTCTCCACGTGCACAGGCTTCTCATTCCCTGAATCACATTCTCTCACATTAACACACACCAGTCTTTTTCTCTCACACACACCGTCACCTTACCAAGCAGTCTCTCTCTCTCATGCATGCACACTCACCCAGGTTTCTCACTCCCACAACACCAGGCTTCTTACGCTCATGCTTTCCCACATACCCAGACTTCTCACTTCCATGCTTTTTCTCTCTCACACACACACACATCAGTCACCTCCCTGACTAATGTCTCACACTCTCACATACACATCAGTCATCTCCCTGAGCAATCACTTTCATTGTCTCTCACATACACACACACACATCAGCTCTCTGACCAGTCAATCACACACAGGCTGGCTGGCTGCTTCTCTCTCTTTCTCACTTCCTCTCCCCCACACCGGAGCACAAATGGGAGCTGCAGCAGCCCCCGAAGGCCAAGAAAGAAGAATCCCATCGGCCGCGGGAGGCTCATGCTGCTGACTCCTTTCTCGATTACTGGCTGCTTCAATTGCTCGGGGACCGACGCTGCAGCCGACGCGGCACGGCTCTTTCTCCTTCCCGCGCACCGCTCCGTGTATCACTTCCTGTTCCGGGTCACGGGAGGGGGGGTGCAGGCGCGGGAAGAAGAAAAGACCAGCCGCGGGTACCACAGCTTCTAACACTGCTGCCGTTCCCGCTGGGCTTGAACGTGCTGACAGCCCAGCGGCAGCGGGAGAGACCGGGAGCGCGCGCCACGGACCGGCAAAAAGCTCCCGCGGACCGGTGGTTGGGGACCCCTGAAAAAGACCACGAAAGGCGGAACTGGTAGGTAGGTAGGAAAGAAACTCGAGCGAAGACACGCTGCCCGATTGGCCGGTGCTGGGCAAGGCTTGCCCAGCACAGGCCAATCGGACAGCGTGTCTTCGCTCGAGTCACTCCCTCCCCCCCACCGAACGCTGTAAAAAAACAGTTCATTCTCTGCTCCCCGATTGGCCGGCCAATCGGGGAGCGAGGGAGCGGAGAATGAGGCACGCTGCCATCCCTGCAGAGGGAAGGCAGCGTGCCTCATTCTCCGTCTGCTCTCAGCAGTGGGCGGGCCGGTCACAGACCGTAGGCGGGCCGGATTCAGCCCGCGGGCCGCCCCTTGCCCAGGTCTGATCTAGTGTGTCCAAAACACGTGTACCTGTGCACGTTATTGCATCATCCTCACAGGGTTTAAATAGGAATTTGGACAAATTCCTGGTGGAAAAGTACAATAGTTATTAACTAGATGGCTGGAAAACCAAGTACTTGTTGCTAAGTGTGAGCAACAAGAAACTGAATTTACTTTTTTGCCTTTTGTCTTTCCTAGCATTTCACCACTTCATGTTCTTCTACAAGCCTATTCAATAATCTTAGTGTTAAGAAAATATGTACAGGTTTTCAATTCACATTTTTAACAGATTAAAAAAATGTTAAACTCATGATTCTCTTTAATAGTTTTCCTGTATACTTGTGTTAATGTATTCTGCCTTGAGGCGACTGTTTTAATGTATTTCCGCCCTGGAGGTGACTGTTCAGTTCCTGGTGCGATATGTATTCTTTACAGGAACATCAGTATATAAAAATAAATAAATAAATGATTTATTTATTTTATTTAGCATTTTTATATACCGACTTTCCAATAACAGAATTACTGATCAATTCGGTTTACATTTTAACAGAACAATAACATTGACAAGTAAATGTCTTACAAAGAACAGGTCGATATAACTTGGATAAGTAAATATGGGGTTAACCAGTAAAGATACATTGCCTAATGTAGGTAAAAGTAAAAGATACAGTGATGATGCAGTAAGCTAATGCTTTGCAAATGCACAGGAAGTTAAAAACATGCAGAAACTATAAAATGGGGGGAGGCATCCCTGACAGACTATAAATGCCGGTAGTTGTTGCCACTTAACTGGATAAATACTGATTTATATAGCTGTCTGGCAATAGGTAGCAGCTGCAGATAACTGGATAAGTCAGTATTTATCTGGTGCGGGTGACCGCTACTTAGCCTGAGAAGTATTTATCTGGCTAAGTAGTGGTGAACTGTGCCAGATAGCCAGATAACAGTTGCCAGATAAGTCAGTACTTATCTTCTGCGAAATAGCTGGATAAGTCTACTTATCCATAGCGTTTTTAAGCTTTTTTTCCCCCTTTTTTAGGGGTTTTAAGTGCCAGTGCAGTAGTACTGACCCAGGAATTAGGTGTGCACCACTAAGAAGGGTGCACCGGCCAAATGCATTCTCTGCATTGCGGAGTTCTGCTTAATGTCCTCATTTGCATGAGATTTCCATGTGAAGGCACTAAGCAGTACTCATCTTTAAGTATGAACATTTTCTTAGCTTTCAGACAGGTTAATCCATACCAGATGGAGACGGAGCAAAGCTGACGTCACAGTATATAAACCTCTGCAACGACATCAGCCCACCAGTATTCTCCAGCAGATGGTGGACATGCATCTTCCTACTGGAAATCATTTAAAAAAAATTGTAGCAGAAAAAAGGAACGAAGTAAATTTGCCCCGCTCTTCTGTGGTGATACCATAAGGTCCCTCCCTCAGTCGAGTTTTCCTGAGGTGATATCATCCTTCCCTCAGATAACTGCCTCGGTCCGACAGCTGGTTTCCTGGCATGGACTTAGCTGTAGAGAGACAAACAGCTGAGAGGCTAGCGGGTGCAGGAAGCCGAGCGTGGTAGTGAAGGCCTTTGCCCTCTCCCCCTGCAGCTGGAGACCGACTCTGTACTCACTGGGATGGGCTGAGCTAAAGAAAAAAGGGGAATTAATTTTAAGGATTCCATCCCCCTGCTGGGGTCCAAGCTCAGCGCACTGATCCGATGTCCGTTCCCGTCTACGGGACAGCTTTGGGAGTTGTGGCAGCTTGGTGGGTTGAGTGGCCTTTTTGGATAGGCCCCACTGTCAGGCATTGCTTGGTTGCCACATAGTAGGCCATGGCAGCGTTCGCACACTTTTCTGTGCACAAAGCTGCCACGGAACAATGTCTGACATCGGTTCACGCTTGCACGCCTGAGTGAGCGCTTAGGTGGACACTCACTTGTGTACTTAAAGTCGTTCTATTTTTTGGGCATCTATGGTAAGTGATTATTGCAAGCACAGCTGGGCGCAGTTATAGAACGCTTTTTGGAGCGTACTGATAGGTGTTTATCATGATGCCGGTAGTAAAGAAGCTTAAGTGCCTTGTCCTTTGTGCTGCTTGCTATATTCGGGCATCACAGCCTGGCGTCCCCTCTAACTTGTGTCAGCGCTGAAGCGAGAATTGTCTCCAACTGAGTTTGCTAAGCCCAGTCCTCAGCATGATGCAGGAATAGAAAAGAAGAGGGAACTGCCAGAGGTTTCACCTGGTTTTGGGGTTCCCCTAACTGATTCATCAGCGGGGGATGGTAGATCAGTGGGCACAGGACTGACGCCCCTTAATTTTGGTATAGATCCCTCTGGTTTTTCTTGGGTGGAATTTTTTCAAGGGCTGAGATCCTTTCCTCGGGTGCAGTCAGCAGCCCTGGCCAATCCTAAGAGTTCAGGATCGCAGGCTGCGGATTCCCACATGCCTGGTGCTGCGAGTAAGTGTCGGAGTATGTCTAGACCTGTTACGAGTCACACTGATAGGACCCCAGATGGTACGGATGATAAAGCCGATCCTTACTCCCTGGAGGATTGGGAAATTCCTCCAGGATTGGAACAGTATAAAACAATGTTGCGTTTCCTAGCGTACATACAGGTGAATCCAAAACCGATTGGTTATGCTCCTCTACCAGCAGATGGAGACAAAGCAAAGCTGACATCACAGTATATATACCCCCGCAGTGACATCAGCCCACCAGCATTCTCCGTCTCCAGCAGATGATGGACATGCATCTCCCTACTGGGGATTGCTTTAACTTTTAGAAGGAGAAAAGAAGAAGGAAATTTAATTCACCCCACTCCTGTGGTCATACCAAATGGTCCCTCCCTCATTCGAGATTTCCTGAAGTGATTTTGGTGGATTCCCCTTGGTCCGGTAATTGTTTTTTTCAATGTGGACCTATCTGTAAAAAAACAAAAAACAGCTGAAAGGCAAGCAGGTGCAGGAAGCCAAGTTCAGCAGTGAAGGTGCATCCCCACCCCCCCCTCCCCGGTAACCAGAGAGCGACTCCATTCTCAGCCAGGATGGGCTGAAGTCAGGTAAAGAGTTAAAAAAAAAAAAAGAAGGAAGTGAAAGAGGGGAAGTTGATTTTTGGGATTCCTCTCCCCTCCGTGCTCTGTGCGCCAGTCCGATGTCCATTCTCACCTCCGGGTGAGTTGGGGAACTTGGGCAGCCTTGTAGGTTGAGCAGTCTTTTGGGCTAGGCCCTACTCTCAGGCTCAGAATTTTGCCGCATGGTAGGCCTCGGCGGCATTCGCGTGCTTTTCCACGGCACATAAGTCTGCCTTCTTCAGGACACTGGTTCATGCTGAATACCCAGCTGGATGCCCGGCTATGTGTCTAATAGTGCACCTAGCTGGACAACCAGTTGGGCACATATGAAACATAGTCATGCGCATAAGATCCTTCTGGAGCGCTTGGTTATGTGCCTGAGGGCACCTAGTTAGGACGCATAGTGGTGTGCTTCAGGGCACCTAAGAGTTAGATGTACGAGAAATAGGGTGTCCAGCTGATTGTGTATATTGGGCACCTAAATTTTGGGTGTCCAATCCTTTTTAAGCGACAAGCTCAGCCGGGCGTGTACTCTTCTCGGAATCAGTTTAGAGTGTGTGACTTATTATGGTGCCAATAGCAAAGAAGCCTAAGACCTTGCCTTGTGGGCTGCTTGCAGCAGTGTTTGGAGGCTCAAGGAGACTTGTCTCTGTCTGATTTGGCTAAGCCAGGTCCTTCCCAGCTTGTTGCGGGAATGGGAAAAGAGTTGCCAGAGATCTCACCTGGAACTGGTTCCTCAGCGGGAGAAAGTAGTTCTGTGAGCACAGTACCAACACCCCCTGGTTTTGGCCTGGATTCGTCTACCTTTGCTTGGGTAGAATTTTCTCAAGGACTGCAGTCTTTTCTTCAGGCACAATTGTTGGCCCCAGTTAATAGTGATTCAGGATCGCAGTCTGCCAATCCCCGCTCGCTTGGTGTTGCGGGTAAGCGTCTGAGTAGGTTTAGGCCTGCCGTGGGTCGCTCCAGTAGGGACCCAGATGGCACGTATGATGAAACCGATCCTTATTCCCTGAAGGATGGAGAAATTCCTCCAGGGCTAGAGCTGTATAGATCTATGTTGCGTTTCTTTCATAGAGATGAGTTACCAACTCTGATTTCCCAGACATTGAAGATGCTGGGAGTACCGGGGGCTGATTCTGTGTCTGAGCCAAAGAGAGATCCATTTTGATTTCCTTGCATAAAGCCTCATGTTTCTTTCCTATTATCGAGACTATTCAAGAATTGATTGATCTTGAATGGGGTGCCTTGGAAGCTAATTTTTAAGGGGGAAGAACCTTGGACTGGTTGTACCCCTTGGATCCGGCTGCGTGAGAACAGTTGCGTTTTCAGAAAGTGGATGTGCTTGTGTGAGCTGTCACATAGTAGACTATGGCAGTGTTTCACACATTTTTTTCCTGCGAGTTAGGCTGCCCTCTTTAGTTCCATCAGTTCATTCTAGTGCGTCCAGCTGTGCGTTCAGTAGTGCATCCAGTTTGTGCGCCTAGTTGGATGGCTAGTTAGGCGCCTGATTAGGCATCCAGTTGATTAGGGGCATTCACACACATTTTTATTTATTATTTATTTAATTTCTTTTACTATACCGATGCTCAAGACTAGGTCTTATCGTACCGGTTTACAATGTAACTGAGGGGAAACCACATGTGCTTATCTACAGGTACAATTTGAGTAGCCTTGTGGGATCTCAGTTTTTGGATGTTCATCGAGGCACAGTGTTGAGCACCTAATTTTTGGGCACTTAGTTTTTTTGCAGCACAACTATAGCTGGATGCACACTTCTCAGACACCTATTAGAGCATACTGACAGACTGATGGCACCTATGGCTAAGAAACCTAAGCGCCATACCCTCTGTGCTGCTTGTCATATTCGGGCATCTCAGCCTGGCATTCCCTCTAACTTGTGTTAGCACTGCTTGGAAGCTCAAGAGGAATTGTCTTTATCTGAATTCACTAAACCCGGTTCTTCCCAGCCTGATGCGGGACTGGGAAAAGAGGTGCTAGAAGGGTCACCTGACTTTGGAGCTCCCCTAACTGGTTCGTCAGCAGGGGAAGATAGTTCAGTGGGCACAGGACAGATGCCCCCTGGTTTTGGCATAGATCCCTCTGCCTTTTCTTGGGTAGAAGTTTTTCAAGGACTGCAGTCTTTAGGCGTAGTCCTCGGCCCCAGCCAATCTTAACAGGTCAGGGTCACAGGAAGCACAATCCCACATGCCTGATGCTGCGGGTAAGCATTGGAGTATGCCTAGATCTGCTGCCGGTCTTCCCGATAGGGATCCAGATGGCTCAGATGACGAAGCCGATCTTTACTACCTGAAGGATGGAGAAATTCCTCCGGGATTGGATCCTATTCTGATTTCTTTGCAAAAAGCCTCATGTTTCTTCCCTATCTTGAAGGCCATTCAAGAATTGATTGATCTTTAATGGGATGCTCCAGAAGCTAATTTCAAAAGGGGACAAGTCTTGGAAGGACTGTACCCCCCTGGATCCAGCTGCGAGTGAGCAATTGCGCTTTCCAAAAATGGATGCACTTGTGTGTGCCGTTACAAAGTGGACAACTATTCCCGGAGAAAGGAGAGCCACCCTGAAGGATGTGTTGCGACCATGGAACCTTCCAATCATGTTGAGGACACGGAGGTGCGATCGCCTGCTTCTGGGAGATTGTGAGCCTTTGGGCCATGGCGCAGCTCAGGGAGGAGCCCCAAGACACACCGTGGGAGGTGAGTATGTACAGGTACGGACAAAGCAGGAACAAGGCTGGACCCGAAACAAGGCAAGGAATGTCAGGAACTGGAACAAGGCAGGCTCAGTCCTCCACTGGACGTACATGCACCAGTGAGACCCAACAACTCAATGCTGGTCTCAGGAGTAGCCCTCCGGCCACTCGGTAGCCCTTCCAGACCCGCTGCTTGGGAACAACGAGTGCATGAGGCCAGACGGAAGTTGAGAGCAGGAACAAGATGAGACATGGAACTCAGAACTTAGAAGACTCAGGCGAAGACTCAGGCGAAGACTCGGGATACTTGAAAGACTCGGACGAAGACTCGGGATACTTGGAAGACTCGAACAAGGATTCAGGAACTAGGAAGTCCAGGCAAGGGTTCAGAATTCAGGCATAAGTAATGGGTAAGTACTGCATCGCAGCGCACCCTATACAGCCGCCCATGGCTGGTCGCGGACCACGCCAGAAGTGAAGCAGACTCCAGGCGAAGCAGTAGAACTCGGTACTGGAAACATGTCAAAGATTCAGGAGAGGCTTGCACCAAGGCGCACCCCACACAGCCGCCTGTGGCTGGTCGTGGACCACGCTGAAGCGGAGCAGGTTCTAACAGAGTCTTGGGCATGGACAGAAGCAGGCATAAGGTACTCCGAAGACCGGAACAGGATTCAAGACTCAGGGTTCAAGACTCAGAACTCAGATTTCAGGAACAGACCTTGGCATTAAAAACAAGGGCCTTCCAGGGACTTGCACTGCAGCCATGAAGACAGGCCTTGTGCCACGAGGCACCCTACACAGCCCCCCCCATGGGCTGATCACGGACCACAATGGTGGCACACCAGGAAAGGTGGACAAGCAAGGAGCCTGGAAGCAGGACGAAGAGCCGGAGGTGAGGACATCAGGACTGGAACACGGAGCATAGAACATCAGGAACTTCTGGACTGGGAATATCAGGACTTCAGGACAAGGAACAGACGACGAAGGAGCTCCGATGAAGAACAAGACCAGGAATATCAGACGAAGGAGACCAAGAACATCAAGCACATGGAACACGGAACCATCTGGACAGGAGCAAACCACGGAAGACCTTGACCAGAGAAGAGGAACATGGACAACCATGGAACCCAATTCGAAGGCCCTGAGGAAGTGAAGCTGAGCCCTTTTATAGGGCTGGACTAAGGAGCAAGGTGATGACATCATCCAGTGGGGCCCCAGGCTTTTCCCGTCATTGGCCCTTTAAATATGATGAAGAGCTGCGCGCCTACGCCTTGAGGAGCCCGGGAGATGAATCGGTGGCTACCAGCTGCAATAGAGCAAGGCCGGAGGCAGCTTTCTGCGCGAAGAGAGGATCCTGGCGGCAGTGCTCAGGCTGTGTAGGTGGAGGCAGCGGCAGCGGCTTCCTGCCGCTTGGAGGGATCCTGGCAGCATCTTCCCCGCCGCGAAGGCGGAGTCAGCAGTGGCAACTTCAGGCTGCATGGAAGGAGGAGCGGTCCGGGCGGCCTTGGCCGTGAAGAGGAATGTTGGCGGCACTCAGCTGCGCAGAGTAAGGCCCCGGAGTTGGCGGTATCGGGCCAGTGAGTGGAAGGCCTGCTCGCAGGATGGGCTCTGTGAGCAGGATCGTAACAGGATAGGAGAATTGAGGCTATTCTTAAGCAGGCCTTTGAAGCAATGACAATGAATTTGCAGATAGTTTCTTGTTATTTCCTGGTGGCTTGCTCTTGTTTACTTTTGTCTCAGGAAGTTAATGAATCTAGTGTGAATTCCAGGGCAGTGATGGAACCAGCAGCTGCCTTTTTGGCAGATGCGGGCTGTGATTTAGTCAGCACTTTGGCCAGAGGGTTGGCTTTGGTAATAGTGGCCAGATGTTGGTTATGGCTGAGAAATTGGTTGGCCAATGCAACCTCCAATTCTAACTTTATGACGCTGCCCTTTAAAGGCTCACGCTTATTTGGGAACAAGCTGGACAAAATGGTCAATAAGTGGGGTGAGTTCCAGGTTCCTCGGTTGCCAGAGGATAAGAAACAGATGCCACACTCCTTCAGGATGAGAGATCGTACTTGGGGATCCAATCGTTTTCGACTCTACAGAGGAGCAGCTTTTCAGAGGGCTTGACCTTTGGGTAGGCCTCAGTCCTTTTATCCCAGGCTGTCCAGACGGGGCACAGGCTCAGGTAGTGGAGCCACATGAGTCTCCCAATGAAGGTGTGTCGACCCACCCCCAGGAACAGGAGTTGATGGTAATCTCTCTCTCTTTTATCAGAGGTGGGTCGAAATTAAGTCAGACCAGTAGGTTCTGGAGGTGATACGAGATGGCTATGCACTGGAGTTTCACAGCATTCCTCAGGACATGTTTATAGTGTTTCCCTGCAACTCTCCTCAGAAGAGACAAGTAGTCTCCTCAGTCTGCAGGATGTGGTTCCAGTGCCCATGTCTCAGGAAAATATGGGCCGATATTTAATTTATTTCGTTGTGCCCAAGAAGGAGGGCTCTTTTCGCCCCATCCTGGATCTCAAGGGGGTCAACCGTCATTTGCGGGTGTCTCATTTTTGCATGGAAACCTTGCGCTCAGTGATAATGCAGTCATGGGAGTTTCTGATGTCTCTGGATTTGTCCAAGGTGTACCTGAATATTCCCATCCAGCTAAAGCATCAACGATTTCTGCATTTCATGGGTTTGGGGCATCATTATCAGTTTTGAACGCTACCTTATGGTGTGGCCACAGTGCCCAGAACTTTTTCCAAGGTTATGGTTGTGGTGGCGGCGGAGTTGAGAAAGGATGGGATCCTGGTACATTCATACTTGGACAACTGGCTGATTCAGGCCAAGAGTCTGGAAGAGAGCCTCTGAGTTTTGCGCAAGGTGATCTCCTTGGAGGAGCTAGGTTGGGTGGTGAACCTGGCCAAGAGCAATCTTCAACCATCACAGTCGCTAGAGTATCTCTGTGTTCAGTTCGACATGAAATAGGGCAGGGTGTTTCTGCAGGAGGGCCATATTCAGAAGCTGATGGTGCAGGTGTGTCTGTTGATGAACCCAATTCGCCCGACAGTGTGGTCCTATCTACAGCTACTCAGATTGATGGCGGCAACCCTGGAGGTGTTGCCCTGGGTGAGGGCGCATATGTATCGTCTTCATTGCATTCTGCTGTCTTGTTTGAGCCCACAGTCTCAGGATTATTCGATTCAGCTTCACCTATCAATAGGGGTCTGCACTTACCTGCAGTGGTTGTTTAAAGTGGATCATCTAAGAAAGGGGGTTTCCCTAAGATCACCGGACTGGCTAGTACTCACAACAGATGCAAGCCTCCAGGGTTGGGGAGCTCACTGTCGGGAACTGACAACGCAAGGGCACTGGAGTTTAGAAGAGTCTTTCTAGAACATCAATTGGCTGGAAGCTTGTGCGGTCTGGTTGGCATGCTTGCTATTCAGCAACTGGTTGCAGGGTCGAACAATCCGGATAATGTACAATGCAATGACAGTGGCTTACATCAGTCGGCAGGGAGGAACCAAGAGCCAGCAAGTGTTGCAGGAAATAGCCCAACTTATGGAATGGGCGGAAGTGCATCTTTAGGAGAGCTCAGCCTTACACATTACAGGAAAAGACAAGGTAAGAGCTGACTTTCTCAGCAGAGAGAGTCTGTATCCAGGAGAATGGGAATTGTCAAACAAGGCATTTTAGCTAAAAGTGAGTCGCTGGGTCCTTCCGTTTCTGGACCTGTTGGCGATTTCTCGCAGTGCAAAAGTTCCTCACTTTTTCAGTTGCAAGAGAGATCCAAAATCCTTGGGTATCGATGCCCTCGTGCTATAGTGGCCTGAGGCAAGCTGCTTGCTTTTCCCCCATGGCCCAAGTTGGGCAGAATGATTGAGAAGATCGAGAGTCACAGGGGGGATGGATCTTCTGGTGGTACCAGATTGGCCCAAGAGAGCTTGGTATGCAGAGTTGTGAAGGATCCTGGTGAACTCTCCCCTCTGGTTTCCAGCATACAGGGATCTGCTATGGAAGGGGCCTATTCTTCACAAAGATCTGACTCAGTTTTGTTTTACGGTATGGCCCTTGAGAGGATTCAGTTGTTGAAGTGTGGATATTCTATTATGGTGCTTGACACCTTGCTATGAGTGAGAAACCTCCACTTCTTTAACCTATGTACAGGTTCGACGAGTGTTTGAGGCTTGGTGTGAAGATCGAGGGGTTCTTCCTTGTTCGCTTAAGATCCCGCTCATTTTGGAATTTTTGCAGGATGGATTGCTTAAAGGGTTGGCCCTTATTTCATTAAAGGTACAGGTGGTGGCTCTTGCCTGTTTCCGAGGTTAGGTGTATGGTGGACCCTTGTCAGCTCATCCAGATATGGCCTGTTTCTCGAAAGGAGTGAAGCATCTTCGTCCTCCCTTGAGATTACCAGTGCCCTTATGAAGTCTTAATCTAGTTTTGGATTTTTTAGTGGGCCCTACCTTTCGACAGATATGTAGGCTTTCGTTGAGGTTACTGACCTTGAAAATAGTGTTTCTTGTGGCAATTTGTTCTACTCTTCCAGTATCTGAGCTGCAGGCCTTATCTTGTTGGGAGCCATTTCTACAAGTCACTCCGGGAGTGTTGCAACCGTCCCTGCCCGACAGCTTCACTCCGCCTACCTTTCTTTTGCACCTCCTCTCGCTATGGATGGACTCCTGGCTGTCACGGTGTCTGCCTGCCGTCCTCTCCGGCGTCCCCGGACTGGGTTGGGCGCTGCCTCCCGCCATGCTCAGCTGGTACCTTAGGGCGCGCGTGCTGCGTGGCCCCCACTCTTATTTCCTACTTGGCGCGAACCTCAGGGGCGTCCCCCTGTGATGATGTCACACTACCCAGATATTTAAAGCCTACAATGTTTGCTAGCCTTTGAGTTAGCAAGGGGGAATCTTACAGATGGGATTTGCTCTCAGTACCCAGCTACTCTGCCTCTCCAATTTCCATTGGACTCTTAACGCTAACGGGGTACCCGCTCCTCGGGGGCCTCACTTGCTTTTCAGGTCGCTATCAGGAAACCGGTACTTGCTCCTCGAGGGCCCATGTTCCCTGACTCGCTGCCTGCCCCTACCTTATCTTCTGCCTGGAAGGATTCGCTATCTTAAACACCAGTGAGTACTACCATCTTCACCTCAGAGCTGTTCCCTGGAACCAGGTACTCGCTCCTCGAGGGCCTGCCTCCGTTCCAGCCCTAGTGCCATCTCCTACATGGAATCGCTGTGTGAGTACATTACCTTCAAGCCTCTCAGCTCTCAGGGATCAGGTACTCGCTCGAGGGCCTGCTCTCCCTATCCTGGGGTTCTCCATACTGGGGCTTGTGCATATTCCACTGTACTCATTATTCTCAGTTCTTTCCACTACAGCACTGCTACCGGAGGAGTCGCTGTTCCAGCGCCTGAGGGATACTAGCCCAGCCGGGCTACTTCTAATGCTCACTACTGCCACCTCTGGTGGCTTCATCACATTGTCTAATAAAAGATCAATCTCTGTGTTTGTGTGTCCTAAGCTGAGCCTGACCTGTGGTCCCTCACCGGACTTCTCCCCGTGGGCGTGGTCAGCTGCCACAGTGTCCAAGGGTCCACCCAAACCTCACTAATTATAACAGAGAGCAATACAGCTGTGTACTGTCCCTCTCTTTTTGCCAAATGTGGTCTCGGATTTTCACTTGAATCAGTCCATTTCCCTGCCGTCTCTGGACGGGGAAAGAGATATGGAGGAATATTGCCTGTTATGGCCCTTGGATGTCAAAAGACATATCTTGAGGTATTTGGAGGTTTCTGATCCTCTCCGGAAGACGGATCGTCTGTTTGATTTCCATCGTGGAAGTAAGTAGGGCGAGCCAGCATCACGGGCTACAGTAGCCCGCTGGATTAAGGAGGTAGTCACGGCCACTTATGTGGATGCTGAGCAGCCGTTGCCTAGTCAGGTTAGGGCTTAGGCAGCGTCATGGGAGGAGGTTAGATTGTTTTCTCCCATCAACATTTGCGAGCTGCGATGTGGTCCTCTTTACACAACTTTTCCAGGCATTATCGCCTGGATGTATAGGCCCGGGAGGACGCAGCCTTCGCACGTGTGGTTTTGACTGGGCCATGGACAGCCTCCCACCCTGTTCGAGAGTAGTTTTGGTACATCCCACTGGTTCTGTATCCGCCATCTGAATGCTAAGAGAGGAAAAATTACTATTTACCTGATAATTTCCTTTTCTTTAGTACAGACAGGTGGATCCACCATCCCGCCCTTGGCGGCCAAATGGCTGTGCTATGGTTCTCCTGCGTGGCTGCGTGTTCCAGGGCATACTGGTAAGTGTCAATCCAGTCCCTAGACTAGTGTTATTGCACTCCTTGTCTGAGCTCACTGGTTCCTGTTGGCTGAGTACTGGAGTGGTTGTTTGTTACTATTCAAGTTTTTGTTAGTTCGTCCACAGTTGGTTTTTGCAAAGAATACTGGCAGACTGATGTCGGTGCAGGGGTATGTATACCGTGACATCAGCTTTGCTCCATCTCCATCTGCTGGTAGACGTATATAACCCACTCGTTCTGGATCCACCTGTCTGTACTAAAGAAAAATCAATTATCAGGTAAGTAATACTTTCTCCTTTGTAACATTTCTCAAATTACAAATATTTTCATACAAATTAATATTTTATATTTAGTGAGTAAAACTGAGTTTGAACATTATCTTAAAGCAGGGGTGGGCAATTCTGGTCCTTATGGGCAGCAAAAAGGGTTTTTAGGTTATCCCTAAGGAATATACATGAAAATATTTCATACATCTGAGGCAGAGTGCATGCAAATGTCTCTCATGCATTTTCATTAGGGATTTCCTGAAAATCCAACTGGTTTGTGGCCTTTGAGGACTAGAATTGCCCACCCTTGTTTTAAAGGAAAGGGGAGCCTACATTTTTGCCTGAGTTCAGCACTGTGTGAATTCCAATAATGATTATTTCTCTAATATTATATGTGCATTGTTCATATTAAGGTGTGAGTTAACCATTGGTAATGTTCAGGTTATATTTTCTATAATTCTTTAAATGTGTGAAATATACACTCCATTAAGACATGAATGCAGACTTCAGAAACTCCTGCAATGAAAGGGAGTTCCACTTTTGAGATTTGATAGACATCTTCCACACTGATGCAGACCAACTTTGAGACCTGAAGTTGAGGACTGTTAAAAAAAAAAAAAAAAAAAAAGTAGAAGCATCAGTGTGCATGTTCTTTATAATATATATGAGTAAATATAGGTAAAGGATATCAAAACATAATAAATCAATGGGAAAATATTTATTTAAAAAATGAAATAGGGCTTCTCAAGGAATGTAGCATAACATAATATGCCATCTTATTCTGAGATAACATAAAATCAGTTGCTGTTGTCAGTGCACTCTGTAAGTAGCAAGAGAGAGCATTCTGATGCAGCAAGCAAAAATCATATTAATCTTCATGTCTGTACTGCCACTACTTGTCATTTCTATAGCACCAGATGCACATAGCATGCTGCTGAGTATCCCGGTCTATTGCTCCAAACAGTAAACTTACTACCCAATTGTAGACTCAAATACATCAGGGCAAAATTAGGGGCTACTGAACCATCTTACGGGGATCACAGCTCTGAGTACAGGACTCTGTCACAACAAAGTTAGAAAGAAGTCCAGTGCAGGATTAAATGTGGCCCAAATAACTAGACCAGGACTTCCCAAACCTGTCCTGGGAACCCCACAGCCAGATGGGTTTTCAGGATATCTACAATGAATATGTTTGAGATAAATTTGTATATACGGAGTCTCCATGGTAAGCAGATTTAGCTCATGCATATTCATTGTGGATATCATGAAAATCTGACTGGATGTGGGGTTCCCAGGACAGGTTTGGGAAGCCCTGAAACTAGACTGAGCCACTACTAGCCACTACTGAGCCACCACTGAGCCACTACCAGCCACTTCAAAGCTCTTCATAATATCTCCCCTCTTAAGCTAAGCCTCCAACTACGTCCACACACGTCTAACAGACCCATCAGAAGGGTATACAAAGACACGTTATATACCCCACCTGCAAAAACATCACTAAGGAGACGCGCCCTCTCCACAGCTGGTCCCCCTCTTTGGAATTTGCTCCCTCCGGACCTCCGCCAAGAACCCTGCCCCCAAGTATTTAAAAAGAAACTCAAAACTTGGCTTTTCAGTCAAGCTTTCTCCGAAGGTTAATGCTCTCCGATTCCCCCCCCCCCCCCCCCCCCCCCGCTCCTCAAAAGGCCCTCCCTAGAGTCTTCCTCCCCTTTTAGGCCCCCTAGTAATCCCTTCCCGACTTACTAATGGCCTGACTGAGTTAATGCTCTGACTTTGTGAATGCACCATTATATAACTCCCTCTAACATGTCCCTCACGATATGGACTTATGGTATTTTATGCAGTTATTTCTTTGACCGTTACTCTTATTACTATTATTTGTACTCCATTATACAATTGTTCTTCTGGTTTGTTTTTTGTTTCTTGTTCCATGTACGGCCATTCGGCAACAGTTCAGTTCTATGTAAACCGGTGCGATATGTATCTTATACAGGACCATCGGTATATAAAAGTTATAAATAAATAAATCAGAGGAGGAGAGCACAGGACTGACTCTGGTCCCAATGAGGTGAGCTAGGCTGTTCCCCACTGCAGCAGCACTAGAGAATAGGAGAAAGAATGGGACCAACTGTGGTCCCATGAGTTGCACTGGGCTGCTATCCACCAGATAGAAGAAGAAGGTGAGAGACCAACCTCAGTGCAAGAATTTGAGCTATTAACAGCTGTAACAGAACAAGAGAGGTGGAGAGCACGAAACCCAGTGTCAACCTCAGCCCAAGTAGCAAGAGAAAGGAAACTGGGATTTATAGCAACATCACCAGTGCTGGAGAATAAATGACTGGTAGACAAGCTGTTTGTCAGCCATCTGGGATATCTTGGTGGAGGGGAGAGAGGAAGGAATGGGAGGAAGAAATTGATTTTAAAAACATAGAAAATAGAGATGGGGAGAGAGTCATTGTATCTAACATTAGGGCATAGTATCTCTTCCACCTCTTGAGGCACAGCCTCAAAGGGGAACTGCAGAAAAATTCTGAGAGGGTGCAAGATTACCCACAAAAGAACCACCTGCTCCCATTTGTTTCCCTTTTCTCCCAGAACCTGTTGTGAATAGCTTAGCACTAGCCCGTTCTGTGTAACCCAGGAAGAGGCAATGGTATTGACTATGGATGGCACTTGCCAATCAGCACAGACAGCAGGAGCAGTAGAAATGGAGGGGCAGTGCCAGTGCTTGACATGAAATGACAAACTTCTTTGTTTCATTTCAAGCTGCAGTTAGCAGACCCCATCAGATGAAAAAGGATCCATACCTCATTTCCCTTCCTCATGGGAGACAGCCCGCAGATCATGGGCCAGTATCCAAGCAGCATAGGGTTATCAAGATTCTACACTCTCAGTCCTGCTGGCTACTTTTCTCCACCGTACTCACTTCTTTTTTATATTTGAACCCAGCAATTTCCTCCTACTCCTTTCAACCTTTAGTACAATCTGAACCAGGGCAGGGATCTGGTTCCTTTGTAACTACCCATGGATTTTTACTCCTGTATTATATTCCCCCCTCTAACATACCTTGTCTGGTCATTGCAGTGACGATCCTGGGCCAGGGTTCATGCACTAGGGCTCCTCTGGAACCCTGCAGTCATAATCCCTAAATTCGACCACTAGGTGTCATCTTTAAGAAATGACCATAATTTCCTTACCCTGGGAGATGAAAAACTGCTTCTGCAGCATCCTCGGCGCTAGTCGACCTGGAGATTGAATCAGAGACCTTCCACTTGGCAGTGCACAACATTGTTGCTAAGCCATCAGGCTCACCTGAGCAATGATTTTCAAATTTCTTTCCTCAGGACTCAGTGAAAGAAAATGTTTTCATCTTGGGATCCAACAGAAGAAAAAAACTTCAAATAATAACTAAAATTAGACATAAATGTTATCTTGTACGTGATTTTAAACAGTATAAGATAAATATGTTAAAGAAAAAATCAAATTGTTTCACTTACATTTATCTGACAGATGGGTTTGCCTGTTCCTGATCTATTTTTTCTGCTATTTTCTCCCTCTCTTTTGTTCACCACTTCTGCTTGCTCACTCTCTGTCCAGCCTCCATTATTCATACTTCCACAGCTCCCAATGCTCATGCCCATCCCCACATAAACACACACACCTCTCCCCCAAATTGTGTGTTCCTTTGCTCTCATGCAGGCCAAACCACACTAGTAGGTTATGCACCTCTAGCAGCAGATGGAGATGGAGTAAATCTGACTTGCTGATGTCACAGATATATAGTCCTGCCCTAACAAAAGCCTGCTAGTATTCTCCGATTTTAGCAGAGGCGAACATGCATCTCCCTACGGAGGATTACTTGTAGTAAATGTAACCCCTCTTTTCATGGGGACCACCTTCCCAGTCTCGGGGTGCTTGGTATTCATAACCCCGAGATGGGGAAACAGTTCTCCAGTGCCGAGAGCTGGGGGCAGGGTTTTATCCCAGGACAAGCAGGATGATAGTCCTCACATAAGGGTGATGTGTTGTGGTTAGGTGTGTTGGTGGATCCTTGGGTGCTGTGGAGAGTGACAACGCCCATGGGGGGGGAGCCTGTAAGGAGCCACAACACTGGGCTAGACTCTTGGAGATACACACACACAGAGTTCTTTTATTAAACAGCTGGATGATAACAGTAGTGAGGTAGTCTGTGGTTGCAGTCTCAGGGACCTCGGCAGAGGGAGCCCTTCTCTCCAGATGACGTCAGGAGGTTCCGCAGCAAGTCTCCCAGTGAGGAGATGCTGTGGAAGAGATAGACTGAGAGATTAGAGTACTCACTGAGAATAGTTGTTGGTATGCGTTTCCATCAAATAAGTAGATGAAGGTACAGGCACCGAGGCAGGGAGAGCAGGCCCTCGAGGAGCGAGTACCTGTTCCCTGAAAGGCACCTGTAATAAATAAAGCAGAGGGCCCCCGAGGAGCGGGTACCCAACTTAGTTGATACCCCAAAGGGCAGAGAGAAAGCTTCCAGCGGAAGCACGGAAGCAGCAGAGTAGTGTAGACAGGAGTAGAAGTCCTTGCTAACTCAAAGAGAGCTAGCAGGAAGGGGTTTAAATACCCCTCTTAGGGTGACATCATTGAGGAGGCTGGTCCAGAGTTTCCCGCTCTGGACCCCTTAAACCTCCCTGGTTCGGCGCGCGCATGCACTAACTGACCACATGGGGGTAGAGCCAGAAGTCGGCGGTGTTCCTGCCGCGATGCAAGGCCTTCAGGCCGAGTGAGAGGGTGGCGTGGCGCAGATGGACTTTCCCAGCGGCCCGTAGCAGCAGGGCACGGCTGCGACTGAGGAGGTAAGCGCGTCGGATGCGACTCCCGGGCCGATGAACCCCAGCATATCAGTGACCCGAAGAGAGTTATTCTGACAGCTACACATCCGGTACCCCCGGGCAAGACCATTGTACCCTGCAATTTAAGAAAGAAATTGCTAGCATGGGCTCACGATTCAAAACTGGCTGGACACCCTGGTCAACGGCGAACACTGGCTAAGCTACAAAAGTACTATTGGTGACCCACCATGAAGGAAGACACTCTTGCGTATGTAGCTTCCTGTTCCAATTGTGCCAGACAGAAACCTCCGCCCAGACGTCCTTGGGGCCTGCTTCAACCCTTGCCAGTACCAGATGAGCCCTGGACCCACATTGCAACAGATTTTGTGGTGGACCTGCTACTTTCTGGAGGTAACAATACCATCTGGGTTACAGTGGATCGATTTTCGAAGATGGCTCACTTCGTGACTTTCCCTGGCTTGCCCTCAGCCATGGAACTTGCTAAACTATTCATCAATTACATCTTTCGCCTACACGGCATGCCGAAACACATTGTTTCTGACAGAGGAGCTCAATTTGCAGCAAAGTTCTGGAAAGCTTTGTATAAGAAATTCAACATCACACTTGACTTCACCTTTGCATACCATCCTCAGTCGAATGGCAAACTGAGAGAATGAATAGAACTCTCAAACAGTTCCTCCGCGCCTATGTTGGTACACCACAGAATGACTGGGCTGAACTGTTGCCCTGGGCTGAATTCACCATCAATTCGCATTCAGCATCATCTACTGGATCTACACCTTTTGAAGTGGTCTACGGACGACAACCCTTACCACCTTTACCACTTCCACTTTCTGTGTCATCCCCGGAAGCTCAATCTACTGCCAAAGATATACGGCAGCTCTGGAGAAAGACTAAAGAGATGCTCCAAAAAGCAGGACAAAGAGCTAAGAAAGGCTATGACGCTCACCATAGCAAGGCTCCTGAATTCCAGCCTGGTGATAAAGTCTGGTTGTCTACCAAACATCTAAGACTCAAGCTTCCATCTGCTCGACTTGCTCCATGCTTTGTCGGACCCTTTCCTATTCTTCGACGATTGGGCTCACTCACCTACAGTCTGAAACTTCTTCCAGCTATGAAGATTCATAATGCATTCCATGTTTCGCTGCTGAAACCGCTTGTTCTTAGCGAGTTTTCCACCAAGACACCTGAACCTACTCCTGTTGATGCAGAAAAAGACATTGAGTACAAGGTTGATGCCATCCTTGAAGTAAGAAAGAGAGGCAGAGTTTGAGAATACCTCCTGTCATGGGAGGGATACGGACCAGAAGAAAACTGTTGGGAACCTTTGGCTAGTATCATGGACAAAGAGATGCTTCGTCAGTTTCATCGATCGCATCCTCAAAAACCAAGACCAGGTAGGGCGTCTGGAGGGGGCCTTTTGAAGGGGGGTACTGTTGCGTCCGTTGGTCTCAGATGGCTTCGACCTCTGTGCCTCACCTTTCTTCCTTCTCTCTCCTCAAGCCTTGGGAAGATGACTGCTGCCGCGTCTTCATGCCTCTCTCTCCGGCATCCCCGAAACAGCAATGGCAATGGTGTTCGCAATGTTTCTCCTGAGGGCCTCCTAGGGTGCGCGCACGCACACCACCCACGTTTTTATCCACATAATGGCAGGAACCTCGGAGGCATCCCCTCCGAGTGACGTCATGCCATCTGGGTATTTAGCCTGCCCTTCGTTTGCTAGCAAACTGAGTTAGCTAGGATCGTGAATGGATTGGAACGCCTCCAGTCTAAGCTGCTCTGCCGCTTCCTTGCTGCCGCTGGAAGCTTTCTCCGCCCTTCGGGGTCTTTCATCTCTAACCTGGGTACCCGCTCCTCGGGGGCCCTTATGTTTTCTTTAAGGTGCCTATCTGGGATACCAGGTACTCACTCCTTGAAAGCCTGCTCTCCCTGCCTTGGTGCCTGCAATTCAACTACTTCTGCCTGCCAGGATCTCCATCAATACAGCTATCTACTTCAGTGAGTAATTTAACCTTGTTAGTCTGTCTCACCTACAGGTCAGCGCTGGGAGTCTGCATCCGGGACTTCCTCTACTACCTCGTGCTGCCTACCATCTATTCAAGTGTGGGACTGGTCTCCTCTGATGAGGACCCCTGGTCTGCTTCTACTGGATTACCTCACTACTGCCACCCCCTGTCCAGTATCTCCAAGCTGTATAATAAATACAAAACCTCTGTGTCTGCGTGATTAGAGTCTAGCCTAGAACTGCGGTTCCTCATGGGGCTCCTCCCCGTGGGAGTGGCCATCACCGCAATACCCAAGAATCCACTCCAACACATCAAAACCATAACCTCTCCATTGTACAAAACTTTACTAAATCCCCAAATGAGCATAAAACACCATTTAACAAGAACAGAAACAACAAATTTGCAGAATTCTTTAGAGAGGAAATTAATAACTTAATCAATAACAATCTCAGTGATAACATTCAAAACATCAAGCTGGTCCAACTTTGACTCAGCCTCCTCAATGGGAATTCAAACAATCATCAAAAAAATGAATCCAGCAAATCACCCCATTGACAGCATTCCTATACCAACGATCAAAGCCATCGGAATATCATTAACCAAAACTGTAACCGACATTGTTAATTTATCTCTTGCAAACGGAAATTATCCTGACTGTTTAAAATCAGCAGTAATTAAACCCATCATAAAAAAGAACAATCTCGACCCAGACAACCCACTAAACTACCACTCCATATCTAACCCACCATTCATTGCCAAGATCATTGAAAAGATCGTCCACTCACATCTCACCAATCACCTAGAAAGGAACAATATCCTATACCCTGCACAGTTTGGTTTCAGGAAACACCTGAGCACTGAAACACTACTCCTCTCATTAAACAACACCATGCTCAGAGGCTTTGACAATGGCCAAAGCTACCTACTAATCCTCCTAGATCTATCAGCAGCATTTGATACAGTAAACCACACAATCCTTCTTGACCGTCTGACTGAAATAGGATTAACTGAGAAAACTCTGCGATGGTTTTCATCTTACCTGCCACACAGAAGCTACCAGGTAATAATCAACAATACTCTTTCTAAGAAAATAAATCTAAACACCGGAGTTCCCCAAGGCTCAGCCCTATCTGCAATGCTCTTTAACATTTACCTACTTCCGATATGTCATTTTCTAGCTGGACTTGTACTGACTCACTTCCTCTATGCAGATGACATCCAAATACTAATCCCAATTCATAATACATTGGATGAAACTTACAAAAAAACAGCCATGTATCTTTCTGAAATAAAACCACTACTAACTCAGATAAAACTCGTAATAAACATCGAAAAGACAGAAATAATTATCTTGGATAGAAAAAATAGCCCATCACCGCCACCACCGCTCAATATTGAAAATCAAAAGACAGCAATTTTCCCAGTCACACATGCTCGCAACTTAGGAGTCATCATCGACAGTGAACTATCCTTCAAGAACCACATCGCTACTAAAATTAAGGAGGGATACCACAAATTACTAACACTAAGATGGTTAAAACCATTCCTAACCCCAGATGACTTCAGAACAGTCCTACAACTATTCAGTTTCTCCAACTTGGACTATTGCAACTCCTTATTATTTGGCTTACCGCTCTCCATTATTCGTCCATTCCAAATCTTACAAAATACAGCTGCCAAAATCCTAACAGGAACAAAAAAACACAAACATATTACTCCTATTCTTATATCTCTACATTGGCTCCCAATAAAATTCCAAATAGATTACAAAATACTGACCATACTACACAACTAATACACAAAGAACAGACTGACTGGTTAGGTACAGCTATCAAACTCCATGCACCACACGAAACCTCCGCTCAACCAACAAAGGCCTCCTGACAATTCCACCTGTTCGAATCACACAACTTATCTCAATTAGTGAAAGAGCCATATCCTTCAGAAGCCCCAAACTTTGGAACACACTCCCAACCGAACTAAGATTACAACCCAACTTAAAAACCTTCAAGAAGGAACTGAAAACCTGGTTGTTCACCAAAGCCTTCCAAAACACCCAATGACAATTATGCATCCTCCTCACTATATACCTTGTTACTGGACATCACTATGTCTATTTCTCTAAACCATGATAACTTTTATATTTAACCTTATCTATTTAACCTCTCTCAGCCATGTGAACTTGCATATTTAAACTTACCATATATTTAATTGTAACTTTTATCATAATGTCTATATTAACTCGTTAATATACTCTATTCCATTGAAACTTGTAAACCGTTATGATAGCGAAACCGAATGATGGTATATAAAACTCGTTAAATAAATAAATAAAATTCCAAGTTCGTAGAAAAAGTAGGGTGACGTCTCAACGTTGAGACTCGGAAGATTCCTGACCCGAGAAAGGAAGTCCTGGGTATCCTTAAAATATTTGATTCACCTTCAGAGCCCACGGCCTTGCCCTCTCACGCTGTCCTGGACGCTGTCATGACCAAGGCATGGGAATCTCCTTTTGCGGATGGACTTAAAATTCCTTATGCGGCAGTCCCCATTTTACTCCACGGTGCAATTACCTCATGCCTCTGTAGTAGTGGAGTCTGCTATGCAGAAGGCCAAAAAATCACGTCTATACTCTAATACTCCACCTGGAAAGGATTCCAAATACTTGGATGACTTTGACAAAAAGGCTTTCCAATTTGGGATGCTGAATGCAAAAATTCAACAGCACCAGTTTTACATTACTCAGTACTTGTACAAGTGTCTACAGTCTCTAAAGCCCCATAACAATTCCATGACTTAGAAGAAGGATTATGGCACCTCCTCCACATGGTTTATGAAGGGTTCGATACTTCAGCTAAGTCCACGGCCAAAACCATCGCTGCCCGACGCTTGGCATGGCTGTGAGCAAGCGCCGTGCACGAGAAACTTGTGGCCCTTCCCTGTCTCCCAGATAATCTCTTTGGAGACAAATTGAGAGAGAAGGTAGCTCATCTTAAGGAGCAGAAGGTGGTCGTCATGTCCTTGACCACTCCTTCCAATACCACTTCATCGAGACGATACTTCTCCTGTTAGAAGTCGTATTATCCACGTCATCCTTACCGGCCTTACCTGTCTTACAGGGCTGCTCAGTATACACCAAGTCACCCTCAGCCTCCCCAACAACAAGGGGCTCGACAACCCTACCACCTTCCTTAGCAGCCTCATCCACCTCAGGACTCCAACTCCTACAAGCCCCTCAGGGTTTTTAGGATGGGTGAACCCACCACTACCGCTTCCAGTGGGGGGCAGGCTCTCCCACTTTTTCCCAGCATGGAAGGCGATCACATCCGACCTTTGGGTTTTAAAAATCATACAGGAAGGCTACTCCCTCAGTTTTCAATCTATTCCATCTGTGCCACACCTGGTGCGCCAGAGACACCTGAATGTACAGGAGATAAACCACCTGCCCCAGCAACAGTGCATTCGTGAGCTGCCCTCGACACAGCTCCACCAGGGCTTCTACTCCCAATACATCATCATCCCCAAGAAGTCAGGTGGGTTACGACCCATCCTAGATCTGTCTTCTCTCAACAGACACTTGACGAGGGAGAAATTCAAAATGATGTCACTCAAGTCCATCCTTCCCTTCCTTTGACCCAAGGATTGGATGTTTATTCACACTTACCAATGCATCCCACATCCTGGCAGTACCTATGCTTAATAGGGATGTGAATCGTGTGATCGATCGTCTTAGCGATCGATTTTGGCTGGGGGGGGGGGGGATATCTGATCGTCATGGTTTTTTTTGTTAAAAAATCGTAAATCGGGGGAGGGTGGGAAAACCGGCACACCAAAACAACCCTAAAACCCACCCCCAACCCTTTAAAACAAATCCCCCACCCTCCCGAACCCCCCCAAAATGTTTTAAATTACCTGGGGTCCAGTGGGGGGGTCCCGGCGCGATCTCCTGCTCTCGGGCCACGGCTGCGTTAATAGAAATGGCGCCGGTGGCCCTTTGCCCTTACCATATGACAGGGCAAAGGTAGCGCCGGCGCCATTTTGGTTCCTGTCACCCGACGTCACGAGTGCAGGAGATCGCTCCCGGACCCCCGCTGGACCCCCAGGGACTTTTGGCCAGCTTGGGGGGGCCTCCTGACCCCCACAAGACACCATTTTGAATATTGGCAATACGGCCCGAGTGCAGGAGGTTGCTCCCGGACCCCCGCTGGACTTTTGGCAAGTCTTGTGGGGGTCAGGAGGCCCCCCCAAGCTGGCCAAAAGTCCCTGGGGGTCCAGCGGGGGTCCGGGAGCGATCTCCTGCACTCGTGACGTCGGGTGACAGGAACCAAAATGGCGCCGGCGCTACCTTTGCCCTGTCATATGGTAAGGGCAAAGGGCCACCGGCGCCATTTCTATTAACGCAGCCGTGGCCCGAGAGCAGGAGATCGCGCCGGGACCCCCCCACTGGACCCCAGGTAATTTAAAACATTTTGGGGGGGTTCGGGAGGGTGGGGGATTTGTTTTAAAGGGTTGGGGGTGGGTTTTAGGGTTGTTTTGGTGTGCCGGTTTTCCCGCCCTCCCCCGATTTATGATTTTTTGACGATAAATCGGGGGAATTGCTATTGTATCACGGCTCTAACGATTTTTGACGATTTAAAATATATTTGACGATTGTTTTAAATCGTCAAAAAACGATTCACATCCCTAATGCTTAACGGCCATTGGCCGCCACTTCCAATACAAGGTGCTCCCATTTGGCCTATCCTCAGCCCCCAGGGTTTTTACGAAATGCTTAGCAGTAGCGGTGGCTCACCTCTGACGACAGGGTATTCAAATATTCCCCTACCTGAACGATTGACTGCTGGTGGCCCCCAACCTGCCCACCCTACAAACCAATCTTATAGAACCATATCCTGTCTGGACAACCTGGGACTGCTGGTCAACTATGAGAAATCCAACCTGCAGCCAACTCAGATCTTGCAATTAATTAGGGCTCATATCTACACCATTCGGGACAGAGCCTTCCTCCCAGAAGCCCGGGCCCTTGCCCTGACATCGCTCGCCGGCTGCCCCCAAGAGGCCACCACTGCCCCTTCCCACCAGATCCAGACCATTCTCGGCCATGTAATCAAACACTTGAATGTGTCCTATATCTTTTTCCAACCGCCTCAACTGGTTTCCTTTATAAGTAGTAAGGCTTCTATGGTTTCCTCTTCTTCTCCTATGCCTAAACAGGGCGCATTGGTCTGAGTTGGTCGTTCAATAATGGTAGAATCCTTCTTTGCTAGTTTCCTAACTACTTCTTGATAAGAGATTTTTTTTCCTAAAGATGTGTATTGGAGCCTCCATATAGAGGACTGGGAATTGTGAAGATTTCAATAATCTTTAGTATCTGCTTGTATTATTATCCTATGAATACCTTTTTGTTATTTTCACATCTTTACAATTTCAAGTATGTTATTTCTTGAAATGTAATTGTTAAAAAATTGCAAAATAAAAAAAAAAAAAGAGGCTCTATTCCATTTATTTTGTCATTCCTAAGAAAGAGGAGGGGTCTTTTTGGCCCATCCTTGATCTGAAAGGAGTCAATCAACATTTGCGTGTGGCTCATTTCCCAATGTAAAGTTTACATTCCCTGATAATGGCAGTACAAGCAGGAGAATTTCTCATGTCTCTTGACCTGATGGAGGCATATCTACATATTCCCATTTGCCAGGAACATCAGCGTTTCCAACACTTTGCCATTCTAGGATGACTCCATCAATTTCAGGCTTTGCCCTTCAGACTGGATATGGCACCCGGGACCTTTTCCAAGATCATGGTGGTGGTAGTGGCGTCTCTATGCAAAGAGGGCATTCCAATCCATCTGTATGACTGGTTGATTTGGGCTGAAAGTGCAGAAAAGAGACTCTTGGCTTCTTGCAAGGTGATCTTCTTGCTGCAGGAACTAAATTGGGTAGTAAACTTGGCCAACAGCAGTTTACAGCCGTTTCAGACACTTAAGAGTATCTCAGTGTGCAATTTGACACGGAGCAAGGCAGAATGTTTCTGCCAGAGAATTGCATTCGGAAATTAATTACTCAAATTCAGGCCCTGAGAAGGGCTATTTGCCCGATGGTATGGTCTTATCTGCAAGTCCTAGGTTTGATGGCAGCGACGTTGGATGTTGTCCCTGGGCGAGGGCACACATGAGGCCTCTCCATTGCATGTTGCTCTCCCAGTGGAATCCACAATCACAGGAATACTCAGTGAGACTCCACTTGCCATTGGAGGTGAGCGTCCAGTTGCAGTGGTGGTTTCAAGTGGATCATCTCAGGAAGGGGGTTCCTTGGAGACACCGGTCTGATTGGTGCTCATGACAGATGCGAGCCTTTTGAGTTGTGGGGCTCACTGTCAGGAGTTGGTGGCGCAAGGTCGCTGGAGTGCCGAAGAACGGCAGTGGACCATCGGTTAGAAGCATGTGTGGTTCGTCTAGCATGCTTGTGGGTCGCTGAGCAACTAAAAGCTCGATCGGTGAGGATAATATCGGACAATGCCATGAAAGTGGCCCACATCAGTCATCAAGGCGGAACCAAAATCCAACAGGTGGCAGTGGAAATAGATGTGCTCATGGCTTAGGTAGAACATCTCCAGGATATATCTACCTCCCACATTGCTGGGAAGGACAATGTACAGGCCGATTTCCTCAGCAGTCAGACCTTGGACCCAGAAGAATGGGAGTTGGCTGACGAAATCTTTCAACTCAGAGTGGCGCGCTGGGGTATCTGTATCTGGATTTGCTGGAGACCTCCGACAACACAAAGGTACCATGGTTCTTCAGTCGCAGAAGAGATCTGAGAGAAATAGGCCGTGATAGGCAGAGTCATTTGGAAGATTGCGAGTCAGATTGAAACTGTGCTTCTCATGCCTCCGGATTGGCCCTGGAAGCCAAAGTATGCTGATATTCAGAAGATACTGGTGGATCATCCTCTCAGGTTGCTACTCAGGGAGGATCTGTTTCATCAGGGACCCATACTACATGACGAACCAGGACATTTTTTTTTTTCGGTTTGGCACTTGAGAGGGGCTCAGTTGCTGAAGCATAGTTATTTTTCTGCGGTGATTTCCATTTTGCTTCGGCCCATGAAGTTTTCTACATCTCTAGCATATGTTAGAGTTTGAAGAGTGCTCGAGAGCTGGTGTGAAGAGCAAGGTTCTCATCCTCTCAAAGTTGAAATTCCATTGATACTGGAATTTTTACAGGAAGGCTTGCTTAAAGGTTTGGTCCTTAACTCTCTGAAGGTGTAGGTAGCCTCTATTGCTTGTTATAGGGGGTGAGTCAATAGTGGGCCATTATCTTCCCAACCAGATGTGTCCAGGTTTTTGAAGGTAGTTAAGCATCCTCATCCTCCGTTGTGGCTACCATTGCCTCTTTGGGACCTTAATCTGGTCTTTAGTTTTTTGCTAGGTCCTACTTTTCGCCCAACACATAATCTGACTGTGTGGCTGCTTACCTTGAAAACAGTTTTCCTTGTAGCGATCTGGTCAACTCGATGGGTTTCCGAGTTGCAAGCTCTTTCTTGCCATGAGTCTTTTCTACAAATGACTCCGAGGGCAGTACAGCTTAGAACGGTACATTCTTTTTTGCCAAAAGTGATTTTGGAGTTTCATTTGGATCATACTATTTCCCTGCCCATGCTAGACAGGGATAGAAATGAGTGTGATTATCATCTGTTGCATGCCTTGGATGTCAGGCGGCATCTGAAGCGGTACTTGAAGGTTACTAAATCTTTTAGGAAGTTTGATCACTGTTTGTGCTCCATGTTAGTGGTAAACAGAGTGAACCAGCAATGTGGGCAACTATAGCCTATTGGATAAATGAAGTCATCACAGCCACCTATGGGAATGCTGATGTCCCATTGCCTAGACAGGTTAGGGGACATTCCACTAGGGTTCAAGAGGTATTATGATTGGATCTTTGGTTGTTGCCTCATCAAGATTTGCCTAGCAGCGACGTGGTCCTCCTTACACACAGGGGCAGATTTTAAAAGCCCTACGCACGTCGAGCCTATTTTGCATAGGCCTGGCGACGCGCACAAGCCCCGGGATGTGCATATGTCCCAGGGCTTGGAAAAAGGGGCAGGGAAGGGGCGGAGCCAGAGGCCTCCGTAGGGCCTCTAGGCCGGGGGATCGCGCGCCGGCACCCGGAGACAGATGCAACTTGCAAAACAAAGGTTAGGAACGGCCTCGGAGGGAACAGGGAAAGCCATTGGGGCTCCGCACAAATCTAGTCTTGTGCATAGGTATTAAAATCTGCCCCATATTCTCCAAGCATTACCGCTTGGACATTCAAGCCCAGGAGGAAGCGGCCTTCACACATGCGGTGTTGATGGGACAAGCAGCCTCCTGCCCTTTTGGGGAGTAGCTTTGGTACATCCCACTGGTGTAGATTGGCCTGCCTAAGAGCAAAGAAAGAAATTACTACTTACCTGATAATTTCCTTTCCTCTAAGGAAGGCAGGCCAATCCATAATCCGCCCTGGGCTGCCTTCTTGCTTTTAATTCATCCCTTATATGCAGATGACAAAGAGTGTTATTTCTGTCTATTCATTTGAAGGACTGGTAAATGACATAACCAGCCCCTAAGTTTAGTATATGTTAATTCTTTTGGCTGAGCTCAGTGTTCGCAGTTGGTTGGAAGCATGAGTGGTTGACTGTTAATAGTCATGTTCAAGTATAATCAGTTTATCCATATTTTGGCTTTTTCAGAGAATACTGGCAGGCTGATGTCGGGGCAGGGCTATATGTCCGTGACGTCAGCTTTACTCCATCTCCATCTGCTGGTAGAGGTGCATAATCCACTGGTGTGGATTGGCCTACCTTCCTTAGAGGAAAGGAAATTATCTGGTAATTAGTACTTTCTCTTTCTGTATCCGAGGCTCCTTCCAACTCACTGCTCTGTACAGCTCTCAGTCTCTGTACCTGTACTGCTGTGCCTCAGTGATCATCAGAGGAGTATGGGGACCCAAGCAGCTCAAACTTCCTGAAAGCAGCATGGGACCAAGAGTC
Source organism: Rhinatrema bivittatum (assembly GCF_901001135.1). Lineage (NCBI taxonomy): Eukaryota > Metazoa > Chordata > Amphibia > Gymnophiona > Rhinatrematidae > Rhinatrema > Rhinatrema bivittatum. The sequence goes on along the minus strand of NC_042616.1, from coordinate 415,674,551 downwards.
TTTGTCAGAATTTTCAAAACAAATTCATTTATTCTCTCACACGGATGTGCACATAGAGAAAGTGCAGCTGTAACATCACACAAAGATGAACTTTACACTCCAAAACACTAACCCTGATATCTACACAAGACAGACCAATGGACTGATCATCTGGGTATTGTATGCAATACCAGTTTGTTTTGTTACTGATGATTGAATATTGCATTTTCTATGCTAGCATTTGTATACTAAAATTGCATGTAGTGACAAAGGTATGCGGTAGAATTATTGCATATAGGAAAACAAACACACAGCCATACCTCTGTTGAGGTGAATATTTTATTTATTTATTTATTTATTTATTTATTTAAAGCTTTTTTATACCGCCATTCATGATAGAATCACATCATGCCGGTTTACAAGTAACAAGGGGGGTGATAACCTAGAATATTTAACAGGTGACAAGAAGCAAGAAAGTTACAATAAAACAGGGGAAGCAGGAACTGGGAGAAGACAAGAGGCCTGAATAGTTTTTAGGAATAAGAACAAAAAGGACAACTATTTACATAGTACTGGAATGTAACTTGGTGGTTGTTGCAGTCAGTCCGTTGGGTCCATTGGAGGAGTCAGTGAGATTCGGGAAAGGCTTGTCTAAATAGCCAAGTCTTAAGTCTTTTTCTAAATGTTAATAAGCATGATTCCTGTCTGAGGTCCGGGGGAATTGCGTTCCAGATAAACGGTCCTGCCGTGGAGAAGGCTCGTTCCCTGAAGGTGAGGTGGTGTGTCGCTTTGGATTGGGGGACATGTAACGATCCTCTGTAGGCTTCTCTGATGGGTCTGAATGAGGAGTGTCGTTTGAGCAGGATTTGAAGGCTAAGAGGGGCTTGGGAATGGATGGGTTTTATGGATGATGGTAATGGACTTATGGAGGATTCTGAAATGTATTGGTAACCAGTGCAGATTTTTGAGAATAGGAGAAATGTGATCTCTTCTTCTGGTGTTTGTCAAAATTCTAGCTACCGAGTTTTGGAGCATCTGAAGAGGTTTAATGGAGGAGGAAGGGAGACCTAGCAAGATAGAGTTGCAGTAATCTATCTTGGAGAAGATCACTGCTTGGAGAACTGTTCTGAAGTCCTGGAAGTGGAGGAGTGGTTTGACTCTTTTTAGTACTTGCAATTTGTAGAAGCCGTCCTTGGTGGTGCGGTTAGTGAATGATTTTAAATTCAGCCTGTTGTCAATTAAAACTCCAAGGTCTCTTGCTTGGGTGACAAAGATTAGATGGTGCGCTTTGTGTGATATTGCTGTTTTCTGGGGAGATGAGGAGGAGTTCTGTTTTAGCTGCATTTAGTATCAGGTTTAGACTAGAGAGAAGAAGGTTAATCTCTCGTCGACAAGTTTCCCAGTGCTCAAGTGTTTTAGTAATGGATTCTTTGATGGGGATCAGTATTTGCACGTCGTCTGCGTAAAGGTAGTGTTTTAGTTTGAGGTTAGTTAGCAGCTGGCAGAGTGGAAGGAGGTATATGTTGAAAAGGGTAGGGGAGAGGGAGGAGCCTTGTGGAACTCCCAGTGATGAGTCGTAGCGGAGGGATTCTTTGCTATTAATTTTGACCTTGTAACCTCTGTTGCTAAGGAAAGATTTGAACCATGAAAAAGCCATTCCTGATATTCTGATGTCTGCCAGACGGTTCAGGAGGATGGAATGGTTGACGGTGTCAAAGGCCGCAGACAGGTCGAGGAGAATTAGTATAAAGATTTGGCCTTTGTCCAGGCCCATGATGAGGTGATCAGTCAGCGAATTGAGAAGGGTTTTGGTATTTAATGCCTTGCGGAACCCGTATTGGGTGAGATGCAGTATTTTATGATCTTCTAAGTAATCGGAAAGTTGAGAGTTGACTAATTTTTCCATTATCTTGGCCACAAAAGGAAGATTGGAAATGGGGCGGAAATTGTTGGGATCTTTAGGATCAAGATTCGGTTTCTTTAGGAGAGGTTTCAGAGATGCCAGTTTTAGAGTGTCTGGGAAGATTCCTTGAGATAAGGAACAGTTTATGATATCAGCCAAGGTTTTGGAAATGGTGTCGGGTATTAACAGTAGCAGTTTTGTAGGGATATGGTCGAGTGGATGGGAAGAGGGTTTCATTTTCTTTACTAGAGATTGGATCTCTGAAGCTGTGGTGGGTTCAAATGATTCAAGGGAGATGTTCTTGTTAGGGAGATGGTCGGAGCTGATAGTCGAGGAGGGGTTGGGGAGTAACAGAGTTAAGAGATTGGAGATTTTGTTATGGAAGTACAGTGCTAGTTCGTCAGCTTTGGATTGTGCTAGGTTGTTAGGGATCATAGGGGCATTAGCTTGAGTTAGCTTAGCTACGTAGGAAAATAATGCTTTAGAGTCGAAAATAAGGTCGTGAATCTTGTGAGCGTAGAAATCCCTTTTTGCCCTTAGGGTGGAGTTCTTGTAGTGGTGGAGAGTGAGTTTGTATGCGGATAGTGTGCTGGAGCATGGGGTTTTGCGCCAATTGCTTTCTTTCCGTCTGAGGTTTTGTTTGAGTTGACGGAGTTCGTTAGTGAACCACGGTTGTTTTTTTGAGGAGTTGGGGTTGGGTTTTTTTGTTGCTAGAGGACATAATTTGTTTGCTACTGTCTCTGTAATGTTGCTCCAAGATAGAAGGGCTGAGTTGGGGTCTGACAGATCAATGTATGGAAGTTCATTAGCCAAATGGTTGCTGAGGACTTCTGAGGAACAGTTTCTTCTGTAAAGGAACGACGATTGAATGGGACGGGTGGCACGGGTTTGTGTCATGGAGAAGGTGGCGGAGATTAATGAGTGATCCGACCAGGGGACATGAGTACATTCCGGGGGGGATGTGTGCGTAATGCCAGCGTTAATGAAAATAAGGTCCAGAGTGTGGCCTGCTTTGTGGGTGGGCTTATTGATGATCTGTTTGAAGCCCATAGCTGAGAGGGTGGTGAGAATAGCCTCACAGTTGGTTGTGAGAGTTGAGCTGTCGACATGTACATTAAAGTCACCTAGGATCATCGCCGGAGAGTCCAGATTCATGTATTTTGCAATAATTTCTACGATGGAGGAGGCATCGGATTCAAGAAAACCTGGCGGTGTGTAGACGAGGAGGATTTGAAGTTGGTCTGATTTGAAAAGGCCGATTTCTAGTTTTGAGTCAGAGATTGTTGGGAGTTGGGAGAATCTCAGCTCTTTTTTGGCTGCTAGAAGAATTCCCCCTCCTCTTTTCTTTTGTCTGGGAAGGGAAAAGAAGTCGTAGAGCTGCGTGGGGAGTTGATTTATTAAGGCTATGTCTGTTGGTTTGAGCCAGGTTTCTGTAATGGTGCAAATGTCCAGATTGGAATCTAGTAGATAGTCGTTAAGGATCAGAGATTTCTTGGTAAGAGATTGTGCATTGAATAATGTAAGTGAGAAAAGAGCGAGACCTAGTAGTTGAGTAAGAGGTGAAATCATGATTGGGATGAGGGTTTTGCTGGTGCGCGGTTGCGATTGCATAGATTCTTTACTCGTGGTGAAGAGGCTGTGGCGCAGAATCGGTATTGGGAGACCTGACGGCATTGTGAGGGAATGGATAGAGCTTGAAGAGGCTAGATGAATGCTGGATGAATGCTGGATGAGGATGGATGAATGCTGGAGGAAGCTAGGATGAATGCTGGAGGAAGCTAGGATGAATGCTGGATGAATGCTGGAGGAGGCTGGATGAATGCTGGAGGAAGCTAGGATGAATGCTGGAGGAGGCTGGATGAATGCTGGAGGAAGCTAGGATGAATGCTGGAGGAGGCTGGATGAATGCTGGAGGAAGCTAGGATGAATGCTGGAGGAAGCTGGATGAATGCTGGAGGAAGCTGGATGAATGCTGGAGGAAGCTAGGATGAATGCTGGAGGAAGCTAGGATGAATGCTGGAGGAAGCTGGATGAATGCTGGAGGAAGCTAGGATGAATGCTGGATGAATGCTGGAGGAAGCTAGGATGAATGCTGGATGAATGCTGGATGAATGCTGGAGGAATGCTGGATGAATGCTGAAGGAAGCTGGATGAGAGGTGGATGAAGCTGAGAGCGTGTAAAAGCAGGAGTTGGGAAGCATAAAACTGTGCTAGGAAGAGGCTGTCTGATAACGGAGAGGTCCCGGATCAGAGTCCTGGAACGCTCCAAGGGGCACGCTAAGGGGCAGGCCCCTTAGGTCGCGCTCCTTTGGGCACGCGACACCGCCAGGAGGGTCATGGATTTAAAGGGCTTCTAGCTGCCCTCTGATAGGCCTAGTGCCGTTCCAGGGGCACGGCTAAATTCACCGCGTGGTGTCGGAGTTTCTTTCTTTATCCCTGCCCTCTCCTCTTCCTTTTTTTTTTTAAATATTTTGTTTTGTGTTGCTGCTGGCGCCTCCTCTGCACGGCTCACCGTTCTAGGTGAGCGGGCTCTTGCCTCGAGTTGGCCGCGCGAGCCCCAGCAGAGGAGGAGGGAGGAGCGGATCATTGCCGAGAGCAGGAGGGCGCAGAATTCAAGGTAGAGTTAATTAAGCTGAACTTGTATTGAATTTGTAATGTTAAATTAAGAAAAGTTTAGTTTGTTAGCTGCTAGAAATCCGCTGTAGCAGCAGCTCCTCTTGCCATCATATAATACGGTACTGAGACCTCAGCATTCCATCCCACTGCTCTATTTGATGCATCACTGTTTCTCCTGGGGGAATTCTTTGCTGCTGTGGAGTGCAGAATTTACTATTTTCTTGCAGAATTTGGGATCCTGCTCACAGCAAAGATCAGCAGCCCGACAAATATCAGCTGGCTGTGAGCAGAACCCAGGCTGCTGATGTTTTCCAGACCTATTTATCTTAGCTGCAAGCGGGATGGGCTTCGCTCGTAGCCAGCTGGTATTTGCAGGTTGCTGATATTTGCTGCAAGCGAGATCCCAAATTCTATATTTGACATGTGCAAGATTAAACTTTGAAGTGGGAAATCATTCTTTTAGTGCAGGAATATAATTCTATTTTAAATTCACCATGATTTTTATTTGTGTACTCCATTCATTTTTTTTTTTTTTTTTGCAATTTTTCAACCTCACAGACTATTAATTACTCAAAATATGTTTTATAGAATTTTGTTTGATGAATGAGCATCTTTACTCTCAACCTTTATTGAAATTTGATTATCTGTTGCAATTTCCCTCTTTTTCAGAGATGGAGGTTTGGGATCCCGAGAGAGAAGTGGTTGTCAACTGATGAGAAAGTGACGACCTGGATGAGTCACATGATGCTCTAGAGAGAATAGCAGTTTGTCTCTGGGGCTTCCATTCTCATCGTTAAAATATTCTATTTATATCCGAGTAAAGTTGGCCTCTGCTAATCGATCTGATGCCTAAACAACTTCAGAAACGGTTACTTCCTGAAATGTAAGCTGATCATACAGCTAAGCTTAAAAATGGTGAGCAAGATTCCTTACCTGATGCTCCAGAAGTAGGCCCCACAGATGAACTTTTGACAGAAGGAAAAGACTGGTTCGAAACGAAGGCTACTGCGTCTACAAAAGAAACGCTGAGAAAAGTTTTAAGTCAGTTTACAGAGACAGTCACAAAGAATATTGATGTGAAGCTGGGAATAGAAGTGAATAAAGTGGCACAGTTGGTATCATCTATCCGCGAGAAGAGGTGCCTATAGAGACAGTGTGGACACCTGCGTTAGTGACCTGGAGGATTCTCTGAACGGTGTACGATAGGAAAATAGAACATTTGGAGAATCAATGGAAATCAATGGATTCCCAGCAAGAAGACTTGGAGAACCAAAAATCAAAAAAATAATCTTTGTGTTGTGGATCTGCCTGAAAAAGACGATGGCAGCAATGTGGTGGCATTTCTAGAAACATGGCTGCCAGAGCTGTTGCAACTGGAGATGAAAGGAGGCTGTCTGAAACTCAACTGTGTATACTGATCGATGGCCCGAATAGTCAGCCCCATGCAATTGTGCTTTGGCTACATCACTTTGGTAACAAAAGCCAGGTGATGGCGGCTGCTCATCAGAAAGGAGAATTGAGGCACTGTGCACATCAGGTTTATATTTTTCAAGGCTTTTCCCCAGCGCTCCAGAAAAAATGCCAACGTTTTGAGGAAGTGAGGTACCAACTTCATATAAAAGGCTTCCAATATGCCATGATGTATCTGTTCGCCTATCAATTTTGTATGCGGGCAAGCCAGTGAATTTTGATGACCTGGATGCGGCTTGCCATTTTTCAGCAGATGATATTCTGCGGAGCAATAGGGCCATGGTTAAGCAATTTCTTGAAGGCAAGCCAACAAATGATGCATGGGGTGAGAACAGCCCCCTTCTGTAAGTTTTGCATTTTTTATCTTTTTTATTTCTCGGTCCTTCTTCCTTGACTTTACTATTTTCTATTATAGAATTAAGTTTGGGGTTTTTTTTTTCAGATTACGACTGTTTTGTTGTGTCATGCCATGTCTTCATTGCCTGAGGTCCCCGTCCAGGTGTCCTGGTGTCTCTCCTCCTGATGTCTCGCTTCCTGGTGTTCTAGCCCTCCTTGGTGTTCGTGCTTGCTCCGGAGCCTTCTGTTCTGCCGGCTGTGGATCTCCAGGTGACACAGCTTCATCATGGGAGATGCCGGCAGTGGACTTGTGTCCTGTGCTCCTGAGCCGTCTTGTCCTGCCAGCCTTTGTGGTGCTTCGGATGACATCTGGCTCCGTCGTCGAAGTTCTGCCTCGGCTGGATTCTTCCCTGAGCTTGTCCCACTCTCCTCGTGTTCTGTGACCAGCCTCCTTGGGCTGTGTAGGGCGTGTAGTGGGACAGGGTGGTCCGCGACCAGCCCATTGGGTCCGCCCGTGAAGGTGGGCTGAGTAGTGCGCTCTGAGAGACAGTGCCAATGTCCACCCGCCCAGCTTCTCATCTCGTCTGGACTTCGTCAAGTTCCTCGTCTCTGATGCCGTTGCATCAGCCCTGGTGTCATGTCTTCAACAGCCCTGGTCTCATGTCTTCAATAGCCTTGGTGTCATGTCTTCACAACAACCCTCGTTTGTGATGCCGTCGCATCAACCTTGAGGTCATGTCTTCGTGTCAAGGCCTCCGTCTGCCCTCAACCTCAGGCCGGCCTGCTGATCCATGCCGATCCAAGCGGCAGGTCCGAAAGGGCTCAGAATGGTGGGAGGACCGTTTCCCTACCAACATCATCATGTTGTTGGCGCTGGGAGCTTGCAGGCCCGGCAGAGGGTAAGACCGTCTCTGCCATCCTAGGATACGTCGCCAACCCTTGGCTCAGTCCTGGATTCATCTGGGGTCGGGCTGAGGCCCAAGGGCACACTAAAACACCCCCTTCTCAACACAGTGGAGTTGGGTGGGCAGTTGTTAATCAGAAAGTCAAGAAGGGACCATCTTTAGCTCACAACTCAGACCCAACACTTGGATCTAATAGTTGTGACTTACATTATTGTAGATCTTTGGCCAAGTATAATATTAGTATGCTGCAGAACACTCCTGTGAGAGAGACACCATATGGTTTGGTCCAGACTATGATTGATCAATCCGAGGAAAGATCCGGAGTCTTTCTTAGAGAGCTAGAGAAGAAGCAGCATCTCTTGAAATGTCTTTGGTGTGAGATGCAACACTGTACTTTGATCATGGCTGCATTCTAGAATCAGGTGTATTCTCTGAAGAATAGCAACTGATTAGAAAATTGTAAGTAGGGGAAGGAGAAACCAAGTCTGTAAATAGAGCTACTAAACTTTGTGGAGTAGTGAGAGTATCCCAAAGAGAAATAGATTGTCACTTTGTGATGTGATGTCTTCTGGCTATTCCACAATAGCCTAATAATTGGAGATCATTTTCTTTTTTCTGCTATAGGAATCTCATTCATTGGAAGAAAGCACTATTGAAATGATACTGCTTTTTGGATATGTAATTCCAGCAGCAGCATTCAGAGTCTGCTTAGCTTACTTGTGGATTGAAGGCAGTCTGAAGTCAGATGCTTCTGAGCCTTATTGGAAGAGGAGGGAGACTAAAAAAAAAGCTCTTCTTGAAAATTTTGCATTAAAATTGTAATGTAATTTGAAAGTACAACCATTTTGGAAAAAGTACTAGAAGTATGCTTGGACCCTGTTATGAACTTTTGTAAATTAAAACAGCCAAATTTGGAATAAAGTACCAGTAAGGTTTGCAGTTTTTTTTTAATCAAACAAAAAAGAGAAAGTAATTGTTCCCTGAGGGCTATGTAGCTCAACCTTTCTGCCTCCTGTGGTCTACTTCAACAACTGTTAAACCAGCTCACATTGAACTGACACAGCTGTTCTCATAACCACTGGGGAGCAAAGCTACAGTGTTTCATGTTAGTGTAATACCATTGAAATAGCAAGATGTAGTTGTTATTTATTTGGATTGGAGGAGTAGCCTAGTGGTTAGAACAGCAGCCTGCAAAATAGGGAAGCCAGGCTTCAAATCCTCCTGATGTTCCTTGTGTAAGTCACTACTCTCTCCATTGCCTCAGGTACAAATTTACAGGTGAAATTTCAAAGGAGTTACACATGTAAATGTAATGTACTATCATAGCAATTTACCATGTTACTGTTACGTGCATTTAACATGGGTAAAACCCATTGATAATTAAATGGCATTTATTGTAGCAATTTTTGAAAGCCCACTTACCCAGGTAAAGTGCATTTATGCATGTAAACCCCAGTTTTTCACGTGTAAATGCATTTGAAAATCAATCCCATAAATTGCAAGCCCTCTGGAGAAAGGAAAATACGCACTGTAGCTGGATGTAATCTGTTTTGAAATAGTTGACCAGTCACAATAGGTGAAATATAAATAGACAAAAGCAAAAAATAGAAGTGGAGTAAATGTCACACAGGGGAGAATATCCAAGCAAAGAAAGATGTGCGACCAAAAGATAATGCTGTTTCAAGTACACACAAAATAATAAGTGTTCCAATTATGTCTTCAAGGTAGCAATTTATTCAAAGCTTCTAAATCAATCTCATAGAATGCAGTCCCCGGACATGGCTGACATGGCTATTCTAGACTGTATCTCTTCTGATGCTGCTTCTGCCTGTATATATTGGTTTTCGGACACCTTTACTTTATTTTCTTTACTCATATATAATCTATCTTGATGGTTTCAACTGTATGGGAATTGTTTCTCTTGGGACCCTCCCAACATATCCCCTACTGTGACTCATGGCCATGTCGGGGGATTGCATTCTATGAGATTGATACCTTGAAGACATTATTGGTACACTTATTATTTTGTGTTTACTTGAAACAGCATTATCTTTTGGTTGCACATCTTGCTTTGTTTGGAATATATATATATATATATATATATATATATATATAGATATATGTAATTAAACTATTGTCTGGCATTCAGTTTAGGAAAGGTAACAAGAATGAAAAGTGAAATGCTGAAATTCCAGGAGATTTATGCTGAAGGGATTATGCACCCAAGCTCATACTTTAAAAATCTTAGGGGTTGAAATAACATAACCTATTGGTAGATTCAGACACCAATTATACAACTGTGAGTCACTGGCATAATAGACCCTTTCTCCTGCTCAGGGAAGAGGAAGGTTAATTCTGTTTCCTTCCCTATGCTTTTCAGAGAGCAGGCCAGACTGCAGCTGACTCTCTCTTGCACACCTCACCACACAACTTCCTTTACACGACTGTCCTTTACCTCAAGGGATCCTACTTTAAATGCTAAGGGAACTTGTGAAGCAGCTCTCGTTTGGAATGGTTTATGCAGATAGCATTGAACCCCTATGTACCATCTCTGGTAAAATGTTATTTGACTTTATGGCATTCAAGAACCAGATGGGAAGGGGTGCAACAAGTGAAGTGATCAAATTTGCAGATGACACAAAATTATTCAGAGTAGTTCAATCTCAAGCAGATTTTGACAAATTGCAGGAGGAACTTACGAGTCTGGAAGATTGGGTGTCCAAATAGCAGAAGAAATGTAATGTGGACAAGTGCAAGGGGATGCATAAGGGGAAAATAATCCATGCTGTAGTTATGCTATATTAGGTTCCATATTAGAAAAAAGATCTAGGCATCATACTGGATAATACTTTAAAATCGTCGGCTCAGTGTGCTGCAGCAGTCAAAAAAGCAAACAGAATGTTAGGAATTATTAGGAAGGGAATGGTGAATAAAACAGAGAATGTCATAATGCATCTGTATTGCTCCATGGTAAGACTGCTTCTTGAATACTGTGTGTAATTCTAGTTGCCGCATCTCAAAAAAGATATAGTTGCACTGGAGAAGGTACAGAGAACGGAACCATAATAAAAAAGGCATGGAATGGCTTCCATATGGAGAAAGGCTAAAGATGTTAGGGCTGTTCAGCTTAGAGAAGAGATGGCTGAGGAGGGATACGATAAAGGTCTATAAAATCATGAAAGGACTTGAACAGGTAAATCTGAATTGGTTATTTACTCTTTTGGATAATAGAAGGACTAGGGGGCACTCCATGAAATTAGCAAGTGGCACATTTAAAAGAAATCAGAGAACTTTTTTTTTTACTCAATGCACAATTAAGATATGGAATTAATTGCCAGAAGATGTGGTTAAGGCAGTCAGTGTAGCTTGGTTTTAAAAAGGTTTGGATAAGTTGCTGGGGGAGACTGGTGACATAGTGAGAGACTGGAGTGGGGGTGACTGATGAGAGAGAACGAGATCTATTTTCAAAGTTGCTGTTTGGCAGGAGTCAGCAGAAGCTAATTTGTCCAGGAGAATATTCTAATTCAGCTACTAGACTACCAAGATCTGCACACCAGAGAATAGGTACCAAGAAAGGGAAAGCCCAGAGAAGCTTTTAATATGTTCCCTGTCAAGCGCCCTGCAAGCGTAGTTTCTTGTTTATTGTAAACCGATGTGATATCCCTAATGAATGTCGGTATATAAAACCGTTAAATAAATAAATAGATAAATAAAATAAAATGTTCCCGCATAGGAAGCTCATGAATGAAATATGAAGCCTGGGAGTGGTTACAAACTGGTGGAATGGATTACAAATTGATTGTTTGACAATGTGTAATGGTAAATGGAACATAAGAACATATGAAATTGCCATGCTGGGTCAGACCAAGGCTCCATCAAGCCCAGCATCCTGTTTCCAACAGAGGCCAAAACCAGGCCACAAGAATCTGGCAATTACCCAAACACTAAGAAGATCCCATGCTATTGATGCAATTAATAGCAGTGGCTATTCCCTAAGTAAAATTGATTAATAGCCATTAATGGACTTCTCCTCCAAGAACTTATCCAAACCTTTTTTGAACCCAGCTACTCTAACTACACTAACCAACCTACTTTGAAAAGAGAATTGTGATAAGTGGAGTGCCTCAAGGGTTGGTTCTGGGATCTTTTCTGTTCAACATCTTTGTGAGCGATATTGTGGCAGGGTTAGAAGGTAAGTGTTATGACTGTCGGTCGCAGATGACTTGACCGCTATTACTCACTTTATGTGTTACTGCCCTCTCTCCTTCCGGAAGACTCGAGGCTGTGGCTAGCCGCTCCAGACACTTACGGCTCCGTTCCAGGACTCCCCAAGGCGGCGAGAACGCCGCTGACTACCATATCTCTCCTGGGCCTTCCTAGGTGCGCGCGCGCGCTCCCTGGCCCTCCTTTAGGGACGCCAGGGCGGGAACCTCAGGGGCATCTCCCCTTGATGACATCACTAGCCCTGGACTCTTAAGCACCATCAGGGCCTGACTCTAATCGACTTGGCAATGAGTTCTCTCCTTGCTGAATCCTGTTTCTCGCTACGGATACTGGTTCCTGGTTCCTGCTTCCCCTGGCATGAGACATTCTCGGGTACCCTCTCCTCGGGGACCTTGCTCCTGTCTCTGGCTATCCGCTTCTCAAAGGGCCCTGCGCCTCAGACACTGTCTGTCATTTCCCCCACTTCTCAGGGTTGCTCCAGGATCTACTCTACCCGTGAGACTCTAGTTCGATGTACCCCGCTCTGCGGACCATTGCCTTGCAGCTCTACTCGTGGAGCTCAATGTAGGTGTACCCCACCCTGCGGGCCACTGCCTCACTACTCTGCTTTGTGGGACCTAGCGCTGGTGTACCCCGCTCTGGGGGCCACTGCCACCGCTTGTGACTAGCCGCGCCCCCCACTCCTCAGGGTAACGCATAGTGAACTTGGGACTGTGCAGCTCCCCGCTCCTCGAGGCAGCGTCTCGTTATTACTGTGACTTTGTTATGCTCCCTGCTCCTCGGGGTAGCACCTCGTACCGCTCCTCGAGGTAGTGTCTTCTTGCACTGCCAGAGAACCATGGGCTCCCCCATGTCTCGGGTAAGCCTATGTCATACTTCCCATGCTGACTTTCTCTGTGGCTCCACCCCCAGGGATCGCCCTTGCAAGCACTCCTCTGTACTCTGCCTGCATTCCCGCTCCCCGGGACCTGTTCAGCACTCCACCTCTAGGAGACCCATTCTGGCAACCGCATCCTCACCCCAGTCTCCTGCTCTTCCTGCACTCATTGGGCTGTGCTATCTATTGCTCAGACCTCACCTCCCAACGGTGAGGCTCAGTGGGGCTCCTCCCCGTGGGTGGTACCATCTCTCACTCGGGCCAAGGGCCCACCAACCTTTGAATCCTAACAGTAAGATCTTTTTGTGTATCTACAACAAAGTGGGCACCCCTGAAGGAACAGAGAGAATGAGAAGCAATCTAAGAAAATCTGAAGAATGGTCAATGGTTTGGCTGCTGGGATTCAGTGCCAAAAAGTGCAATAATCCAAAAATGTGATGGTGGGCAAGATACTGATGTGCATGGACTGGTAGAGAGACTTCAGGGTGATAATATATGATGATCTGAAGGTAGCAAAGCAGTATTACAAGGCAGTGGCTAAGGCCTGAGAGATGCTGAGCTACACAGAGGAAAAAGGAGGTGATAATACCCCTAAATATGTCTTTAGTGAGGTCTCAGTTCTGGAGACCGTATCTCAAACAGAACAGAGACAGGATGGAAGCATTCCAGACAAAGGCAACCAAAATGGTGTGGAGTCTGCAGCAAAGGTTTTATGAGTTGAGACTGGAGGACCTAATATGTATATCCTGGAGGAGAGCAGAAACAGGGGAGATATGATACAGACTTGTAAATACTTCAGGTATAAATGATGCTACTAGTCCTTGTGCAAATGTCAGGACATAAACCATAAAGGAGGATTTCTTGAGAACAAAATTGAGCTAGAAATGAAGATTAATTCTCTTTAGGATATTTCCCAGCTCCCCTAGCAACTAGGTCCTGGCAGAATCTAAGCAGGGAGGAGCTGAGACAGATGGAGACAGCACTGCATCATTAATAGGCTATCAGGTGCCATAGATAAAGAGGGCTTTGTAGTAACAATGGAGAGGGGGAATACCATGGCAAGGACAGAGCAAGAGCAGGCAGCTCACCCACCCACAGTCATAGAGGAGACCCTGGAAGAGGAAGACTCAAAAACTGACATTAGAACTAAGATATTCCATACTGGTTCAGACCAAGGGTCCATCAAGCTCAGTATCTTGTCTCCAACAGTGGCGAATCCAAGTCATAAGTACCTGGCAAGTACCCAAACATTAACTAGATCCCATGCCACTAATGCCAGAAACAAGCAATGGCTATTTCCTATTGATTAATACATATTGGGGTAGATTTTAAGAGGCGCGCGAACAGCCTACTTTTGCTTGCGCATCAGACTCAAGCAAAAGTACGCTGGATTTTAGTAGATACGCGCGGAGCCGCGCGTATCCACTAAGGGGTAGATTTTCAGAGCCCTGCTCGCCTAAATCCGCCCAAAACCGGGCGGATTTAGGCGAGCAGGGCCCTGCGCGCCGGGAAGCCTATTTTACATAGGCCTCCCGGCGCGCGCAGAGCCCCGGGACTCGCGTAAGTCCCGGGGTTCTCGGAGGGGGGCGTGTCGGGGGCGTGTCGGGGGCGGGCCCGGTCGTCGCGGCGTTCCGGGGGCGTGTCGGCAGCGTTTTGGGGGCGGGTACGGGGCGTGGCTACAGCCCGGGGGCGTGGCCGCGCCCTTCGTACCCGCCCCCAGGTCGCGGCCCGGCGCGCAGCAGGCCCGCTGGCGCGCGGGGATTTACGTCTCCCTCCGGGAGGCGTAAATCCCCCGACAAAGGTAAGGGGGGGGTGTAGACAGGGCCGGGCGGGTGGGTTAGGTAGGGGAAGGGAGGGGAAGGTGAGGGGAGGGCAAAGGAAAGTTCCCTCCAAGGCCGCTCCGATTTCGGAGCGGCCTTGGAGGGAACGGGGGGAGGCAGCGCGGCTCGGCGCGCGCAGGCTATACAAAATCGATAGCCTTGCGCGCGCCGATCCAGGATTTTAGTGGATACGCGCGGCTCCGCGCGTATCTACTAAAATCCAGCGTACTTTTGCTTGAGTCTGATGCGCAAGCAAAAGTAGGCTGTTCGCGCGCCTCTTAAAATCTACCCCTAAAATCCTGGATCGGCGCGCGCAAGGCTATCGATTTTGTATAGCCTGCGCGCGCCGAGCCGCGCTGCCTCCCCCCGTTCCCTCCAAGGCCGCTCCGAAATCGGAGCGGCCTCGGAGGGAACTTTCCTTTGCCCTCCCCTCACCTTACCCTCCCTTCCCCTACCTAACCCACCCACCCGGCCCTGTCTACACCCCCCCCTTACCGTTGTCGGGGGATTTACGCCTCCCGGAGGGAGACGTAAATCCCCGCGCGCCAGCGGGCCTGCTGCGCGCCGGGCCGCGACCTGGGGGCGGGTACGGAGGGCGCGGCCACGCCCCCGGGCCGTAGCCACGCCCCGTACCCGCCCCCAAAACGCGGCCGACACGCCCCCGAAACGCCGCGTCAACCGGGCCCGCCCCCCGACACGCCCCCGACACGCCCCCCTCCGAAAACCCCGGGACGTACGCGAGTCCCGGGGTCTGCGCGCGCCGGTAGGCCTATGTAAAATAGGCTTACCGGCGCGCAGGGCCCTGCTCGCCGAAATCCGCCCGGTTTTGGGCGGATTTAGGCGAGCAGGGCGCTGAAAATCCGCCCCATTATGGACTTCTCCTCCAGGAACCTATCCAAACCTTTTTTAAACCCAGATACACTAGTTGCCTTAACTACATCCTCTGGCAACAAATTCCAGAGCTTAATTATGCATTGAATGAAAAATAATTTTCACTGATTTGTTTTAACTTGTCCATATTATATTTCATCTGCCATATGGATGCCCAGTCCTCCAGTTTCACAAGGTCCTCCTGTAATTTATCACAATACGCTTGGGATTTAACTACTCTGAATTATTTTGTGTCATCTGCAAATTTGATCACCTCACTTGTCGTACCCCTTTCTAGATCATTTATAAATATATTAAAAAGCATGTTATCCTTGTGGATCCAACAGGAGAGGCTAACAGTCTTACCTTAGACTGCAGATGGAAGTGAAGACATTCAGTGGGTGGTCAATGACCAGAATCAGACAGGTGATCAGGGCAAGCGGCAGACAGTCCAAATCAAATGTCAGGCAGAATGTCAGGGCGGGCAACGAACAATCCAAGTCCAGAAATCCAGCAGAAGTTCGGGGCAAGCAGCGAGTAATACAAGTCCAGGAATCCAGCAGAAGGTTGGGGCAGGCAGTGAGCAATCCAAGACCAGGAATCCAGGCAGAAGATCTGGGCAGGCAGCGAGCAATCCAAGTCCAGAAATCCAGGCAGAAGGTCGGGGCAGCAAAGGAGGAGACCAATGACAGAACTTGCATGCAATAGGACTCACAGGGCAGGACCAGAAAGCAGGGAGAACAAAAGAGCAGAACAATCAGCACAATCCAGGAGAAGCAGCAAACCCTCTCATCAAGCCTGTTGTAGAGGCGAAGAAGTGCAGGGAAGAAGCTGCTTAAGTGCTGGTTGCCTCTGACGTCTTCCGCGGGAACTTTTGGCACGGGCATTCAACGTGGCGGGAAGGAGGGGCCAAAACGGAGCCCATCTCATGTCGCACTCCTCTTGGAAGAAGCCGCTGCTGTTGCCGACGGCAATCGACGTGCTGGGGGAATTCCACGGACAGGTCAGAATCGAGTCATTTCTTAATAAAGCACCAGTCTATGTTACAGTGCGGGTGTTTTTAATGTGCCCTTGGGCCTCAGCCTGACCCCAGACGAATCCAGGACCGAACCGAGGGTTGGCGACGTGTCCCAGGATGGCAGAGACACGGTCTTACCCTCTGCTGGGCCTGCAAGCTCCCAGCGCCAACAACAAGATGATGTTGGTAGGTGAACGGTCCTCCGACCGTTCCGAGCCCTTTCGGACCTGCCGCTTGGATCGGCATGGAGCAGCAGGCTGGCCTGAGGATGAGGGCAGATAGAAGACTTGACACAAAGACATGACACCAAAGTTGATGCGACGGCATCACAGACGAGGGTTGAAGCGAAGACATGGCACCAAGGCTGTTGAAGACATGACACCAAGGTTGATGCAACGGCATCAGAGACGAGACAAGGAACTTGACAACGTCCAGACAAGACGAGAAGCTGGGCAGGTAGACATTGGCACTATCTCTCAGGGCGCCCTACTCAGCCCGCCTTCACGGTCAGACCCAATGGGCTGGTCGCGGACCACACGGAAAGCAGGATAAGTGCAGGGAAGAATCCAGGCGAGGCAGAACTTCGATGACGGAACCAGATGTCATCCGAAGCACTACAAAGGCTGGCAGGACAAGACGGCTCAGGAGCACAGGACACCAGTCCACTGCTGGCATCTCCCATGACGGCGATACATCACCTGGAGATCCACGGCTGGAAGAACAGAAGGATCCGGAGCAAGAACGAACACCAAGGAGGGCTAGAACACCAGGAAGCAAGACATCAGGAGATGAGACACCAAGACACCTGGACGGGGACCTCAGGCAATGAAGACATGGCATGACGAGACGACAAGACGAGACAAGACGAAGAGCTCCACGAAGAAGACAGATGACCTGATGGAGCTCTGGCAGGCAGGAGCCTCCAGGACTGAAGTAACTCCGATGCAAGGCAATGAGGAAATGCAGCAACAGCCCTTTTACAGGGCTAGCACAGGAAACAAAGGTGGGGCCCAGGGCATATTCGGCCGTGAGCCCTTTAAATGTAGAAGAGAGGCGCGGCCGCGCGCCTAGAGGAAGCAGGAAGCTGTGCAGGACCGTGGACAGCAGTCCTGCACCGACGTCGACGAGGACACGCAGGGCTGGGCCTAGAGACAGGCCGCGATGATGGCAGTGGCTCCAGCCGCTGCAGGAGGCCCCGAGGGTGGCTCCAGCCACCAATCCAGGCCGGGGCTTGTGGCCTCCAGCCGTGAAGATGTGCAGGATGGCGGCAGCAGCTCCGTGTCGCGAAGATGGTGCTGAAAGTCCACGGCACCAGCCGCAGTGAAGAGGAGACCCGAAGGGTGGCCTCCGGGCCGCAGGGGGAAGGCAAGTCCGCGGCTCCGGCCGCAAAGAAGGCCCGACTTTGGCCGCGTCCGGCCGCGTCGGGAGGCAGGCAGAAGGAGCAAAAGCGAGGTGAGCAGGGCCTGCTCGCGGGGATTAGCTCCGCGGGCAGGGTTCATAACAGTCTAAGTACAGATCCCTGAGGCACTCTACTGTTTACCTTTTTCCACTGTGAAAACAGACCATTTAATTCTACTTTAACCAGTTTGCAATCCACAAAAGGACATCTCCTCCTATCCCATGACTTTTAGTTTTCTTAGAAGCCTCTCAAGAGGGACTTTGTCAAACGCCTTCTGAAGATCCAAATACAGCACATCGACTGGTTCACCTTTAACCACATGTTTATTCATCCCTTCAAAAAAATGTAGAAGATTTGTGAGGCAAGACTTCCCTTGGGTAAATCCATGCTAGCTGTTTCCCATTAAATCATATCTGTCCATATGTTCTGTGATTTTATTCTTTACTCTTTATAAAGAACTACTCACCACTTAAGACAATGCTAGAGTTGTTAAGAAGGAGACTCTTTTCCCCTAACTGTTGGGACTTGAGAAACTGACTTTAAGAAAGAACTTGACCTGGACATAGATCCTCTGACAGGGCAGACCTGAAGAAAGAAACAATAGAATTGAGCTGAACTGTGGAATTTATAAGGGCTGAGTTCTTATGCCCTTAGTAAAGATTGCATTCCTGTTTTTCAGGGGTTTAAACGTTAAGCAGGCCAAGTAGAATAGCCAGGCTCTGTATTAAAATCTTGCAGCAGCAAACATCTCCTGAATTGAGAAGTAAATGAGTGAGTGACTTAAACCACTAGTACTGGGCTAGAAATTGTGTTCCTGCTTGCTAATTAATGACATTACACTAGGCTCTTTAATTACTGGCACTGCTTTTCTTTTTCCCTGAGTGTTTGAAGGAAAAGGTTTGCTACCAAACTAATGAAGCTTGGCAGTTTGGTTATAGGAATTGGAACCTATTGTAAGCCAGGCTAATTAATGACAGTGTACCAAACTCTTTAATTACTGGCACTGCTGTTCTTTTTCCCTTAGTGTTTGAAAGAAAAGGGTTGATAGCAGACTAATGACTCATAAATAGTTTAAAGGTTTGTCTAGGGGCTATATGAAGTTGTAGAGTTTATTTAGTCTAATTAGGGACCTTGTATTTTACCTGAAGGAACAGAAGTTAACAGTAATTGAAGAACAGCTGGGATGTTTTAGCGGGTGGTGAACTCTAATTAAGCCAATGGAACCTAGACTAGTGAGTCTTTAGATGATTGTACTTGTTAACTTAGGGAATGTTGAACTGTAATTATGCCAATGAAATCTAGACTAGTGAGCTTTAAATTATTGTATTTAAGCTAGTTAGAGTTGTGTTTTTTGTTGTATTTAAGTTGGTAGGTCACTTACTGGAAAACTGCATTATTAAAGTGTTAATTACTATATGGTTGCGGTTCCATCTTTGTAAATGTGGAACTTAGTCTTCCTCTGTTTACTGAAACTTTATACTACCAAAGAGAATCATATCCCGAACTAGAAAAAGAAGAGGTAACCGCCTGCACTCTGATGCACTGACTCTCTCTATTGGCCACATCATTGCCATGACAGCTATTCGCTGTCAGGCTAATTTTAAAAAATAAGTGCACTTATGGTATGTCCATACAAATGTACATCGGTGAACGAGTGGAGATGCACTGCAATTTTAAATCATGCACACATATGGACAATCCAGTTTTTCCAATTAGTCCACCAGTTTGCCCGTTAATATCAAAGTCTTCAAGACCCCTCTGGTTCTTCATCTTGCATGCCCCCCCCCAGTTGACTCAGACCCCTCACCCTGTCCTGTAAGCCATAAAACTCAAGATCTACAGACTTGCTCCTCATCTGATGAGCATGGAGTGAGAGGACAGAGAGTGTTATGCGCACTGCCCGCAGTAGCCCCGCAGCGGGACCCTCTCACCTTCTCAGACGGACTCCAGGGCCTGGCTCCTCTTCTTTGGTGGCGGTGGGCTGCCAGCTCCGACCTCGGGTTCCCTCCAGTGTCTCCGGTCCTGCCTCGCCACCCAGTGTTGCCAGCCAAGATGTCCCTGCTCGTCGGACCTCACCACATGGCCCATGGAGAGACGCTGCCATCAGCGCCGCACCCCTTCCTAGGCGCATGCGCATCTCTAGTTCTTTTAAAGGGCCCGCGGTGGGAACCTGGCCGCAGACCCGGATGCTGACGTCAGACTCTTCAGCCTATAAAGGCTCAGGCCTTGCTCCATAGTGTTGCCTTTGCAACAGGTCTCCTCGCATTCCGAGTACTCGTTGCTGATCCCAGAACTGTGTCTTCATGGTGTTCCTGTTTCCTGTAGTTCCCGGTTCCTGTTCTCCTTGTTCCTGTTTGTCTATGTGTTGGACTGACTCTTGGATTTGACCATCGCTACGCCTGACTACTCTTCAGCTTCTCTCCAGCCCTGGACTTCTGCTACACCCCTCACCTTTCCATACCAGTTACTCTAATTTGGGACTCCCGGGCCTTCCCGGTCCTTGCTTTGGTAGATTCCGGAGCAGGAGGTAACTTTATCCTCAAAGACCTTGTACAGGTTTTGGGTATAAAAACCCGTTTGCTCAATACGTCATTGTGCCTTGCTTCTATCTATGGAGAGCCGCTACCCGGCCAAATCTTCTTGACTACAGACCCTGTTCAGTTATGTACTGGGGCCTTACATCTCGAGGAACTTGAATTAATAGTATTGGATAAATCTATACCCTGGCTACAGAAGCATTCCCCCCAATTCAACTGGGCCTCCTTGCAACTAGTAGATGGGGCTCCGCGTGCCATCAGTCTTGTCTCCAGAAAGTGATACCATCTCCTGTGGTTCCCCTGGCTACAATGCCCTCTGGCGTACCTGTTCCGTATGCTGTCTATGTGGATGTGTTCTCTAAACAGAAGGCTGACCTTCTTCTGCCTCTCCGAAGGTTTGATTGTCCAATCGATGTTCCTGGAACCACACCTCCTCGTAGATGCACCTATCCTTTTTCGTTACCTGAGACAAAGACTATGACTGAATATATTCCGGAAGAATCAACCCATATCATCAACCTAGCTTGTATCTCCTTGTCTGCCACTCACCTAGTTCCTACTGGAAAACGGTAGTGCCCCGACAACTCCGAGAAAGAGTTCTCCACTGGGCACACGATTCCAATTTTGCCGGTCACCCAGGATGAGCACGAACCATGGCACTTCTCCAGCGGTTCTTCTGGTGGCCTACCTTGGTCTTTGACATAAAAGCGTATGTCGAATCCTGTAATGTTTGTGCACAGCAAAAACCCCTGGTCAGGCGACCTTGGGGTCTTCTTCAACCGCTTCCAGCACTCAAAGAACCATGGACTCACCTGTCTACAGATTTCATCGTGGATTTACCACCTTCTAAGGGTCACACTGTAATTTGGGTCACCATAGACCGCTTTTCTAAAATGGCCCATCTGCTGGGCCTACCATCTGCTCCAGAGCTAGCGCGATTGCTCTTCCACCATATTTTCAGATTACATGGTTTACCCACTGATATCGTTTCAGATCGAGGTCCTCAATTCATTGCCAGGTATTGGTGTTCACTCTGCCGAAAATTCGGTATTAACATCAGTCTTACGACCGCCTATCATCCCCGGACCAACGGGCAAGCCGAACGGATGAACCACCCTTTGAAGGCTTTCCTGCGCGCCTACATCAATGACCATCAAGATAACTGGTCGGACCTCTTATCCTGGGCAGAGTTTTCTCACAACTCCCTCATCGCCACAACTACTGGAACATCCCCATTTTCAATCATCTATGGGAAACAATCACGACCACCATTACCCATACCTTTATCCATGCCGTCCCCTGCGGTACAGGCCACTGCAGATACCCTTAAGACGCTATGGGAAAAGACAAATCTTCGCCTATGTCAGGCCGCTTCCCGGGCCAAGAGAACTGCTGACAATCGACGCCGCTCGGCTCCTGAGTTTCTTCCTGGCCAGAAAGTCTGGTTGAGTACCAGATACATTCAACTTATTATTCCATCTCAAAGATTTACTCCCAGATTTATCGGACCTTTCACCATTACCTGACGCATCGGACCTGTTACATACTAACTTCGGCTGCCTCCTACACTGGGTATACATAATACCTTCCATGGATCACTTCTAAAGCCTGTGATTTTGTCTTGGCCTGCCCAGAAGGCTCCTGAGCCACCTCCTTTGGTAGTAGAAACTGACACGACTTACAAGGTCCACGAAGTCCTAGACATCTGCCATAGAGGCTGCTGATGGGAACACCTCCTTTCCTGGGAGGGATATGGACCCAAAGAAAATTCTTGGGAGCCAGCCTGAAACATCCTGGATAAAACCCTCTGCTTGAACATCCATCAGGTCCATCCGGGCAAACCCCGACCTCCAGGAGGGGGACATAAAGGGGGGGGGGGTACTGTTCTGCATGCCACCCGCAGCAACCCCGCAGCGCGGCCCTCTCACCTTCTCAGATGGACTCCAGGTCTTGGTTCCTCTTCTCTGGCGGCGGTAGGCTGCCAGCTCCGACGCAACAGAGAGAAAGAGAGAGAGACTGGTGGAATTGGATTGAGAAATACTGGTGGTACAGGTGGAGGTATTGGGAACAGAGAGGCAGTCTGGTAGGTGGACAGAGATGGACTGGTAGGGAGAAGATGAGGTTGAAAGACTGATAGGGAATTTAGAGCAAGAGAGAGAGACTAAGGGGAACAAGATGGGACTGGATTGAGAGAGTCTGGTGGATATAGGTGGAGAGACCAGTAGAAGAGGACCTGTTAGAATCTGTGTTGCGGGCACCTGAAAGAGGGAGGAGTTAGCAATCTGTTAGGGTTTAGACTGCGGAGTTAGCAATCTGTTAGAATCTGTGTTGCGGGCTCCTGAAAGAGGTAGGAGTTAGCAATCTGTTAGGTTGTAGACTGCGGAGTTAGCAGTCTGTTATGATATGCTCCGCCAGGGGGGAGGAGTAGCAATCTGTTACGAATGGCTTCTCCAGAGGGGAGGAGCTAGCAATCTGTTAGGATCTGCAATGCTGATGAGAGAAGCAAGCAGATGAGAGTTAGCAGTCTGTTGTGCTCAGCTTCTGAAGGGGGAGGAGTGAGCACTGTAATGTAAATAGGTGAATCCTTGGGCCGATGGCAGATGACAGCGCCCCCAGGAGGATATCCCGAGAGGACCCACCGGCTAGGCTTGGGTATGGAGACAGACACAGATAGTTCTTTTATTAGACAGGTTAGAAGAACCACCAGAGGTGGCAGTAGTGAGCTTATATGCCAGGCAGGGCTGAAGTCCTTCAGATACTGGAACTGTGATCCCAGGGTTGCTGAGCTGTAGAGAGACTATAGAAAGTGAGTAGACAGGGTATGCTGTGCATCCCTTCGTGCATCCCGTAGTGTTAGCCATTCCCCATGTTCTTTTATATCCCTTGTTAACAATCCCCATATTTAAATGTTTAATGTATTTGACAAAGGTAACGCATAAGTTCCTGCAAATTTTGTTTAAATGTAAACCGATGTGATATGTAAAATCGAACACCGGTATATAAAAGTAAATAAATAAATAAATATACATAGCCAGTAGTAGATGACACACTCACATAGATTCTTAAGAAGGCTCAGTAGCTGGAAAGAGTTAGGCCCTTGAGGAGCGAGTACCTGGTTCCAGGGAAATCTCTGAGAGAGCGATGGTAACTCACAATTGTCTGTGTCTGTAATGGCTTCCAAGTAGTAGAGAATCTTCAGAGTGTTTAGGAACATGGGCCCTCGAGGAGCGAGTACCGGTTCCTATCTGTAATCTGAAATAGTAACTCACAAATGTCTGTATCTGCGATAGCTTCTAGACAGTAGAGAATCTTCAGAGTGTTTAGGAACATGGGCCCTCGAGGAGCGAGTACAGGTTCCTATATGCTATCTGAAATCAAGAAAAAAGAGCAAGGCCCCCGAGGAGCGGGTACCCCTGATAAGTCCGAGGAGGGGGAGTAGCGTAGAGAGAAGCGGGTCCAGATGAATTCCTGCAATCAATCCTTGCTAACTCAAATCGTAAGCGCAAGTGAAGACCTTTTATGTTGGAAGCTGATGACGTCAATACAGGGGACGCCTCTGAGGTTCGCGCCCTTGCTGGTACATACTTTGGAGCGCGTGCACGCGCGCGCCCTACGTCATCAAGAACATGGTGGATCCGCAGCGTTGAGCCGGTCTGGGGACGCTGGGGAGAAGTGGCATGGAGACACTGCGGCAGCAAGCCGTCCATCAGACCCGGAGGGAGTCGCTACAGAGGTAGAGAGGGTGGAGCGAGGGTGCAACAGGACCGGAAGGCTCATCTGCATACTGCTCCCAGCATCCCCCAGGAGAGGAGTCCAGAGGTCACCGCAAGCTATCCAGGGATTGAATTCCACAGCCCCAGCTTCCAGAGGCCCCGCACCCTTTGCAGTAGAAGAGGACCGGAAGGCTCATCTGCATATTGCTCCCAGCACCCCCTGGGAGAACAGTCAAGAGATCACCGCAAGCTATCCAGGGATTGAATTCCACAGCCCCAGTTTCCAGAGGCCCCACACCCTTTGCAGTAGAAGAGGACCGGAAGCGTTCGCCTAATGGCATGCAAATCTCAAACCCTTCAATTCTTTGAGTGAAGAGCAATTTAATGGTGGATAAAGAGGATTGCTAAGTATAGCTTTGGAAAATCTTTGTACTTATAAAAGTTTGGAGAAAGGTGAAATAGTGAGATATATTCTTTAGAGTTTGTGTGTGTGTCTGAGGTAATAAGCAAGCCAGAGATAGTTAATTCTAGTGTCTGCCTTTCCCACCCACTCAACCCTTGATTTTTAGGCAAGAGACACTTTCTCATTAAAAATCAATCAAGCTCTTATCTAAATCATACTATTGTACCAGCCCTAATTGAAAGTTTAATCATACCCTCGCAGCATACTAGCTGATTAATAAGTAAATTCACCTGTAAATGTAAAGTACTCTAATTCCAATTCCCTTAGTATCTTAAACTTCACTAGCAGATTAATTAGTAAATACATCTGTAAATTTAAAGTACTCTAATTCCAACTCCCTTAGTGTCCTTAACTTAACTAGGAACTCAATAAAATTAAGATGAAGGCAGCAGTCCAGCAGCAAGAGAGGGGCTTTCCAGTCTTTTGCATTGAGTGTCACATGTATGATTTTTTACCTGCCGGTGAGAGATTGTATGTGTGCACTTGGTGCAAAGAGCTCCTGGCTCTCAAGGAACGAGTTTGATCGCTGGAGGCTAGAGTAGAGCTGAGGCAGACAGAGAGGTACATTGATGAGACCTTCAGGAACATAGTAGCCAAGTCCTAAATCAAGTCTAGCAGCCCCAGTGCTGCCTTGGATCAGAAAGGTCTCCCAGTAGGAGACCATCACCCTAGTGTAGCAGGAAAGGATCCTGTAGCAAGGATCTGCTCTCCAGGTGATGTATTGTCTTCTCGCACAGAGGACAAGTCTCCCAGGGCTACTGCCCAGGATGGAAGGGTTAGGCTGGCCATCATAGTTGATGATTCAATTATTCGAAATGTAGATAGCAGGGTTGCTGGTGGATCTGAGGACCACCTGGTAACTTGCCTGCCTGGTGCAAAGGTGGCAGACTTCACGCGTAACCTGGATAGGATTATAGACAGTGCTGGGGAGGAGCCGGCTGTCATGGTACATGTGGGCACCAATGACATAGGAAAATGTGGGAGAGAGGTTCTGGAAGCCAAATTTAGGAGTTTAGGTAGAAAGCTGAAATTCAGAACCTCCAGGGTGGCATTCTTTGAAATGCTTCCTGTTCCACATGCAGGTTCCCAGAGGCAGGCAGAGCTCCAGAGTTTCAATGCGTGGATGAGACGATGGTGCAGGGAAGAGGGATTCAGTTTTGTAAGGAACTGGGGAAACTTGTGGGGAAGGGGGAGGCTTTTCCGAAAGGATGGGCTCCACCTTAGCCAGAGTGGAACCAAGCTAATGGCACTAACTTTTCAAAAGGAGATAGAGCAGCTTTAAAACTAGAACAAGGGGGAAAGCCAACAGTCACTCACCAGTGCATGGTTCGGAGGAATGTATCCTTGAAGGATATTAATGAAACAGGAGAGTTAGGGCATCCCAACAGAGAGGTTCCAATAAAAGCAAATGAAGTCCATGTGCCTATATGTAAAAAAAATCACCTCAGCTAAAGATTTTCAAATTATCCCTAACAACTGAAAAGAAGGTTGTTAATACAAACAAAAAACACACTTTGAAATGTCTGTATGCCAATGCCAGAAGCCTAAGAAGTAAGATGGGAGAATTAGTGTATAGCAGTAAATGATGAGATTGACATAATTGGCATCACAGAGACCTGGTGGAAGGAGGATAACCAATGGGACAGTGCTATATCAGGGTACAAATTATATCGCAATGATAGGGAGGATCAACTTGAATCTATATGGGTAGCAATCCCATGTGTGTTGGGTAAGAGTATAGTGATAGGAGTATTCTACTGTCCACCTGGACAAAATGGTCAGATAGATGATGAAATGCTAAGAAACTCAGGGAAGCTAACCAATTTGACAGTGCAATAATAATTGGAGTTCTCACAGGACAAGCAGGATGGTAGTCCTCACATATGGGTGACATCATCAGGATGGAGCCCAATCACGGAAAACTTCTGTCAAAGATTCTAGAACTTTGACTGGCCCCTACTGGGCATGCCCAACATGGCACTAACCCTGCAGCCAGCAGGGGTCCCCCTTCAGTCTTCTTTTTTCCGCGCAGCAGTATCCTCACGGTTTAGGAGCTCTGAACACATTCCTGACAGGAATTTTTCCTCACGGACTTATTTAAAATAGCTTTGCCCCACAGGGGTCCCTCCTCTAACTTTCTCTGGCCGTGGTACTCCGGTAAGTTTTTTCGCCATTTTTTGTCGATTACCGTCGAATTTGGCCCTCGCGGCCTACTGGCCGTCGACCATACCACGGCTCGATTTTTTCTATGGCCATGGCGTCGGGTTTTCGTCGGTGCCCAGATTGTACTCGCACCATGTCGATCACAGACCCTCATAGAGTCTGTGTAATGTGCTTAGGCCTTGAGCATGATGTCCTGACTTGCACCAAATGTGCCCTCATGACACCAAAAGGTCGCAAAGCCAGAATGGAGAAGATGGGACTCCTCTTCCATGCTCACACCCCGATGCCGACCTCGCATCGACGTCATCGGAACCGGCACCGTCGAAGTCGCACCAACATCGACAACCTTCCAGTGACCGCCCGCCATCGACGTCTTCACAGCCATCGACTCCCGTTTCTCCCCCTCAAGATCGAGGGGATCAAAGGGAGAAACATCGCCATCGGCATCGTAAGTCTCGGACCGTCGAGGGAGCAAAATCATCGACCTCACCACCGTCTGAGCCACCATCGAAGAAGCCCCGTCCAGGAATGGCACCGTCCACTCCTGCGACCGGGACATCGAAGCAACCCTCACCCGATCGGGGTTTGGGAGTCGCGATTCCGCCTGTAAAGGTGGTCCCTCCGACTGTGCCTCAGCCTCCCTCTTCCGTCAGGGAGCCGGAGCTGATTTCCCCAGTTCTCCGGGAAGAACTGGACCGGCTGGTCCAGGAGGCCATCGACAAGGCGATGCAACGGCTCTAGGTCCCTCCGGCACCGACATCGGTACCGAGAGTGGAACCGGTCACCGACCCGATTCCAGCAGCGCTGGCACCGCTGCTATCCTGGATGGAGGCGCTCATGACTGCCCTTCCACCGGTGATTCCTGGATCTCCGATGGCCCCGGTGCACTCCCCGATGACAGCCTCATCGGGAGTAGAAACACCGTTTCGCATCCCTCCTTCGGGAGTTCTGCCTCAACCATCGATGCCATGTTGTCCCTCGCCACCGATTCATTCATCGGGAGTGATACGCACATCGGCGCCATCGATGCCTTCGATACCGGCACCGATCCCTTCCAGGCCATCCACGGTGCCCCCGGTGATTCCTTCAATTTTCTCGGAGCCTCAGCCGGAGCCTTTGGATATCCAACCCCCTTCTCGTCCTACAGGTCAGCCTACTGATCCTTATGACATCTGTGGTGATGATACTTCCTCAGACACTGATGACTTACCTTCACCTCCCTCTCCTACTGAAAGTTGAAAGCGTTCTCCTCCAGAGGACCTCTCTTTCATTAATTTTGTGAAGGAAATGTCAGAATTGGTCCCTTTCCAGCTTCAGACAGAGCAAGATGATAGGCACTAGATGATGGAGCCTCTCCAGTTCCTGGATGCCCCTAAGGTGATCACTTATATTCCCATTCATCAAGTTCTTCTTGACCTCCTCAAAAAGAACTGGGAAAATCCTGGATCGATTGCCCCAGTACACAGAAAGGCTGACACTACTTATCTGGTACAGTTAGCCCCTGGCTTTCAAAAATCTCAGCTTGACCACCACTCAGTTGTGGTGGAATCGGCTCAAAAGAAAGCAAAAAGGACAAAACCACACTCTTCTACCCTTCCTGTCAAAGAACACAAGTTCCTCAACAATATTGGTCATCGAGTGTTCCAAGGGGCTATGCTTATCTCCAGGATTGCTTCTTACCAGCTGTATATGACCCAATACAACAGGGTCATTTTCAAGCAAATACAGGACTTCTCTGAAACCCTGCCTGACTAATTTCAAGAACATCTTCAAACCCTTGTTCACAAGGGGTTTGAAGCAGGAAAGCATGAGATAAGAACACCTTACGATATCTTCGACACCTCCACTAGAGTGTCTGCAACTGCCATTTTGGCAAGACGCTGGGCCTGGCTCAAGTCTTCTGACCTTCGCCCAGAAGTACAAGACAGGCTCTCTGACCTGCCCTGTATAGGAGATAATCTGTTCAGTGAACAAATTCAGCAAATAATGGCTTAATTAAAGGACCATCATGAGACCCTCAAACAGCTCTCATCGATACCTTCTGACTTCCCTTCTAGACAGCCCTTCAAGAAGGACTCTAAGAAGTCATTCTTCCGTCCAAGGAAGTACTATCCTCCACCAACAAAGTCCCGAGTTACGAGGCCTTATCAGAAATCTCAGCCCCGCCAGCCCCGGAAGCAAATGCCACAAGCAGCTCCCCAGCCGGGGCCTGCTTCAGGTTTTTGACGTTTCCTTGGAGAGCAGCAGCCTGATCCCTCTGCCAGCCATACCAGTGGGAGGTCGATTGTGCCATTTTCACAGCATGTGGCAATCAATCACAACCGACCAATGGGTGCTAGCAATCATTGCTCAGGGTTACCACCTGAACTTTCTTGCTCTTCCATCGGATTCACCACCTCTACAAGCGTGGAGAGTAAACGACCACTCTCTCCCTCTGGAGCAGGAGGTTTCCCTTCTTCTCCAGTTAAGAGCAATAGAACCCGTCCCTCTTTCACAACAAGGCCTAGGGTTATATTCCCGGTACTTTTTGATCCCCAAAAAATCCGGGGGGCTTCGTCCAATTCTGGACCTACGTGTCCTCAACAAGAACCTCCAGCGGGAAAAGTTCAAGATGGTAACCTTGGGATCGCTTCTACCTCTTCTACAAAGAGGAGACTGGCTCTGCTCTCTGGACCTCCAGGATGCATACACCCACATTGCGATATCTCCAGCTCATCGCAAGTACCTCAGGTTTTTAGTAGGCCCAAAGCACTATCAATACCGAGTGCTTCCATTTGGCCTAGCATCAGCACCATGAGTCTTTACCAAATGTCTCGTGGTTGTCGCAGCTGTTCTCAGGAAAGAAGGTGTTCACGTCTACCCCTATCTAGACGACTGGTTAATCAGGGCCCCAACCCAGCAAGCCGATCGATCGTCCCTGGATTTGACCCTACACACTCTAATTTCTTTAGGATTTCTCATCAATTACGAGAAATCCTATTTGGTCCCATCTCAAACCTTGTCGTTCATTGGGGCAGACTTGGACACCTTTCAGGCAAAAGCCTTTCTACCTCATCAACGAATGCAAACCCTCGTTTCTCTCACTCACCAGTTGCAGTCTCAGCACACAGCAACAGCTCGACAATTCCTTGTCCTTCTCAGACACATGGCGTCCTCAGTCCATCTCACACCAATGGCCCGCCTGGCCATGAGAGTCACGCATTGGAGTCTGAGGTCACAGTGGATTCAAGCTACTCAGCCTCTGTCAACCATTGTCCACATCACCAACGCACTCCATCTGTCTCTCACCTGGTGGAAAGATCAGAACCATCTCCTCCAGGGACTGCCTTTTCATCTGCCAGATCCTCAACTCATTCTCACCACTGATGCTTCCAATCTCGGCTGGGAAGCTCATGTGAATGATCTGCAGTCACAAGGATTTTGGTCTCCAGAGGAAGCCAAACACCAGATAAATTTCCTGGAGCTTCGAGCGATGTGATATGCTCTCAGAGCTTTTCAGGATTCTCTATAAAATCACGTTATCCTGATTCAGACGGACAACCAGGTGGCCATGTGGTACATCAACAAGCAGGGAGGCACAGGCTCCTTCCTTCTGTGTCAGGAAACTGCGCAGATTTGGGCGGAAGCGATCTCCCGCTCGATGTACCTCAGGGCCACCTACTTGCCGGGAGTACACAATGTCTTGGCAGACAAACTGAGTCATGTCTTCCAACCACACGAGTGGTCGCTCAACCCCTTGGTAGCGACCTCTCTTTTCCAACAATAGGGTTATTCCCAAATAGACCTCTTTGCGTCCCCTCAGAACTACAAAGTGGACAATTACTGCTCCCTCATTCGGAGGAGCGCTCTCAGCCCAGAAATGCATTCTCCCTCTCGTGGGCAACCAGTCTGCTTTATGCATTCCCTCCACTTCCTCTTCTCTCGAAAACTCTCGTGAAGCTCCGTCAGGACAAGGGAACCATAATCCTGATAGCACCGCACTGGCCACACCAAGTGTGGTTTCCCATACTCCAGGATCTCTCCATCCGCAGGCACATTCCCTTGGGAACGCACCCGCTTCTGATCACTCAAAACGACGGATGTCTACGCCATCCCAATCTTCAGGCCTTATCCCTGACGGCATGGATGTTGAAAGGTTAATCCTTCAACCACTTAACCTTTCAGATTCGGTTTCTCGTGTCCTGATTGCTTCACGGAAGCCTTCCACAAGAAAGTCTTATTCCTATAAATGGAAAAGGTATACATCAAGGTGTTCTTCGCAATCCCTTGATCCCTTTTCTTGTCCAATCCCAAGGTTTTTGGACTATCTCTGGCATTTATCGGAATCAGGTCTACAGACCTCTTCCATCAGAATGCATGTCAGTGTGGTAGCCACCTTCCATAAAGGTGTCGGGGATGTCCCTATATCAGTACAACCCCTCGTAACTTGTTTTCTTAAAGGCTTACTCCATATCAAGCCACCTTTACATCCTCCGGCCCCTTCTTGGGACCTTAATCTGGTTCTCGGGTGGCTCATGAAACCACCCTTTGAACCTCTTCACTCCTGTGACCTAAAATATCTCACATGGAAAGTGATTTTCCTTTTGGCTATCACTTCAGCTCGCAGGGTTAGTGAGTTACAGGCCCTAGTTACCTATCTGCCATACACTAAACTCCTGCAGGACCGGGCGGTACTCCGCACTCACACTAAGTTTTTGCCTAAGGTAGTTTCGGAGTTTCACATTAATCAATCCATCATACTACCTATCTTCTTTCCCAGGCCCCACTCCAACCCAGGGGAACAGGCTCTGCATACCCTTGACTGTAAACGGGCTCTAGCGTTCTACCTAGACCGTACAGTTGCCCACAGGAAGAGCACTCAGTTATTCGTCTCTTTCCATCTCAACAAACTAGGGCAACCTGTAGGTAAGCAGACTCTCTCCTCCTGGTTGGCGGACTGCATATCTTTTTGCTATCAGCAAGCAGGCATTCCTTTCCAAGACCGTGTTACAGCACACTCTGTGAGGGCCATGGCGACTTCAGTAGCACTCCTATGATCGGTGCCGCTTCCTGACATTTGTAGGGCTGCCACCTGGAGTTCTCTCCACACTTTCGCAGCCCACTATTGCCTAGACAAAGCCGGAAGACAAGATTCCATCTTCGGCCAATCTGTCCTGCGTAACCTATTTCCAACGTGACGTACCAACACCCTTCCGCCTGCCCGGTGGGGTTCAGGATGTCCTCTACCAAATTTCACCCCAGTTGTTGTGCCTGTTGCACACCGTTGGGTACATTTGGTGCATGTTCGGACATCCTCAGCTCGGTACTCACCCATATGTGAGGACTAGCATCCTGCTTGTCCTGTGAGAAAGCAAATGTTGCTTACCTGTAACAGGTGTTCTCACAGGACAGCAGGATGTTAGTCCTCACAAAACCCACCTGCCGCCCGAGGTGTTGGGTTCGTAACGTTTTGTTGTTTTAATTTTTCGGCACTACCTGTAGCTATCAAATAAGACTGAAGGGGGACCCCTGCTGGCTGCAGGGTTAGTGCCATGCTGGGCATGCCCAGTAGGGGCCAGTCAAAGTTCTGGAAACTTTGACAGAAGTTTTCCATGATTGGGCTCCATCCTGATGATGTCACCCATATGTGAGGACTAACATCCTGCTGTCCTGTGAGAACACCTGTTACAGGTAAGCAACATTTGCTATTTCAATTACCCCAATATTGACTGGGTAAATGTAACATTAGGACTTGCTAGAGACATAAAGTTCCTGGATGTAATAAACGACTGCTTCATGGAGCAATTGGTTCAGGAACCAATGAGAAAGGAAGCTATTTTAGATTTAATTCTTAGTGGAACACAGGATTTGGTAAGAGAGATAATGGTGGTGGGGCCACTTGGCAACAGTGATCATAACATGATCAGATTTAAACTAATAACTGGAAGAGGGACAATAAGTAAATCTGCGGCTCTAACACTATTGGCCTGATTTTAAAAAGCATTTACTCGAGTTAAAACCAGGTTTACTGGAGTAAATTCACTTTACTTGAGTAAGTGGGTTTTTGAAAATTGCTACAATATATGCCATTGACTTGTCTATAGGATTTACTCACATAAGTGCACTTTACTTGAGTAAATGGCTTTTGAAAATTGCTACAATAGTAGCTACATTTACGCATGTAACTCCTTTTGAAAATTACCCCCTTTATTTTCAAAAGGGAAACTTTGATAAAATGAGGGAAATAGAAAAAAACTGAAAGGTGCATCTGCAAAGGTTAAAAGTGTTCAACAGGCATGGACATTATTTAAAAATACAATCCTAGATGCGCAGTCCAGATGTATTTCATGCATTAAGAAAGGTGGAAGAAAGGCAAAACGATTATGGCATGGTTAAAAGGTGAGGTGAAAGAGGCTATTTTAGCCAAATAAACATCCTTCAAAAATTGGAAGAAGGATCCATCTGAAGAAAATAGGAAAAAGCATAAGCATTGTCAAGTTAAGTGTAAAACATTGATAAGACAGGCGAAGAGAGAATTTGAAATGAAGTTGGCCATAGAGGCAAAAACTCATAATAAAAACTTTTAAAAATATATCTGAAGCAAGAAACCTGTAAAGGTATCAGTTGGACTGTTAGATGATCGAGGGGTTAAAGGGGCTCTTAGGGAAGATAAGGCCATTGCAGAAAGACTAAATTAATTCTTTGCTTCTGTGTTTACTAATGAGGATGTTGGGGAGATACCAGTTCCGGAGATGGTTTTCTTTTTCTGTTTAATTTTTTAATTGGAGTTAAACATCTGTAGTACATATACTTTCCACAGATACAACCTCTTTTGAAATCATAGTATATCACAAAGTCTTGAACTTTAAACATGGAATCTTATAACACAGCCAGTAAACAATGAACATCATATTAACATTCTAGGACTTTTCCACATTGCCATCCTCATTTAAGTATTGAGTACAAATTCTACTATATTGAGATGAGTATGAGTACAAACGGTGGGACTACTATAAATGATGGTAAAGAAATCCCAGGCGACAAGCTATGACAAGCTGGTGCCTCCCAGAACACTAGGATGTAGCTCTAAGAGCATTTTTCTGTAGGAACATATACTAAAAGCCATTCAAAGAGAGTTTTGTGTTTATTTGTTTGAACCCCCCCCTTTGGTACCCCGCGTCAGGAGATTGAAGAGCAAGGCTGCACAAATTATACATATGTGCACATCTTATGCTTGAAACAGTTCACCCTTAAGGAATGAAGGACACATCACTCACAAAAAAGATTTAAAAAAAAAAACCCAAAAAAGGAAGAGACATGAACCAAAAAGAATGTCTGAGCAATAGGAACCCCAGATGCACAAAGGGAGACATAGTCGTGAATAGAGAGAAGTAAATTTAAGCTTTGCTAAGCGTGAACCTTCCATAGAAAATGCCAAAATGAAACCCCAGTCCCCTGTCCACCGGAGCAGAGTATCACTTGGGCGAATGCTCTTGTTCTGGACTTGGTTCAGAAATGATTGGTTTTATGTAGTTTAACAATGCAGACCAACTCTCTGTAACCCCCTTGCTCTGTTTGCCACCCGTGTTAATAGCTATGAGCATCTCATGTGAACACAAGTTATGCAATCTTTTGAACCAATATTCTTTCTCTGGGGCTTTAGCCTCCAACCAGCCCATTAATATGACCTTTCTTGCCACCAATGCTGCTTTCATAATAAAAAGCATTAGGGCCGGGTCTAAGATGTCCCAGCTGTCACCCTACCAAATAACCAGAGGTCTGGGTCCCTAGGCACTGCTTGTTTCCAAATTACATTGCATTGCTCTTGTACCTCCCCCCAAAAGAACTGAATAATAGGGCAATCCCAGAAACAATGAGTGATTGAGCCTACGGCAGTTTTACATTTGTGACAATTAGGGGTGTCCCTTAACGAGTATCGAAAGGCTTGAGCTGGTGTAACATAACCCTGCCTCATAAATTTGTATTGGGTTTCTCTTAATACTTCGTTCACTGTGATATCATTGATACCCATAAAAGCCTCGGACAACTCTTTGGAGGAAAGTCGGAAGCCCAGCCATTTGGCCCATTTCTGAATTAGTGGTTCAAGATCTGCCGGACCCTCCTCCAGGAGTAAACGCTGATAGAACAGAGAAATAGAGGGCCCCTTCTTATCTCTACATGTAACCAGATCCAACAGATCCTTGGTTGATTTTTTATTGTTCCAGCTAGGCAAGTTTGCTAGCATAAAATGGTAAATTTGAAGGTATGCAAAGTAATCCGGCATGGAGAGTTGAAATTGCTGTTGCAAATCTGGAAAACTGTACAAATTCCCCTGTTGAGAATGTACCAGTTGATAAAGAAAATCTAAGAACATAAGAACATGCCATACTGGGTCAGACCAAGGGTCCATCAAGCCCAGCATCCTGTTTCCAACAGTGGCCAATCCAGGCCATAAGAACCTGGCAAGTACCCAAAAACTAAGTCTATTCCATGTTACTGTTGCTAGTAATAGGGGTGGTTATTATCTGTCAACTTAATTAATAGCAGATAATGGACTTCTCCTCCAAGAACTTATCCAAGCCTTTTTTAAACACAGCTATACTAACTGCACTAACCAGAACTTCTGGCAACAAATTCCAGAGTTTAATTGTGCGTTGAGTGAAAAAGAACTTTCTCCGATTAGTTTTAAATGTGCCACATGCTAACTTCATGGAGTGCCCCCTAGTCTTTCTATTATTCGAAAGAGTAAAAAACCGATTCACATCTACCTGTTCTAGACCTCTCATGATTTTAAACACCTCTATCATATCCCCCCCTCAGCCGTCTCTTCTCCAAGCTGAAAAGTCCTAACCTCTTTAGTCTTTCCTCATAGGGGAGCTGTTCCATTCCCTTTATTATTTTGGTCGGCCTTTTCTGTACCTTCTCCATCGCAATTATATCTTTTTTGAGATGCGGCGACCAGAATTGTACACAGTATTCAAGGTGCGGTCTCACCATGGAGCGATACAGAGGCATTATGACATTTTCCATTTTATTCACCATTCCCTTTCTAATAATTCCCAACATTCTGTTTGCTTTTTTGACTGCCGCAGCACACTGAACAGACGATTTCAATGTGTTATCCACTATGATGCCTAGATCTCTTTCTTGGGTAGTAGCACCTAATATGGAACCTAACATTGTGTAACTATAACATGGGTTATTTTTCCACTTGTTTCCATCTGAGAAATACAGAGGGTCCCTTCCCAGGTGTAAAGTGTGTACTATTCGTAATCTGCATGAGGGGAGTTATTCCTCTCGGTTGTTGGATCTGCCTACATACTTGAAGCCACGTCTTGCAACATGTACCAAGAAATAAATGGATCAAATTTTGTCTGGTAATTGCTCTCTGTCAACATGTAACAGACAATTTAAGGTCGCCCCCCCACCCCGTACCAGTATTGAAGCTAGGCAGTTGGGGTGAAGAAGGAGGTGCCACAAATACAATAATACAATCTCTCACGAAGCGCATATTACAGGCTATATTATACTTTTTTAGGCTAGGGCATCCCAAGCCGCCAACATCGGTGGAGCATTGTAGTGTTTTTAAGGCTATTCTAGCCTTCTTGCCTCCTCATAGAAAGCGACTGAGAGCAGTGTTAACAGCTTTAAGATCTTGATTCTTCAGCCATAAGGGCAGCATTTGCAATAGATACATCCATTTTGGGAGTATCACCGTTTGAAATAGATGAATGCGGCCCTTCAGGGATAAAGGAAGAGACCCACCTCTTAAAAGCTTCTAACGTGGATTTTACCTTAGGGGCTATATTGATGGCGTAAATATTTTCCAAAGAATTAGGAATCACTACTCCAAGGCATTTAATGCTGTCTGTTGTCCATGTTACGGTTCTGGCTGCGAGCGCCGCGACCAGACCCTTACCTCTGTGTTCCTGGACCTGTTCCCGCTTCTGTTGGCCTAGTTCGCGGCCTGTTCGGTGGTGTCCCCACGAGGGCCGCGCTGCCGGGAATCCTCACATGGACGCCCTGCCTCTAGGTGCGTGCACGCGCCACTTGGCCGCTTTTCTAGGCCGTTTCCCGCCAGTGGTGACTCCGCCCAGTTCCTGACGTCAGACGCCGAGGCCTTGATAAGCCGGCCACGGACACTCAGTCTTCGCCTTGCAACGGGCTACCAACCGGTTCCCTGTTGCTCCGTGCCCCAGAGTGAGCTGCCTTTGGAACTTGTTTCGTTCCTGCTTGCCTGCTATAGTACTTGCTTGGTTCCTGCTTGCCTGCTTCAGTACTTGCTTGGTTCCTGCTTGCCTGCTACAGCACCTGCTTGGTTCCTGCTTGCCTGCCTCAGTTCCTGCCTGGTTCCAGTACCCGAGTCTTGCTACAGTTCTTGCCTGGTTCCAGTACCCGAGTCTTGCTACAGTTCCTGCCTGGTTCAAGTACCCAAGTTTTGCTACACTTCCTGCCTGGTTCCAGTATCCGAGATTTGCTACAGTTCCCGTCTACTGTTCTAGTCTGGTTCCAGTTCTCAGTCCTGCTCATCGGCCTGCCTGCTCCAGTGTCAAGATCAGTAACTCTCCTAAGTCCCAGCGGCCAGGCTCCTACGGGCTCCTCCCGGGGGGGCTTCGGCTTCCAAGGGTGAAGCCTCACCTAAGTCCCAGCGGCTGGGCTCCTACGAGCTCCTCCCGGGGGAGCACCAGCTTCCAGGGTGAAGAGCACCTTTACGTCCTGCCTGAACATCTGCCTCCCGGCCTGCGGTGTACCAGAGACATTGAATACCTTTCCCAGTCTCTTGCAGGTCGGCCCAAGGGTCCACTAAATTGAGACTCCACAACAGATTGCAAGGCCATGGACTCGGCAGATGCGCCTGTCCCCTTGGACCTGCCAGGGTTGGCCCAGCAGCTGCGGTATCAACAACAGTACCTCGAGGTCCTTACTGGTTCTGTAGGGGAATTATCAGCCCGATTGGATGCCAGGGTTCCGTCCACCTCAGAACCAGCACCCGAGGGTCAAGATTCTTCGGTGACTCAGCTGCCGGCATCCTCTCGTTACGCTGGAGATTTAAGGACCTGCCACGGCTTTCTGAACCAATGTTTCATACGGTTCTCCCTGTTGCCTCGGCAGTTCCCCTCGGATGAGGTGAATGTAGCCTATATCTTGTCCCTGCTTGACGGGAAAGCCTTAATATGGGCCTCTCCCCTTTGGGAACACAATGATCCCTCGCTAATGGACTTACAACAGTTCATCTCGAACTTCCGACAGGCTTTTGATGAGCCAGCCCGAGTAGCTACGGCTACATCTGAACTGCTACAGCTCCGTCAGGGGGCTCGCTCCTTGGCTATGGAATGCTATGGAATTCCGGACTTTAGCGCAAGAAGTAGGTTGGCAGGATGGTAGTTGTAAGGCCATCTTCTTGGAGGGTCTATCTGGGCGCATAAAGGATGAGATGGTTGCCCAAGATCTTCCGGAGGACCTCAACGCCTTGATAGAGATGGCTGCCCGCATTGACCACCACCTACAACAGGCCAAGGAGCAGCACTCCTCCCGCCACAGTTCAGCTTCTGTGTTGGCGCTTCCTGAAGTTCAGCTTCTGTGTTGCCGCTTCCTGACATTTGTAGGGCTGCCACCTGGAGTTCTCTCCACACTTTCGCAGCCCACTATTGCCTAGACAAAGCCTAGACTTCTCATCCAGATGCTCCCACCTGCGAACCCATGCAGCTGGGACGGGCCCTGCTCTCTGCTGAAGAGAGGCTACGTCAACCTTAAGCAACACATAGCGATAAAAACAAGAGAAGGCTAAGCCAAACTAATGATACTCAGAAGGCTAAAACCCTTATTAACTCAAGAACACTTTCGTACAGTACTACAAGCACTAATATTTGCTAGCACAGACTACTGTAACACACTTTTTCTTGGATTACCATATACCACAATAAGACCGCTACAAATACTACAGAACTCGGCTGCCAGAATACTTACTGGGAAAGGCAGAAGAGATCATATCACCCAAACACTGGCCGACTTACACTGGCTCCCAATAGAACAAAGAGTGCAATTCAAAACACTATGCACAATTCATAAACTAATAAATGACGAAAATGCCGACTGGCTAAACACCGCACTTCGATTACATGTCCCTCAAAGGAATCTCAGGTCTGCCAATAAAGCACTACTAACCATACCCTCAGTAAAAACAGCAAAGTTGACCCAGGTCAGAGAGAGAGCACTATCATTGGCAGGACCATTATTATGGAACACATTACCACTTGAGCTAAGACTAATGAAAGATTTAAAACCCTTCAAAAAAAGCTTAAAAACTTGGCTCTTCAATAAAGCGTTCCACAGTAAGGTCGCAGAAGAAACAACAAATACATTCAGCTGAAAGTCACCTATAAAAGCAGAGTTATTTGTCTTTTTATTTTAATTTTTTTATTTTACTCATAATTAAATATTAATTTATAAACAGTATGCACATATTCGATTAGAACGGCAATCGGAAATAGCATTTCCAACCCACTTTTCAACTAGAATTTATTATTGAACAATGTAACCGTAAAATATTGGCACCACCTGGACAACTTAGAAAACTATCAAACCTATTTCATGCCTAAATGTAAACCGTTGTGATGGTGCACTACTAAATGACGGTATAGAAAAGCTTTAAATAAATAAATAAATAAATTGTGGCCAGAAGGGCCATTTCTTGGCACGCTGCCAGGAGCGTGCGGAAAACGCCAAAGCCTAGGAGGTCGGGAGAAGCTCCTCCTAGGCTGTGCTACAGCTCCTCAATGTACCGTGCCTGTTACCCTGGAATACCCTGGAGGATCCATTGAGATGATCACGTTCCTGGATTCTGGAGCCGGGGGTAATTTCATCCTGCAGGGTTTAGTCTCCCAGTTGCGAATTCCTATGCATAGACGGGAGGCCCTGTTATGAAGTACCTCCATCCAGGAGACGCTCCTTCCAGGACCTATCATGTTGTCCATGGCACCCATTACTGTCCGCACCGGGGCGATCCATTCGGAGGAGATAGCCTTCATAGTGTTGGATAAGGCTGTCCACCCTGTGGTGGTAGGGTTGCAGTAGTTACAGAAGCACTCACCCACTATTCAGTGGGATACTCTACAGATTTTCAAGTGGAACCCTTTCTGTCTAGCCAACTGTATGAAGGTGCCTAAGGCTCCTGGACTTCCGTTGATGCACTCTGCCCTAGGTCCTCCGGCACCTTGCCTGGTTCCTGTACCCGAGTCTTGCTACAGTTCCCGTCTACTGTTCTAGTCTGGTTCCAGTTCTCAGTCCTGCTCATCGGCCTGCCCGCTCCAGTCTCAAGATCATTAACTCTCCTAAGTCCCAGCGGCCGGGCTCCTACGGGCTCCTCCCGAGGGGGCTTCGGCTTCCAAGGGTGAAGCCTCACCTAAGTCCCAGCAGCTGGACTCCTACGGGCTCCTCCCTCTACGTCCTACCTGAACATCTGCCTCCCGGCCTGCGGTGTACCAGAGACATTGAATACCTTTCCCAGTCTCTTGCAGGTCGGCCCAAGGGTCCACTAAATTGAGACTTCACAACAGCCCATTTTAAAGGGAAGTTGCCTTTCCAGCTGGGCTTTGATTGTTTGCTAACATCTAAGGCTTCTGACTTATCCCTGTTTATTTTTAATCCAGCAAACCGCCCAAATTCAAATTGTGTGTCCAGCACTAAAGGAAGAGCTTTGTCAGGATTAGTAAGAAATATTAGGACATCATCGGCAAATGCCGCAAGTTTAAACCCTTTCTGCGAACCCTCCAACCCACGGATTCCGATATGTTGGTCAATTTTGCATAATAGGGGATGAAGAGTGGGTGGCTCACGGGAACGACGGCTACTACCTGGTGATAATACCCTTATTCAATAAACATACACACGGTTAATGTGACTCCAACATTGCTCTAAGCTTCAGCGGCAATGAGGAAATGTGGAAAAAAGGATTTGCATTCACAAAAAAGCAGGGAGTAGCTTGTGGTTACTACTCCAAACCAAATAAGCCTGATACTTCACTTTCAATGCATATAAAGCATAGCTCTCTGCTTCAATGGCAGGGGAGAAAGTCTGACACTTCCCACATATCCAGCATAGCTTTCTGCTTCAAGGCAGGGGGGAATGAAGAAATGTGGATCTATATTCAG
The DNA here is from genome assembly GCF_901001135.1 of Rhinatrema bivittatum. Taxonomy (NCBI): domain Eukaryota; kingdom Metazoa; phylum Chordata; class Amphibia; order Gymnophiona; family Rhinatrematidae; genus Rhinatrema; species Rhinatrema bivittatum. The sequence goes on along the minus strand of NC_042616.1, from coordinate 415,634,129 downwards.
GCAACAACCAACAAGGACTGAATTATATAGTCTGGATAAACAGATAAGCATGTATGTAGCTTGGTTATTCGGTGGTTAATACCCCTAACTAATTAAGCTATTTCACTTAGATGCAGTTCCAACACTGCTCTCTACATTAATGGTGGGGGTGGAAGGGAAATAGAATAAAAAAGGTTACTAAGAGCCAAGAGTAACAGATAAGAATGAGAATAAAAAAGTGCGAAAGCTTGCTGGGCAGATTGGATGGGTTGTTTGGTCTTCTTCTGCCGTCATTTCTATGTTTCTATGTTTCTATAGAAAGGATGTAGAGCAATGGAGAGAGAGGACATCCTTGGCACATTCATCTTCGTAGGCGGATCTTCTCGGAGCTAATGTTGTTAACAATAATTTGAGAAGTGGGTAATTTATATAGCAGCCGGATATATTCTAAAAATTCTCCCTGAAAGCCATAATGTTGTAGTACAGAAAACATATAAGGCCATGCCACCTGGTCGAAAGCCTTTTCCGAGTCAAATCCGATGGCCAAGGCCTTCACCCCTTTATCTTGGCAAATATTCATAGCAGTAAGAAGCTTTATAACATGACCTGTGGCTTTCCTCCCTTTTACAAATCCCGCCTGCATGACAGAAATCAATCAGGGTAACAACACATTGAGCCTATCTGCTAATATTTTCGCCAGGAGTTTCAAGTCGCTGTTAAGTAATGATATAGGGCAGTATGACTCTGGTAAGGCCGGATTTTTTCCTGGATTCGGTAGCACTATGATATGAGCACTGTTAAACTGTGGTGTGAATTCATGTTTTTCCAAGCCTTCTATGTAATACTGTGTAAGAGGTGATACTATATATTCTTTTATTGATTTATAAAAGTTGTATGAAAACCTGTCCGGTCCAGTGACTTCCTTGGGGCTACGGCATTAATCGATTCAGAAATTGGTTGTGGGCCTCAGACATTTGGGGCAAATGGATATCTGAGAAAAAAAGGTCTTCCCCTCCTTGAGGGGGTTGTGTGTCTTGTGTGTATAGGCCTTCATAAAATTTCCGAAATACTTCTCCAATCTCTTCATTCGTCACTACCCTGTTTCCCTGTGGGGTCTTCATATGTTTAACAAAGGTACGATGTCTAGTCACCTTCACGAGATTGGCAAGAGGTCTCCCAATTTTATTTCCAAAATGGAAGAAGTTAATTGATCTAATACTTCCAAGCCACCCCTAATCTCCATCTACGTCAATTGATCTAATACTTCCAAGCCACCCCTAATTGATCTAATACTTCCAAGCCACCTAATTGATCTAATACTTCCACCTAATTGATCTAATACTTCCAAGCCACCCCTAATCTCCATCTACACTATGGTCGACCTTATCTCCTATTGTTTACTTGTGTAAATTAATAACCTGTCCTTTCTCTTCCTCTAAGCCAAGTTCTTATCACCTTGTTATATGTAACTGCCTTTTCAGCACCATTGTTATTGTTATGTTTACTTTGCACCCCTGTTTCATGTGAACCAGCATGATGTGACTGCTGTCTCGAATGCCGGTATATAAAAAATCTAAATAAATAAATAAATAAATAAATAAATGTTGCGCTGCCTGTAAAGATTTGTGTGCCCTAACATGGAGGATAGTATTCAGCTGGTGTAATGCACTAAAGTAAGCTCTTTGGGCTCCATCTGTGGGGTTACTGATATGGTCTTTCCTCTTAACCTTCAAGAGCTCCTCTAATCACAAAACCTCCTTATCTGTGCGCTTATTGTGGGCACTTAAGTATGCAATAATTTCCCCTCTGAGTACTACTTTAGCTGTTTCCCAGAATAAGTAGCATTATTTTTATGTTGGGCATTGTGCATGGCATATTCTTTCCATTTGTCTTGGAGATGCTGTTGAAAGTGTTTGTCATCTCGCAGAAAACTAGGGAAGCGCCATATCTTTTTACCCCTCATACAAGTCCCTAGCCATATAGAGAGAGAGATATCGGAGAGTGATCCGAGATCACTGGATGTTCTATGGTGGCTCCTTCCAGGATAGAAAACGCCGCCTGTGCGACCAGTATATAATCGATTTGGGACCCATGTGGATGAGAAAAGAAAGTAGAGTCCTGCTCAGTCGGGTGGAGAACCCGCCACACATCAAGAAGCCCCAACTGTGTACACATATATTCTACCCGTTCCATACGTTTGGTACTGTGGGATAGGCTGACAGGAGATCAATCTAAATATGAATCATGGACACCATTGAAGTTGCCCACAACATAGAGATGCCTGTTGCGTCCATCGATCCTAGACGGCTTCTCCCCATTTGCCTCACCATGTTCACGGCTCCTCCCGCTTACCTTGGGAAAATGGCTACCACCGCATCTGCAAGCCGCCCTCTCCGGCATCCCCGGAACGGCTATGGTGCTGCCTCCCTCCATGCTCCTCCCAAGGGCCTACTAGGGTGCGCATGACCCTCATCTTTATTCCAACATTGGCGCGAACCTAAGGGGCGTCTCCCTCAAGTGACGTCACGCCATCTGGGTATTTAGCCTGCCCTTATGTGCTAGCTAATCGAGTTAGCAAGGATTGGTTTCGGCCGGTCTAAGCTACTCTTCCGCTTCCGTGCTGCCACTGGAAGTTCTTTCTCTGCCATTCGGGGTATTGACTAACCTGGTTACCCACTCCTCGGGGGCCCTCTGCTTTATTTCAGGTGCCTTACAGGGATCAGGTACTCACTCCTCGAGGGCCTGCTCTCCATGCTTCGGTCGCGCACGCACCCTAGTAGGCCCTTGGGAGGAGCATGATGGGAGGCAGCACCATAGCCGTTCTAGGGATGGCGGAGAGGGCTGCTTGCAGACGCGGCGGTAGCCATTTTCCCAAGGTAAGCGAGAAGAGCCGTGAACAAGGTGAGGCAAATGGGGCGAAGCCGTCTAGGACCGACGGACGCAACAGGCATCTCTATGTAGCGGGCGACTTCAATGGTGTCCATCTACTTCAGCTTGGTGGAATTGCATATCTACAGCTACCATCTAGTGAGTAATCTAACTCTCAGTCTGTCTCATCCACATCATTGCCTTGCTGGGAAACCAACACCGGAATTTCCCTATACCAACGGGGTGAGAAGGGTCCTGAGACTGCTACATACAGACTACATCACTACTGCCACCTCTGGTGGTATACATCAAGCTGTACAATAAAAGAGCTAATTCTGTGTTTGTGCTTCCTGAGTCTAGCCCAGTATTGTGGCTCCCCACGGGGCTCCTCCCCATGGGCGTGGTCATCTGCCTCAGTACCCAAGAATCCACCCAAACACTGCTTAACCATAACAGATTGCTAACTCCATGGATTCGGCTCAGCTTACCGCATTGCAGGCCATTCCAGGCCTGACCCAGCGAAACTCCGAACAGCAGAATGTGCTGGAGAATTTGACTGCTGCATTCAACCAGCTGCACGCTCAGATGAACTTACCCACCACCTCAGGTAAAGAAGTTACACCGCCAGAAGTGACGGTCAAGACTATTGTATCTCTATCTGCTCCAACACATTTCTCGGGGGAAGTTTGGTGATGTAGAGGTTTTCTTAACCAGTGTTGCATGCACTTTTCCCTGCAACCTAGCCATTTTCCTACAGCTTATGCCAAGACCACCTATATCTTGTCTTATCTGGACGGAAGAGCGTTGGCTTGGGCCTCTTCACTGTGGGAGCGCGAGGATCCTATTCTCCATGATCTTGATGGATTCCTTGAGTTGTTCAAATCAGTTTTTGATGACCCTGCCTGGTATACCACTGCAGGATCTTCATTGGTTCACCTGAAGCAAGGTACTAAACCTTTAACTGACTTCGCTATCGCATTCCAGACACTGATGTCTGAATTACGTTGGGACCCTAAATGCCTGAGGACCCTTTTCTTTGAAGGACTGAACTCTCGTTTGAAAGACGAGCTCGCTGCTCGTGAGATGCCTGAGACCTTGGCTGAACTGATGAAGTTGGCAACAAGGATTGATCGCCAACTTCGTGACAAAATTCAAGAAACCAAGACTCCCAGAAGACCCTTTCAGGGTGAAGCTCAAGTTAAGTCCACACCCAGGCCTGTTCCCTCGGGTCCAGTTGCTGGCGAAGAAGAACCAATGCAATTAGACCGCAGCCAACTGATGTCAAAAGAGAGAAGAACACGGAAGACATTGGGGCTGTGCATATATTGTGGACAAGCTGACCATGCTGTTCAAACATGCCCTATATGTCCAGGAAACTGGCAGACCCAAGTCCTGCAGGAGGACACTTCTTAGGTCTTACTGCACCCTCTCCTCCACTCTCTCTTCCTGTATCCTTGATCTGCGGACCTTTAGAGTATCAGACTCTTGCTCTAGTGGACTCACGGGCAGGAGGTAATTTCATTCTATAATGATTAGTGGAGCCCTTGCGGATTCCCACTACCACCATGACGACTCCACTACTCCTATCTTCTATTCATGCAGAGACCTTGCCAGGCGAAGTAACCCAACTTACAGAACCAGTGTGTCTACGAACCGACGCTCTCCATTCTGAAACCATCTCCTTCTTTGTTTAGAGAAGGCCATGCACCCTATAATACTGGGGCTACCGTGGCTGCAGCAGCATATGCTTCAATTCAATTGGGCCACTCTGGAGCTTTCACGTTGGGGTCAAGACTGCCATGGTAAATGCCTGATGGAGGTCGTTCCTTTACCCTGCATGCCAACTACCCCATTGATGCCGGGATTGCCGTCTCACTATGCATCGTTTCAAGATGTCTTTTCAAAAGAAACTGCAGATGTACTACCGCCACACAGACCCTATGACTGCGCCATCAATCTGAAACCTAACACTGAACCTCCCAAAGGATGGGTTTACCCTCTCTCTGTGGTAGAGAATAAAGCCATGTCCGAATATATTCAGGAAAACCTCCAAAAAGGCTTCATAAGACCCTCCAAGTCTCCTGCTGGCGCAGGCTTCTTCTTTGTGGGGAAGAAGGACAGAACGTTGTGTCCATGTATAGATTACAGGGGTCTCAACGAGATAACTGTGACAGATTGCTACTCCTTACCACTCATCTCAGAGCTATTTGACAGACTACAGGGAGCCAAGATATTCTCCAAGCTTGATCTTAAGGGAGCCTACAACTTAGTTCACATCCGCTCTGGCGATGAATGGAAGACAGCCTTCAACACCCGGGACGGTCACTTTGAATATTTAGTGATGCCCTTTGGCCTGTGCAATGCCCCAGCTGTCTTCCAAAATTTAATGAACGACATTTTGCGGGACCTCCTCTACAAATGTGTCATTGTATACTTAGATGACATCTTGATATTCTCACAAGACATGACCACTCATCTGGAGGATGTCAAAAGAGTGCTGCAAAGACTTCGTGAGAATCATCTATACGCCAAGTTGTGTTACGTTTAGGGCAGTGGTCCGGTGTTGTGAACACCACCTTCAGGAGTGACTCCAGGTGGAGAGAGACAGAGACAGCTGGAAGGTCTGTGATGAATGGCTGGGAAGGAATGAGATGCAGGCAGGAGTGAATGGAGCTGGGCGATGGCTGAGAAATGGAGCAGAGTACTGGCTGGGAACAAAGTCAAAGTTCAGGCAGGGTCAAGGCAGGTGGCAGGCAAAAAGAGTCAATGTCCAGGCAGGGTCAAGGCAGGCGGCAGGCAAACAGAGTCAATGTCCAGGCAGGGTCACCAGAACCTTATAGCAAGACAGAGAGCCCGAAGGTCACACACATACACATACACGACTAGGCAGAGAGCCCGAAGGCCACACACACACAGCAAGGCAGAAGGCCCGAAGGCCACACACACACACACACACACGACTAGGCATAAAGCCCGAAGGCCACACACACACGGCAAGGCAGAAGGCCCGAAGGCCACACACACACAGCAAGGCAAGGCAAGGCAGAAGGCCCGAAGGCCACACACCCACAGCAAGGCAAGGCAAGGCAGAAGGCCCGAAGGCCACACACACACACAGCAAGGCAAGGCAGAAGGCCCGAAGGCCACACACCCACAGCAAGGCAAGGCAAGGCAGAAGGCCCGAAGGCCACACAGACACAGCAAGGCAAGGCAAGGCAGAAGGCCCGAAGGCCACACACCCACAGCAAGGCAAGGCAAGGCAGAAGGCCCGAAGGCCACACACACACACACACAGCAAGGCAAGGCAGAAGGCCCGAAGGTCACACACACACACAGCAAGGCAAGGCAAGGCAGAAGGTCCGAAGGCCACACACACACAGCAAGGCAAGGCAAGGCAGAAGGCCCGAAGGCCACACACACACAGCAAGGCAAGGCAAGGCAGAAGGCCCGAAGGCCACACACACACACACAGCAAGGCAAGGCAAGGTAGAAGCACCGAAGGCCACACACACACGGCAAGGCAAGGCAAGGCAGAAGGCCCGAAGGCCACACACACACACAGCAAGGCAAGTCAAGGCAGAAGGCCCGAAGGCCACACACCCACAGCAAGGCAAGGAAGGCTAGAGCAGGGAGCCCAAACGAGCTCGATGCCGAAGCACTGGAGTCTAGGGTAGGCAGGGCTATAAAGGAACATCCCGGACATAGAGCAGATGGATTGGGCCAGCCAGGAGAGCCTGCACTTGAGGGACCCCTGGTGGTGAGGCGGTTGCACAGCAGCCATAGCTGTAACAGTTGTCTAAGTGCGAGTTTCACAAGGAATCAGTGCCTTTCTTGGGGTACATTGTTTCCAACCAAGGCTTCCAGGTGGACCCACAGAAGCTGGAGAGCATTAAGAAATGGATACAACCCACTGGTCTAAAGGCTCTCAGACGTTTTCTAGGTTTCACCAACTATTATAAAACATTCATCAAGAACTACTCCTCACTCACTGTTCCGCTTACAGCCATGACAAAGAAAGGTGCCAATCTTGCCAATTGGTCTACGGAGGCAGTCACAGCATTCCAGAAACTAATAGACACCTTCTCGAGCAAGCCGTGTCTCCGACACCGGGGATCCAAATAAGCCCTTCATTGTTGAGGTCGATGCCTCAGATGTCGGCGTTGGGGCCGTGCTAAGCCAGGCCGATGATTCCAAGGCCTTACACCCATGCTCATTTTTCTCCCATCGCTTCTCACCAGCAGAGAACTTCGGAATAGGAGATAAAGAACTCCTGGTTATAAAGATGGCATTCGAGGAGTGGCACCCTTGGCTCGAAGGAGCACAACATCAGATCACAGTCTTTACAGACCATAAAAATCTGGAGTACCTCCGCCACACACAGCGCCTGAACCATAGGCAAGTGAGATGGTCTCTGTTTTTCAACATATTTGACTTTGTGCTGAAATACCACCCTGGAGAAAAGAACATCAGAGCAGATGCCCTATCTTGCTCTTTCCTCGCTGAGGACATTCCAGATGAACCGCAACATATCGATCCGAAAAGAGTTACCAGCTACCCCTCTGTACCTGTGGGTAAAACCATTGTACCCAAGGACCTCAGAAAAAAGCTGCTAGCGTGGGCTCATAACTCCAAACTGGCCAGACACCCTGGTCAACGCAGAAATCTGTCTAAACTGCAAAGATTTTACTGGTGGCCCACCATAAAGGAAGACACATTCTCCTAAGTTGCTTCCTGCGCTAATTGTGCCAGACAGAAAACGCCATCCGGTCATCCTTGGGGTCTACTTCAACCCTTGCCAGAATCAGATGAGCCATGGACACACATTGCTACAGACTTTGTGGTAGACTTACCACTCTCAGGAGGAAACAACACGATTTGGGTAACTGTAGATCGGTTTTCAAAGATGGCTCACTTCATGGCTCTCCCTGGCTTACCCACAGCCATGGAGCTTGCTAAGCTCTTCATCACGCACATCTTCCACCTACACAGCATGCCTAAGCACATAGTCTCTGATCGAGGAGCCCAATTCACAGCTAAGTTCTGGAAGGCATTGTGCAAGAAGTTTGATATTTCTCTCGACTTCACCTCAGCATACCATCCACAGTCTAATGGACAAACAGAGAGAATGAATAGGACACTCAAGCAGTTCATTCATGCCTATGTGGGCACCCGCCAGAATGATTGGTCTGAACTGTTGCCCTCGGCTGAATTCGCCATCAACTCTCATCCAGCAACATCTACTGGATCAATACCATTCGAAGTGGTCTACGCACGACTACCTTTATCACTACTACCACTTCCACTGTCAGTGTCGTCCCTGGCAGCTCAATCTATTGCCAAAGATATTCAACAACTATGGACTCAGACCAAAGAGATGCTTCTTAAAGCAGGACTATGAGCAAAGAAAGGATACGATGCTCATCAATGCAAGGCTCCAGATTTCCAGCCTGGTGACAAAGTCTGGCTATCCACAAAGCACTTAAGGCTTAAACTACCTTCAGCTCGCTTTGCTCCATGCTTCGTTGGACCTTTCCCATTCTCCAACAATTAGGCAATCTCACTTATAGTCTGAAGCTGCCACCAGCATTGAAGATTCATAATGCGTTCCACGTCTCACTATTGAAGCCATTGTTCCTTAGTGAGTTCTCTACCAAGACACCTGAACCTACACCAATAGATGCAGAAGAAGACATCGAATACAAGGTAGACGCTAGCCTTGACATAAGAAAGAGAGGCAGAGTATGGGAATACCTCCTGTCATGGGAGAGTTATGGACCTGAAGAAAACTCTTGGGAACCTTTGGCTAATATCATGGCTAAAGAGATGCTTCAACAATTCCACAGAATGCATCCTCAGAAACCAAGACCAGGTAGGAAGACTGGAGGGCGCCCTTTGAAGGGGGGTATTGTTGCGTCCATCGGTTCTAGACAGCTTCTCCCCGTTTGCCTCACCATGTTCACTGCTCCTCCCGCTTACCTTGGGAAAATGGCTACCACCGCGTCTACAAGCTGCCCTCTCCAGCGTCCCCGGAACGGCTATGGTGCTGCCTCCCACCATGCTCCTCCCAAGGGCCTACTAGGGTGCGTGTGCATGACCCTCATCTTTATTCCAACATTGGCGCGAACCTCGGGGGCATCCCCCTCAAGTGACATCATGCCATCCAGGTATTTAGCCTGCCCTTACATGCTAGCTAATCGAGTTAGCAAGGATTGGTCTCGGCTGGTCTAAGCTACTCTGCCACTTCCGTGCTGCCACTGGAAGCTCTTTCTCTGCCCTTTGGGGTATTGACTAACCTGGGTACCCACTCTTCGGGGGCCCTCTGCTTTATTTCAGATGCCTTACAGGGATCAGGTACTCGCTCCTCGAGGGCCTGCTCTCCCTGCCTCGGTGCCAGGTCCATTTACTTCAGCCTGGTGGAATCACATATCTACAGCTACCATCTACTGAGTAATCTAACTCTCAGTCTGTCTCATCCACAGCATTGCCTTGCTGGGAAACCTACACCGGAATTCCCCTATACCAATGGGGTGAGAAGGGTCCCCTCCGCCGAGGGCCCCGAGACTGCTACATCCAGACTACCTGACTACTGCCACTTCTGGTGGTATACATCAAGCTGTACAATAAAAGAGCTAATTCTGTGTTTGTGCGTCCTGAGTCTAGCCCAGTACTGTGGCTCCCCACGGGGTCCCTCCCCATGGGCGTGGTCATCTGCCACAGTACCCAAGAATCCACCCAAACACTGCTTAACTATAACAATGCCCCATTAAGTTTGATAGTAACACATTCGTTAGCTTCACAAAGAAGGGTAATGGGGAATCGTTCGGAGCATACACATTGCATATAGTAACAGGTCTATCTTTCCACTTCCCCACAACAATTACATAATGACCCTCTGGATCCTGAATGGTTTTATCTACCTGAAAATGTGCATTTTTATGAATTAGTATTGCCACACCAGCCTTGCGGCCTTGTGCCGCTGAGAAAATAGACGTGCCCACCCAATCTCTCTTTAGTTTACTGCTTTCTTTCTCGGATAAGTGGGTTTCCTGCACACATGCTATTTTCACTTTCAGTTTTTTCAAATGGGTTAATACTTTCTTTCTTTTAATAGACGAACTCAAGCAGTGTACATTTCAAGATATGAGGTTTTTCATGTTATCCCTTGGGATACTCCGTGACCTGTCAGCCAGTGAAGAAACACCCAAATGAGGAGAGATACCAGCCTTTCTCTCCCCACATACATTGTCTCCTCCTCCTTGTCTTGACGTTGTAAACGCTCAATACAACCCCCTCTACTGCGCACTGTTCCCTCCTCCCAATCCCCCACCCCTTCCATCCCTTTGATGGGATCCATCCTCCATGCTGTGAATTGCTTGCCCTCCCCCCCCCTCCCACCCCTGATCAACCAAAAAACTCAAAAAATAAACCCTGGAAAAACCCCAAAGAAGAAATAAAAACTCCAACATCTCTTCTACCATACCTAGAGAAGAATATAATAGGGATCACGTGCCTCTCCCCTGGTTGGTCAGGCATCTCGCCCCCTCACTTAGCAATAAGGCACATAAGGCCAATAACCATTATACCCTGTGTTTAAGTAAGTATACAAATTATATGGGTATCATATAAACTTAAGAACCGCAAAATTTTGCATATCCTTGCAGGAACTATAAACAAAAAAACAGAAAAGAAAACCATACGGTTAGAACCGATAGAGAGTCTTAACAATATAGTTTGTTATTGCAGCTAAAGTTTTTACTCTGCAAAACCCACTCCAGCTGGGTCAGCATAATCTGGTACTGTCTCTGGCGGACAGGCTCCATTGCTGCAAATGATTTGTGTCTCGCAGGGCACATCACAGACGCACTGTGTGGCTAAACAGATTCCCTGTCCACTAACCCTTCTTCTGTCTAGTGGACAGGGAATTCTGGGCGTCCTCTGGGTTTTGAAAACTGACTGCTTTTCCTTCATGCCAGATTTTAAGCATAGCAGGAAACTGTAACGCAAATTTAAGCTGCCTGTTGATCAACTGTGTGCAGATCTGCGAGAATTTCCGACATTGCTGAGACACCTTGACTGAATAATCCTATGTCATTCTGATTTTGTGGCTTTGAAATAGCAGCTCAGGTTTTTTATGATAGGCCATCCAAATTTGCTGCTTATGACTGTAATTTAAGATCTTTGCTTTGGCAATCCGTGGGCGAGAATCAGCCAACTCATGCGCTCCTATCCGGTGAGCTCTCTCGAAACACACCAAGCCCTGTAAGGCCTCCACGCCTACGGCCTCCGAGAGCCATTTCTCCAAAACTGCCACCAGATTACGGTCCTCAATGCCCTCGGGTAGTCCAAGGAAGCGCAAATTTGCTCTTCTGCACCGATTCTCTGGGTCGTCCAGTTTTTCCAGGCATTCCATCATTTTGCTTTCCTGTGCAGAGAGCTTAGCAGCGGAGGCCGTGATGTCATTCTCCGCTGCCGAGATTCTGCTCTCAATCTGATCTATGTGCAGGGTGAAATCAGTAATCGCTGCTCTTACCTCGGAGAGCTGCAAAGAAATGCTAGCCAGCTTCTCCTCCAAGGCTTCCGCTATTATTTCTTTAAGGATTGCCACAGTGATGGTACTCGTGGGAGCCACTGCTACTTCACTCGAGGCCGCCGCCATTTTGGGCTCGGCGACTCTCCCTTTTTCCTTTTCCTTCTTGTCGGCTCGTGAAGTCATCGGCTGGGGAGATTGCTGCATAAAATGCACGATTGACATATGCCGGTTGCAGCGTGAGTATTTTCAGCTAGTTAAATCCACAGTGTAAGGTGATGCCAGTGGATATCGGGAGCCAGATGCCTGGAGCTGACTAGGAACATGTCCACGTCAGCACATCACCCCCATGTGACCCCCCCGGAGATGGTTTTCAAGGGTGATGAGTCAGACAAAATGAACCAAATCACTGTGAACCTGGAAGATGTAGTAGGCCAGATTGACAAACTAAAGAGTAGCAAATCACCTGGACTGGATGGTATGCATCCTAGGGTACTGAAAGAACACAAAAATGAAATTTCAGATCTATTATTTAAAAATTGTAACTTATCATTAACATCATCCATTGTACCTGAAGACTGGAAGGTGGCCAGTGTAACCCCCAATATTTAAAAAGGGCTCCAGGGGCGTTCCGGGAAACTAAAGACCAGTGAGCCTGACTTCAGTGCTGGGAAAAATAGTGGAAACTATTCTAAAGATCAAAATCATAGAGCATATAGAAAGACATGGTTTAATGGAACATAGTCAACATGGATTTACCCAAGGGAAGTCTTGCCTAACAAATTTGCCTCATTTTTTTGAAGGGGTTAATAAACATGTGGATAAAGGTGAACCGGTAGATGTAGTGTATTTGGACTTTCAGAAGGCTTTTGACAAAGTCCCTCATGAGAGGCTTCTAAGAAAACTAAAAAGTCAAGGGATAGGAGGCTATGTCCTTTCGTGGATTACAAACTGGTTAAAAGACAGGAAACAGAGAGTAGGATTAAATGGTCAATTTTCTCAGTGGAAAAGGGTAAACAGTGGAGTGCCTCAAGGATCTGTACTTGGACCGGTGCTTTTCAGTAAATTTATAAATGATCTGGAAAGGAATATGACGAGTGAGGTTATCAAATTTGCAGATGATACAAAATTATTCAAAGTAGTTAAATCACAAGCAGATTGTGATACATCACAGGAGGACTTTGCAAGACTGGACATCCAAATGGCAGATGAAATTTAATGTGGACAAGTGCAAGGTATTGCATATAGGGAAAATAACTCTTCCTGTAGTTACACGATGTTAGGGTCCATATTAGGAGCTACCACCCAGGAAAAAGATCTAGGCATCATAGTGGATAATACTTTTAAATCGTTGGCTCAGTGTGCTGCAGCAGTCAAAAAAGCAAACGGAATGTTAGGAATTATTATGAAGGGAATGGTTAATAAAATGGAAAATGTCATAACGCCTCATTATCGCTCCATGGTGAGACCGCACCTTGAATACTGTGTACAATTCTGGTTACCACATCTCAAAAAAGATATAGTTGTGATGAAGAAAGTACAGAGAAGGGCAACCAAAATGATAAAGGGGATGCAACAGCTCCCCTATGAGGAAAGGCTGAAGAGGTTAGGGTTGTTCAGCTTGGAGAAGAGATGGCTGAGGGGGGATATGAGAGAGGTCTTTAAAATCTTGAGCAGTCTTGAACAAGTAGATGTGAATCAGTTATTTACACTTTCTGATAATAGAAGGACTAGGGGGCATTCCATGAAGTTAGCAAGTAGCACATTTAAGACTAATCATAGAAAATTATTTTTCAATCAGTGCACAATTAAGCTCTAGAATTTGTTGCCAGAGGATGTTGTTAGTGCAGTTAATGTAGCTGGGTTCAAAAAAGGTTTGGATAAGTTCTTGGAGGAGAAGTCCATTAACTGCTATTAATCAAGTTGACTTATGGAACTGCTTTTAATCGCATCAGTAGCATGGGATCTTCTTGGTGATTGGGTACTTGCCAGGTTCTTTCTTGTGGCCTGGTTTGGCCTCTGTTGGAAACAGGATGCTGGACTTGATGGACCCTTGGTCTGACCCAGCATGGCAATTTCTTATGTTCTTAGGCTGGTGGGGTGATTGAGAGGCTGGTGGGAACAGGGTGGGACTGAGAGAGAGACAGACCAGTGGGAGGACTAAGAGAGATTGGGAGGGACAGAATGAGATTGAGGGAGATTGGTGGGGTCAAAGGGTGGGGAATTAAGACGAAGAGACTGGTGGGAACAAGAAGGGCAATTGAGAGACAGCAGTGAGGACAGGATGGAATTAATTGAGAAAAAGAGACTGCTGGCCACAGCAAGTGGATATTGAGAGAAAGAGAGATACTGGTAGACATGAGGGGGAAGGGGTGTACTTGATGGGAATTTCCCTACCCTCCCCCTCTTGAAAATGTGAGATTATTTGGTTTCTTGGATCTTGGTGCATGAAAAGTTGTCTGCCCCTGATGTTGTATATTGCTTTAATTGCATTTTTAATCTTGTAGAATTTGATTGTATTTGTTTGATAAAATGCTTTATTGTATCTGCCCAGGGCATTTTTGTGATGGGGTAATTACATCTTTTAAATAATTAAATTCACAGACATCAGTATATTAGCTTTGAAGAATGAGTTTGTCTATGGTATTCGTTCTTCCAATGTACAGATATTGTTACATTAGCTTGATGTAAAAAATGAAGTTCTCTGCTTAGAAATTTTTTGACAACAGCAGAACAAATAGTAAAAAAAAAAGGAGTACCATATTTTCACATATAAAATAGTTGTAATTTAATTCCATAGTTAAATTGCTATTATCTTACACTGCATGCGTGTTTTATAGAGTTACACGTATATAGTATTTTCCAGTCAGTTTGCACACGAATATGGTTTGACAATGAATGTAACAGTTTTACAAGGTATGACAACGTCCAATTTTGCCTGACTCAGCTATAACTACAATTGTTTTTAAATGGCATGACTTTCTGGGCATGGAGGTTTAGCTTTTGTTATAAAAAAAAAAAATGCTGCACGCAGGGATACAGTTTGCACCAAGCTTCTGCAAAAAGAGATCAGAGCTAGAAACATACAAAAAAAAAAAGGCAATTCAGGCGCACTCTCTCCGCCTTTAACTTCCTGTGTGGTTCTTCTCCGTAGCTGCCTTTGATTGACTGCAGAAGAGGAAATCAGGGGTGGGGCAAAATGTTGCTGTGGAGACTTAAACTAGTTAGGGTTTTCCAGGTACAAACTATATTTAAAGAATGTCCCTGGTTCCTCGCTGTATCCTTTTTGATTTTGTTATTTTTCGGGGATGGTTGTGGGTGTGAGAAAATAACAGAAAGGATAAGAAGAGGACAGAGAGCCCTGCTGCTTTGTTTGCTTAAGGTAAGTCAGTTTATTTGTAGTTTTCAGCGTCCAAACTCCTGCACTCTTACCATTCTTTTAAATGAAAGAATAATCTCCGTGGCAGAGGTCATTGATCACAGTTGATAGGGGGAGTTGCCTGCCGATGGGTCAGAGACTTGGAATGTGTTCAAAGGGTTTCAAGAATGATAAAGAAGAAAGGATTGGTGTAACGTTTTTACCCAGTACTCCCAGTTCAAAGCTCAGAAATCTGAATAGATAATGCAATTCCAATCTTCAGAAAAGTAAGTAGCAATGGGGGCTCCCAAAAGACCCTTTTAAAATTATATTATGAAACAAAAAAAAAAGAGAGTCTTACCAAGTGGAGCAAAGCTAACAAGTGCTCTGTTTAAAACTCCAGGCAAACTCAGGGAACAGGCTAATAAATCTGCATATAATGCCTCAGGAATTTCACCATGAGACACACTGAATGCATAAGAACATAAGAAAATGCCATACTGGGTCAGACCAAGGGTCCATCAAGCCCAGCATCCTGTTTCCAACAGTGGCCAATCCAGGCCATAAGAACCTGACAAGTACCCAAAAACTAAGTCTATTCCATGTTACCATTGCTAATGGCAGTGGCTATTCTCTAAGTGAACTTAATAGCAGGTAATGGACTTCTCCTCCAAGAACTTATCCAATCCTTTTTTTAAACACAGCTATACTAACTGCACTAACCACATCATCTAGCAACAAATTCCAGAGTTTAATTGTACATTGAGTAAAAAAGAAATTTCTCCGATTAGTTTTAAATGTGCCTCATGCTAACTTCATGTAGTGCCCCCTAGTCTTTCTACTATCTGAAAGAGTAAATAACAGATTCACATCTACCCGTTCTAGACCTCTCATGATTTTAAACACCTCTATCATATCCCCCCTCAGTCGTCTCTTCTCCAAGCTGAAAAGTCCTAACCTCTTTAGTCTTTCCTCATAGGGGAGTTGTTCCATTCCCCTTATCATTTTGGTAGCCCTTCTCTGTACCTTCTCCATCGCAATGATATCTTTTTTGAGATGCGGCGACCAGAATTGTACACAGTATTCAAGGTGCGGTCTCACCATGGAGCGATACAGAGGCATTATGACATTTTCCGTTTTATTCACCATTCCCTTTCTAATAATTCCCAACATTCTGTTTGCTTTTTTGACTACCACAGCACACTGAACTGACTATTTAAATGTGTTATCCACTATGACACCTAGATCTCTTTCTTGGTTTGAGGCACCTAATATGGAACCCATCATTGTATAATTATAGCATGGGTTATTTTTCCCTATATGCATCACCTTGCACTTATCCACATTAAATTTCATCTGCCATTTGGATGCCCAATTTTCCAGTCTCAGAAGGTCTTCCTGCAATTTATCACAATCTGCTTGTGATTTAACAACTCTGAACAATTTTGTGTCATCTGCAAATTTGATTATCTCACTCGTCGTATTTCTTTCCAGATCATTTATAAATATATTGAAAAGTAAGGGTCCCAATACAGATCCCTGAGGCACTCCACTGTCCACTCCCTTCCACTGAGAAAATTGTCCATTTAATCCTACTCTTTGTTTCCTGTCTTTTAGCCAGTTTGCAATCCATGAAAGGACATCACCACCTATCCCATGACTTTTTACTTTTCCTAGAAGCTTCTCATGAGGAATGTTGTCAAACGCCTTCTGAAAATCCAAGTATACTATATCTACCGGTTCACCTTTATCCACATGTTTATTAACTCCTTCAAAAAAGTGAAGCAGATTTGTGAGGCAAGACTTGCCCTGTGTAAAGCCATGCTGACTTTGTTCCATTTAACCATGTCTTTTTATATGTTCTGTGATTTTGATGTTTAGAACACTTTCCACTATTTTTCCTGGCACTGAAGTCAGGCTAACCGGTCTGTAGTTTCCCGGATCGCCCCTGGAGCCCTTTTTAAATATTGGGGTTACATTTGCTATCCTCCAGTCTTCAGGTACAATGGATGATTTTAATGATAAGTTACACATTTTTACTAATAAGTCTGAAATTTCATTTTTTAGTTCCTTCAGAACTCTGGGGTGTATACCATCCAGTCAGGCCTACCACATCTTCTAGGTTCACCGTGATTTGATTCAATCCATCTGAATCATTACCCATGAAAACCTTCTCCATTACGGGTACCTCCCCAACATCCTCTTCAGTAAACACTGAAGCAAAGAAATCATTTAATCTTTCCACAATAGCCTTATCTTCTCTAAGTGCCCCTTTAACCCCTCGATCATCTAACGGTCCAACTGACTCCCTCACAGGCTTTCTGCTTCGGATATATTTTAAAAAGTTTTTACTGTGAGTTTTTGCCTCTACAGCCAACTTCTTTTCAAATTCTCTCTTAGCCTGTCTTATCAATGTCTTACATTTAACTTGCCAATGTTTATGCTTTATCCTATTTTCTTCTGTTGGATCCTTCTTCCAATTTTTGAATGAAGATCTTTTAGCTAAAATAGCTTCTTTCACCTCCCCTTTTAACCATGCCAGTAATCGTTTTGCCTTCTTTCCACCTTTCTTAATGTGTGGAATGCATCTGGACTGTGCTTCTAGATTGGACATGTTTTACTTTTGTAGCTGCTCCTTTCAGTTTTTTTCTAACAATTTTTCTCATTTTATCAAAGTTTCCCTTTTGAAAGTTTAGCACGAGAGCCTTGGATTTGCACACTGTTCCTCTTCCAGTCATTAAATCAAATTTGATCATATTATGATCACTATTGCCAAGTGGCCCCACCACCGTTACCTCTCTCACCAAGTCCTGTGCTCCACTGAGAATTAGATCTAAAATTGCTCCCTCTCTCGTCGGTTCCTGAACCAATTGCTCCATAAAGCTATCATTTATTCCATCCAGGAACATTATCTCTCTAGTGTGACCTGATGATACATTTACCCAGTCAATATTGGGGTAATTGAAGTCTCCCATTATTACTGCACTACCAATTTGGTTAGCTTCCCTAATTTCTCTTAGCATTTCACTGTCCGTCTCACCATCTTGACCAGGTGGACGGTAGTATACCCCTATCACTATAGTCTTCCTCGACACACAAGGGATTTCTACCCATAAAGATTCAATTTTGTATTTAGTCTCATGCAGGATATTTATCCTGTTGGACTGTATGCCATCCCGGACATAAAGCGCCACACCTCTTCCCGAGTGCTCCTCTCTGTCATTGCGATATAATTTGTACCCCGGTATAGCACTGTCCCATTGGTTATCCTCTTTCCACCATGTCTCTGAGATGCCAATTAAGTCTGTCATCATTCACTGCTATATTCTAATTCTACCATCTTACTTCTTAGACTTCTGGCATTAGTATGCAAACATTTCAAAGTTTGTTTTTTGTTTGTATTTTCATTCTGCTTTTTAATTAATAGGGATAAGTTAGAATTTTTTAGCTCAGGTGAGTCTTTAGTTACAGGCACTTGGACTACTTTTCTAATTATTGGAACCTCACTGTCGGGATGCCCTAATTCTAATGCATTATTAGTATCCTTTAAAGATACCTCTCTCCGAACCATGCACTGCTGAGTGACTGTCGGCTTTCCCCTTTGTTCTAGTTTAAAAGCTGCTCTATCTCCTTTTTAAAGGTTAGCCCCAGCAGTCTGGTTCCACCCTGGTTAAGGTGGAGCCCATCCCTTCGGAAGAGACTCCCCCCTTCCCCAAAAGGTTCCCCAGTTCCTAACAAAACTGAATCCCTCTTCCTTGCACCATCGTCTCATCCACACATTGAGACTCCGGAGCTCTGCCTGCCTCTGGTGACCTGCGCGTGGAACAGGGAGCATTTCAGAGAATGCTACCCTGGAGGTTCTGGATTTAAGTTTTCTACCTAAGAGCCTAAATTTGGCTTCCAGAACCTCCCTCCCACATTTTCCTATGTCGTTGGTGCCCACATGTACCACGACAGCCGGCTCCTCCCCAGCACTGTCTAAAATCCTATCTAGGTGACGCGTGAGGTCCGCCACCTTCGTACCAGGTAGGCATGTTACCAGGCGATCCTCACGCCCACCAGCCACCCAGCTATCTACATTCCTAATAATTGAATCACCAACTATGATGACTGACCTAACCCTTCCTCCTGGGCAGTAGGCCTTGGGGAGATATCTCAGTGCGAAAGGACAATGCATCACCTGGAGAGCAGGTCCTTGCTACAGGATCCTTTCCTGCTGCACCTGGTTGGTGCTCTTCCATCATGAGACCTTCTTCCTCCAAGGCAGCACCAGGGCTGCCAGTCTGAAGTTGGGACTTGACTACTATGTCCCTGAAGGTCTCATCTATAGACCAAGGATAAATCCTCACATGCCACCTTATTTTTATTCAGCATTTTATAAGATATCAGTTTAGTTCCTTAATGGCAATTTAAGTTATATCATTAGATCAACTTAAGATTTTCTTTTGCTCTAATAAGGTAAACTACTCCTTATAATACTGGGGTATGCGTTGTCATGTAGCATTTTCTAATAACTTTCAGATTTCAGGAACAACTCTATAAAAAAGCTATTCCAACATATTGTAATTCACTCCCTTTAACCATCCATATAATAAGATTCTAAGGACTTTAAAAAAGCCCTAAAAACATAGCTGCTTAAAGAAGCCTTTCCAAATTGCTAATAACTCCTTCCTCTTTTCCTCAGGGCTCATGGTTGAGCAATTACTCTATCTTTTAATTTGCAGTGTTTTCAACTGCAGCTGTACTTTGTATTCAGTTTGACTTGTTTTTTTATTTATGTGTTTTTAATTATGGATGTCAATTTTGTAACCCACCTTGAACTTTGGAAGGCATGGGCTATAAATATTTTAAATAAAGGTTTTTCCTCTAGCATCCATTGGAGTCTCTCCCTCCCCTCCTATTGGTGCTCTTCTACTCTGCTCTGTGATAGGATCCAGCAATCAGCTGGGAGCAGGAAAATCCAAAACTCAGATAAAACATTCCAAAAGGTAATAACGTTATAGTGGGTTTTTTTTTAAACTTGAAGTAAGAAGGTAGCATTCTGCAATAGAACTACATACACCCACAGCTGAGCAATTTACCTTAGCTGACTTATTTGTTAAAATGAACTGCTACTTGAGCTGATTTACTGACGTCCCTGTGTGGGGGCAGGGGTAGGGGGTTCCCTGCCAGCAGTCTTCTCATGTCTGCGTACCAGGGTCTTCTTGGCCAATCTGGATCCACCAGAAGAACTAGTCCCTTGTGTAGTTGCATCTTGTGAATGATTGCGCCCAGTAGGGGCCACGGTGGGAAGGCGTATAGTAGAGTCCCCGGGGGCCAGGGCTGTACCAGGGCATCGATCCTTTGGGACTGCGGTTACCACCTGCGGCTGAAATATCTGGATTCTTGGGCGTTGGATCTGTTTGCCAGAAGGTCCATGTCCAGTGTCCCTCACCAATTCACTATCATCTTGAAGGCTGCAGACAATAGCCTCCATTCTCCTGGGTCTAGACTTTCCCTGCTAAGGAAGTCCGCCATGATGTTGTCTTTCCCGGCGATGTGGACGGCGGATATCTCCTGGAGGTTTGCTTCCGCCCACGCCATCAGGGGGTCTATTTCTAGGGATACCTGTTGGCTCCTGGTTCCCCCCTGCCGGTTGATGTAGGCTACTGTCATGGCGTTGTCTGACATTACTCTGACCACTTTGTTTCGAAGTCTGTGAGCGAACCGCAGGCAGACTAGTCTGACTACCTGCGCCTCTAGGCGATTGATGTTCCATCCCGCCTCTTCTGCATTCCACTGCCCTTGGGCGGTTAACTCCTCGCAGTGTGCTCCCCATCCTCGTAGACTGGCATCTGTGGTGAGTGGGGTCCAGGTTGGGGAGGATAGTCTTGATCCCCGGCTCATGTGGCTGGCCTGCAGCCATCACCGTAGCTGGGTCCGAACTCTGCCCGGGAATGATAGACGTACGGTGTGGTTCTGGGACCATGGGCTCCACCGTGATAGGAGGGTGCGCTGTAGGGGCCTCATGTGGGCTCTTGCCCATGGCACTACTTCCAGTGTGGATGCCATCAGCCCGAGGACTTGCAGGTAATCCCATGCTGTGGGACGAGGATCGTTCAGCAAGGTTTGCAGCCGGTTCCACAATTTTGATCTCCTTTATGGGGGTCAGGCTGACCTTGTCCTCTTTGGTGTCGAATCGGACTCCTAGGTATTCCAGTGTCTGTGAGGGCTGTAGGGAGCTTTTGTGTGTGTTGACCACCCATCCTAGGCTCTCCAGTAGAGTTATGATTCTGCTGGTTGCTTGGTGGCTTTCCTCTGGTGACTTTGCCCTGATCAGCCAATCGTCTAGGTAAGTGTGAACGAGGATTCCTTCCTTCCTCAGGGTTGCCGCTACCACTACTATTACCTTGGTGAACGTCCGGGGTGCTGTGGCTAGCCTGAAGGGTAGTGACGGTTCAGGACTTTGAAGCGTAGGTAGCGCTGGTGTTCCTGATGAATTGGGATGTGCAGGTAGGCCTCCGAAAGATCCAGGGATGTGAGAAACTCTCCTGGTTGTATCGCCCTTATAACGGATCGTAAGGTTTCCATGCGGAAGCGGGGAATCCTGAGGTGGCGGTTGACCGACTTGAGGTCCAGGATGGGTCTGAATGTTCCCTCTTTCTTGGGGATGATAAAATAAATGGAATAATGTCCAGTATTTACTTCCTGTGGAGGCACTGGGGTTATGGCCTCGAGGGCCAGTAGTCTGGACAGTGTAGCTTCCACTGCCGCCCTCTTGAAGGGGTTGTGGCAGGGGGACTCCACGAACTTGTCTGGAGGGGTTCGTAGGAAATCCAGGTAGTACCCCTCCCGAATGATGGCTAGGACCCACTTGTCCGAGGTTCTCGACCCATCTGGGGTAGAATAGGGCTAGTCTGCCCCCTATGGCTTCTTCCCTTGGATGGGTCGGCTGAATCTCATTGTGGGGTGCGGCTGGAGCCTGCACCCGAGCTGGTTCCCCTCTTGTTGTACTTGGTCCGAAAGGACTGGTTCCTGCCCGTAGGGTGGGGGGTTTGATAGTTGCTCCTGCAAGGATTGAAGCACTGTGAACCTCCTGCCCCTAGAGTACCTGGGGAAGGGTCGCTGGTTTCTCTTCGTCTTATCCTCCGGCAGGCGCAGCAATGGGGATTCACCCCATTTGTCGGCCAGTTTCTCTAGTTCGCTGCCAAACAGGAGGGATCCTTTGAAGGGCATCCTTGTGAGGCGCATTTTGGAAGATACATCGCCAACCAGCTTCTGAGCCAGAGTTGCCTTCTGGCCATCACCGCAGATGACACTCCTCTGGCCGCTGTGCGCACTAAGTCGGAAGCAGCATCCGCGAGGAATGATACTGCTGGTTCCAGGTATTCTCCAGGGGTGTTGTTCCTGGTTTGTGATAAACAGGCACGTGTCACCATGGTGCAGCAGGCCGCAATTTGTAGAGACATAGCGGCTACGTGAAATGACTGTTTGAGGATGGACTCCAGACACTGGTCATGTGTATCCTTGAGCGCAGCTCCTCTCTCTGCTGGGATAGTGGTGCGTTTTAGAGACCGCGCAGACCATGGCATCCACTCTTGGGCATGCGAGAAGATCTTTGGTTGCCGGGTCCAGGGGGGTACAGGGCTGCCAAGGCTCGTCCCCCTTTGAATGTGGACTCTGGAGCACTCCATTCCAGGTCAATCAGCTGTTGTGCTGCTTGTAACAGAGGGAAATGTCAAAGTCTGTCTGAGACCCTCCAAAGGGGGTTCGGTTTAGGTTCCCCCGAAGTTCCTGGGCCCTGGATAGTGAGCTCAGTCGGGCATTGGTTAACCAGGTCCGGGAGCTCGTCCTTTTGTGAAGAAGCATCTCATGGTTCGGTGAGGCTCTGTCCCTAGGGGGAGCTCCCCCTCTTCTAGGGGTTCGGCTTCCTCTTCAGAGATGTCAGAGTCCCCATAGGTGGGGCTTCTGGATAGTGGAAGCCTGTGCCTAGGTCTTGAAGGACCTGGGGCATGAGGGTCCTCCGGTGGAGCATGTGGCTGGACAGCCAGAGGTTCAGTTTGCATTTGAACAAAGGTGTGAATCCCCTTGAAGAACTCCACCCATGAGGTCGAAGCTGAGGGGCGCTGGATCCTTGGGGTTCCCCATCTGTGGGGAGGTCCCCCTGGCTAGGTCCGGGGTACCCCCTGAGGAGCTAGAACTCGGCCCTGGGTGGGACTGGCCCTGAACTGGATCTCCCAGGGCCTCCTCGCAATGGGTGCACAGGGCGTCGGCCTCCTCGCTTTGTGCGGCTCTGATGTGGTATGCTGGGCAGAGGCCTTGAGCTTTTATCTGTTTCTGGAGGTGCCATGGCTGTCTGCGCGTAAACTTCTTATGTGCACCAGTGCGCTAAAAGTAAGTGCGTAGCTGTGCGCCCGGCTCTGCACGCGTAACTTATTCGTGCAAGACCTGATGTGCGTGTAAGGCTATGCGCACACGTGCTTTATGCGCCTAGGTCGGAGTTGTGCGCTCAGGCCAAACGGCGAACGGTGCGGCGAATAGGGCCAAAATGGCGACGGCAAGCACGCGGGCAATATGGCGACCCCCCCTCCCCTTGGAGGGTCTCCACGTGGGTAGACTCTTGGAAATAACCGGGGCCTGGCCCTGCTAGGGCGGATCAACCTGGTGGCACTGGTCCCAGCCGGCAACCTGTGCTCCTCCTCAATCCTCGGAGACCGGATTCAAGCAGAAGATTTCTACCTTACCTTGTCTTCGGCGCTTCCCAGTTGCGTCCCAGGCGGTCTCCGGCTGCGGGGGGGGAGAGGGCAAATACCTTCACCGCCGCACTCGAGAATGCACCCGCTGCCTCTCAGCCGTGCCCGAGGGTCAGGGGCTAGGTCCTTGCCGTGATTCGGCCGCTGGACCGAGGCTTACCTCCGAGGGCCACTGAAATCACCTCTAATCTCAACTGGGGGAGGGACCCTAGGGTATCACCGCAAGAGAGCGGGGCTCGTCTTCAGGTAAGTTTGTTTGTTCTTTAAAATTTGGATTTTCTTCTTTGAATTTGTTCGAACGCTGTGAAAGAGTGCAGATAGTCCCTAACTGCTATGGAGACAGAAAATACTGAAGAGCTGCACTTCCTGCAGGGGTATATGTACTAGGGGTTGACGTCAGATTGAAATCTGATCCGTCTCCAACTGCTAGCAGGAGTACACTATACCCATTAGTCCTGAGTCCATTTGCTACACGCTAGGAAAATTTATTTTTGAAAATGCAATGTGAATACATAACAACCTCTGTTATGCCTAGCCAAATTAGATAACTCAATATAAGCACCTCTATTTTAAAAGATTTACAGACACCCTCAGAATTAGGAAAGATCCTTTAAACTTGGTGCTATCGGTCATTTTATAAAACATACAAACTCTGAATCTTGAGCTGACATGGTTGACTCAAAGTCTCTGTCCACTCAAAGTGCTTAGCTGGTTTCTGTATTATTGATATCAACTTCTCAATGAACAGCAAAGTTCTCCACAGTAAGGACAGTATCAATGCTACTACCAATCTTCCTATTCCATTCAAGAAAGTGTCTGGTGAAAAGGAAGTTTGTTTGTGATGCCCATTTAATCCCTTACCTGTTTGCTAAAACTGCTAATTAGAGTGCTAATTAGTGAAAATTTCTGATGTGGGTTTTAATTGTAGAACTGAATTGAGACTACCAGCATAGTTCGCACAGGTTATTGGATGGTAATGACTTTTCCATTCAATTGACCTTGCCCAAATTCTGACTTGAAAGCCAAAATTCTGACTGAAAAGAAAGTCACAGCATATGAAACATTGCTCTTCTTAATGAAGTTTTTCTTAACACCCTCAAATCCTGTTTAATTGTTTCATTCTTTGTAATTCAGAGGATGAGCTAGAGCAACACTCACAGGTGAACTTTCAAAAGAGTTACACATGTAAATGTAACATACTATCATAGCAATTTTCAAAAGCCAATTTCTGCATTAAGTGCACTTAGGGGTAGATTTTCAGAAAGCGCGATTTGGCGTACTTTTGTTGGCGCATCAGGCGCAAACAAAAGTACGCTGGATTTTAGTAGATACGCGCGTAGCCGCTAAAATCCTGGATCGGCGCGCGCAAGGCTACCGATTCTGTGTAGCCGGCGCGCGCCGAGCCGCACAGCCTACCTCCGTTCTCTCTGAGGCCGCTCCGAAATCGGAGCAGCCTCGGAGGGAATTCTCTAACGCCTTCCCCTCCCTTCCTCTACCTAACCCGCCCGGCCCTGTCTAAACCTCCCCTTTACCTTTGTCGGGGGATTTACGCCTCCCGGAGGGAGACGTAAATCCCCGCGTGCCAGCGGGCCGCTAGCGCGCAGGGACGCGACCTGAGGGCGGGTCCGGAGGGCGTGGCCACGCCCACGGACCGCCCCCGGGCCCGCCCCCGAAACGCTCCCAACACGCCCTCCTCTGAAAACCCCGGGACTTACGCGAGTCCTGGGGCTCTGCGCGCGCCGGTAGGCCTATGTAAAATAGGCGCACCGGCGCGCAGGGCCCTGCTTGCCTAAATCCGCCAGATTTAGGCGAGCAGGGCTCTTAAAATCCGGCCCTTAATGTGGGCAGAACCTTGGACAATTCCATGGTATATATTCTGGCAATTTTCAAAAGTCTACTTACATAAGTTAAGTGCATCTACACATGTAAAACCCAGTTTTAAGTGTGTAAATGCTTTTGAAAATGAGGCCCACAGGTTGGAGCAAGGAACTTGTAGACTGGGACTTCTTCATTCTAATCCCTTTATAGCCATGAACTCTTTATTTCCTTTTGAAAATCACTTTATTTCTTTTGATTATTTATTCAGCTGCAACTAGGTAATAAATAAGATTGTACCTTCTCCATTGTTTATGCCCATCCGCTGAGAAGTTGTTGCATGTATAGTAGACTTCTAAAGCCATTATGGTTGTAAAATTAATTGGATTTCTGTTTGAACTAAAGATACTATATAAAACCCAAGTAGGTAGTGTTAATATTCCATAGCCTCTGGAAAACTCAGTGATTATTGGGCATGATATATGATGTACAAATCACAACCCTATTTTACGTAAGTCTGTCTTCATTCATTTGTAAGAGATGGATTGAGATAATAAGGTATTTACAATAGAACACTCTGTCACATCACTTGCTCATGCTATCTTTTACATTATCCCTGCCTCTGTCATTTTATTATCTCTCTCATTCTCTTTCTGGGCTTGATTTATTATGACGTTTTCCCCCCTTTTGTGTCTACGGGAGAAGCAAGCATAGTAGGCCAGGTACTTTGTCTCTTTCTTGTTCTTTGATCCTCTTCTCCTTTCTTCTTTATTTGTGCAGGTGTCAAAAAAAAAAAAAAAAAAAAAAAAAGAGCAGGATGGGGTAATTGATGCACCCAGAATTTGCTTCAAAGTTACTTGGCCAAGTTCCTCACAAACCTAAAGTTTAGTTATACCACGCTTAATCAAGTTGTTTTGGATCTCTCATGCAATCTTCTTCTTTTCTTGACTTTCTGTTTTGTCCCTTACTCTCTTTCTTTCTTTGCTATTTTGTAAAAAATGACGATTAGATTTTTTGATGCTTTTGTGACTTTATTTGGGAAACTTATAGCCTGTTCCTCCGAAGTTTGGTGTGGGTTACAAAGATTTATACAGATGTTTGTCTGCTCAGATAATTAGTAGGTGATAAGCTACTCTCAGCAGTTTAGCTAGGAAGCAGCTTATATAATTCAGGAATCCAACTGGAAATTCAAAATGTGCTGTGTCTTTGCAATGATTCGATTTTGTTGTAATTAGCAATCTAAATATTGTCCCCTTTATATTCTGTTTAAAGACTTTACACGATGACTTTAGAATTTTGAGCCTGAAATTATAGTGGTATCAAGAAAAATATTTGCTCATTGTTATGATTGGTGTGTATGTGGACCCTTGGCCCGAGGTGCGAGTTGATAAAGCTTGTGGGGAGGAGCCCCACAGGTCCGCACTGTCAGGAGGCGAGGTGTTGGAGTGTAGGGAAGCTCTGTGTACAGTCGAGGGGAGAGTCCCAGAGATCAGGAGATGACCCCCGTAGAACAGCAGACTGTAGCTGGTACTTGGAGACACTGAAGAGAGAGGGCGCCAGGCAGATCACGGGATGAGTGCCCGAACAGCCAAGCAGGATATTCTCCGATGGTGCAGCCCGAGGGGCAGAGCCACAGCACAGTGGGCGTAGAGGGAGAAGTGTAGGCGAACCCCCCCGGGGCGGAGAGCCCGAGCCCAAGTCCAGTAAGCTCACGTAGACAGGTACCTGGAGATCAGAGGGTAGCTGGCTGAGTAATGGAGAAACAGGCCCATGGAGCAGGACAGCTGTCAATTATAGAATCACAAGGAGCAAACCCCCGGGGAGCGGGGAAGCTCAGGGTGGTCTTGGAGTAGGTGAGCACGAAAAGTCTTTGAAGGATATGGCGCAACCCCGAGGAGCAGGGAAAGCCGGCTGAGAACTCACAAGTTGCTGCAGTAGCTCCCAAGGAGATCCGAGGTAGAGCAGAAAGCCAGATGGAACCCAAGAGGCGCGGGTCCAGCCCGAGGAGTGGGGTAGGCCAGGGAACAGGTCCCCGTAGAGCGCACACTGACTCAGGTGCCAGACAGGGTCCTCGATACAAGCAGGAGCGGCGTCTCAAGAACAAGGCAGGTGTAGGACTCATACGGAACTTGTTGGCTTGCTGGGGGTGAAGCTGGAGCTTAAATACTGGAATCCAATGACATCAACAGGGGATGCCCCCGAGGTTCCTGCCAAGGTGGCTTCAAAGGCAGGACTTGTGACGAGCGCACGCGCCTAGGAGGACCCGACATCAGAGCCAGATGTAATGGTGTCCATGCCTATGCGAGGAGGTCCGCAGAACACGGCGATGCGGAGAGGCCCGTGCAGCAAGAAGACCCGGGGAGGGTAGGAAAGCAGAACAAGCTGTGAGTACTCATGGTCTCAGCTGTCTGCGACCGACAGACAAAACACTCATTTAAGACTTACACCATATCCACTTTTTTTTTTTTGGAGACTGAGATATTTTTGTCAGTTTTTCATGCATGAAAACCTTCACATATTAATATACAATTACAAAAGATGTTATAAGGAAGACCTCATAGCTTCAATACCTGTTCTGACTGGAACATTGTGGTATTTTATGAGGTAATTTAATTAATGGTCTTAAGCAACTACTGACTACCTCGCTTATAGGGTCATTTATCAAAATGCTATAAGGTGTTTTTGCATGCATGAAGCCCTATCTCACAGTGGAGTACCAGCCTAGCTATTCAGATGAGGGAGGGGGGGATTGAGAGAGAGACTAGCCATAATGCCCTAACACTAAATAGGTATTTATATCTCTATGGGAGGCCTACCTAGTAACTCGAGGTGAAGTTTAGGTATTAGTGTAGGGGTTAGGGGCCACTTTGACATTCAAAGTGAGACGTACGAACAGAACAGTGATCTCTTGTGAAGATTTGATGACCCTCGGAGTGAGGAAACTCACCCAAAGATGAGATTTGTGCAATGTTCTCTCAACCTAGCTTGATGTTACCCAAGTAGAAAGAGTCCAAGCTAGGTTGAGAGAACATTGCACAAATCTCATCTTTGGGTGAGTTTCCTCACTCGGAGGGTCATCAAATCTTCACAAGAGATCACTGTTCTGTTCGTACGTCTCACTTTGAATGTCAAAGTGGTCCCTAACCCCTACATGGTCCCCCCCAGTGGTTGTATATAGGAACTACCACAATTCTGGCACTTATCTCAGTGCGAAAAAGTTATCACAATTTTCGGTAACTTAGTGCTTGGCTCGAAAGGTATTAGCACAAATTGCGATAAACTGCCTATTACCATAAAATGCGCTCCTTTTTCTATCGCATGCGATATTTAGTGCATGTTGATACATCCAGGCCTTAATTTTATTCCAAAAACAATTTTTTGTCTTTTTTTATTCTTTTTGTTAAAAAATCTATTAGAATCAGATTCCTAAGGTCAACAAGTACATAGCATCGCATATGAATTGATATCCAAGTGAACTTGAAACTTCATGATTTCTTTACATACACTATGAAAAACCACTTATCTGAGTCTGGGTATATTTCATCGCCCTCTTCTTCATATTTGTCAGTGGTTATTACAACCAATTCAAACACTGCAGATTAACTGGTGCATGTTGAAGCCAGGAAATTATTTTCCTGTGCAGCTGGCGTATACATATGTATATGTAGAGAGATATGAAGAAGAGGGCGATGAAATATACCCAGACTCAGATAAGTGGTTTTTCATAGTATATGTAAAGAAATCATGAAGTTTCAAATTCACTTGGATATCAATTCATATGCGATGCTGTGTACTTGTTGACTTTAGGAATCTGATTCTAATAGATTTTTTAACAAAAAGAAAAAAGTGACAAATTGTTTTTGGAATAAAATGAAGTGAGGTAGTCGGTGGTTGCTTAACACCAATGATTAAATTACCTCATAAAATACCATAATGATCCAGTCAGAACAGGTATTGAGGTTCTGAGGACTTTACACTCCTTATAACATCTTTTGTAATTGTATTTACATTAATTGCATAATATATATATATATATATATATATATATGAAGGTTTTCTTGCATGAATTGACTTTTTGGCATCTTCACATTTACCTGACTTTTTTGGATATTCATGCTGCTGTAACATCTGGATTTGACCATTTCATGCGCTATATTCGGGTCTTCCAAAAAGTTATACACAAATTGCAGTTAGCACATAATGCAGCTGCTTGACTTTTGACTGGCTCCCGAATGAGAGGAATTTGCCAATTTTGAAGGAGATCTACTGGTTGCCGATAGCTTATCGTGTGAAGTTTAAGTTGCTGACAGTCTTCAAAGCCATTTGTGGTTTGGGACCCAGCTAATATAAAAAGAGAGATGAAAGTCCCATGTTCCCTCACTAACCCTGAGATTTGTCCAAGAAGCCTTACTGCAGTTACCGTCCCCTAAAGAAGTGTTTGAGACACAGGAATGCTCATTTTCATACGTGACACCAAATCTCTGGAATAGTTTCCCCAAAGAGATTTGTCTAATACCTGATTTAATGCCTTTTAGACTTACTCTGTCTTTTTTTTGGGGGGGGGGGGGGGGGGGGCTCAGAATTATCACCAGGGTTCTACTATTGTTAATTTATTTGCTGCTGTTTTTGTGTGGTACTTAGTTTTAAGTGTATTTTATATTTATGGTTTTGATAATTGCTGTTTGTTTTATTTTGTGTAGCTATTGTATGTCATGATTTGTTATACCTCAATGTGATCAGTCATTGGAAAAATGTGGAATAATAGGAATTAAGATATAGATAATAAATGAATACAATGTTTCATAGTTTCTCTCGGCATAAAGTAGGAAGTGGTTGCCAGATTTTTTACTCAGAGCTTTTTGTTGTTTTCATGGCTCACTGACGTAGCCCAAAACAGGCTGAAGTGATTCCTGTGTCAGAGAGATGTTTTATTGCCCAGCACAAACCAGAATTTATCTGATCACAGTATGAATTACTTTAGCATTGTAGCGACCAGAGCTGTTTACTGTGCTAATAAAAATAACTCATTTTTATCATCGAGCATTTTTGGGTCAATTAGTGCATTCTGTAAACAATAATAAACCCCCCCCCCCCAAAAAAAAAACCAGACAGCAGAAACATACATGTTCGTTTTTTGTTTTTTTTTAGCATATTCATCCCCTTGTGTTCTTTCAGACTGACCTTAGAATACATTAATTATTAGATCTCTTTAATTCTGATTATTGACACACTCTACTAAACAGTCTCCCCCATTCACATACTTATTCAAGTACTCTTACATTCTACAGATTGGTTGGTTTTCAATACCCCAAATTTCCTCATCACCCTGATTCTCCAAATTCTGCTTCCTTTTTGACTTCTGTTGGCAATTAAGATTGTGTGCTTTGTGATCTCTATAACATTGTCCCCAACCTGTTTGACTGCACTGATGATGCCATCCTTTGTGTTCTACCACTGAAAGTCTCTTTGAGTCTTCCCTGCAGTGCATTGAATCCCTGACCTTCCTTCTCTGCTTTCACAGCTGCACTAAATAATATTTGAAATGAGCTCCTCCTTTCTCATATGAAACTCCTCTATCTTACCCCACTTTCAATTGCCTGCGGTATAGTCCTTTCCCTTGAATGAGGCTGACCCTCATTTCAAGTTAAATGTCAGGTGTATTTAGATAGAGGGAAATACACAAGGCAGAAGTGATGTCTTTGGAAAATCAAAAAATTCATTTCAGACTCTTTTTGAGGGAACAGTTACCCCTTCCCCAGTCTTAATGATTTCATCTTTGTGTTTTTTCATTTTGTCACATGTATCTACCTGAATGTTTTTGCTTGTTGGCCTTAAGTATGTCTGTTTTTGCCAGAATGTTGCTTAAAGGCACTGTATAAGTTTAAGTGTGATGTGATATAACATTTTCATATAGGGGTAGATTTTAAGGAACTGCGTGCAGGCGTCCATGTGCGCTCGCTACCTGGCACGCACACATGAACGCCCAATTTTATAACATGCGTGCGCCGACGCCCGCGGCCTGGGAGGGAACTTCCTAATCCCCCTAACCTCCCCACTCCCCCACACCTTCATTTTACCTCTTGCGCCTGCCGGCAGCCTGCTGGCACACGATCCTCCAACACAGCAGCAAATGGCTGTTGTGCCATAGGCATCTGGGCCCATCCCTCCCCGCCCCTTTTTCAAAGCCCCAGGACATACACGCGTCCTGGGGCTTTCTAAAATAGGCCCGGCGCGCGTAACCCCACCTACGCACGTAAATCCTGTGGCTATCCCTCTGATAGATAGATAGTGAAAGGCCCCATCAAAATTGTTTTTCTTTTCTTTTTTTTTTGGGGGGGGAGGGAAGGTATTTGCGCACGTAGAGTTACTCTTCTGGCCTTCCCCTCTCTGGGAATTTTTATTTATTTTATTTGTTTAGAAACTTTTATATACCGGTATTAGTGGGGATACTTCTTTTCTCAGCATGCGAATAGATAGCGTGTGTATTTTTCACAGTGATTGAAAGTACACACACACAGTTGCCCTACACGCGTACACATGCTTTCACCCAGAGAGAGACCAGACAATATTCCGAAGCATGTTTTCCATACATAGACACATGCTCACATAGCAAATCTATGTCTTCTGTGATAAACTCACTTTAATTTTATTTCATATTTAATTAAGGTTTTTAAGGGCCAATTTTTGTTGGGATACTGAGAGAAAACCCTAAGGAAATGAAATCAGTCATTAAATATCTTGAATATACAGCTGAAATATGATTTATGTATGGCCAATACACAAACATAGCAAATTATATATAGAGAGAGGAGCAAAATCTTAAGTTCTGTATACGTACATCACTTCTACTGTCATCATGGAATCTTGCTTGTTAAGCAGCTTTGAAATTCTGTTTCATGGTTTGTAAATCTGGGATCCATTTTCAGCCGCTGTGTGGCTTGGCTAGTTAGCCGGATAAGCACCCATCCGCTCCTCCTGCTGATGATATTTTCACGATTATTCTATTACTTATTTCATATTACTTTTATGTGCTCTTATGCTAGAATCTTGATATTTTATTCTTTATTTATGAATACCTGTACTTAGTATTCTATTCTTTCAAATATGTAAACAGCTGTGATGGCTTGTCTGAATGATGGTGTAGAAAATTTGATAAATAAACATATCCGGCTAACTAGCAGGGTATATTCAGTGGCGTGGTCGCGCCATTGAATATACCCAGCTATCTTATCCGGTTATGTCTGGCTAATTTTAGGTTAGCCCTACTGCCCAACTAAGCCGGATAACCAGCTAACTCCAATATGTGGAGTTAAGTTAACTGGCTAACTCCATTCTTCCCTTGAACGCCTACTGCCTGTCCACAGAATGCCCCCATGTTATCCTGCTAAATTCTAGCTATATAAGAGATAAATATAGCTGGGTAAGTCATTTAGATGGACAATTGTTATTCAAAAGCCATTTAGATGGATATGGACCTCCCAGTTACTAGAATATTGCAACAGATTATGTGGGGCATTTTCTTAATTGCAAGCAGAATATTCAGTCAGCAAATACTGAACTTTCAATCTGATTTTTGGAGAAAATTATATATTTTTTTTCTATTCTTTATTAAACAAATTATTCCTAAAAATAAATCTGTAATAAAAGTCGGCAAACATGTTGCAGTGATATTTTTTTATTGGACAAACTCAATACATTAGTGACCAGTGTTTGAGACCGCTATACTCCCTTCACCAGATAAGTGCAAAAAAACCCAAAGGCTGGTGATATCTGAGTATTTAAGTGATAGTAGGTTGGATTACAAAATATCAGGATTTGATTTAAAACTGTAAAGAGTGAAA